>NC_000074.6:9575000-10205000 GCF_000001635.26 Mus musculus | reverse complement strand
GCCGGTCTATGCCTCTCACCCACCACAATGGAGACAGTTGACTACTTGACCTACTTGATTTTCTCTTCAAATCTACCCTACATCTACCCCTGGTCCATCTGATTCCCAACTGCTACCTTGAAAAATGCTAATATTCAGTTAGTAACTCAGTCAGTAAAATATAAGTATGTAACTGGCAAGAACTGTTCATGCCTGTTTAATTATTAAAATACCTATAACTTTAAATTTAACATATTAAAATATGCCTACTTTTTAAATTGCCTTTAAAAATATTTTTCCATCTACTAAAGTAACTAGCATTTATTATAAAAATATTTCTAAAACCAAATATCAAGAAAAGTAAAATACCGCCTATTTTCACTCCTTATGGAGGATTCAAACCCATGACTTTCACCCACTCCACAGCTGGAATTCATGTCAACATCTTTGCCCATGTATCTCTCTATGACATCATGATAAGAAGAGGCATTCGGATATGATCACATGATTTTCTGTGACAACTACAGACAGAGAAAATAAGAGGCCCTGGAAGTTTCTGCTTATATGTGGAAGCTTCTACCCCATCCACATAAACAGTGACTCATGCTGTGTCTGCTTCCTAAGCCAGCATCGACAGAGTGATGATATATGGGGCTGAACCTGGCCCAGCTCATCTGTAATGTAGCTCAAAGGCCATCAAGTGAGAGGCAAGGCATGAGTGGTGGTCAGACGGGAGGGCTGTGTGCCTATCTCATGGTACTACAGTAAAGGCTAGGAATAAAACTTATATAAACATCCCTCTCGGAACTTAGCAGTACTGCCAGACACAACTTCAGATTAGATTTTTTCAAGTATGCCATTAAAGTAGGTAGAGGTTTTGAGAGTCAAATATTGAGGGGCTCAACTGGAATCTCAGTAGTCTTGGGTACTCTGTCGTGGAGAAAATAGAAGTGGGGGTGGGGAGAGAGCAGGCTATAGAGAATATTGTGAACAGTTGTCCATGCAGAATAACACAGTGGACACATTACTAGTGATCTACCACAGCATGCTTGAGAAAAACAAGCTACTGGAGACAGTAGGCACTTTACTTGTGATCAACCACAGTGGGCTCAGAAAGACTAGTGAGTACTTCCTGGAAATGGCCTCACTAAAGCTCACTACAGATGAGAAGTTTGCAACCAATGACCTTTTCACTGCTAATTTCCCTGGTTCTGTGAGTGAGCACTATGACGCTGTGAAATTTCAAGTCTTTTTTTTTTTCCAAATAAAACAAATGTTACTTATATTTTGGACACTAGACGGATACAGATTATTATAGTCCATAGCTTATGGGAGTGGACTGAAGGAGTGGACTGGAGCCCACTGCCCACAGGAAGCATGAGTGTTGAGAGCTCAATCTAGTACCACAAAGACAAAGATGATATTCACTCATTGACTGTTCACTGGGCTTTCCTGTAGTCAATGCCATCGAGACCCACATGCAGACAGCATAGACCTTGTTAGCTAGGTCTGTTCTCCAGAAATGAAACCCCAATACATTTCTTGGCTTTGCTCTGAGATGGTAAGGTGTGTAGGTCTGTACGATGAACACGCTGTGCACAGGCTGATGACTAGAACATGCATGTAGCGTGAATATACATGCCCTAAGTATATAACAATTCTTTAATCTGTTTTAGTGCACAACTAACAAAAGCAAATAAAAATTGATTTCCTCCAACCCTTATGCCAATCCTTTGGGTACTTTAGAAATTTCTAGAATTGTCACTAATATCACAGGCACAGGCACCTGTAGCCCTTTCCAGCTTTGGCATCAATTATCCTTGATGTTACTATCCTTAGCTGTTCACAGACCTTGATGACGTTTGCTTGGTCCTGGGGCTAATTGCCAGTCTGGCACATCCCTCATCTCCTGGCTTTAATCTTCCCTGCATCCTCTCATCCTCCACTGGTGAACCAATTCCCAAATCTCTAAAGTTACACAGATTCAGTCGTCCAAACTTTTTTTAGTGTCTTCAGGATAGAACATTGAAACTACAGCACAAACTTGGCTTGTTCTAACCTTCTGTCTAAATGACTGAAACCAAATGATGTGCATTGAGTTTATCTCAAACACTTTAATTAAAAGCCACAAAACATCATACTATTACCTTAGACCTCCTTAGAATATCTTCCTTTACTATTTTGTCCTAAACACTAAGAGCCTGTGGACACAGTAGCTGTTTTAGTTTAGAACATCCTCTGCATGCAAACCTACGCTGCACGTTTATGTATTAACCACTCTGTAAACAGTTAGCCCAGCTCTCAGCAGGAACTTACAGTTGAGAACGAGCCTGAATCCCAGAGCAACCATTTCCTGTTCAAATCCAGGCAAATGGAAGCCTCACATCCAACTTCCTCATGCGTGAAAGGGAATGAGGGATATAAGATGTAAAAGCTCACAATACCAAGTCTGATAAAAACCTGAATCCAGTCACCAGGACCACCTGGTGGAAGGAGAGAGCTGACTCCTGCATGGTATCCTCTGAGCTCCACAAATGCACCATGGCATGAGCACGCACACCCACTCACACCCTCTCACACTAACCCACATCTACTCATATCCATTCAGACCCACTCACACCACTCACACCTAATCACACCCACTCATATCTACTCATACCCACTCACACCCACTCACACCCACTCACACCTACTCATACCCACTCACACCTACTCACACTCACTCATACCTACCCACATCCACTCATACCTACTCACACCCACTCATATCTACTCATACCCACTCACACCCACTCACACCTACTCACACTCACACCTACTCACACTCACTCATATCCACCTACACTCACTCACATCCACTCATACCCACACACACCTGCTTACGTCCACTCATATACACCCAGATTCATTCATACCCACTCACATCCACTCACACCAACTCACACTAACCCGCATCTACTCACATCCATTCAGACCCACTCACACCCACTCACATCCATTCAGACCTACTCACACCCACTCACACTCATTCACACCTACTCACATCCACCCACATCTACTCACATCCATCCATACCTACTCACATCCATTCACATATACTCACACCCACTCATATCTTAAAATAAATAGACAAAAATGAAATAAAATTGACATGATAGCATCAATCTAGAGGAGTTTTGTTTTTGCTTTTGCCTTTGCTTTTGCTTTTTCGAGATAGGGTTTCTCTGTGTAGCCCTGGCTGTCCTGGAACTCACTCTGTAGACGAGGCTGGCCTGGAACTCAGAGATCTGTCTGCCTCTGCCTCCCAAGTGCTGGGATTAAAGGGGTGTGCCACCACCGCCTGGCTTAGAGGAGTTTGTAAAGAGTTAATAATGACATTGAAGAAAGTTTCATGGTCCCAAAACTTATTCAACGTTCAGAAAGTGATGAGGATTTGTCTCTCTGGTTTTATTGTATTAGGACTGTTATTATTTTATCATAGATTTATTTTCTAAATAAAATTTCTAGATTAGATGCCTTATAATCAAGAATACAGAGTCATCTTTCAGTGAAAATAAGCCCCATGATTTTTTAAGCTGGTTGTGAAAATAATCTTTAAAAAAAATTATAAACAGAGAGTTTGAAAATTTCATCTGCTGTGGGGTAGCTTAGGCAAGGAAAGGTGCTCACCCCCTTTTCCTCAAACTGCACCAGACAGGAGTCCCAAGGTCATGAGAGTGGGAGAGCCAGCCCCACCCCTCACTGGCTGCAACACCAGGGAGAGTGTGTCCTGCACCTAGCCTGGGCAGCACAGTAGAGATGGCCTTGATAACAAAGCCAGCCCCAAGGGCACGAGAGTGGGAGAACAAGCTGCATCTCCTGGGGGGAGTGGGTCCCCACACCTCAGCTGGGCAGCACAGAAGAGCTGGCCCTGGTGGCCTGGGTGTGGGTGAGCTGGCCCCAAGGGCATGAGAGCAGGAGAGGTTGCTGGCTGAGGTACTGAGTGAGCTAGGGAGTGGGGTAGGGTGGAGGCAGTGCTGGAGAGCTCACCCTGGTGGTGTGGGTGTGAGAGAGCTGGTAGGCTGACCAGCTCAGCTACCACCCAGACTCAGATCCAGGTCTTTAAGTTGGCCCAACTATCAACATCTCGACATCTACCCCATCTACGAACTTCTGGAGCACATACAAGGTAGTCCCCCAGAACCAAAGCTGCAGGACCTCCATGATGCAGGGTGACAACAGGATGTCTGGGAGGAGCCCCTGCACAGCTCCAGTACTGATAGTGTAGCAGAAGCCAGAGGCCTGGAACCAGACCAATGTTATTCACACTGTAGTGAACATTTACAAGTGAAAATGTGTGGACAAAAGGGTGTGCTGTGGGGCACACTGTCACACACTGAAGCTTCCACAATGTGTGGTGTGGTGTATGTGTGTGTGTGTGAACATCTAAAGTGAGTCACTACACCCTCATTTCTTGCACACTTTCTTCTGACAGAATTCTGTAAGACACTGAGCAGATCCTCTTATAAGATGGGATCTTGCCCCTCAGCGTGGTAAGATTTGGAAGCAGGGGCTTGTGGAAGTGATTCGGTTATGAGGGCGGAGTAGGCAGATAATACAGCACCCAGTCGGAGAAGCACCCGGGAGCCCCCTTAGCCTCGTGCTGACTGAGCTGATGCAGAGAAAGTGGCTGCTCTATCTGTGGAACTTGACTCTGACCTCAGACCTCCAGCCTCCACAGACATAGATAGCAGATCCCATTGCTTAGAGCCTATTCCGGCAGGGGCGCTTTGTTGACCAGCCCAAGCTTGCCTGAGCTAGTCCAGACAGGTTCCCTTGTGTGAGAGCTCATTCAGGATAGAAAAAAATAGGTTCAGTTAATGCAGTGGCCAAACTCACGTAACTCAAAGCCTGGACAAAGTGACTGACACACACTGTGCTTAGAGTCGTCCTCTTTCTCCTGACACTGTGCTTAGAGTCGTCCTCTTTCTCCTGACAGACACTGTGCTTAGAGTCATCCTCTTTCTCCTCTCTCTTGATTCTATTTTGAATACGCTTGATGCTTTCCACTAGGAAACAGCATCATTACCAAAACGACTTGGATTGAAAGCAATGATCTGATGTGTTGGCTTGAACAGTTCACTTTATTTAGGTTCAAATGGGTTTAACATTTTAAAAAATAGGTAATAGCTCTCGATACAAACAGATTAGTACATGATTGAGTTTAAGGTCAAGTTTAATTTATGTCGTTATTTGAACGTGTGAATTTATTCAGATAAACACCAGCACATTACCAAAGTTTTAGTCATGAAACAAAAGGAGTATAGCTTATGGTGTCCTGGTTGGGTTTAGCTAAAGCACAAGTCCTGCTTCGTCAGAACCGTGGAGGGCTTTGCATGTAACTATCAGGAAGCCACAAGTGTAGCCGGGCTTTCCCTCAGAGCATTCCATTTAGTCAGCAAAGAAGAAATGCATTGTGAGCAGGGCTTCTGCCAGAGTCTGGCAAACACTACCCATGGCAGTCTATGCCAGGAGAAGAAAAGGCTATGCCAGCAAGTCATGCTTCTCTGTTCTACTAATGGGAAAGTCAACAGCCCTTGATCCTAGGGGAGGGTGTCCCAGAGACGAGACACATGCTCATCTCAACTGCCTGCTAAGTTCTGTTAAAACCAGCTACACCAGATATCAGAGGGTGGGGTTGGCAATTAGCCCAATTAGATAGACCGTTAAATAGAACCTTACAGATCCTTAGACGGATGGACCCGTAGACAGAACCATAGACGGACCATTAGAAGCCCCCTCAAAAGTACCCCTAGATTAGCTCTTAAAGGGACGCTTAGGTAGGGCACGTTCTTCAGTGTAGACAAAGCCTGTGTGGGGAAGGAAGGGATACAAACCCATCATTTTGTCAGATCCCCTGCCCCAAAATAAATAATTTAAAGAAACACATTGCATATGTTCAAGGCATGTTTCATGCCTAGACATACTATAAGATAAATGGCTCCTAAAACGGTTCTGAACACAAAGCAATGCTGTGTGAATACATCACTTCCATAAAGCCAAACCACGAGCTTCCCAAGTTCTGAAATATTAAAATACTTGCTTTCCCTGACCTGTGCTACGTTGGCTACTGTTCAGTGCAAAATGCAATTTACAGACGTTACATGGAAACAATGTCTGCACAGAACAACTTTCATTTATATTTCATTAAAAAGCAAGAACAGCAACAACAACAGAAACCGTTGCTCTAAGCATAATAGTCTGAAATAACCAAACACTTGAGCAGTTTAACTGGAAGCATAGATACCTGGAATTTTAATCTCAAGTGCAAACTCGGTATTAGATACATAAATTCAGACGAAAGGAAACAAAATGAGTGTTACCTGGAATGAGTACAACACAGAAATCACATCATGCAGCATAAAATTAGCACAGCGCACTTAATTTTTAAATACCACATTACTGAAAAATCCAAAGCAAATATTTAATATCGTATTCGTAATGTCTAGATCATTAAAAATGCCATTTCCTACCAGAAATTGTATCCTCACAAAATTGGCTTGACTGTGTTCCTGTGTACAACTGAATCAATTTCACACTTACTCACAGCCCTGTCTCTGGGAGGTGGTCCATTCATCGGTTTGATGTTACCATAGCAACCCTGCAGCATGGTCACATGCCAGCTAAGCTCTACCGGTTGAGTCCTAGTATTCGGCAAACCACATCATATGAACTTACGGTACTGTGCCTGCCTAGCTCTGGGCCCTTCGACCCTCACTCCTCACCTTAAACACTACAAAAGAGAAATCTAAGAGTAACTTGTGGTGTTGGAAAGAATATTTTAAGGGCACACATAAAATTCCTTTGAGGCCCTACAAAGAGAAGTTTGAGCTAACTTAAACTGCTGTTGTGATAGATGATTGAGCATCCAGTTAGAATGAGCTTTCAAATGAAAGGCTGATATTTTATGTTTCAGAGCTTTGATTCCTGGTCATGGAATCCTAGTCGTGATATACTTGATTTTCTTATAGGATCTCACTGGCTTTGTAGTTATCTGTTTGTCTTAGCACCCTCACTAGCAGTGTGGCAAAGCAGCAACAAAGAAGAGGCATAAAAATAACCCTAAAGTTTATTCATATTGTTATTCCTCCTATGGGGCTGCAAACCCCTTCAGCTCCTTGGGTCTTTTCTCTAGCTCCTCCATTGGGGACTCTGTGCTCAGTCCAATGATTGGCTGAGAGCATCCACCTCTGTATTTGTCAGACACTGTCAGAGCCTCTCAGGAGACAGCTATAACAGGCTCCTGTCAGCAAGCTTTTGTTGGCATCCACAATAGTGTCTGGGTTTTGTGACTGCATATGGGATGGATCCTCAGGTGGGACAGTACCCCCAGAGCTCCCGGGGACTAAACCACCAACCAACGAGTACACATGGAGGGACCCATGGCTCCAGCCACATATGTAGCAGAGGATGGACTTGTTGGTCATCAATGGGAGGAGAGGCCCTTGGTCCTGTGAAGGCTCGATGCCAGTGTAGGGGAATGCTAGGATGGGGAAGCAGGAGTGAGTAGGTTGGTGAGCGGGGGGAGGGGGAGGGGATAGGGAGTTTTTGGAGGGGAAACCAAGAAAAAGGATAGCATTTGAAATGTAAATAAAGAAAATATCTAATAAACAACAACAACAACCCTAAAGTTTAGCTTCTCCCGAGTCAGGTTGCCAGAAATGCAAACTCTGGTGCCTACAGGAACCCTCCTACTCCAAAGAACTTTGGGGTAGTGTTGTCCCTTGCCATGGATGTCTGTGGCGGCCAGCCTGAGTATCTCATTGCTCAAGTGTATGTCCCTCGCATCTCTGGTTGTCTTTACATTTTCTTCCCTCTCTGCTTTTGTCAGGACACTCAGCCAGCTGGCTGTACCCAACCCAAGAGCCTCATCCTCTCTTGATGATAGATTAAGAGCTCAATCCTTTCCAGGGAAGTCAGCTCAGATCCTCAGCATCCTATTCATAAAACAAACAAAAGAAAGGCAAGTCAGGCATTCTGGCAGCTCAGCACAAACGAGAACTAAACAGCTCTAAACAGCTCTCCCTTGCACCTGAACACCCATCGACACAATGTCAGATGTGAAGACACACCCAGAGATTGGGCATACCGTGCCTTCCTGTAAGTTTGGGCTGCTCCCTCACAGACTCCTTGAGAAAATCATTAGGGAGCTACAAGACACACAAAACCTAAAACACCCTTCAACAAAAAGCATCAGCCAGAGAGGAGAAGGTTGAAAACGTCAAATACAGATTCCAGGGCCGCAATCTTCCACCTTCTGGGTGATCATTCCGTCTCGGTCATCCTAATGGAGCACCCATGAATGACACTGCGCATGTTCTGAGCCCCTCTTATGCTTGACACAGGTATAGTGATTGAGATTATGGTTTCTGGGGATTCTTACGGTGTGGACAGCATCAGCCAGAGAGTCTGTCCTCGGTGGAGAAAGCGTGCATCACTGGCTTAAGATCTTTCTACTCCTGGGTGCTTCTCCTAACCATACTGCCATGAGCCCTGTTTCCTGGACTTAGCTGGGGAATGGCTTTTCTGCCTGCTTATTGCCTTTCCTGACAAAGTTGACTCATCCTCCTCTTGCTTTTTGTTATGTGTTTGCTTAAGTTAACGAGCAAGAAAATTCACCAGTTTTGATTTCCTGTATGAGTCTTTCTGTTCTGAAACTTCTTTGACAGTGTGGTTGGCAGAATATGTGGGAGCTACAATCTCATCAGGATTATCTTACAGGAGACAGTGTCCATGAGAAAAATCACTGCAACCCTAATGGGCTTGGAGTGCAACTCTTGTCTGAGCTCTAAACAACTTGATAAAATCAGTCATGAGTCAGATTACAAAAGACTTTCCCTACCATGATGTTCATCCCTGGTCATTAACTTAGCAAGATCTAGACTCACCTCACAGATGAGACTCTTGGGTATGGTGGTAAGGGATCGTTTAGACTGGGATAATTATGGTGGAAAGGCTCTGCTAACTGCAGGCATTCGTGGGATGAGCACAAAGGAGGAAGTAAGGTGAGCAGCATCTATCACTCTCCGCCTTCTGACAGGAGACAGTGTGGCCAGCAGTCTCGGGCTTCTGCTGACAAGCATCCCCTGCCCTGTTGGACTTCTGTACAAACTAGAAGCCACAGTTAGACTCTGTCTTCTTCAAGGTACTCTTTTCACATTAACAGGAGTGGGAGTGGAGTCATTCCTGGGCTAAGTGTGCCGTGTGCTTTGTAGGCAGGAGTAACAGGGAAGCGTCTGGAGCTGTGCTCGATAAAGGCCATGGAACACAAAGGTTCCTGGGCCACTCTGGTGGGAATTTGGAATATCAGAATGTCGAGAAAAATACAGTGGAGGTCTGGTGCATGAAGCTTCAGAGTGCAGCGAGGACTCTAGCACAGCCTGGGCTACATCTGGTGAAGGATCAGGTTCCATTCTGTCCAGGACTTTAGAACTTGCTTGAAGTGAGATTAGGGAGAAATGGACTAATTTCCTCGGTGGAGGGAATTTCAATCTGGTATTGAGTCTGGAGCAGGACGGCTGTTCAGTAACCAACAGAAATCAAAACATGAAGCTTAGTGAGGAGCTTCAGGGGCAACTTTAAAATTGCAGTAAAGGATATGAGAAGATCAAGAGTTGGCTCCATTGAGTCAATAGGAAAGGCAAGAGCCCATCCATCCAAGGATATAACCTGTGAAACACAAACTTAGCCCAAAGGATGGAGATGGGGATGAGAACACAGAAAAGGCTCCCCGTTTCTGAAGAGCAACTGTCTGGGAAGTGTTTCCCCAGGGTCAGGAGTGAAGCTACTGAAACTATAGTCCAAAGAAGGCAGGCTTCAGTCCAAGTTGGTGGCAGATTGTGACCATATGGTACCTATAGTACTGATCTTATAGGCATGAAGGATGCAAAGCTGATGGAGTCACAGAGCTTTGTACCAGAGATGCCAATAGGCAGGGGATGTGTGGCATGGTTGGATTCAATGAACAGAAGCCCTGAGGGCTCACTGTATGCCAGGGCCAGAAGATGTCCACTGAGGAAACTGTAAGCACAGTGAGTCTGCTGCCCAGAGAGCAGCCGTCTGTGCTGTAGAAGGAGAGCTGGACGAGAGGGGCTGCCCAATACTTTTTGGATACAGATGGTTCTTCCGTGAATCTCAGGAGTCAAACATGGAGGTGTAATATTTGGTATTGGCCCTGCTTGGCTTCAGTCTGCTTTGTTCCAATCTCTCCTTATTATTTTTCCAATTCCTCTCTTTGGAGTGAGAATGCTTATTCTCTTCTATTGTGTTGGGTTTTACTTTTTTAACTTTATATGAGTTCACAGGTGAAGATTGCCTTGGGTGTCAGATGAGACATGGACTTTAGACTTTTAACACTTGGAACTATTGAAGATTAAAGGGATATTTGAAATAGAACTGTAGTTTGTATTGTATTTGGCCATGGTCCTGTGGGAACAAGGTTGGAAGCTGGGACTTATGGGACATAGTTAGTAGCAAGTTGACAAAGGTCCGCTTGTGTTCAAGGCAGTCCTTGAGAGGTGATTGGATCATGAGGTTTCTGACATCACAAGTAGATTAATCCACTGACGGCTCACAGATAAATAAGAGACTGGGATGGTGAAGACCTTGGGAGGTGAAACACAGTTTAGCAGAGGGAGACTGTGGGGGAGGGGCATGCCTTGATGGGTGTGTATTTAATCCCTAGCCCCCTTTTCTCTCTTTGCCTCTGGGATGCTTTGAGCTGTATGGTTTTTTCCTCTACTACACCTCCCCACCACCATGTTCTTCCTCATGCCATAGGCCTAGACGCAATGGTGTTATTGTATCATGGACTAAAATGTCTGAGGTCATGACCACAAATAAGCCTTTCCTGATTCGTGCGAAGTGGTTATCACAGAGGTGAGGAACTAACATGGTGAGATGCCCACAAGGAAGGATGAGAGAATCTCTGAGAGAACAGAAAGGCTGCCATGTGCACATGGAGGCAGTGTGGCAGGACAGGCAGTGTACTCTGCATCAGTCTGAGGGAATGAGAGGTCACCAGACAGTTTGGGGCAATGGACGTACCTGAGTCATAGAAGACTGAGTTAAAGGTGTAGATTAGGGCATTGCCAAGTATGGATGCAAGACAGAAACCAGGGAGGAGATAGAAGAGCTTAGGCTAGCTTTGTGCAAAAACAAAGAAGTCCTTGGAAAGGATGTGGTTCTTTAGAAACCCAATGTGAAGAAAAACCTAGAGGAGTTGAGGGTGGGAACAAGGCGAAGCACAGGTGTGAACTGAGGGACAATGGTACCTTGTGTTGTGGATGCGAGTCTAGGAAAGACATCTTCATAAAAATTCAGATGACTCAACACCAAGTACTTCAAAATGTAGGTGTCAGGACTGAGATATCAGTCAAACACATCTAAGACTACAGCCATTTCCAATCAAACCCTGTTTGCAGATACGAAAAACATCTCTAAGATGGACACTCAGACAGCAAAGTAACATTGCTAGCAAAAGAAAACAAAACCCTAACAGGGCATCTTCCTCCGAATGCATGGATTCACTCTCAAGCTTAACAGAAACTCTATTTTTTTCTTTTTTTAATGAAAGAACAAATTCAGTCATGGGAGATCACTCTGGCGAGCACAGTAACAAACATAAATGGTGGTTATAACCAGCTCAGTTCGAGTCCATTACAACGCACAGGCATCAACGGACCTCAGCACACTGTAACTGACTCACAAGTTAAAAGTTGCAACAGAATACAAATGGCTGCTTTAACAGCCACTGTCTGACTGTCTATTTTTTTATCCTGTTTTACTCCAGCAGGTACAATTTAAAAAAAAAAAAAAAGGAACTATGTTTACCCTTTTTCTGAAGAACTGTCCAGCTTCAGGGCTAAGTGATGTCTGTGTCACTTAAAGGTAATTTGATGGCTTTCACCATCCTGCATGCTCTGTTTTACCCACAAGTGGCTTTTGAGTAAAAAGCTAACAGCTATAAAGTGGTTCTGGCCACCAGGCAATGAAAAGATTGGGTTCTTTCTGAGGGCATATAGCTGCCAAAGGGCCGATGCCTTGGAAGAACAGCTAGTCCAAGAAGGAGATGGGTGAGGGATTTTGTCATCAGTGGGTAAACTGTCTCTGAGACCCACTGTCTCTTCACGTGGTCACTTCTAGCCAATAGGTCATAGGGTCCCAGGCTATGAAAGCAGGTGAAGGGGGGCTGGTGAGCTGGCCCCAGGCATGTGGTAGAAATGGGAAGGAGTGGACTGTAGTTAACTGCACAGGAGGACATGGGAGACTTAAGCTTAAGGTGGCCAACCCCCAAGGGGCCAGAGAGTCTGGCACAGCTCAATCCAGGAAACCATGATTCAATCTTATTCTACTTTGCATTATTGCCCAAATTAGTGTCTTCTAATCAAATTTATTGGAAAAAAAATCAGCCTTTAGTCTCTTTCAGATATATTCTGTCATAAGGATAAGTTAGCGTTAGGATGTTTCCCAGCCTCCGTATGTGCCCACTAGGTCTATTTTCTAAAAATTGCCCTTGTCCATTTTAACAGTCTCTTTTCTCCTCTTCCCATATCTCTTCCAAGTATCTCCCTCTTCTTATCACTAAGGACTGGCTGTCTCACACACACTAGAAGTAGAATGTGCCCAGCCTATGCCCTAAACTGTCACTTGCTTACACTCCAGTGCTTAGGGAATGCTGCTACATGTGGGTAGAACGTAGGGAAATGGAGGCCAGAGACATCAGCTCCCTCAACCCCTTCAGGGAAGTCAGGTAACTCAGTTTCTGCAGCTGCCAGGCAACAGGCAGAGACAGTCATGAATCAAGGTTGAGGGACCATCAAAGACGACTAATGTATCCCCAAAGACTTTCAAGATTCCATTTCTGCTACAGATTCTATTTTCTCATCACTAACAGGTATAATATATAATATATACAGATGAATACATTTCCAATCCCTGTAGATGGAAACTAAAAATTGTGATGTGTTCCTGAGAGATGTTAAAATAAACTTGGAACCGTTACTGCATTCTGTGATAGGAATTTGAACACCACAAATCCTCAACAGCACTAAATAGCCATTTTAACATAAGCACAATTCAGTCGTGGTGAATGGGCTTGGGAGGAGAGAGAGCAATCTCTGTGATCCCACTGTGGGCAAAATAAACAAATTTCTCAGAATACAGTACTTCAAGGGAGAGACAAAGACAATGAACAATGAATGAAACACATTTTAGTGTTACAGAAAGCATGTACAAAGGTGTCAAATACTCCTATGTGTGCATGTGTACACTGCATGTAAGTATTGGAAATAGAAACACACACACACACATACACACACACACACACCTCCAATCCCTGTATGTGCAAGAAAAAATTGTAGCATCCTCTAAACAGGAAAAAAAAAAAGACTAGGCAACTGAAAACACACAGCTACAGGAATTTTGGTACCACCAACCCTTTAGAACAATCAATGGACTTTTAAGATGTTCTAAAAGCATATACTTAGTCAAAAATTATGACTTACATAGAAGAATAAAATGCAATTAACATCACATGAAATGAGATATAACAATATGCTTTATAATATGCATATATATTTTATACCATAATAAGTACAAATCATCTCCAGTCACAAAATCACAAAGGATGAATCCATACAAGCTGAGGTTGGATTTCTAAACAGCATATATTTTTCTTACATTTTAGATGGTTGCAAGGCTAAGAGAGGAACCAAAGTGTCTTATTAGAACATCTCATGTCATTTTCATATTCAGAGCAATAGACTGACAGATATGTAAGTGTGGCAGCACCTATCAGGAGTCACAGACCCATGCATTCAGTGATGTTTGTCTCTCAAACGGAGCTATGCACCCACAAGCAAGGCTGGGAACCCGTGTGAGGGGAATGTGAAGTCTGACCAGACTGAACCAGTTGACAGCAAGTAAATTGGAACCAATAAGTAATCACACTGCCTTATCATTTCATCTTTGCAAGAAGAAAGACGGAGATTCTGGGACATCCCCAGCCAACAAAAACAGCCATTTAACACCCTGGTTTCCATTACGAGGTGTGCGTGGCAAAGGCGAGCGCTGTCATGGAATAAGTTATTCTGATGGATTACCCTTGCTAACACTTTCTCCTAAATGAAATGAATCACTGTGGATGAGGTGTGCAGACGTGTGCATGAGTGCATGCTCACACACACACACAGGCACACACAGGCATGCACACAGGTACACACACACACAGGCACACACAAAGGTACACACATACACACACAGGTACACACAGGCACACACACAGGCACACACACATACACAAAGGTACACACACAAGCACACATACAGGTACACAAGGTACACACACAGGTACACACAGGCACACACACAGGTACACACAGGTGCACACACACAGGTATACACAGGCACACACACAGGCACACACATACACAGGCACAAACAGGCACATACACATATACACACAGACAGGTACACACACACACACATACACATACAAGCATGCACACACACACAAGCACATACACATATACACACAGACAGGTGCATACACACACATACATACATAAGCATGCACACACACACAAGCACATACACATATACACACAGACAGGTGCGCACACACACATACACACACAAGCATGCACACACACACAAGCACATACACATATACACACAGACAGGTGCACACACACACATACACACACAAGCATGCACACACACACAAGCACATACACATATACACACAGACAGGTGCACACACACACATACACACACAAGCATGCACACACACACAAGCACATACACATATACACACAGACAGGTGCACACACACACATACACACACAAGCATGCACACACACACAAGCACATACACATATACACACAGACAGGTGCACACACACACATACACACACAAGCACACGCGCACACACACAGACACACACATTCACACAGCCCCAACTGAATGTGCAGAAGTTGCACACACACACACACACACACACATTCACACAGCCCCAACTGAATGTGCAGAAGTTGTAAAGGTCTGATTCAGCCGTCTTAAGGATTACCAACAATGAAAGATGAATATTTGAAACTGTAGTTTCACTTTTAGATGAGATTGTGATAGTATGTGAAAATGAAGTACATTACAGCAAAAAGTATGAATGATGTTATTTGGTAAGAAAGGCATTTATAGACACATATAGACATAGTCAGACATCAAATAGTACCCTTCTTCCACCATTAGCATTAACATCAACACCACCATACTGTCACATCAGCATCATCTCTACCATATTCCACATCAATGCACCTACCATAATCAACATCACTATTACCAGCCCTGCCATCATTACTATCACCATTATTATTATGATTACTGTCACCAATATTAACATTATCATCACCATCATCACGACCACCATCACCATTGTCATCACAATTACCACCATTATCACCACCACCATCACCGCCACCACATCATTATCACCATCATCATCCACACAACATAGTTACATCTGGATATCACCATTGTCTTCCATCTCACCATGCCTGCCATCATCATCATCAAATCATCATAATCATTATTCCACCACTGTCAACATAGTCATTGTTGCCACCATCACACTGTCACATCAGCATCATCACCACCATCAGCACCATCCTCACCACCACCATCATCACCATCACAATCATCACCACTCTCATTTCCAAGTCTATGGCCATGACTGTCCTTTATCACTGGATGCAGCTGCAGCAGGACAACACTCAAGTGACCTTGAAAACTGATTTTCATATTTTTAGTACATCTTATCCTCAAGACGAACCAACAAAGCAAAGCCATCTTCTCTCACTACGAAAAAAGCATAAGCTGAGAGGAACCAGACCATGAAGGAGAGCCCACGCCAACTGCTCATGCTGCAAGTTAACAGCTCAGCTTTTTACCTGACCTTCATCATGGCACGGCTCTTTGTTCCAAACTGCTCTGCCTTGGAGAGTAAAGCTTGATGTGGCAGAGCCAATGGGAAGGTCACTGGCAAGCTCAGAAGGACAGGCGGAGTAGAAAAGGAGAAGAAGCTGTACTCAGTAGTCACCTGACACTGGGGAATCCTTTCTTTAAATGCAACCAGCCAAAGTCCTGTTCTTGCTGGCCTGAGAGACCTTAACCACCAGCCCTTCAATGGAAAGCTTCATACTGCCCATGACAAACCTCAATACACTTCCCTTATGACACCTCACCCCACATCACAGTGCTCCCTGCCCCCCATATCACTGTACTCCCTGTCCCATCTACATCACATCACAGTGTCTCCTGTCCCACCCACATCACACCACAGTGCCCCCTGTCCCATCCCTTATCACAGTGCTCCCTGTCCCACCCACATCACATCACAGTGTCCCTTGTCCCATGCTAGTGGCACGTTATACATGACTGTTTATTCAGAGACCATATAATCAGCTCTGACAGGTACATGGCACAGATGAAAGTCTCCTCTTTATTATATTAAGAAATAAAGATGGGAAGGAGGAATATACACGAGGTCTCTGATCTCTTCAGGGCTTCCCCTTTGAGTTGATACAAAGTGGGAGTTCTAAGGACAGACAGAGGCCGTTTAAGAATGGCCTCAGACTTCTGTTTCTGAAGATGTAGCATTTAAGTTCTCCTCCTTTCTGAGTTGTATGCATGAGACAGAGGAAATAGTAGGAAAAGAAACAGATCATCTTAACAGATAATTATTTTCTCCATTGGGATCTAACAGCAGCATCACATACCATAAAGGTCCTAGGAGTTATCAAAGGAGTTGTCAAAGTTATCTGGGATTTGTCCAGCAGTCTTAAAAGTAACTACCATGGAAGAGCTTGATTTTACAAGAGTTCTGTCTGTATCAGAAGAGTGACCATCCAGTTATAACAAGGAATCCCTTTTGGGATCCTATGCTTAAGAGACAGCCGTTGCAGCCTCTGGCAACAGTTGCAACCTCCATCTAGAGCTCCAGTCACCCACCCCAGGTCATGTGCAGATAAACCTACCCTTGGCTGTGTCTGTGCTTTTCCATCACACATCAACAAAGCATCTCAGAACCAGGATGCTGGAATCCGCCAATGTCTGTGCAGAAAAAACTAGGAGAGGATGTTGTTCCAGCCCACACATAGATGCACTGACTTGATGGTCCTCACTCCAACTGAGAAAATGCTGTAGACATGGTGCACATGTATTAAAATGGTACTAGCAGGAGTGCTGAGCCAGTGATCTCCAGAGAAACACTGTTATTTAGACATCTTTGCAGACACTGGCAGGTATCTCCATGGAGACCCTGACTTAACTATCTCCACTGAGGCAATCGGTTAGACACACTCACAGAAATGGCTATGAGTCCTGGTACAGTCAAGTAACTCCACAGGAAATATGATAAATAATTTCGTCATCCTTTTTCCATGCTCATTTGATAATTTTATGCAGAAAGGATATGTCTAGTTGACATTGGCCAATGCTTTTAAGTAATTAATGAAAGTTAGAAAAACATACATAAAGGAAATAATTGTTTTGTGCAAAACAAAACAATATTTGATTATATAAGATATAGGTGAATTTTCTCTTGTTTTCTCCAGTGACAGAAAGCAATATTTCTCCAGCACATTGTGCAAATTACTAGGATAATCTGTCTTCCTCTACTATTGTGGCAAATGTCCCAACAGCTAGCCAACATTCACATAGCAACATTTACTTAAATGTCAATGTATTTGTACTTCTGAGAAATGTACATAAGCTTTCAAATCAAGGGCCAATCCCCCTGCCCACCAAATTTGCACATTTAACTTCTTTCAAGAACACTTCAGAATATCAGACATCAAAGGAAGTGATAAAAACAAAAATACCATCAATCTTCTGTTAAGAAATAATTATCATAGTGGAATTAAGAACATCTGAAGTCTGATTATATAGACCAGTTTTATAGTATAACCAGAATTTTTATGGTAAAATGTTTAAAAAGGAGTAAAATAAATATTCAATGAGCAAAACCCTAAAACACAGGGTGAAAGTGTGAATTAAAGCAAGCAGCTCAGCAGCTAAGGACAGTTTTGTGTTGAATATTGGGATGTACCAAAACCTGACATACCAAAAATTCCATATGCAATATTATGTGCATATATTTTTATTCTGCTATTCCTAAAAAATACATCCATTAGTAGATGCTGATATGTAAATGGTTTGGTATCATTCTTATACAGCCAATGTTATGGGAAACATGTACATTTTTACTTGAGTTTCCCAATCCTTGTTCTCAATATTGTGATAAATGGCTGATGTTGAGGGTTCTCCAAGGCTACTGACAAATTCTGAATATGAAACATTTAATAGAAGCCAACTCTCCTGTGAAAAATCTGGTCTCCCTGGCCACATCATAGGAAATCAACTTGTTAGTTTCTGGAGATTCATCTCACCTATGGATGTCTCATTTCTCCTAGACTTCAAATTTGATGCTGAATGAATACACTCATTAAGAAAGTTTCAAATTTTTGTAATGCCAGGGAATTAAAATTTACCTACATATTCAAAATAAAATCTTCTAAACATATTTATTTTAGTTTTAATGATATGTACATATAAGCGGGGGCACTATGTGCGCTTAGGAACAGGTACCCAGTCCTTAGGCCAGAAGAGAGCACATAATGCTCCTGAGATTGGGAGGGTGGGTGGGTACTGGAAACCCAACGCAGGCCTTCTACAAGATCAGCCCAGAGGATCTGATCTCACCCTTTACAGAAGTGAAACTTTGACAATTCCACCTTTTACAAGGTTTCTTCCTTACAAGAGGATCTGTCAGCCAAATCACAGAACCACTGCCAGGGTGGGAATGGAAGGGGGTGAGCATTCTACTGCAAGTGTCAGTGTTACAAATGGATACTGTTTCTATTTCCTCAAGTGCCAGTGTTACAAATGGATACTATTTCAGTTTCCTCCCTTCAGAGAAGGGTTACTGGTTCCCCAGGGTCTTGAGAGCACTACTTTGACATAACATAAAATCTGTACCAATTAGCCATTCAGATTTTATTTTACACATTGCTTATTTCTGCCAGTTCTGCTGGGTACTGCAGGACTGGCTTGTTTTGCATATATGAGCATGTATGAGCATGTGTGAGCATGTTTGAGCATGTATGAGCATGTATGAGCAGTGTGAGCATGTGTGCGCATGTATGAGCATGTATGAACATGTGTGAGCATGTGTGAGCGTGTATGAGCATGTATGAGCATGTGTGAGTATGTATGAACATGTGTGAGCAAGTGTGAGCATGTATAAGCATGTGTGAGCATATATGAGCAGTGTAAGCATGTGTGAACATGTATGAGCATGTGTGAGCATGTGTGAGCAGTGTGAGCATGTGTGAGCATGTATGAGCATGTATGAGCAGTGTGAGCAGTGTAAGCATGTATGAGCATGTGTGAGCAGTGGGAGCATGTATGAGCATGTATGAGCAGTGTGAGCATGTATAAGCAGTGTGAGCATGTATGAGCAGTGTGAGCATGTATGAGCAGTGTGAGCATGTGTGAGCATGTATGAGCAGTGTGAGCATGTATGAGCATGTGTGAGCATGTATGAGCATGTATGAGCATGTGTGAGCATGGGGTCAAGCTTCTTCCCTCTTGTGTCCTTTATCACAGTCCAGTTTGTTCACAGCTAAGTGATGAATCATCTAACTTACAGTAAAAAGCAAGCTAATGTTATACCTGACATTTTTAATCCCTTCTTTATGACAGTCCTCTGAGGACCATGTGTTTCCCTAGCTACAGCATGACTAACTTTCAGTGATAAATTTAGTCACACAACCTTGGCATACCATTACTGTCTTACAATCTCACAAATGATTGAATACCTTTTCCAGTTCACACCACTACTGCACACCATGAGAACTGCACCCATGTAAGGCCAAAGGAAAAGGGAAGAAGACACAAGTGTGTCTTTCTGATATCTAGTAACAAAAGACAAAACAAAATATTGATTCAGTTTTGTTGAGTGAGCTTCTTGAGGTTTGCAATCAACATTCGCTTTTCTGTGGAAAAATCAAAACCAAAAATCGATTATCGCTCATGTGTAGACCATGGATCTTCAACAGCTGACTAGTTAATTAAATGCTGTAATGGGATCATAGATTAGTCCTTCCCCTATAAGTATGCATTAATAAACCCATTTTTCAGTGCAAGAAACATCTGCTCATGACTACTGTTATATTCCACAAGTACAGCATCCCACTCTCTATCTATCTGACAGATTATAAGTTATTTGACCCAAGGGAGGGCAGATCATCAGTTTTCAGTTTTATGCCTGGTGTCCTGGATGAAATCTGAAGTTTAATACATGGTTTAGGTCTCTCCTCATTCATCTGCTCAGGGGCTGAAATGTCAGATCTTCCAGGAGGACAGGAAGAACCGACTCTTTGACCACGAAGTGTGGACTATGGCTGCTTCTCAGTGTTCCCTAATGAAAGCTTCTTGGGCTCGTAAAATAATGTAATTTCCATAAAACAGATACTAGACACTAGATGTTTGTGTATTGTAAGTGTTATTAATGTTAAGAAGGGTACCTTTGACAAATCCTGGTCAAATTCATCTTTTTTAACTCAAGCACAGAGAATGAAACTCCGGAAAGCAATTTTTCTGATAAATGACATCTTCAGAACCGTTATCTTCTAAGTATGATAGTGCAGCAAGAAAATGGCAAAGTTGTGGGAAACAGCAGCAAGGCAGAGGGACACAGGGTGTAAGCAGTAGGCAAGACAGGGACACAGGTGTGAGCAGTATGCAAGGCAGAGAGACACAGGGCGTGAGCTGTGTGCAATGCAGAGAGACTCATGGTGTGAGCATCGGGTAGAGGAGAGAGGTATGGAGTTCAGGCAGAAGCACCAGACTCAGATGAACTCACCATCCATTTGAAATCTCTTCAGGGACACACATGTCCTCTGACTCTGAGTGGAATGTTCTTACAGATATCCAAAGAGAGTTCCAAATTTGGGAGCAGTGTCTCACCTAGCATGGCAGGACCTCTTTGTTTTGATAGAAGGCACGGGAGGCGTTCTATCATTCCACACATTGAGTTTCAGATTCTGGTCATGGCGCTGAGTGTGAAGGGTAGAGAAACTGTGTCCTTCAGTGATAGAAGACAGTGAAGCTAGAGGACCGCATCAGCCAGCAGTGCTTCATCCTAATGCCTGACTCTCCAGGTCTCAGACCCAGGAAACTATGTTTCAAATCCCCTTACTCTCCTTTTGCTCTTGACATCTTAGTCACTGCAGTGCTGAGCTTGTGGTGGGGAGACATCAGAATCGATTGCCTCTACTTCATCACCAGGACATTCCACTTTACACTCAATATGTCCTGTTTTTGAAGCCCCTGCCCCACCCACACAAAACACCCGTGAAATTTTTCCTGCCGAGACTACCAACAAAATTAATTGGCTGATGGAATGGTCCTGCTCACCCTCACCAAGAATCCTTGCCAATTTTAACTTCAGTTCTCCTTCCCGATGTAGCATCTTCCCTGGAGATCTCCCTGGATTCTTGGCTATGTTTTATCTTTCCGTTTCTACCAACTCCAGCCTGTGCATATTATTCCTTTGAGACACATCTTGTGTTCTCTTGGTGATGCTGTGTGTTAGTCTGTCTTTCTGGGTTAGGTTCTTTCTCATACACAGTAATATCTGTGGCTACAAATAATATGGGAAGTTCCTGCTAGAAACCCCAAACTTAACTTTTTAATAACACAATTTGTAGCAACTACAACTGTTGGAATTTATTTGGGGCTCATTTCAGTCTCTTTATCAGCAAAAAAGACAGTTTCAGATTTAAAATACTCTGCTTAACGTTTCTATAAGTGTACCTTAGGACATTTAATTATTTTCACATATATGACAGAGAAAATGAGAAATAAAGGCCCCCAAATCTAGCTGAAAGTGCTGCTAAACTTTCTAGACATTATATCATCCTCACATGATTTATCAGAAGTCAGGCTGACTCATGTGTTCTGCAGATTTTCCATGATTAAACAATTAACTCAGTAACTGCTTCATTTCCTTCTCCATTGAGAAAGCAAAGCCCACCCCACCCCCACCCCATATTACAGTCTGCTACTGCGCTTGCTGATTGGCTTCAGATCTGATTCTGACTTCAGAACATGTGGAGAACAATGGATGTCACTGCCCTTTCATCCCAAGCAGTTGGCTGTCCCCTGTAGTGCTGTCTTCAAATGTTTCTCCCACCCAGCCTCAGCAGTCAACTGCTCCTGCTGGGAAATTCTGGAGTGATAACTAGCAAACTAAATCCTGAGCTATCACAAAGGTCTTATAAACTGAGGTTGCTGACCAAGGAGGTTAAAATAAGCCTGTGGCAATGTCTATGCTCAGGTGGCCTGCATGAGACAGGGCTTGAGCCAATAAGAAGAACTTACATTTAACCTATACCTCACATTATGCTGGCATTGCTTTTAGAATGCTTGCTACCTGGCAGTGTCCCCACAGTTTACAAAAGTAAACACACTGTAGTGGAGTTCCACTAAAGTGAAATTTCTTTGTCTGCATCTGACATTTCTATAAAGGCTTCCCTTAATAGATTCAGTAGGGTGAGCATCAAGGGTGCTAAGCAAGGAGGAGTGGCTGGAATCTCAGGTCAGGACCAGTAATCCTACCCTGGGCTCCTTCTATGAGGGAACTTCAGCAGCAAACCAGGATGTCTCAAGGGTCTCTTGAAAGTGCTTCTAAGGAAGACAGTTACTATAATTCTTAGAGAGAAACTCTTCAGTAGCATAATTTCAGCCTCAACAACTTAAACTCCAGTAAATCAGCAAACTCTTGAGTGTTGGCTTGACAGCAGCCATGTAAGAGACATATCACATTGTCTCTTGCAGCTGCGTGAAGTTTCTCAGTAATTCCTAGTCTGCAGAATGGGAGGGGATGGGAATACTGAAAAGGGTGTGTGAGAGTCTTCACTCTTCTCCCTCATCTAGAACATGTAGAATGCAAGAACAAAGCAAAACAAAGCCCTCTGTAGTGCTACATCCACTCCAGTAGTGACAAGCGCGACAGACCCTGAGAACATGGGCGCTGTCCTGAGGCGAAAAGTTCATGGAAACTTAGTCTCCTGGAACTGTGGCATCCCGTAGTATAAAGAATGCTCCAATGTGCTTACTTTAGTTGGTAAACAGATCTGTGTGCTTTCCCTTAATATTGCTTTATTACAAGTGCTCCTAAGGATTGATATTTTGACATATAGCTAAGTTAGATTCTAGGAAGTCCTTGATCCGACCTTGGGCATGGATAGCTAAGACACTGCCCCACACAGAAATTTACCATTATCTAGGAAGAAGGAAGTTTGCGACCTAAAGAGGAACCAGAGTAGATACTTAGAACTTATCTGAGTTATACCCATTCACAAGTATTTATAACGGCCTAAGGGGAAGGTGACTATACAATAGACTAGAGTAGGAACTATGGCAAGGGCACAAAGCCCTTGCCCCTGGCTTCTAAGATTAAGTGGACCTTAGGTGGAGCTGTTTTTGATCCCAGTGGCTAATATTGAGTTTTACCCCAGTTGGTTCCTGCCAGTTCTTCCATGTTTGTATTCCATTGTTTTAGAATCCAGTAACCTCTTTGTACCTTGCCGGTGTGACACCCAACTCCCCTATTTTCTTCTGTATAAAAAGTTTGATGCTCGATTTGACAAATTACATTCAGATCCACACTCCCTTGTATCGAGTCTGTCTGTCAATTCCTGCCGACTCTATGCCCATCTGTTCGAACCCCTGATTCCCACGGGTTGTGGGGGGCCGATTAGGCCTGGTCCGTGGCACTGTAGACCTAAAGTAACAACCATGGATCATAGGAAGTCAGTAAGAGGCTACAGGTCCAACATGGGTACAGGTCACCATGCAAGCCCAGCACTGTGCAATACAGTAGAGAAAAGAAAAGCAAAAGCAAGCCTTGGTAATGCCCAACCAAGTGATCTGGGTGGTTTTTGCTGTTTCCAAGGCTACACTTAAAGATTGCACATGAAGAGAGTTGAGCCCTGTTGCTCCTTAGCAGCTTCTCTTTCTATTCACACCATCCCCACCCGGATAAAATAACATGGAAAACTACTGCCTGCCACCATTCTACTCCCATGTGGACATTTGCTGCCTGCAGTCCAAGAGACCTTGAGGGTGCAGACTTGAGAATCCCAGCTGCTTATCCCAGAAGGAAGCAGAATCAGCTAGATTGACCCCTTAACACTCATAAGAGGAGCTGAGAAATGACTGGTTCTCATGGGAGGATCTGAGTCCCTTACATGTGGACATGAAGAGGACGCTCCAGGTATCTGGGACTCTGAGGACAGCATGACTTGTTTTCCAGATTTATCTTTGTTTCATGACAAAGCACACTAGATGCCTAACATGTCTAAGCACAAGCAAGAAAATAATACTCTGAGGCTGGTGACTCTTCTGAGGCTAATGAGTGTCATGTGGATGTGACAGTCACCTTCTGGAAGCTGTTGAATAAATCCACATGACTCTTTCTGCTTTCAATAAGAAATAGACACAGTGATCCAAGGGACAGAACTTAACTTCTGAGAATTCCCTGAAAGGATGTTGCTAAGATAAGGTTCTGTTTGAAGCTGACTTTCTGAACTTCCTACTGATACCATGAAACAAAGTACCTTTTTGAGACACAAAAATATCCGACAGACAAATGAGAGGATGCCCCAGCCAAAAAGCAACACTGAAGAATGGCTTAAGATCAGCAAAGCCAGCGTTTCCGTTCCTGTGTGTGGATTATAGTGATCAGTGTTCTAACATACTCAGTGACCAGCCTATCTGAACAAATATAAAATCTGCTTTTACAACTGTACAAAAGCGGGGACAGAGGGTAGCTCTGCTGAGCTCCAGTGAGGACCGCAATGAGATCAAGGACTCGTTTACCTAGCACTGTGCCTATTCCATTGAACTCTTGTCAGATGAAGCCACTAGGGAGGGACATCTGCATTTTTCATTCACTGCAATTATTAATTCAATGAAATATGAATTAATTTAAAATGAATAAATTGTCATATCAAATAGAAATCTTTTTTTTTCCTAATTAATCGCTATTCGGTGAGACACCTAGTTCATTAGACACATCTTATCACTGTCTATGCAGCCACCAGACAAGGCAAAGACCCTGGGGTTAGAAAGTTGACATGGTACTGCATACAAAGAGCTTTGAATCTTCATGAGAAATGGACTTGATTATATGTCTCCCTCATTTTTCAGAGTCATCCATCACCTCAATGAATGTTTTATCTTTCATCTACAATTATTTACTGGATTCTGAAAGCATTTTAGTACTATTGGAACACACTCACAAATATTCTCTTTTAGAAAGGCAAACCAGAAACACTCACAACACTACAGGAAACACAGATACACTCTCTTAGAAAAACAAATCAGAAACATCTACGACACTCCTTCGAGAGAATTCTCCCTCCAGGATATATGTGCTGGTCTAGTCTACTGCAGCCCCTGCCCTTCTCTTCCCTCATACATGACCTTGATGGATACTATGGAGATTTCACATGTTACTGCTATAGCTGGGAGCTGGATCTTTGCCTCACTTAAGACACAAAATACATTTCCTAACCTGATGCCTCTAAATGCTCTCTAGCAGAAAGTGCCATTCTGCAATTCTGTTGTTTCTAATTCTGAAAATATTCTCTACATGCATCCTTCATCATTTTTGCCATTTATGCCACCTGGTTGGCACAGGGGACAGGGGTGGTACTCTAATAGATAATTATCTAGAGGTTGACTCCAATACCCCACAGCTCCCACCAATGCCCCAATATAGGAAGGATTCACATAAGTTCAAGGTATAATTCTGAGCATGGCAAGATTAAATTCCTCTTTGTGGTGAGGACTGGTAAGTTCTCACAAAACTCACTGGAATGTATTGTACAAGTGGTTGTGTTGACCATGAGGCAAGCACACAGACTAGAAACAACTCTGGGGAGATTCTCTCTCCTCAAGGACATGCTACACCGCAGCATGCATGCATGGAATACCTGCCAAGCATGACAGAGCCAAATTCACCCGAGTGTCTCTGAAGCTTCATTACAAAGCATGGCTTGTAAATACATGCTGCACACTGAGCTGAAGTTTCTAGATCCGGAATTTGACTCTATGGTCCAAACCTCAGAGAAAACATCATGGATTGGTTTTCTGCATGACCAACCCCACCTTTGGGCAGCTAGGAGTCATAAGCTCTGAGGCATACCCCTTTGTGATTTCCCTCAGAAATCAGTCAAAATCCAGAGAAAAAGAGAAACATTAGAGCAGAAACCAGTGAGATCCAGAAGATCCTAAGGAATGAAGAGAAAAAATGTATTCCACTGACTTGGGAAATCTGGAGGAAAGTGATAAATGTTCAGACATGTGTGGCTATAAAAATTATTCCAAGATATAAACAATTTGAACTGACCAATCAGCAACAGGATTGAAGCAATGATCATTGCCTAACAAAGTAAAACAAGGCTAGATGTGTTCAAGGTCAAATCCCATCAGACATTTCAATGAAATCAAAGAACAAAAGCTCTGTAGAAAAGGTAGGCAATTCTACGAAACTCATTCTGTGGCTACAAAACTGAAAAGCCAACACACACACAAGGAAATGGTAGACCAATTCCCTCTAGGATTTGGAATGCAAAATTCTTGAGTAAAGTTCTCGCCAAGCAAATTCATCAGAATACATAAGAGATTATATGCTATGATCAAGTGAGAATCATTCCAGAGACAAAAAAAAAAAAAAAAGTAATTCAGGCTGTGTGAATCTAATAAATTCAAAATAGAATAAGGAAACCAAATGGCATGATCATCTGAATCGATGCAGTAAAGTTATTTGACAGAGTTCAGGGTCCTTTCTTGATAAAAGCCTTTAGACACTCTGGGAACATTCTTTCCTAACCTGCTTGTCTATGGCTGATATAAGCTCTCTGGCCAAAAGCAATGTGAGGAGGAAATGATGTTATTTCAAAAAAATGGATAGAACTGGAAATCACCCCTGTTAACTGAAATGAGCCAGACTCAAGAAGACAAATGTGTCTTATAGGTACACAGGATCTCGGTCAGAAAAGTAGAAAAGAGACAATTTGGGGAGATGCAGGAGGTGCCAGACACATTACTACATGTCTGCATGAAAATTTCATAATGAAATCTATTATTCATATAGAATATATATGTGAATAAAATCATGGAAAAATCATGGAAAGGTCAAATATCTGTTTTTAAAATGCCTGCATTCCATTATTATGATTAAAACAAATAATATACTCAGGTCAAATTTCACTTAAAAAAAAAAGCCATGATAGCTAGGCCCTTCAGTGCCAGCCCAGCCCAGCTTTAAATCAGCAGTGCCCTTTTTTTGGTGGTTTATAGTTAAGTCTCCTTCCCTTTTAATGGTTTCCCCCACATTCACAACTACAGTTCCTAGCTGCTTTCTTCCTGCCCATTCTTCTGATTTCGCACCTGGGAACGGGAGAGGCCATGCTTCCTCAGCTACTGGCCTCTGCATGAGGAAGAAAGCCTTAAAAAGGTCAGGGCTGCAATAGCCCCAGGCTGTGCCCAGGTGCCTGAGGTCTGAGCTCCTTTGAGGGTTGCAGGGAATGGGAAGAGAGGCTCTGATCCCTTGGGCATGGCAGGGAATCAGTGGGAAAAAGAAAAACCCAGTGAAAGAAAAGAAACATTTCTCAACAAATGATGGCTCTTGTTCTGTACCCGAAGGAGTGGACCTTAGGACACCCATGTGACATGGAGTCGAGGGACATCCATTGACTGAAGTTATCAAAGACCAGGTCACCTGAACAAAGGAAAGTGAGACCAGGCTCTTACTATTCCCTCTGAATTATATATGTGAGCCTTGGTGGTTAATCAAATCAGCATTAATTATTAAAGAACATTATTCAAAATGAGACTTAAAAAAAAGGAATCTATGCTAACTTACTCTCCTCATCCAGTTACACAATCCACAAGTGATAGGCTCATAGGGAGACCCCAAGGATACCCTACACAAGCCCCTAAACCCCTAAAACAACCCTTGTGCATCCCACCCCAAGCCCATCCACACCCCATCAGCTTTCACAGTAAACACTGTGACCTCTGGTGAACAAAGAGACGATTCGATTCCCTACTGTTTTAATGAGGGAGGGGGCACAAGTCCACGACTACGCAGAGATGGTGTCCCTTCCTTACTGGATGCCCTGTGCTTCCAAACAGGAACACTTTAGCTTACTACAAAACAGGCTTCAAATGGAAATGTGTGAGCTATGCAAACTGAGTCAACGGGGCGGGGCTTGCATGCTCCTCTTGGGGGTTGGAACCTAAAGAACCTGTGTCCACCCCACCTTTCTCCCTGCACACCCCATTAATCTAGTGACCTCAAACCAGGGATCATCAGAGACCAGAGCAAACCTACCTGTGAGACATATTAAGGGCAGCAATTTGACAGCTGAGGATTAGGAGAGCTTGGCGAAAGGGCTCAGTATTTAGAGCCAGGGGATTATTTGAAGTTGGAATGGGTCAGAACAGAAGGGTTTCCTGGAGCAAGTGTTCTGAATAATTTGGTGACTACAAAAGAATGGGAGGAGCTTACAGGGGAGGGAGGCTGCTGCCTGACTTACAACTTCTGACCCTGCCTGGAAGGTTAACTCTGAGAGTGGCACAGGCAGACAAAAGTACTTGCCACACAACATTCCTGTAAATACAGGCAGACTGTGTTGGTGAAATGGTTCGATGGTTAGAATTCTCGCTTCTCCCACAGTGCCCCACACTCCGGTTTCTTCGCTCAGGTTGGGTGGCTAACAATCACCTACAGAGCCTCTGACCTCCATGGACACCAGCACTAGTTTGCACACACCCACCCACACATACATAATACAAAAATTTAAAGATCTTTAAAAAAATCAAGGAAGTGTGGAAGCCACTGAAATCCTAACATCCAGGAGGTCAAGATGGGGATCCCTGGGTGATGCTGACTCGCTAGACTACATAGAATCGGTGAACTCTGGGTGCAGGGAGAGAGTCCACCTCAGTAACTAAAGTGGAGAGCAATGGATACCAACCTTGGGTATCCCCACACAGGCTCACAAACACGCATGAGCACATGCAAACGCGCATGTATGCTTGCACGTGTGCACACACACAAGATGTGTGTGCTAAAAAGAATGATGTAAGAAGGGCAAAGAAGTGGAATGTAGTTGAAGGGAATAGAGAGAGGGCAAGGGAAGGAGAGGACACTGCCAGCCACAGAGCATTATCATCAAGGACTGTGCATTTCCTAGTTAACACAGGGGCGCACACTTCAGCCCTGCCACATTTGTTTCAGGCTAGCTAAACATCTCACTTCCTCACCGTCCTAGTGTCTTGACTTTTTCTTGGCATTGTATCTGTTTGTTGTTCCAAATTCTGTCCTCAGATCTCCATAAATAGCCCCAGGTTGTGCCATCTGGTGAGTGCAGAGTCTGTTCCCTGGTGTGTGTGTGTGTGTGTGTGTGTGTGTGTGTGTGTGTATCCTCATCCCTGTTACAGTGCTTTCAGTTAGGATAAAACCCTGCATCATCAGAGATCTCTCTGAATAACAAGTGCACATCCCACCCCAGTCCACTGAGTGTTGGTTTCACATAAGTGTTAAACTTTACTTCTGTGTGAGCCTGTTGTGACAGTGGACTCATGGGTAGCCTGCAGGTACCGATTTCCCATGTGTTCAATATAATGGAATAACAGGCCAGAAAGTCAACTGCCAGGAGGGAGTCACACCAAAGACACATGCTGCCAGGGCATCATAGAGGTCGCAGCAAGTGATGTTCTGTCCTTGGCACACCTGCCAAGATAGAGCGCTGGAAAGCCAAGGAGAAAGCTAAGAATATCTTCTAAAGAAGGCAGGCATGTTAGTGCTGCTTCGGTGCCTACACCCCTGACAGGCAAGAGCTTGCTTTCACAGAAATGGCTTGGGCATGTATGCACTGTAGGCCCAGGAAGGCTAGCAAAGCCACTTCCCATGCAGTGGCTACTCAGCCACTCACTACAGATCAATGCAGACACCCAAACTGCTGGGAATGCTTGCAATGATACAGGTGAAACGGTTCCTAAAAGGGGGATCTATAGGGAATTATAAGCACGGATTTCTGTGATTGATTAAGCAAACACCTGCAAGCTAGAGATCAGGGTACCTGAGGAACAAAGTGTGTGCTTACCCAACACAATGCACTCTGAACAAAAGAAAGCTGGGACACAGGTACTGGGGAAATGTTACCACAATGAAGCTGACTCTAAACTTGACCTGTGTCTTATCAATTAAACTTGAATACCTTGTGAAACGCCCGGTTTGCTAAGGCTGAAAACAGTGTTTTTCTTTAAGTCCAGGAGGGTTTTTAGTGACATAGTTCCAAGTCCTTGTTTGCACATGCTAACTGTGCAAAGCTACTTTTGCAGAAGTTTGTCTTGGAAAGCTGTGTTGCTTGCTGAAAGCCATGAGCCACTTTGTCAAAGGCAGTGGGGTTGCAGGCACCAGTCTCTTGGTAATTATCTCGCCATCTGTGGCCTCACAGGGGTTTGTGATTTCATCCAAATTCAACAACTTGACCTTATTTGTCAGCAAGCAGACAAGAACAGTGTTTGCTGAAAGTAAGATTCAAGGCCCGAGGTTCATCAGCTTCAGAGCTCAGACTCTGGCATTTCTCAGCTTCTCCTGGGGATGGAAGAAAGATGCTAGAGGGGGAGTTGACAGCAGACTCTGGGGCTTAGTGACCACTAGAGGCAGAAATAAAACAGAATATCCACAGCTTATCCAGCACATCCATTAATGAGATGCTTTCACCAAAGTTCAAGCACTGTAGGTGGAGTGAGAAACTGGAACTAATATGCAAACTATATTACGAGAGTATTAATATGTGAGTTGTATTTTGAGGTGACTAGCATGCCAATCTTATTGCCAAGTTATCAAATCCACTTTTCCAACTTCATAAAAACTGCTACCCTGAACACAGCAGTCCTCTGGCTGCATCTGAATCTTGCCCTCTCTCCCCACCTCAAATCCAATACGAATAGGAAGCATCAATCACATTCTCTCTGGAAGCTTCCTGCTTTAAGTCACATGGGGCATACCTTAAGCTAGCTGCTTTTTTGAAACGTACTTATTTACATGAATAAATAAATAAATGTCAAATTTGGTGAATTAACAAATCCTGCGATGGGTCCTTCAGACAACAGCAGTTTTCTACAGACTCAGCATCTGAGCTTCTGGGATCCAAATCCCAAAGCTCGCGACATATGCTCCCAAAGAAAAGGAAGAAGTGTCTGCCCTGTGACTAGAAACCTAAAAGGGCAGGGACAGCTGCCACTGCCATCGGAGGAGGGTGGTCACCCATGTCTGCACTTTTGAGAGCAGCGATCTGTAATTAATTCTGCACTCACCAGCTGGCCTCTGCAGCCCCCTCCCCAGCCCCCTCTTGGAGCTCCAGTGTGGAGAGACGTGGGGCCTCATGTGTTGCCAGGCTTATGAAAAGAAATGGTATTGTTTGCTCAGGCAAGACACCCAGAAAGTGTGTGGAAGAGTAACGTAATTAAATTTCTCAATAACGTAAGTTTAGGTACAATGCATTTGATCAAAGAGTCCTAAGTACCCAGGCTTTGTTTTTAGGATTATCCTTAAAACCTCCTTACTAAGTTAATCATCTGATGTGCACATGACCCAGCTCCACAGCTGTGTGCTCCATAGGTGTCCCTCAAGCCCACCCAGGATGAAGACAAGGTTGCACAATATGTCGCCTTCAAAGGCTTGTTTCCTGTGATTTTTGCTTGCTAAAAATTTTGGTGATGTCCAAGACAGTATAGTTGGCATAACTGGATTTGAGGGCTTGTTTCAAGAGTCTAGAACCAGCTGAGCAGGAAAGCCACCACAACATGGGTTCCTGGCTCCTGGTGAGATCCAGAAATCCCAGTCAGAGGACAGTGACTCATGCATGTGCATGTATATTCCCTGACTGACTGACATGCCCAGAAGCAATGATTTGGACAAGAAGCTGCCCAAAAGCTGTAGGGCAGGCACTGGGACATAGCTGGAGTCCAGAAGACAAGAATGGAGTCCAGTGACAAGAATCCATCTGCCAGTGGAACTGCCACTGGAACATGGCTAGACGGATTCTTGTCACTACTCCATGCAGTAGAAGCCAAGAGTGCCCACACCTTCAGTTTGGCAGTAACACCCAGAGATGTGACATCACACATGTGGCTTGTTGAAGTCTCTCAGGCTATGGAGCTCTGTCACAGTGTCCCAAGGAAATGCGCAGAGTCACAAAACCTAGACTCTGGCATCTCTGGGAATTATGCCATTTGCAAACTGGAGGCTTTTCTAAACTACACTTTAAAATCCATATATGGGCAGGAAGCAGATACCGACATTATCATTACATGATCACTTCTTCATTAATTTAGGAAGTGAGAATGAGCAGACATGTTGGAGCGTTCATGTAGGATGTTGTAACATCAATCACAGGAGTCTGTGCTTTCTGAAAAGGGAGGGACTTGGGGACATACAGCATGCTCAGCCAGTCCTGGCCTGCATCACAGCCTCTTAAAAATCTCCCCATTCTTTTTTTTTTTAAAAGATTTATTTATTATTATATGTACCTACACTGTAGCTGTCTTCAGACACTCCAGAAAAGGGAGTCAGATCTTGTTAGGGATGGTTGTGATCCACCATATGGTTGCTGGGATTTGAACTCATGACCTTTGGAAGAGCAGTCGGTGCTCTTACCCGCTGAGCCATCTCACCAGTCCAAATCTCCCCATTCTAACTAGGCATGATGGTGCACGCCTTTAATGCCAGCATTTGAAAGGCAGGTGATCTCTGTGAGTTTGAGGCCAGCCTGGTCTACACAGTGAGTTCCAGGACAGCCAGAGTTACATAGTGAGACCCTATCTCCAAGAAAAAAGAAAATGGTTGCCCATTCCAGAATATCAGGACATTGTTAAAATACTGACTGTGCTTAGGTCTTATCGCTTCACTTCAATTTGCTTTTATATTTGGAAAATAATTAATAACTATCTATTACACTAGAAACATCTAATGAGAAGAAAGATCAAGAAAATGCAAAGTAAAAAGATTCCTGTGTCTTTAGTGAATGTTTACACACATCTAAGTAAATCTGAGACCTTTTGTAAGGAAATAAATGCAAATTTAGAACAAAGTATAAAATATGCATAATAATAGGAACATCTCCGAGATGTGCAAAGTTCACACTTATTTTCCTAATTATTTTCACATTTAAATTCAGCCCAGAGAAAGGAAAAGCCATTGTATTTACAAAACAGATCATTAACTATAATTACATTTATAAGGAAAATGACTTAGGTTCCACATGCCAGGTCCAAGGGCGTATTGTCAGGCACACAGAAGGCAGTTTTCAGTGTGAGTGCTACTGTATTCTTGCCAGCTGCACAGAAGGTGAGGGGGTTAAGTATTAAGTAGCAAGCAGACACCTAAGATGTTTGTATTACAGGCATTTATGTCTGCAGCCAAAGGGATCAAGAAAGAAGACTTGTGTAGCAGATAACTGTGTTGCAAATAGAAATTGGTAGATAATTAAAAGAAGTTGAAATCCAATTTAAAAGTTCCAATCATTTGCTCTGCTTGTCTCCCAACATAAATTTACAAAAAGAAACGTCAATAAAGTACTAAGTCTTATAGAATCTCTATGTAGCAGCCATACAAATGAGCTATGTCCTTCCTTTCGGTGTCTCTCAGAAACCACCTCCCTGTTCTGGTCTCAAAAGTCTCCCTTCTGTGTCTCTGACATTGATGTCCTGTCCTCTGCACTTCCCAGAGCAGATGCTCACCCATCGGCTGGACCCCAACTGCCTTACTGTTTGTTTCACTGGGAAGGAATCTGTTCCTTCCCAGTTAGACTGAGATATGGAGGACCAATCAACACATGACTATCTCTCAGCGTGATAGCTCTCTGGATACTTTTGACAGGAAGGATTAAAGTAGAAAACAGGAAGCCAAATAAGGAATTGGGATCAAGAGAGAGAGAGAGAGAGAGAGAGAGAGAGAGAGAGAGAGAGAGAGAGAGAGAGAAAGAAGAGTAGAGCAGAGAGGGAGGGTGGAGGAAGAAAATACAGAAAAATCTATGTGTTACATCGAAAATGTAACCAAGGTGGACTCCCAACTGGCTGACAGCAGAGGGCAGAGAGTCAGAAAACCACTGGGAAAGAGAAACACAGGTAGGTGGTCCCAAACCACCACTGCCACAGCCTTGTCCCTGAGAGTGAATGCAGGCTTTCTCCTCCATGAATGGGAGGCAATTTCCCTTCTATGCTTTCAAATTGTATGTAACCGTACTGCAGAGAGCTAAACGTTTATTGATTTAAATATACCCAAGACAGACGAGAACTTAAATCTCCATCACTGTTAAATGAATTGTGAAAACGTTTCAGATTGTCAATGGATTTTACTAGCTAATTTTCTCTCTGACAAATACCAATTGGGATCAATATGCCCTAATTTTCTAATTCCAAAAATCTACTTCTTCCTCCAAATGAGAAGTTTTTCTGACAAGTTCTTAAAATATAAGAAACTCCAGGTTCACAATGGAGACCTCAAAAATAATCTCTAAAATCCAAATAAGGAAGGGCACGATTCCTTTACATTTTGTCCTGGAATTTAAATGAGATTTCTTTCATGTAAAGTGACCCACAGTGAGAGGGTGATTGCCACTCATGCGTACCTGGAAACCTGTGACAGGTGTCAATACATCACATGCATCATTTGACTCTCACCACGGCTGAAGCAGCTCAGACACACTGACCTCCAGACACCAGACCATCACACAGTAGGAAGTGACTTGGTCAGGCCACACACAAAAGCAGAAGTGGACCAAAAGCAGGCTACAACAAGGCCAATCCAGAGAGTCAATCCTGGAAACTATTTTTACGTGCTTTATGAAGGTTTTCTACATGAATACTGCATTGACATCATTTCTATGCCTCCCCCTTCTCCATTAATTTTTCCCTGTGTTCCCTGTCTCAAGTGCATAGCCTGTTCTTCACTGTTGAACATATGTGTATGACTAATATGATATATATGTAGGTATGTATAACCTACTGAGTCTGCTTACATGTATGTACATGTGTTTAGACACTGACCACTTGAGATCAAGTCACCTCTAAGGAGCATCCCTGAAGAAGACATTCTCCCTCTGGGCAGCCAGTGATAGCCAGTGGCCCCTCATCTAGGTAGGGCTGAAGCCTTATGAGAGTTCCCTCATTTGCACTGGCATGTCAAACACGGTCACTGTTCATGTCTTGTTTGGGTGACTATATTCATCTCTCATGAGTATTTAGTTAGGGACAAGCACTGGGAGGGAGAGTCAGGTGGATGACAGGAGCTCATGGGGCTAAACTGCTTGTCCCTGGCTCAGCGGGAGACCCTGTCCCAAGGATACAAGGCAGAGGGTAATGCAGAAGGTGCAGAAGTCCTCCTCTGAAGCCCTGTGTGCACACAACTTTGTGCCTCGTGTTTTCGTTTTTTATATAATGACTGGCAAACAGAAGCCAGACCCCTGGTTCCCCAGCACTTTTATTCTGGACTCTAGAGAGTCCTCCTGTTCTGTAACATCCATTCTTAAGACAGATTTGTGAACTCTGACAGCAGTACTTAGACTTGGCTATATATGACGCTTCCCCTGAAATGTGCATTCTACATGTTTCATATCTTAGCCTCTTTCCCCCATTTCATGTTGTTTAGATTTAGATGTGAGGTACACTTGAGCAACTCATGTGTGTATGCATTCAATTTTACAATTGTAGAGAAGAACTGGAAAATATGATTAACATGGAAGACAAGACTCATCAATAAAGGGACCAGAGAGGGAGAAGAGAAAGAGGCAGAAGCAGAGTGGAGAGGAAAAGAGGAAGAGGCAGAAGCGGGGTGTGCGTTGGTGTGTGTGTGTGTGTGTGTGTGTGTGTGTGTGTGTGTGTGTATGTGTGTGTGTGAGTGTGTGTGTGTGTGTGTGTGTGTGTATGTGTGTGTGTGAGTGTGTGTGTGTGTGAGTGTGTGTGTGAGTGTGTGTGTGTGTGTGTGTGTGTGAGTGTGTGTGTGTGAGTGTGTGTGTGTGTGTGTGTGTGTGTGTGTGTGTGTAGACAGATGCAGAGGGGCAGGGAGGGGAGGAGAGAGAAGCAGAACAGAGCTGGAGGCTCTGATTTCTACACAACGGAGGAGTCGCCCTCCTCTTATGCTTTTATGGAGCGGGTTCACTCCACAGAGTGCTGGCTTCTCCACACCACCACTGCTTGCTACAAACTGCTGCTGGCCTCTGCCTTGCTGCCTAAGATACCCTGCACTCACCTGTGTGGAATCTGGGCTTCCAGCTTCTGTCAGAATGACAGTGGGGGACAGGGACTTGAGACATCCATTGCCTCAGTTTCCTGAAGTATGAGCATATCTCAACAGGAGGAGGCTCTGCTAGGTTCTGCTTTCTGTTCGAAACACTTCCTTCCCATTGTTGTTCACAAATGCTTGAAGCTAGGAGTCTCTCTCTCTCTCTCTCTCTCTCTCTCTCTCTCTCTCTCTCTCTCTCTCTCCCTGACATTGATTTCAAGCACATTACAAATTGTGTATGCATTCCTTTCCCCTTGCCCTAACAGAGATTTTTAATTCTCAAGGATAATAGCTGAATTCTTAAACCATCTGGAATTCAGACAATTAAATACACTGCCATCCAGGTCTGCTTCCAGGTCGTATTGAGCATCAACATGGTAGCCTCTGCCCCACACCAGTGAAGTAACAAAACCCCGAAGGAGCTGTGACCTCAAGGGTTACCCTAGCCTGTGGCTTTGGCATGGCTCCTTTTTAAGAGTCTGCGCTCACTTTTTCCTTGTTTGACTTTATCCCTTTCACAAGTAGCAATTATCTGCGTGGAAGGCAGGGATGACTGTCTAAGCCACACCGCACATGTAAGTGGAAGCTGTAATTTAGGAGTAAGACATGCTTCGCTGTTCACGGAGGAAAATGCTGTGAGCAGAGCAGTTGAAAGATCCTGGGATTTCCCTGTTGAAGACCTTGAACTGCTCTCATCTCCTGAGAAAGGGAGATGGACTGAGATGCCATCTAAATTCAGAATCTCACACATCCAGGGAAGTATCTTTCCTGTTGGTTGGTTCCTTGAGGACACACTACACAGAGGATATGATCGTTTTTCTCTTTATTTGGAATTCTTAAGGTAAAATTTACATTTACTGATGAGCTACCAAAAAAAGCAAAAAAAAAAAAAAACAAAAAAACAAAAAAACAAAAAAACCCCCACACTTTAATATAATATTTCGAACCCAACTCTACCCAACCCACTCATCCAATGTCAACTCCATAGTAAGCATGAAACAAGGCATGATCATTTCTCTACATGAAAGACACCTTCTCTCCACACCTCTCTGGTAGAAACCTTTCCAGGAAAAACTTCACACACTTCTGATTGGGACCTTAACAATTCTAGTATATTTTCACTGAATATATTCCATTTTGAAACATCATTAGTTTTTTTGTGATTCTCCAAGACAAATGTATGTGTATAAATATTGACTCATCAGTGGGGCTGTGAGGCCCTGACCCCTGATGTCTACGGACTGTCTGTGAGTTCTGTATGTGTAATGCTCTGTGGCTCACTGTGCTGAGTGTCCACGTGTTCTCTCATCAAGATGGGTCTTTGACATTTTACATTTGTACTATTAGTATTTTGAAAGCATCAGCTGCAGGTGACAAGTCTTCCTGATAAATTACCTCCGTTGGCCTAAAATTTCAACTTTCTCAGTGTTAATTCATTTAGCATGTTCATTTCTAGGGTGCTCTCCTTGGCTGGGTACACTCCATGTAGAATTTTTTATACCTCTCTACCAAGAAGCGAAGGCAGACCTGGACATGATGCATACCACATCACAGACACAGCCCTCAATGCCCAGAAGCAGTAAAAGAGAAATATCTTCTGGCATATGCCCAAGAACAGAGTCATTCGGACATGAATGACCGACACCCATGCAACAGTCCTCCACAGTTTCAGTTACGAGCACTGTATCCTCACACTGGAAAAAATAAACCACAATGTTCAGAGGTGGCAGATGTTGCTCATAAAATTCTATCTTAGCATAACCTGCTATAACGTGATCCCAATGCTGCTGGGATTCACTCATGGAGTATTTATCTTCTCTATGGCTTTCTAGTCTTCATTAAAGATGTTTGAGGGAATCCGTGGGTAAAGACACTTGCTACTAAGCCTGACCACATGTGTGTGTGGTCCCTGGAACCCACACGGTAGAGGGAGAAAAGCAATTCCCAAATAATTGTCTTCTGACTTCTAGATGTGTACCATGACACACACACACACACACACACACACACACACACACACTTTAAATTAATAAATTTTCAAAAATAACTAAGGTTAAGTATAAGGAATAGTTGTGACAATCCTTCTGCAACCCACAAACATTTCAGGTTTCAAACTATGCTTCATCTTGTAGGGAGTAAATTCTCCAGTGGGCACTGAATGTGGATCAACTTCAGCCAAATACCACCGACTCCTGGAGGCTGAGTCAGATCAGTTTCACCCAAACCATGTTGCTACCACATCATGGGAAAGTTGTGTGACAAACCAGGATCTTGCCTCCCCTGTGTGCACACACAGAGAACGTCTGCACCCTGCCACGTGCACAGCACTGAATGTATAGATATACAAAGTATAGAAATAAAAATATATAGATATCCAAAGTATAGAAGTGTAGATATCCACAGCCCAGCAGCCCTGAAGCACTATGTGCCCCACCCCCCTTTTTTGGTCCATCCATCCTTTGCATTATTGTGCTTTGTATTATTGCACTAAACACACTACTACTGTGATAGCTTGACTGTCCTTCTGTAAGCTTAGACACTGGACTACTTGGCCCCACTTAATGGCAGTGGCTACAGAGGGTTAGGAGGCACAGCTAGGCTAGAAAAGCACACCACTGGGGATGTAGGTTTCAGGGATGGATGGTCTTAGAAGTTTCAAAGCCTCTTGCAATTCGCAGCTCCCCACCTCTCCTTTGTGCTTTTCACTTCCAGATATGAGCCCTCAGCCATTAGTTTTCAGGTACACCTGACACGTTTGCTACCTGCCGCCGTGCCATCCACACCATGTGAGCCTTAATTCTCTGGACCCATAATACAAATAAACTTGGCTCTATAAGTTTCTTTAGTCATGGTGTTATCACAGCAATGGAAGGCACTTTCATCCTGTTATCTTCATGGCTGCAGTCTTTCCCTGCATCCTGTGCTGTGTTCTTCTTGGTGTGTAGATGAGTCTTTATTTCACACTCTCTTCATTCTTCATGATTTGGTCTCAATCAGTCCTCTGCTGTGCTTCCCCTGAAGGGACCATATTTCTTTGTCTGTCCTTCCAAGTGTGTTTTAACGCTGATGGTCTTTGGGATCTCAAGAGTGACGCTGGCCCATTGATGTTTTGCTCTGCAACTAACTAGCTTGCCTCCGTCTCTTCTTACCCAGCATCTCCTGCACTTGAATGTTAACTACAGTTAATAAGGTCAATTTTGACATTCTGGAACATTTGCCAAATATCTTGTTAAAAGCTGACTGAACACCAGCACATAAAATTATACTACTGAAGCAGGAGGTGGCAGAGTAGACCCCCTTGGGTACGAATGCAAGTGCCATGCCCTGAATCACTAGTGTCATTCAGAGCAAAACACATGCTTGGCTTGCAGTGATAGCAGCTGAAAACTGTGGAGAACTTAGAAAGGCACTAGAGGGAGTCTGAGTATGATATTTCCAGAAAAAGGAAACAGGAAAGCCACTGACTTAGAAAACATAGAGACATATCCGTGGAAATTACAATCTCAGAAGCTAGAACACCTGTGATAGTCTCTGCCTGAAATGAGTCAGCCTGCAAAGACTGAAAATGTTGGCTAATTTCTCAGATACCCAAGTCTCACGAAAATGAAAATGTGTCTCAAGGTATGCATAAAAGCAGGGGACTCAAGGCCCAAACAAGTGTGTAAGATTACTGTCTAGAGACAACTCCACAGAAGTAGATATCATTTAGTGACCCAACAGACAATACAAGAGTCAGCATAACACAGCTCAAAGATCTTAAATAGAACACAAACTTGCAATTAAAAAAAAAAACAAACAGAATGCATGAAAAGAAGAGAATGTCAACAAATAAAAATAAATTATAAGAGAAAAACAGAATATAATACCTTAAAAAATAAAGAATTGAATACCTTAATAAAATATCACAAGAAGGGTTTAGCACAGATAAGTCAAGCAAGAAAAAAGAATTAATTCATTCCATCTAAATTGATTTAGAACAGCAAAAACAAGCACAAAAGTGAAAGGCATGTAGGGTCACTTATGACGCTCCTGGATGGTGGGTGAATATACATGCACTGTGGGCATCTCAGAGTTCCCCAGTTAGAGAAACTGAGAGATGGCAGAGAGGTGATGTGAGGAGATCATGGCTACAAGTGACCCAGACCTGAGGAGCTGCACATTCAAATTTAAGAAACTCGACAAACCCAGCAGCACAATTCACATCAAAGCTGTCTTACTAGAAATGCTATTGGATAAAATGGGTACGGAAATCATCTACTATGTAGATTGAGTGGACTGATGGTCATCTCTCTTTAAATCCAGCAGTACGGGCTGTTTGTTTGTATAGGTTATTTTTCATGAAATTGGGTACATCAAAGTTCAGTGCATATATATGTTTAGTACAGTGATGACTTCTTGGTTAATGGTTCCTGTGATTAGAATGAAGAGTCCCTCTTTATCCCTTCTAATTAGTATTAGTTTGAACTCTGTTCTATCAAGTAGTGGGGTAGGGATGCCTGCCTGCTTGCTTCCTGGCCCCATTTGATTGGAGTCCTTTTGCTAACCCCTTTATGCTAACACAGTACCCTTAGAGCAGTGTTTCTTGTAGACAACAGATAGGTAGGTGGATTCCATTTCTTCATTCAGTCAGTCAGCCTGTGTCATTACTTTGTTCCAATTTTGTGTAAATCATGATTTCATTATAATAATATTTAAAAGGAAACACTTTAGGATAGTTAATAGTATATAGTTCATACAATCAAAGATTTGTGCTCAGCCACAAATAGGACATCCACCATATTTCTTCCAAGGCTTGGGGGACATCAAGCAAAAGGGGTGGAAAGAATGCAGGAAGCAGAGCAGGGGTGTGTGGAGGGGAACATGGAATACTGACTTCCACTCTGATATGGGTGGTGGACTCTTGAGGCCACAGTAGCTCTGCTTTCTCCAAATTGGCCATCAACCCTGTCCTGTGGAAGAAGGAAAGGCTCTTGGGTCCACACTCTCCTGTAAAATGTTATGTGCAATCAATGGCTGATGGAGGCGGGAGATATATTTTGCTCACTGATAAAAATGAACTTGCTACTGTTAATGAGTCCCTGTCCCATGCTCCTGTAAGAAAACTTGGTGAACTCAGTGTGTCTCACTCACACATACACACAGGTAGGAAAGCAGGAGGACTAGCTGGGATGAGGGAGTGGAGGAGGGACAAGAAGGCGATCCGTGAGATGAGGAGGGGTAAGGGGCAAGTGGAGGGTGAATATTACCAAAACATACAACAGTACATATATGAAAATATTACAAAAGAGCCTACTGTTATATCTAGTTACTATACACTAATAAAACATTAAAAGTAAGCGTGGGAAAGACAGTCTATGTTCATGGATTGGGAGGATCTCTGACATGTCCATGCTACTCAGTGAGACCCCCACAGGCAGAATAATCCCACTCAGAACACCAGAGGTGTTGTAGAAACAGAAAACGATGCTCTAGAGTTTATGTGGAATCCTAAAGGACCCCGAGTCCCAAAAATGATGGTTACAAAAAGGAACAAAGCTAAAATGCTACAGACGTCACACATCCTGATTAGATGACACATTAAAAGCTACAGGAATTGAAGCATTGGAGCGGGGCAGAAACATACAGTGAGCAGATTAGGGAACTCAGAGAGATGCTTGTATATGTACAAGGTTAGCTTATCAGCAGTAATAATCCCCAAATCAACAAAACTCTCTCAGGAATGCACCAGACATAAAAACTTCAGACTTGCATTATCCTAGATCCCCAATTTTAGTTCTGAGGGAGGCATAACCCGAGGGTGTCCTAACACAGGGGCATCTCATCGTGGTCATATGGCATTCAACTTCAACTCATCTCTTCATCCTGTTTGCGGCAAGCAGAGAGGAGCCAACCACTGGCTGGGGATCGTAGCAAAAGAATTGGGTGTTTTGTCTCAGCAGTTCCTGGATAAATGTCATTTCATAAGTGCCCTCTGGAGAGTGGGTGGCATCTCTAGTTATTTCTCTTGCTTTCTCCTGACATGATAGGTGACTGTGAAGTGACCGCTTGGTTTTTGAGAGCCTCCCAGGCTATTCACGTCCTATCTGATTTTACAGTTTCCACTTGTGATTCTATAATTATCTCTCTTGACATTTCAAAACCCTCAACACAAACTGAGATGGGGAACCACTTTCCCTAATACTCATACTACATACCCGTCACCACTAAGTTCCTATTATTGAACAGACTCATGCCTGTTACAGTACTTCCTTTTCATTATTTTCATTTAGCCATTTTAGCTATTCAGAAGATAGCTCAGACTTTGTGAATCCCCAGACTTTTGCAGAATGGCCGAAACATTCAGAAAAAAAACAGAGGGAGGGGAGCGCAAGTGATAGGTTGTCTTCTCCATGACAGCTGTACAAAAGTTAAGGCCTCCAGATCTCTGGATGGGTGAGAGGCCTGAATATTTTGTTCCATTAAATCCTGCATTTAATCCTACAAAGTCCGGTGCCTGTCCTGCTGGGCTGACAAGGACTAAGAAGGTTGTCCTGGATTTCTGTCCTCTCAGAGACCTGCATCTCAAGCCTTTCCCTACTCAGGCTTGTCCCTTTATGGATTATGTTACACAGTGGCTCTTTTTTTACATATTTTATTGGTTATTTTATTTATTTACATTTTAAATGTTATCCCCCTTCCCAGTTTCCCCTACACACTTGCCTATCCACTCCCCCACCCTCCCATCCACTCCTACCTCAGCGTCCTAGCTTTCCCCTACCCTGGGTCATCAAGCCTCTGGAGGACTAAGGGGCTCCCCTCCCATTGATGCCAGATAAGGCCATCCTCTGCTACATATCCAGCTGGAGCCATGGGTCTTTCCATGTGTACTCTGTGGTTGGTGGTTTAGTCTCTGGGAGCTGTGGGGGACTGGTTGGTTGATATTGTTGTTCTTCCTATGGGGTTGTAAACTCCTTCAGCTCCTTCAGTCCTTCCCCCTAACTCTTCCATTGGGGCCCCATGCTCAGTCTGATGTTTGGCGGCAGACATTCGCATCTGTATTGGTCAGGTTCTGCCCGAGCCTCTGAGGGAACAGCTATACCAAGATACTGTCAGCAAGCGCTTCTTAGCATCAACAATAATGTCTTAGTTTGGTGTCTACAGATGGAATGGATCCCTAGGTGGGGCAGTCTCTGGATGGCCTTTCCTTCAGTCTCTGCTCCACTCTTTGTCCCTGCATTTCCTTTTGACAGGAGGAACACCCTCCTCAAAAATATACGGTGACTCTTGCCTGCCTGGGGCCATTGCTATAACTGACACTGAGACAAGCCCAGGTAGCATCCCTGTCAGAGTTCATCCACTGCCTTAGCAAACTGCCTCTGGGAGAAGATGCAGATCTTAGTTAACTCCAGACCCTATTAGTTGCTTCTGCACAGTGCAATGACTACATGCATCTTTCTTTCTTGAGCTGTATTCCTTTTATCTTCCACTAAGTTTCAAATCACCGAAGTGAGTTTCTGTTTACTAAATAAAAAAGATAAAAAGGAATATTAATAGACATTTTAAAGCAGGATTCAGGAGTCCAGAGGGCTATCTCTAACCAAGGATTCCCAGTCACACAGCACTGGGATGCTAATAACTGAGAATCTAAATTGGAAAGGAAATGAGGGACCAAGTGAGAACTTATTCTTCTTACAGGAATGATTGAATGTTTCAGAGGTGCCCGCTAAAGGCACAGAGAGTCACATGTACCAGGGGCTGCAACCTTCAGATTCATTTCAAAACAGGAGCCAATTCTGATAATAAAAATGAAATTAAAATGCTTCTGATATGTTCTTTCTAGAGAAATGAGAATGAGTTCATGGCTGATTTTTATATATAATAATTCAATTTAGCATATTAAAACTTGAACTGTAAACTCCTGATACATACCCCCAAGCACATTTCTTTAAAAGATTTATTTGCATGTGTGTGTTTATACTATACATACCCGAAGGTTATGACTTCCAGATTCATTTTTAGAACAGAAACCTATGAAATTAAAATACTTTCAATATGCTATTTCTAAAATAAATAAATAAATAAATAAAATGACTTCAAAGCTGAATTTTACACATCATAATCCACTTTAAACTTTGAACTCATCCTGATGCACCTGCAAGCATACCTTTTCAAAGATTTGTTTTATTTATGTGTGTGCATTTATACGCATGTGCGGGGGCCCTGAAAGGCCAGAGGGCATAAGATCCCCTGAAGATGGAGTTATAGGTGGCTGTGAGCCACCCCATATAGGTGCTGGGTCTTTAACTTTGGCCCTCTGGAAGAGCAACAAGTGCTCTCTGAACTGCTGAGCCGTCTCTCTAGCCCTTCAAACATATATATATATATATATATAGTTGTTTTATTTTTATTTTTTATTAGATATTTTCTTTATTTACATTTCAAATGTTATCCCCTTTCCTAGTTTCCTCTCTGAAAGTCCCCTATCCCCTTCCCCTCCCTCAACTATATATTTTAACAACAAATGCTCACAGGGATATTTATGTGATATAAGTATTGAATTTTCTTGTACTGAATACAGTAATCATGGATTTATGGTTAACTATTTATGGATAAATTATAAGACTTAAAATCTGAATAATGGATATGGCATCAAATATTTGGACATAGTCTTTTTCCCCCTTTCAATTCAGTCAATCTATGGTTTACTTAAAATATACTCATTTTAATTTCATTTATGCCTGTCTATATGAGTACATGGCATGTGTGTCTGTCTGTGTATGTGTGTGTGTGTGTACCCATGGGGCCCAGAAGAGGATGTTGGACCCCTGGAATGGAGATAGATATAGGTTGTTGTGAGCTACCAGTGTGGGTGCCAGGAACTGGACTCAGGTCCTCTGGAAGAACAGCTGGAGTTCTTAACCACTGAGACATCTCCCCAGCCCCATGACTGACTTCTTATATGTCCAGTTTGTTCTCTTCTTTCAACTATCTGTCACTATCCAAGTAAATCATCCTCAATGTAAATTATCCTGTAAAGGGGCCAGATAGCAATACTTCAAGCTCTTGGGTTATAGAGTCGGTATCCACACATTCTTTGGGCTATGTTATATTGCACTATGTAGACCTCAGGACAGGAATGTATGGTGGCGCTGGGGGTTTTGAACATGTGTTCAGCAGGATTCTGCTGCACACTGTTAAAAGAGGCTCATACCCAGCCTGTGAGAGACTGAGTACCAATGGGATAACCAATGCTAAGGTCTACATGGAGAACAGCCCTTGGAGAACAGCTTTGTGGTCTGGATGAGTGATATACTCTGTGACTCAGAGGGGCCTGCAGTCTACACCGTGGGCAACAAGAAACCGCTGTATCCTTCAGCAAGTGGTCTCATGGCCAAATTTGCATTTAAGACAAATCACTCTGGCAACAGTAAGCCTGACTCCGAGGGGAAGGGCAAAGCAGGAAGATGGATGAGGGCCTGGTTCCTGAGCCCTGGCAACATGATGAAGCCTGGACCTGGGCTGCCAGAGAAGGTCAGAATAGGGGAAAGTAATCTGAGCTATATTCATGAGATAAACGGTGGAGACCCAGTGACTGATGGGAAATATTCATGAGGTAAACGGTGGGGATCCGATGACTGATGGGAAATAGTAAGCAGGGGAGGGGAACAGAGCCCATAAATGAGAGAACTGTGGGCAACACAGGACAGTACCACAGACTCGGCTCAGAGACAGAGAGTGCCTTGCCAGGGAGAGCAGGTTTGCATATTAGAAAGCAGGAGCTGTACCATCCAGGAAAGGTGTCCTAGCTGAAGATAAAAAAGAGTCATGGCCTGAAGTCAGGCTTCAGTTAGGGCCATGGAGTGCTTGGGAACAGGGTGGCAAGGGGGTGATGAGGGTAACAAGAAGAGGGGGTGGTGGAGGGAAAAATGAAGATAGTTCACAAAGCCAACCTGAGACAAGGGTGGGGTGCAGGGTACAGAAAGGTGGGTAGCAGGGTATTGAGGGGTGAAATCTGTAGAACTGACAAAGGCCATGTCAGTCTGCTGCAAATAGTTAACAAAATGGCATGCATGTCAAAATGCCGTGTGTGTGTGTGTGTGTGTGTGTGTGTGTGCGTGTGCGTGTGCGTGTGCGTGTGTGTGTATGCGTGTGATATTTTAGCTAGGTATCATATACCTAGCTAAATATAGAAACAAGCTCCTAATTCACAAGACAAAAGAAGGGATGATCGAGGAGAAGGTGGGAGGGAGATGGGGTGGGGGTGGGGGTGGGGACTCTGGAAGAGATAACAGGGACATAGGGGGAGAGGGAGGGGAAAGGCTTGGAGAAATCACAATATTAGCTTGGCACTGGACGATAACAACGTATTTGAAAATACCATGTTGTATATAATCACTTCAGGCTACCATTAGATAATATAAATCTAAACATTCTCAGAATTAATATATTGTCAAGTTTTCCTGGTTACCATACTAACAAGAATTACTATCTAAGAAAATCCTTATAGGCTCTTATGTAGGAGACAGAGATGACTCCAGCTGGAAGGAGTCACCAGAATCACATTCCCAGACTCAACGGGTTTCAAAGGACAACTCGCAGGAAAAGTGGCCCAGAGATAATTGTGTCTTAGCCTCAGACCCTGAGCTGCAGGACCTGAGTGGCTAGGAAGAGTTCTGTTCTTCCTAGGAACCATGAGGGAACCTAGAGTTGCAAGCAAGGAGCACCTGAACTCTACATGAAATCTGTACGGTATTCTTTTCAAACTCAAGCTAGTGAATGCTTCAGTTGCTTATCATGTATTAACTAGTTTTTCATCACTGTGACCACACCAGACAAGAAGCAACTTAAGAGAGAAGAGGTTTATCACTTGGACTCCCAGTCTGAAGAAACTATGGAGTTTCTGGCTGGGGATGGCACTGTAGTATGTGGTCCCTGGTTGTGCATACCAGGAAGCACTAGAAAGAGAAACCAGTACTCAATTGACTTTCTAATTTTTCTGGTTTTCCTCGGTGCAAGCACCCAGCCTGTGTGATGGTGGTGCCCTCATGCAGGATGGGTCTTTGCCTTAAGATGGCCTCACCAACACATTTTATGAGTTTCACAATCCAGGCAAGCTAACCATAAAATAGAACCATCAAAAGTCCACTCTTGATTGACATGATACAGATACCCATGCATGTCACTTTTAAAGCTGTCACAGCACACTTCCAAAGATGTGACAGGTTGAAAAGTAGGTAGTAAGATTCTTATGGCCTCATGCTGCTCACAGAGCACTGTTGGCTCAGTTCCTTGAATTTGCCTGTGGTAGATAGAAACAAGTTGATTAGCCAATGAGATCCTTCTGAGGGAGCAGTTTTCAGGGCAGCCTGGGAGGCCAGGAAGGCAAAGCAGCCTTGGGGACAGGACACATACAAGACAATGCTTTTCCCATACCACTTAGCTCCTACAGGGAGCCATAGAAGTGAAAGATACTGAGAAAGGAAACAGAAAGTGATGTTCATGTCACTTCTCACAGCCCCAACAGAGTGTCTCATTGTCCCTGGCAGAAGTCTACAAAGGGAGTGGGCACGGAATCTGGAGACTAGAATCGGGAAGCCTGAAATTGATGACTACCCTTGGCCTGCCTTATGGGTCAAGTGCTGTGAAGACCAAGAAAGAAAGGCAAACCAGAATGAAGAGTCCCTGTGAAGAGCCCTTCAGCTCTTTTGGGGAAGATGGGCAGTCCCTGTGGCTGCCTTCTCACCTTGTATTTTTGCTGAAAACACTTTCACTATCTGGCATTTTTTGCTAATGCACATGATCAAATTGTATGCTGGATTATGTCAATGCCATGACCTTGCCCTCTTGAAGTTCACATCAAGCACAATGGAAATCGTGAAGAAAATGAGTCGTGCCAAATACAGGCCAGAATGTATAAAAAGGAAGTGGCCAGAAGGATGCCTGAGGACAGAGGAGGTGAGTGAGCAATGTCCCATTCCACTCAAGCAGGATTCCTGCCCTGCTGCTTTGTCCTCCTGATCATGTCATTAAGCCCCTCCCATTTCCCACAGCTCTAATACACCAGGCAGAGGGCAACAGTGGGACTCAGTACATCCACACACATCTAGCTGGTAATTAAAAACAAAACAAATAAACGAAACTGCCCAAGTCCTCTGAGTATTAGATGCTTCCTGGATAGTAGTAGGAGCCTGAGACCATCACTTTCAGGATTCCTTCATACATATTGTCTGTCACTGGCTCACATTCCCTTCTGTGATGCCACCTGCAAAGGGCAGACACCTGGTCGAGGTGCTCAGCAGAGCACAGACTCTAAAAGAAATACTATTCTTCCTTCAGATAGCTGAAATCTGGTGCAATTTCCTCACACGTGTATCTGATTATTTTTGCACACTCACTCTCTGCAAGCTATGTATGTACAGAAACACACACATATGCATACATGCACACACCCATGCACATATTTGAGTTCCATGTGAATTCTGGGCCTGGATGTGGCAGGACATGGCAACTTTTCCTTCAGACGTGTTCCCATTTTTGTTCAGTCTCCTTCGAGACCATTCCTGCCCTGCTGAAGGCCTGTGCCCCACAGAGGGCTCCCGTTCCATAGACATTCCCTTTCATCTGTACAATATGGAATTGCCCACAGATCATATTAACGACTTGGTGTTGCAGGCCCTGGAGTATCTGTCTTGACACATTCCCAGACTGTGGGGAAAGGGTGTCTTTACAGAACAAAGTGCAAACACAAGACGCTTCAGCTGTGTTAGTGTGCACGGAGCACATAGGCTCTTTCTGTCACAGCTGTCCCACTTCTCTCAGGACACAGATGAACTTAACCATTGCACTGGGCTCTCGAGATGACACTTTCGATTAAAGTAATTATTCCTTTAGTAAACAAATATTACATTCTAAATGATGTTAATGGTATTAATTCTTTCTACAGAGCACTGGCATGTATTCTGGCTGCCACAAAATCCACCAAATATAAGTCTTGTGGGCTCACATTCGTCTCCCCCTTCACTCACCATAGAAATGTTAAAGTTAACTGTCCATCACTGGTACCTCTGTAATATTAACAACTGAACCCTTTAAATATACCAAGAGCAAACTTGAAGCAACTCTGGCTCTGTAAGGAACCTGCAGAGGTCCCTCCTGAGCCTGGCTTTCATTCCAAGATCTCATGGGTGACTTTGATGCCTACCCTGATTCTAAACTAAATGTTTCAGGACAGGCATGACAGGGTGACAAGAGCATCACAGACCCTGGCAGTAATGTGGGACAACTGTCATCCTGGCAGGACACCAGAGACTTCCCATGACTCTCAAAGAAAGTCCTACTTAAAGCGTCTCAGAAACACATGACACGTGCATGCATGTGTGCGTGCATGCATGCGTGCGTGCGTGCCTGTGTACACACACACACACACACACACACACACACGCGCGCGCGCGCGCGCGCTCGCACCTTGCACATACATGAGGGTAAAGACTGGTCCTTACACCGTCCTTTTTGTGGCGAGCACAGAACAGCCAGGTCTTGCTTGACCTGGCTTTTTGATGGCTTCTAAAGTGATCAATAGTCCCTTCAGGTGACAAGTGTTGAACACAAAGTCTTAACACACTGACCCCAAATCCATTCTGAGCCACAAGTGAGGAAAAGGCACAGATAGCTGGCCAGGTCTCTGAAAATCACTATTTCCTTTCAGAAGATGTTGAAGGTGTCCAAGAGACTAGTTAAAAGGAGGGCTTCTGCCTATCGAGGTGTTTAAGAAAGGAAAGGCAGCCTTTGTGGTCCTGGGACGCACAGAGCTGTAAGTCCTGACCTGCCCCTCACTTTGTCCCTGGCCTTAAGACAATGGGAGGTTGAGGCCAAGGGTCAGAGGGATATGTGCAAGAGGCGCCAGCTGGCAAGCTCTTGCCAGCATCATCTTTGTTCTCCCAAGTCTCATTTCCATCCCCAGAGAAGAGGAAGAAGTGCATCCCATCGCCCGGGAGCCTTTGCATAGGTGACAGCGCCACATCTCCCATGGCAACTAGAGGTTTCTTTCTACAAATTGCCAAATTTGCCTCCTTGTGGTTAAATCCAGAGTTCTAAGAAAGATTCTGGTCTTGGCCTCCTTTCCCACATCCCAAAGGTGGCAGGGTCCTTGCTGGAAAGGAATTAGAAACCGCTTCACCACTCCTCATGCCCCACGCCCCATGCCTGTCCAGCGCTCACTACAGCAGCTGGGACAAGCGCTGGCGACCCTGCGTGGTCCCTTCATGCTACAGGACCCGGAACCTCGGATTCTCCAAGTTCCCTACATGAGACACCCTGCCGCCGACCCTACCTGACGAAGAACGATCCCCGGTGCCCCGGGATCCAACAACGGACGGTCCCGGCGGTTCTGCTCTGCTCCTGGACGCCGGGTCACGGAGCAGACTGGCGGAGATGTGCTGCGCTGAGACGCGATGGGGACCCCGACTCCACCCGTTGGCAGCTCGCAGCCCCCGCCCCTCGGGCCGCAGCCGCGTCCCTGCCACTCGGTCCGAGCTCCGCCCCTCTCCCTACACAGTCCACAGCTGGGTTCCGTCCCTTCTGGTCCTCCTGGTTCCTTTGGGTCTCCACGCAAGAACAGGGCGGTCGCCTGGTCCTGGCGCCCTCCCGCCTCCCCGCCGCGCCCCGCGTCCCTCCCTCCTTCTCACGCGCTCTCACGCGTTCGCGGAGACCGCGCCTCCCAGGCTGGCTCTGCTACCCTCCCTCGGGGTCCTATCCCCTCCCCTTCTCCAAGGATGTGAGAAAGGGTCTAGCGCTTCAAACTTTTCCGCCCAGACTTCTGTAAGACCGCAGGGAACCGGATGGCAATGTGCACTGCACAGGGGCTCCCCTCGGACATCCCACCAGAACAAAGGCCATGCAGTCCTGGCAACTGTGGCAATTGTCCAGACAGAATGGGTGACCAATTTTAAAGCTACAGAAGCCAGTACAGTCTTCTATGTCTCTGCCATTAGATATTCTGCCTTAATAGGCTTGAAATTGGGAGTTTGGGCGCAGGACATTAGGAAAGCATGCCAGGACTGTAATGCATTCATTTGCCGTGACAAAATACAAGATGTGCCTGCCCCCTTAAAATTTGGTTTTGTGTCAGCTCTGTAAAGTTTGCTTGTCTGTATTTTACCAAAAGTGGAGAATGTTCTGTTAATTCTGGGATGGTGTGTGTGACTCTCTCTCTCTCTCTCTCTCTCTCTCTCTCTCTCTCTCTGTGTGTGTGTGTGTGTGTGTGTGTGTGCATGCACATGCACCCAGAGACCAGCACCGTATCAACGGGCACATGGATAAATGAGTGTGTAACTCAGGCTAGTTCTTGGACACATGCGGATAAACAGTACAGCACAAGCCCATATGACAACGGAGAAACTGCAGATAACTGGACTTAGTACACATTTTACACTTTGCATGTAGGTGTTATTCGAAACGGAGTTGGGTCTTTTAAAAGATGATCTAGGAATGTGGAGATAGATTCAATTAAACAGTTGAATTACCATTAAAACTATGGGGCGGGGGGCAGGAGGAGGTCTGTCTTTAAAAGTTCACTAAGCAGGAAACCTGAATTCAAATTCCACCTCCTAGAATCCATGTGAGAAGTCAAGTGTAGTTTAACCCCCCCCCCCCACACACACACACAATTACTACGAGGCTTGCAACCAACAGTAGCCAATATGACAAGCCTCAGGACAATAAGAGACCTTATTGTAAATAAGTGGACAGGGGAGACACCCGGAGTTGTCCTCTAGCTCCACATGCTCATGCATGTGCCCACACACACACCATGCACACAGAGCATACCCCACATGAAGCTCATGGGGTGTTGATATGGAGATTTTTTTCAATATATAAAGAAAGACTGGATGTTTAGTTATTTAAAGATAACTTGTAAAACCATTTGACAAAGTAATCCAACAACATCACCAATCACAATGTATCCTGGCAAGAATGACTGTAAATTACAATTCAAACAGGCACTTCACGATCTATTTCTTCTCCTAGAATCTTCTTCACTTAGCAAGATAGAGATATAAATGCCGTGTGAGAGATACCATCTACTTTTTTGAGGTGTTTTGTGGCATTTGAAATCCTAGCTTCCCATTGTACTCTGAGATTCCTAGAGACGAGGAAACACTTGGGAATTTAGTGCAGCAAAGGTCAGCCTTGGTCACCAGCATTTACAACTGCGTGGACATAAGGCAAATGGGAACTAAACTATAATTCGACTCACGGCAAGAGTTTGTATTTCCTAATATCAAACAGCATATATTTCTAGATCATGGCTACGTGCTTGACATATGTTTGAATTTTTTTTTATATAGATCTAAGTTTTTGTATTAGCAGTGAAGTCGTAGGGTAACCTTAAAAAGAGGGGTGCAATATAAAGCAAACATGCTAAACACGCACACTTGCATTTCAACCATTCCCAACACATTCCACACCTGAATAGCTGGAGGCTGGGAACATACAGCTCACTCTGATAAGGGCTTTAAAAATGATTATACTGTCTAGGAGTATGGGCAATGTATTATTAAGAATGTCAATATTGGCTCAGCTCCCAAAGGTAATTTTCCTCTCTAAACTGAGATATAAATGCTGGTTTGCCGTTGATCCCTATGTTTACATACACACGTTCCATTCTGAAATAGCAATTATTTTGCTACCATAGAGGCATGCGTTATCTGGCTTTGCCAACCCCTTGAGACAAACAGAGCCGTACCCAGAAGTAAAAGAAGATAACTTTCTATGGAAACCCCAAGGAACATGACTGCCATGAAGTTCTCAATTAAGGTCTTGTTTGGTTTTTTGTTTGTTTAGTTGGTTTTGTTTTTACAGAAGAAAATTTGTTCATTTTACAGAAAGGAAACTCTGGGAACAATTTCCCCTCCCCCTTTTAGCATACTTTTAATCTACCCTCCCTATAGCTCTCTTTCTCAAAATAACCAGACAATGGAACACAGAAATTAAGTCATGTGCTAAATGGAAGTGTTCATTCTCCATGAAACATCACACAGACATTAAAGTTATTTGCACAAGCACCTGTTTAAGAGAAAAATCGAAGAATCTCACTTAAGATGGTGGGAAATCCAACATCTGCTCTCATAAGTGCACAGTCAAATCTCTGCTCCCAAGTTGCTGTGGGTTGAAGTCTTACTTCCCCCATGTCTGTTTAAAAACCTCGGACTTGTACAAGATGACACTTCTTCACTGATATCTCACACCTAAACCCCACTAGTCAGCTATCTATGTGCAGATACATTCCTGGAGTTTTCTATCCCATGGATTCACTTACAATATTCACATTATTAATATACTGCCTTGATTTGCTGTGGCTTGGAGTTAAAAGAGGGTAAAGCTAAAGGAATGTAAATCATCTAGGACAGTTTCCACTTTATCAGATGTCTGTGTCTTGCCCGTCCTCTGTGTTTATTTGTAAAAACTGTTAAAACAAAACATAAAACAAACAAACAAAAAGTAGTTGATTAATCAGAGACCTGCAGAGATGTGGCCCAGACTACACCAACTCCGAGACTGGCATTTTCCATTTGCGTCCTAACCCCTGAGTATTTGCATTTACGTCTCTCTAGATTGACGTAGGTCTGTTTCCTTCAAAGATACATTTTAGTTGCCTCTGTAGTTGTATGGCTGTCTGTGACATGCACAGTCCTTACACTTACAAGTTCCCGGTCTGTCCATCTCTCCATGTTCACTACTAACATGCATGGATCTTGTGCCGTGCCCCAATGCTCGGACAGTGATTGTAGAAACGTATTTGTCTAGCTACACCGATCAGGGATTTAGTGGCACTATGGACCACAAATATCCAGTGCCCCATAATGTGAGCTCATCCACACTCTGAACAGACTGTGTTCTTAATGTTTCACGTTATTTTCTGAAAAGAATCACGTTGTGTCTTGCATTTTAAGAAAGTCGTGTCTGGCTTAAAAACACTGAATTTAGGTAATTTGTCTTTTACCCACAAAAAGGGTATCACAACACGACACGGCCATGTAACTTCAATTTTTTTCAAATCCTATTTTTAATGATGGTTCTTAAATGCTTTAACCTCCCTTGCAGCTCAGCACCCACCAGAGGTAGCAGAATAGAAAGGATATGGGGGCGGGGTGGGTGGGGCAAAGTGGACCTGTTTGGAAAGGTTTTTTAGAGCAACTCCCATCTGCGTTGTCTGGAAATAGGCAGTTCAGCTCACAACATGGCAGACAGTGGCAGGCAGCTCGATCTACCCACAAACGCTTCGTGGATAAACCAGTCCAGCTTGGTAGTGTTGGGTTAGCAACAGCAGTCACATGACCTAGCACAGAGACATCCAAGCCTCAGCTCTGGCTCCAGTCAGCAGGAGAGACCACAGCAGGAACACCAGAAGAAGTTCTCAGCAGTGCCTCTCTCAGGGAAGCAGAGAAGAAAGAACCACAGCTTTGCACAGCTAGCTGGACCAGCAAGCCAAGCTCTGTCTCCATCACTCCACTGAGTCCTATTTATAACCCCCAAACATCACGTGTTCTCCACATGCCTTGCCTCATCATGGGTCTTACCTCCACAGGTACATTCAATCAGCCTGAGTCTGAAGAAGCAGCAAGAAACTGCAGCTCACCACCAGAAGTTTTTTGGTGCATTTCTCTCTATGGAGTCCCAACAAATGCAGCTAACTATGCAATGTAAGGCGGACCAATACATGCAAGTTGTTAGCAAAGAGTCCTTCATCACATGTCCTTCCACATGCGCGCTTTAGCAGAACATCCTCTCTCCTGTGTCTGCTTCAGCGAAATGTTCCTTCACAAGTCTGCCTTAACCTTTCACTCCTGCGTCCACTTTAATGAAACGTCCCTTCATGTGTTTGCCCCAGCAAAACAACCTCTAAATGACTTTCCAAAGAACCCTTACATTTCCACTTCGCTGTCATATTCTGAATGTGGTCTCAAGTCACGTGAGGCAAGAAGGTGCTGTGGTAGAGCATCGCATCTGACTTGCTCATCCAGTGAGGAAGAAGAGAGAAAGTGATTTAACTAGCTATAAAGCTTCTTACTGAGAATCCCATCTGTACAGCATGCCCCACTACTACCCAAAAGGGACGATATTAGAAAAACAAGCAGCCATCCGAGGCTCACTTACACACTCTATTTACTTATCCCACACCATCTGTCTAATAAAATGTAGTCAGAACCATCTCAGAGATGCCACCATGATATCATGGAATGTCTGGTCCCTCTATGAGAGACGAGGACAATCTGACACCCCAATGTCAGAGGATAACAACAGTAGAGACTGATTCTGCGAATAGAAATGTTTGTTTGTTTAGTTCCTTGGCACAGAAATGCTATCAGCATCTCTATGAAGTTGCTTCTTTATTAGCACTTACGTATTCCATGTCGGAAGTTTGCTCTGTAACAGCAGAGACATCTAACTCCTTACACCAATCACTTAGAAACTAAATAGGTGTGATGTGTGGATTTTATCACGAGGGCAAACACTTCTTGAAGCAATCTGCTAATCATTGCTGAGAAAAAAAAAGCATTAAATTTTCTGTCTTTCTGCAATCAAGTACCTACTTAAAACTTAATTGTTCTTGTAACATGCACCAGCCGGCTAACCCCCCCCCTCCCCACACACACACACGCACAAGACTAAGTGCTAACATAGACATGTTCAGAAAGTCATTGTTAAAATTTAAACTTTCAGTTAAATAAGCATTTATTCTATACCAGGCATGTTTGAGGACCCATGCTTCAATAATAAAACATGATTGTGGTATGACAGCCATCTTTTTCCAAGAGTAACTCTCACCTGTCATCAAGGAAGCTTCTCTTTGAAGGAGACAGAGGCCAGCCCAGAAAACCACAACTGGTCAAATACAGAGAACACCTGCTCACGGAGGCTGAGCTCCAGTGGATATGCACAGCACAGCCCCTGCACCTAAGGCTCAGCAAACATCACAGAAGATGGGGAAGAAAAGCTGTGAGAGTCAGAGGGATAGGAATTTTCCATAAAATCTTGTCTCTTAGAAAAGTCAAGGATACTTCACCCATGATATCCCAACAATATGGCTGCCTGAAGAATATGACCTGAAAATTAAACACCTACTGAGGAGCTAACACGGAAGGGAAGACGATGCCAGGTCCTGTCCATAGAAAAAGAACTGTGAGTAACCAAGGAGTACTGAGAGCACGAGAAATGGTCTTTGCCAGGTGTGAGCCCCCGGGATGGGTTGGTTGATTGTCTAATACCAAGTAGTCAGCTTTAAATCATATACTTACAAGTAACACTAAAGAGTGTCAGCAGGTTGTACTTATAGATTTAGACATATACAACACACAACACACACACACACACACACACACACACACACACACACACACATTAATAATAGTAAAAGAAAAAGAGACCATAAATTGGAAAGGAAGTTGGGGAGGGCAAAGAAGGGGTTGGAGGGAAGAAAAGATGTAATTATATTTTAATTAAAATGAATTATCAAGGAAAAAACTGTAATAGTAAGGCAATGAAACATTTTCCCAGTTAACAAAGCAGCCAGAAGGCCAAGGCTAAGTGTGTGGGGTCTGGTGGTGATGGACAGAGCATCTTTCAGCAAGGAACATAGCAGAGACAAGGTACTGACCAGCAAGGGGCATAGTGGGGGGAGGGCTGAGCAGCAAAAGACATGGCAGGGGGGGAGGGGTTGACCAGCAAGGTCATCACTGTGCAAAGTGCATGGGTTAGCCCAGCCACATAGGACAGTGTGGTTACTCTCATGCATAAAAACAGTTTCCTTACTGGCAGGAGATAATTTAGCAGAATAGATTTACGCGGAAACCATGTGCAGATTCTAAGCCGAAGAATTTCCACTGTGTTAAATGCCAGATCACTTGCCTAGCGTGTCCCACGTTCACTTCTGTGGTAAACAAAGACCATCTTCAGTGTGTGAGCTAGGACTGCAGGACATCTCACAGGGCAGCAAGCTCTTTTGCCTTCCAGGATCCTTGCTTCAGCCTATCTAGCAGCCTTCTGGGTCTTATCCCCCAGGCTTAGCTCTGTGGGGGACTCCTCCACTCCCCAGACCCTAATTCCAGTTTATCCCTCAATTACCCCTATCTCTTCATGTAAGCAGACAATTTACACCCTGACCTAAGTGCACTGCATTTCCCAAGCCCTGCTCAGAGCCCATCTCCACGGGCTGTATACTTCCTCCTTAGATCAAATGCAGATCAAGCTGGAGCTGATTTTGTCTGCAACTGAATTCAGTTGGCTCAGGCTGCAATCCTCCAACTCATTTCTGCTGATAATGATCTGGGGGTGGTCGCTAAGCCGCATGGCATAGCCTGCTACCCTCTCAATCCTCTTTACTGTTATCTATACACTTTCATGGGTGAGATGGAGAAACACATAACATTGCTGGGATAAACAACTCTTGGAGGTTGACATTTTTGCTTCTGTAATACTATGGAATCAATTTAGTACCTAGCATGCGCATGTTAAGTCCTCTACCTCTGAGCTACAGCCCCAGCCCAACAGGTGTGCAATAAACTCTCCATCACCTCTTGATTGGCTAATCAGGGCTCTCAACTTGACGCACTTGGGAAGACAGAACTTGAGGATTGCCCCGTAGACAGTGTCTGATCCAATTGATGTAGGAGGGCCACTGTGCACACTTCTGGGCAAGTAGCCCTGGGCTATATAAGAAAGGCAGCTGAGAAAGCCAGAAGAAACACAGGTCCTCCACAGTTCCAGCTTGACTTCCTGCCTCGACTTCCCCTCAGGGATGGACTGTGATGTGGAAGCATTAGCCAAATAAACCATTTCCTCTCCAAGGTGCTTTTGATCACAGTGTTTATCTCAGCAACAGAAAGCAAATGAGGACACACCTGGGTCTCACTGATATACTTGGTGATATGTGTAGTTATTATGTCTCACAGTAATTGGACAAGGAAGAGAGTTCATTGTTTTAGAATGTTGTAACTGGCATTGTTCTTCTCTCTCTTGTTTTCATAAAATCTCACAATATCTACAGCTGTGAGGTCCAAGGGGCTCATTGGTGATACCCACTCTTTCTACTTTGTGTGACCAACCTCTTTTGGATGTCAAGGGTAAAAGTTTCGATTGGTCATTCTCCACAACTTTGAGTTATACTGTCTATCACAATCTTGGAACCCACCCCTAAGATTCTAATCTGTCTTCCCCTGGGTCTGAGATGTGGTCTCTGTGGAAAGCTGACTGATATAGAAAGTGAAAGGATGCCTGCTGCAGAGTTCTTGGTGAGTCACTCGGGATTTTATTCTGTCTTTCACTGAATCCTAGAAAATGAGCAAACTCAGCATTCATCCTGAACTTAGATATAAAATGATGAGGATCCTCCCCTTCTATTTAAAAATAATCTTATTTCCAGATTTGTTGAATTCCTTACCAACAAATATTGTCATAACCAAACATACAAATGTTTCTGAGAGACAGAACAGTGGGTGGGAGAGACCCTGAGACACCCTTGAATGGGAGAAGTCAAACAAAGACTGTGCGTTCCTACCCAACCTTCAGATTCTGTTCAACCAAGGGAAGCAGGCAGGCGGTCACAGATGTGCCTCTCAGAAGCACTTAACACCCCACGCTCATCTTGGAAGCTCCTGAGCCTCCAGGATAAAGGATGACAGGCCAGTAGCCAGCTGGATTCTTACCCCAGGCCAGGTCTCACCACCACACATTTAAAGAAAAGAAGACAGCTTTCTGCTGATGCCCCATTTATTTCCACCTTGAAACCTTGTAATCAACATTTTTGCTTGGTTTCAAACCAATTGCTCATCACTTCTGAGTATATTTGGAATTTTTTTCCCTAGGAAATATTTGCTAGAGGACATGAAATAAATGTCTCCGAGAGAAAAGTTGTAGGCTTCTGGTGTTACTTTTCATGTAGCTACTGAGCCTTGCCTCCTGTTAGGAAAATCTTAGAAAATAAAGGCAAAGCCATCCTTGCTGTCTGGAAACAGTGACTACGCCTGTGGTTTATAAGCACCATCTGCCTTTCTTAATGGCACTAAGTTTAGAAATTATTATTATTATTATTAATACTCTTGAACTTGACCCCACCATTAAACTCATCTTTAGATCTGTGCACATACCCTCATGAAAACAGTGTACCTCTTGTACATCCACAGTGTGTATTTATTTTAAATGGAACTAGATTGTGAACAGGGACTCTATGCCATCTTTTTTTACTTACATTTATTTATTTGCCCTTTCTAAATGGGCAGGAGGAAGTTTACCAAGAGACATAGAGAGTAGGAATGGGCTGAAGAACACAGGAGAAGCGAAACAGAGGCAGAACCTTTCAATGGAGGAAGTTGTTGCTCAGCAGCCTGTGGTGTGCCACAGATTTATAATAGGCTATATCAATTACACAAGGGACAGGAATGTATCAGCAGCACAAGGGGTGGGTTCTCAGTGAGTGAGTATGGCCCCTGAGTTGGGACCTCGAAGTCGCTTTTAACTTTCTTAGCCAACAACAAAACAGATGTAAATATTTCATCAGTTGTGCCTCTTGTGAAATAAGTGAATGCTTTTTCTGTGGGAATAATAGCACACACTCTCTCTTCATGTTATTTTAGTCAGGTAAAAACATCTTCCAGAGAGCGATTATTTATAGAAACACATAGCAAAAGTTGTCTAAAATCCAGCCTTTTAGGAACAACTGTAACTAATTCTACCAGTGCTGTGCACCTGTGAGGAATATACAATAAAGTGGTGTGTGCTTTGCAACAGTGAGGTCTGAAGATGCTGATGGCAGAGAAGTGGGAAGCAGAATGGTGTTTGCCAGAGGCTGGGGAGAGCAAGGAAGGGACCAGTGGGCAGATGATGTATAAGTACTATTGTCTGGGAAGAATAAGCCACGACTCCATCGTAGAGAAGGGGGGTTATGCACATAATCAACACCTTCTATTCACTGTGTGTACAGGTGCATAGATATGTGTAAGTGTGCATGTGTATGTGTGTGTGTGTGTGTGTGTGTGTGTGTGTGTAGCCTAGAGGCTGACAAACCTATATCTTCCTCAGTTGATGTCCACCTCAAATTTTGAAACAGCATCTCTCACTGGACCTGACTCACTTGTTCAATGCAGCTATACTAACCAGTCAGTGAGTCCCAGATGTCCCTTGCCTCCTCAGCCCTGGCATTATCACCATGCCACTTGGCATGGCTTTTACATGGGTGCCAGCGAGCCAAGCTCAGTTCCTCATGTTTGTAAAGCCACCTCTTTACTGACTGAGCCAGCTTCTTAGCTCCTACTGTACTCTGGAAAATATGAACAGAGCAAATACCCAGTTTTCTCACCACAAAAGCGACCTCAAAAGCAATAGCGCTGGTAGTTGGCCATGATTCACACATCTGCCATCCTGGCAGTCACGAGGCTGACATGGAGCAGGAGGAGTCCTGAAAACAGCTGAGGTTGCACAGTTGGATTCTGTAAAAAGACGAAAAGTGACGTCATACCGCGGTTAACTTGTCATGCTGTACACACAATATAAAAATTGACGTCATCATCACAGCTACCTGGCATCTGCGGTTATTTCACCCCACAGCCTATTGGCTTACCTGACCCAGTGAGGGAGAACTTGATGACTCCAGCTTCAATCTCCAAGCCTCTTGGCGAGCTCTTTTGTACTTGAGACAAGCTCTGCTTTTAAGCTGAATATGCTATTTATACTTTCAGTTTATACTGAAAACTTTTTCTTATGATTTTGGTTAAGGTAATGAGGAGAATTCCACTGGCCCATACCGTGAGCCATCAGAACCTTTATGGGTATGAAGGACCAGTGGAGTTTCTGGATCTGGGAAGATGGTTTAGCAGACCAATTCCCATCCTTCACTGAGCATATCGGGTCCCATGAAAGTTTTGTTAAGAGACACCATGGGTCTGTGGATGAAGGGTGGGACCTGATGCTGGGGTCTTTGCATCTTTTGTGTTGCCATCTTGATATCTGAACCTGCCATTGCAGTGTAGTGTGACAGTTTTCCATTTACAGAGTTTAGCATAGCATATCAGTCTTGAGAAAGTCATGGCTATTAAGTACCGTTATTGATCTTATTTTGCCAATAAAACTGAGCATTTCAAAGAGATCATTGTGTGCTCAGATATGCCCAGCTTGCAAAACAGGCAATCATAAAGCTTTCTGGTTCAAATGCTCATTCCACCATCTGACCACTGCTTAAAGAAAGTAATGCACCCTGGCCCTTCATTTTATACATCTATGCATGTCTGTGAGGACACTATGTACCCGCAGATAAAGACATTGACTCATGATGCATATGTGACACTCCAGAAGTCTCATAAACATTCCAGAACCCCAGGCACCCAGCTTGGGTCTATGCCCCTGCAAGCAGACATGGGTGTTGCTTTCCTGCGTCCCTGCTTCATGGACCACAAGAAAGGACTAGTAGAGCTAGCCTACTTTATTGATCTGAAGCCATTTTTAAGTCTTGGCCTGAGCAGCTGCTCTTAGCCCCCGCCCACTCTTAGCCCCTCCCATTATTAGCCCCGCCCATGATCATCATCCTGCTACTTCTATCCCATACTCCATAGTCAGCTCTGCCTTTCCCCTTCATGCCTCTCAAGGACAGACTCTTGTGTCTTCATTCATTAGTGTGACTTCCATGGTACCTCCTCTCCCTTCTATTCAAGATACATAAGAAAAAGTTAAAGGCTTAACAACAGGAAATATATACATTCTTATGCTCCCTGTACTTTGCTTCTGAGAGAATGGCAATTTATCCTCTGTGTAATGCACTTGGTCCTTCATCTTCTACTTTAAATTCATCACCTCTGGGCTGGAGAGATGGCTCAGCGGTCAAGAGCACTGACTACTGCTCTTCCAGAGGTCCTGAGTTCAATTCCCAGCAACCACATGGTGGCTTACAACCATCTGTAATAGGATCCAAAGTCCTCTTCTGGTGTGTCTGAAGACAGCTACAATGTAGTCATATATAAATAAATAAATCTTTTAAAACAATTAAAAGTAAATAAATAAATCCATCACCTCTGTCATTTCCTTAGACAATCGCCTTCCCAAAGGTGGAAAGAATATGTTATATCTGCGTGATCGACTCTCCTGTCAGCACTGTACATCTGGGCACAGTCCTCTGCCATAGATCTGAAAATCCTGAAAGAGGCTCATGGTGGCCAAAGCTTCATTTCATGGGTGCCTAAAAGGTGTAACTGGCCACTGTGGTGAAAGAAATGCTGTCAGTTTCAATGAGACATTCTGCAGTGGTGTTCAACTGCAGCAAGCAATGTGAAAGGATTTTCAGGCCTTTCCTGGTTCTGACACTGTTTTCTACAGGGCATCTTGTATTGCCTATGAGGTTCATAATTAAACACAGCTCACAGGCAAAGTCTTCCATCACCTAAATTTACGGAGGATACAGCAACATTCTTTGTCTCGTGTTTGTCTAGGCACTCTGTATAACAGCTGTTCAAAGCACAAACCAAACCAAACCAAACAACCTAACAAACAAACAAAAGCAAAACAAAATTTAACTTCCCTGACCAAGAGAACCTTGAGTAATTTTGTTAAGAGTAAATGTATACAGTCATACATATATGGATTTCCCAACGTATGTAGAACAAGTATGTGCATAGTTAGTATTCTGCATATGGATGGAGAAGTACTTTAAAGTATAGGTTTGTCAGCATTGACCTAGGGAGACAAGAATATCTCAGAAGCTACAGAAAACACAGGCTGCCACACTTAGTAAAAGATCTCCAGAGGAGGGCTGCAGACAACACAGGGAAGTAGGGCCCCACAAGGAGATAGCAGGGAAGGCTCAGCATTGGCTAGTTTGAACAATGTCAACAGGATCTTAGATCCATAGACAGATGGACCCCTGCTGTCCGGTAACCAGCCCTGAGTGGATAACTGCAGGCTAGTCATGGCCTGGAGTATGGGGTTAATAAAAGAGATATCTGGGAATGTGGATCAGCTGATTTGTGAATGGAAGGCATTCCCTGGCCAGCCCTTTACTATAAACTAGATTTTGGGGGAAGGTCCTCTGTCCAAGTTCAGAAAAGCTTTCAAGATGTCACTGGATCAAAAGAACAGGGAAAAACTTAATACCACACATAATGGATTAAAGCACTGATGCAAACATTTTAATGTCTATTGTATGCATTCACAGTAAGAACTTCATGAAGTAGAAAGGGCTGAAGCTCAGTTAGTCGAATGCTTGCCTAGCATGCACGTAGCCCTGGGTTTGAACCCCTCCCCCAGCACTGCATAAACCAAGTATGCTGGGTTGTGCCTATAAGCTCAGCACTTCGGAGGTTGAGGCAGGAGGATCTGAAGTTTAAGGTCACCCTCAGCTACATAGTGAGTTCAAAGCCAATCTTGGCTATACGAGCTTCTATGTCATAAGAAAAATTATTGTAAAAAGTATGTCTATAAAACATTGTCCTAAAGAGGCCATGAATTTGAAAGAATGAGGGGGGCTTTATGAGAGAGTTTGGAATAAGGAAAGAAAATGTAGTCATATTATAATCGCAAAAATAAAAGGAAAACCACAAGTAAATTCTTACTCAGTCGATGCACATTGGTGTAATGGCGATAAAGCTATGTCTAGATTTTACATTAGAAATTAATATGTCTCCTTGAAATTCAACTCCAATGCCACAGATACACCAAATGTGTTAAGCATATAAGTATTAAAATAAAGCTATAAAATTGAGCTAGGTGGAACCAGGATAACAGAGCAAGCATACTGGGTGCCTGGGGGTGTGAGCTGGCATGGATCTGAATCCCACTCCTCAGATCCACCACGAAGACTGTCTGACCCACTTCAAACCTGGAAGGCATGAAAGAGGGAGGATTCCTTATGGCGCCATTGCCAACTGCCAGTGTGCAGACTTAAATCCTCCAGGACATGAGACACGAAGCCTTCATGAGAGAAAGAGAATGACTACTCAAGTTTGTGGTTCAGTATTGGAGCACACGTGGGCTACAGGCAAGTGAGACAGGAACCTAAATATGAATATGTTCTTTAAAAAAATGAATAGGAGGGATTTTACAGAAACCCCAGAGAAATCAAGCTGGCAGCTTCCCTCAGCTTGGCACAGAGAAGCTTCTCTTTGCAGAAAGTGATGGTTGATGCAGAGAGAATGAGTGACTGATGGACACTCGGCCTTTAAATGGACACCTATACCATTCTTCCCATCCCCATAGACAGACAGGCATGCAGGCAGACAGACACAGACAGACAGACACACAGACACACAGATATACACAAAGAGACAGACAGACGAGACAGACAGACACACAGAGACAGACAGAAAGAGAAAAACAGATACACAGAAAGCCAGGCAGACAGACAGAAACACACACACAAAGACACACACAGTAACAGATACACACACACAGTGGCAGATACACAGGCGGGGGGGAGGGGAGGGGAGAGGGAGAGGGAGAGGGAGACAGACAGACATAAAGAGAGACATGCAGAGAGACACAGAGAGATTCTAGGAGACGAAGGCTAATTTAAAAACACTCATTCCATAGAACACATGGGTTCGCGCTCAGCCACAGTAACTGAAAAAAGTGCAGAAGGGAAGTTAGATCAGATGTTTAAATATCACATAGGCAGTTGTTTGCTTGTTTTAAATCAGAAAAGATGAGAGTCTTGTATACACCACAAGCCTGTGTATGGGAGGTTTTATTGGAGATCTCTGGCCCAATCAGGTGTGAGAATTAACACAAAGGAGCGAATGCGCAAGGAGGGGAAGTCATTTCTGCCCCTCCTACTGCTGCAGTTGGCTCCACCTCTGTCACCACATGCGGGTTACTCCAGGGCACCCAGCGCTGAGTCAGGTCCGGCTGGGCTAATGAGAGGGCGACTAGCCAGTGAGGAGTGTGGCAGAGCTTCAGGTGGCGTTTCAGGAGAGCAGACCTCTTCCCAAGTGTTACAGCTCTTATGACAGAAGTTCTTAGATATCGGAGTAGTTCTCACACAACTTTATCCTTCTGGTTAGGATTCTTATATACAGTTTTGGGGTGGGTCAGGGTCTGACAGCAGGTACTTCTCATTGGCTTAGTCTGAGAGCTTGGGGAAACCTTACTTGCATGTGGGAGGGTTTGGTACTGCTCCTAAGTGACTGATGGCCACACACCTCTCTTCAGGGGGCCTGTGGGAGGCTGTAACTGCTACAGGAGCTAGGGGCCCAAGGGGCATAGCCGACCACTGCCATCTCTTGCAGGCAACAGTCACCTGCTGGATCTCCGGGGGTGGGGATTCTAAGTCTGAGCTCAACTGGGACAGCTAACCGTCACGCTGGTGTGGACACCACTGTAGCAACACTGCTGCTACAAAAGGAAAACCCTTTTAGATGGCAGGGCTTTGTAGATATTCTCACTGTAGGTGCAGACGATGACGACACAGTGGCTGCTGATGGAGATTCAGCCACAAGCACCTTGATCAGGTTAAAATGGTTAAAACTTAGAGTGCTCATAAAAACAAGGTCTAGGGGGATTACGACATAGCCCCTGTAAGTGAGTACCGCAGCAGCCCCTTCCTGCCCCTTCCCATGAGTGACCTGGTGAAAATGTAGAGAAAGGACTGAAGCTCAAAGGCAAACGGACAGTGCCAAAACCACAACTGCTTTCCAAAAGTAACGTCTGCAGAGGGACGTGGACTGATGTTTTCCAGGTTGCTGTCTGACAGTGCCCTGAGCCCTCCAGCTCCCCAGGCTGTCATCCAGTCACGTGTTCAGATGTCTCTATGATAATTTTTTTTAATATGATAAGGAAAATAACTGAAATTCACATTTGGCCAGTGTGATAGAGACAAGGAAATCTTTCGGGAGACAGCTACAAGATTCAGCAAGAACTCATTTAATGGAAGCCCGCATGAGCCTGGATTGATGACGAGCAAATAGCACCCTTGGTAATTCAGTGAAATCCTGGTGAGGGCATTGAGCCTTCTACAATCCATTATATGAGAATTTTGAGTCAATCTTATCTATGGCTTAGGAAATAGGCTGACCCCAATTTGCCATTTTGATTGTCAAAATCCCAGATTTCAATGGAGCCCTTATAAAGGAAGCTTCCAAGGGCTGTGTAATGGCAGATAAGATTGTCTCGGCTTATATTATTTAGTGAACAAGCAAGAACAGAATTACATAGCAAGTGTTATAATTTAACATTTTAATGTATAGATAAGACATGACTGTAAGAACCGTTAATAGTAGCTCTCTGTGGGAGGTGACGTGCACAGTGATTTCTGTATTCTTTGTTCATCTCTATTTTATACACTGAAAACCATTCTCTCTTCCCGAGTCTGTGTGATGCATGAACCCTTGGAAAGGTTATCTGTGCCTATACCTCTTAGGTCAGCTTCTGAAGAAATAGTGTCCCAAATCTGGTGCCTATTTGAGGGACTTTGAGCGCCCTGCCAAGAAGTATTAACATAAGGGCAGAGAAAAGACTCCAGCATGATGTCTGGGGATTACTGGCAAGTAGCAACCAACACTCACAATTTCCTTTAAAACTGACTCTGATGTGGCTCCCTACATTTAAAGTTGGAAGACGAGTTTAGAAATTGAGCATGCGCCTGTGAGTGCTACAATGGGTTTTGAAGCTTGGATGCTTGGATGGTAGAGAACTCACATGTATGCAAGATGCCCTGAGTTGGACTTTCAGAACATGACTTAATCAAGGTGGTGCACAACTATAGCCCCAGCTCACAAGAAGCAGAGACCGGAGGCTCAGAAAATCAATGTCATTCTTTGCTCCGGAACAGGTTGAACACCAGTCTGGACTGCATGAGACTCTATCTTAAAAATATAAACAAGGTATTAAATATTTCTTCCTGGGTCAGGTCACTACAGACAGCTGAAAGTCTGGTTAGATGGGTGTTTACCACGATGCTGTCATGTGTACTGTTTGGTGACTCGACTGTCTACCCACTAATGGACACAGCCTCTCTGCTTCTTACGTGTTAGGTCCAAACCATCAGCATCAACGCGCATCTTCTCTGACTACACAAGACACCTGAGGAAACACTGCGGGAGCTGCTTCCCAGTCACATGTCATATCCATCCATCACTCCTGTCCCCTGCCATACCCTCACTCAGCCATCACCATGGACTTCTTGGACTTGAGCCTCATCAGTGTGTTTTAAACATGATTGGTGTAATGATGCTTTGACATCCAGGTTAGACCTTACACCTCCTTAGCTCAAATCCCTCTAAAGTCATTCATGAATCCAGTTTTCCCTTCATCTTCAGCCTTTCTTCCTCTCTTGCCAGCAAGGATCTGAGGGGACCACAGGGACATTACTAGGACTGGAACACATGTGAAACTCACAAAGAATCAATACAAAGCTTTTGAAAAAAAGTACAAATTCACAACCACCTGTAGTTCCTACTCCAGAAAATTGGACTCTTCTGGAATTTGGGGCACTGTACTCAGGTGGCATACACACATATGCACATGCACATACACACATATACAGGCATTCACACACATACATACACATGTATACATACACACAAGCACACATGTATGCATGCACACACACATATGCCCACACATGCACATACACAAACACGCAACACACATGTAAATACACATGCATGCACAAACATGTACACATACATGCATACACACATGCACACACACATATGCACATGTGCACATACACAAGTACACACATGCACACACACATATGCACATGTGCACATACACAAGTACACACATGCACACATCAATTTAAAAAATAAAATTAAATTAAAAATAAATACAATGAAGGTAACAATGTAGGAACTCTACAGGTGAGTCTCAATTTTTTCTGCTTTGTTATTGTTAGGTCCAAAGTAGCCCCCCAGATGGTAGCACTGCTGACAACGTCCTAAATGACGCTATGGGTTTGGCTTTGGGAAGAGGTCTGACCTTCTGATAAGTATGCAAGAATTCCAGAGGGCAGAGTGAGAACGGAGGGCAGAGGAAGCCAAAATAAACATGGTGGGTCTTGGAGCTCTTGCCTGTGCATTGGCAGAATTTGTCAGGATCAGTGAGAAGTTGGATGTGGAATGCACCATTTTCTGGCCACTGAGACTGACTCTCAAGCTGGTATTGTTGCAGAGCCGTATTGCAGTGAAAATTAAGGCAGTGATAATGGCATCTCTAAGTCCAAGGAGGGAACAGTACTTAACGAGTCAGGCAATGGTGGGGGGGGGGGGATTTGGTTTTAAGTGGGAAGAGCCCATGGTAACTCCAGGGAGGAAAGGGGACCCCGTTGAAAGGTGGTGGTAAAGAACTGGCATAGATCTCTCTCCCCTAGACCCGATCCTCCAGCCTCACCCCAACTCAGCAGCACACCAGTGGCAGCCTTCCTGCCTCCCCCACCCCTTCTCCTGCACATCCCACAGATCTTCCCCTTGTGTCTTCCCCTACTTGTTGCTTTATACCAGATACCCAACTCCAGCAGGTGACACCTGCTGACCCAACGCTGTTCCTCCCAGGGCAACAGCTAGGCTGAAAGCAGACCCACACCGCTTTTACTGCTCCTGAGATCAGTTTATCCCCAGCTCTGTGGCAGGAAACCTGCTGTGGTCTCCCTTTACTCTCTGATCCCACCCCCAACACATCACAAAGATCTTTCTACTCTGCCTTTCCCTGCCCCAAATCATCCCAGTATCCCAGCCTCCAACATTAGCAGGCATTCCCTGTGAATATATCAACTGACCAGACTGTGAAAACAGGCCACACAAAATCATCACACGCTCTGAAAATCCAGAAAGTGTGTGTGCGTGCGTGAGTGCGTGCATGTGTGTGTGTGTGTGTGTGTGTGCAAACCTAGTAGAGTGGAAACTGCTTAGAATCTATAAAAGTAATTCTAATGGGGACTCCTAATAATGAGGAATTTGGAGTCTCAATTGGTCATCTCTTGTAGCCAAGTAAATTGCATTTAATTAAGATGTTGGCCGAAGATCTCCCATGAGAATCCCTAAATAACCCAAGCTGTTGCTCTCCAAAACCTTACGGGGTTGGGGGCAGTTGCAAAGAACAACAATCAAAGAACTATTGGGCATAGAGAAGTCTAGCTGGTGTGTGCACGGAGCCTTTACCTCTACATTCTAGTGTCTTTGATGTAGGAAGGTACTCTGCAGACTGCCTAAAGAGAAATGTGGTCACCAACCCAGTCACCAAATGTTTGACCTATAATCTGTGCTGCCTGCAGGACATGTTAGTGCAATGGTGACTCAGAACTTGTGGAAGTAACCAACCATTGTCTGATTTGACTTAATGCCCACTACACAAGAAGGAACTCATACCCAACATTGCTTGGGCAACCAAGAGCTAGAGCCGAGATAGCTCAGAGACCTAGGATAAGCCAAAACACTATTGGCCTGAAGAAATGCCAATAAAATGACTCCTAATGATATTCTGCTATACTTATAGATCAGTGCCTTATCTGGTCTTTATCCCAGCAGCAGATAGGAAAAAATGCAGAGACCCACAGCCAGACATTATGCAGAAATAGAGTCTAAATTGGAGGTCTCCATCAAATCCCTTTGCTCTGAGCACAGGGAATCCCATGGAAGCTGAGGTGGGAAGATTGTAAGAACCAGAGAACACCAGGAGAACTGGGTCCTCTGAACCAGCTAAGCCAAGTGCATGAGTGCAGATGGACCAACTAAGACAAGTGCATATGAGCACAGAGAAACTGATGCAGAAAACATGCCATTTACAGGGGCCTGCAACAGGTTCCTCTTCATATATATTATAGCTATTAACTCAGACTTTATGAAACTCCTGATTATGAGACTGAGTGTGTCTCTGACTCTTGTGCCTGCTCTTGGGACTCTTTGCTTCCTGTTGGGTTGCTGTGTCCAACTTGGATATAATAGCTTTTACTTCATCTTAATTTATTGTATCATGTTTCATTGTTGTATCTGGAAAGCCTGTTCTTTTCTAATGAGGGACAGAAAGGAGGTGGATCTGGAGGGGTGAGGAGAGAGGTGGAGAGGAACTGGGGGAAGTAGAGGAAGGGAGAACTATAATAAAGATATATTGTATGAGGAAAGAGATAGGAGGGGGGAGAATTAGCATAGGAGCAGAGACACGGGGAGGGACTAACTCAGCGTGGTTGGACAGATTCTCAATCTGAGGAAGTCCCCAAGAGATCAAGACTTGTCAGAGAGATGCCCAGGATCACAGGCCTTAGCCTGTCTGTGGGCAGAGGCACCCAGGAAGGCAGAGGGAAGCTGCTTGGAGTTACAACGTGAGCTAGTGAGTGGGAGAGACAGCTCCAAGAGGACAGCCTCTCCAGAGTCTGAGGCCCACAGGTAGAGCAGTAAAGGAGAGAAGCAGCAAGAGGCACATTCTAGATTTGGAACTGGTACGCTGTGTGGTAGAGGCCAGTGAAGGCAAATGATCCATTCCCAGGAGGGTCAAATTGGCAATGTGATTTGGATAGGAGGAGCTGGGTTATGTGGGATCCAAAATGTCTCTCCTGGTTTTGCCACCATATATAAACAAGTGTGCAGTAAAACAGCTGAACCTGACCAATCTGTGAATAGAATCAAACTGCCAGCCTATTGCTCAGGGGCAGAGAGAACAAGAAAAAGTGTGAGAAGCTTTGCCAGGCTTATGGTGACAGGGAGTTGGGGGTTGTGCGTGTAAGCCAGAATAAAGCAGGAGCCAGTGGGTATACAAATCTGTGCAAACCTTGTTTGAGTTCATCAGGTTCCTTGCTGGAGGTAGTGGCTGTGGGTGATAGATCAGGAAAGCATTGGCTTTTCTTGACAAACAGAAATGGTACAAGACTTCTGAAGAATGCTGTTTAGATAGAAATTCTTCTGTTTATCCCATCAGGGTCCAACCCAAGCTGAGGCCACACTGCCATTTAGGACGTCAGCCACGGCACCATTTGGGGACAACTTTGGACCTAATAGCTATCACTGAATGAATGAAGTACTAGTGCAGGGTATAGCCCACCCTCCCTGCTGCTAGGAAACAGTGTCTCTTTGAGACTTTAACATTTTCCCCAATACAGAGGTACAACTTTCTGCAGGGGGTGTTATGAGGACTACATGTGACAGATCTGAGTTTTTTTTTTTTTTTTTTTTTTTTTTTACAGAGTATCACTTGAGATTGTTTTCCCATATCAGGCCACTCATCCACTTTTACATACAGTGGATGAAAAGCTACGCTTTCCCTTGCCACGGTACCTTGAAGTTTGTCCAGGGCAGGAGCCTGGAAGCAGGAGCTGATGCAGAGGCCATGGAGGAATGCTGCTTATTGATTGCTTCACATGGCTTGCTCACCCTGCTTTCTTATAGAACCCAGAATCATCACCATGGGCTGGGCCCTCCCAACTGATCACTATTTGAGGATACGGGTTACAGCTGGATCTCATGAAGGCTTTTCTTCAACTGAGGCTCCTTCCTCCCAATTGATGACTCTAGCTTGTGTCAAGTTGACACACAAATACAGCTAAGACAACTCTACAGAAAAGGATCCATTGTTATGGCTGAATAATATCTCATCATGTTTGGGGGAGGGTGTCACATTTACTGTGTCCTTGTGTGTGTTGATGGATACGTTAGTGAATCAGCATCTTTGGTGTTGCGATCAGCACAGAAGTGCAAATGGGAGGAGGGACTTTTATTGCATCTCCTCTGGGAATGCATTCACATGTAGGTAGCTGAACCATGCAGTAGTTCTATTTGTAGTCTTTGAGGACCAAGATACCGTTCCTTCTCCATGGTGATGATGCTAATTTACGGCCCCAGCATCAGTGACAAGAATCTTCTTCCCTTCACTTCTTCAGCAGAATCTGTCCATTCTATCTCCCATTCTGACTATTTGGATTCATACTTCCTCGGTTGCTTGTAAGACTGAGTGCTGTCTCATAGGGACCTTTTGATCATTTGCATCTTCTTTCGAGAAATAGCCCAGGTTCTCTCTCATACCTGGAGCCTAAACATGTTGTCCTCAGAGAATAGAAGAGCACGGTGAGGCCTGGTAACTTGAGAGAGCAGAGGAAGCTGGTGACAGGCTGGACCAGAGCAGAACAATGTGGCCACTCACGTGCTTTAGGACGCAGTGCAAGAGATGCTCAGTCTGGAGACAAAGATTCGAGGACCAGAAATTCTAATGACCTTGACTTCATAATTAGACACCATGATGACTGTATGCTGAAGTATTTTACTGTGTCCAACAAATATGTATTGCTTTTATTTTTCCCAGTAAAGAGAAAACATAAAATTAAAACAGCACTCTTCCTGGACAGAGGTCAGGATATCTCACACAGATTCTTGAAACCCTCCACAGGAGATATACCATCTCCTCAAGCGCAAAGTTTATCAGTTCCAGACCTGTCTTCCCGATCCACTGAGCAGGAGGTGCACAGCTGGGTCTCTGAACCCTAACAACCGAGGTGTCAGGTACCTTAAGTTCTTAAGAAGACCTCTTCCAGGATGGCCTAGTCGGTCATCAGTGGGAGGAGAGGCCCTTGGTCCTGTGAAGGTTCTATGCCCCAGTACAAGGGGATGCCAGGGCCAGGAAACAGGAGTGGTGGGTTGGGGAGCAGGGAGGGGAGGGGATAGGGGATTTTTGGAGGGGAAACTAGGAAAGGGGACACCATTTGAAAGGTAAATAAAGAAAATGTCTAATAAAAACAAACAAACAAAAGGAAGACCTGTTTCTTTATCACGTCTTTCCAAGCCTGTGCGCACCTTCCTCGGGGTAAACCTCCCTGACCACACTTCTTTCTCTCTTCTCACCTCCTAATTACTTTATCTACTTGTGTTTGCTGACTGCACATAAATATTCGCCATCCTGTGCCAGGAAGTTGCCTTTCTATCCCTGTTACCTGTCCTTATCACCTTCCACTATTTCTAATCTTTATAAGTTAAATTCTGTGTGCCCTCTACTTTATTTACAGGTTTCTGCTGCCATTGCAATGAGGCTTCATCTCTGTCATTTTATTAAAGCCATTTTGGGGGGTCACTAATCATCTTTGTTGGTCCTAGAGTTTTGTAACAACCCTCTGTCCTGCCATCCATGGGAACATGGTCCTTTAGGAGCAGAGACTAAAGCCTCACCACATCCCAGGATTTCTAATGTTCTGATCTTAGACTCCCTTCAGGTCAATGATAAAATAAACTTCTGTTCTTTAGGCCACTTAGTCTGAGGTACTTTGTCATAGCAGCACTACAAGATGAACACAGCACCACGCATCCACTGAGAAAACTAAGCCGTGAGTTAGCATGGACTTGCACTGTGTATGAAGCCCGAACACGTATGGCTTTCTAAATTGTCCTCTGCCTGGCTCTCACTGGGCACTCAAGGACCCTCAGGGGAAAGGGCTAAGCAATGCTTAGCCAGTATGTATAGTTAGCTCTTTTTACCTCCCAAGACTTATTAGTACTCTGGGTATCAATTCACCACGAATGAATAATACTTTAAATGACATCAGCTTCCGCCAACATGAAGAGGTTACTATGGTGATGGAGCAAGTTCTTCAGAGCACAAAACAAATACCATGCTTGATATATTAGTCATCCAGGGAGAACAGCGGCAGGAGAGCTGCGGCATTCACTCCGTGAATGGCTGTCTATGCAGAGTCCGTGTCAGCAATTCTGCCCTGCTTTTCTGAATATCAAATCCGGGACGGTTGTACTGAGAATCTTGGCAGATTTACAAAAGTATTAACACTCATATTCAGAGACGTTTGTTTGTTGTTTTTGTTTGCTTTTCTACCTTATTTCTTGGGGTTCATATTTTTAACAGGTTCATGGGTGTTCTCTGCTCAAATGCCAAAAGGAACACCCTCCCCAGAGCTCCTTCCCCATTCGACTGTGAACTCAGTGAATTCCCTCTCTGGCCATTTAGACCTTACATTATCCTGATGCTAATTCCGGTTGGTGTTTTTAGTGTAAGTTGTTTCCTGTGAATGTTTCCTTGAGATTTTTTTTAATGGACACAATTGAGATAGTAAGGCTCCTTTTACTCATAGATTCCTCCAATTAATCTTGTTCAGAAAGGCTTTAAAACAGCAAAGAGACAAAATAAAGGACTGTCAAGACTGCAACAGGCAACCCTGTCTTCTAGGGTGAGGAGGAGACTTGGTTTGAGCACATGGAAGAGAATCCACCTCATCAGGAGCTGATGGCTGGAGAAAGGGGGAGAAAAGAGAAAAGACCCAACTCTGGGAAGCATCCCTAAAACCAAACCCCACCACAACCACAAGCATTCCTGCCTCAGCCATGTTATGCTGGTCATGATGGTTTGTATGTGCTCGGCCCAGGGAATGGCACTATTAGAATGTGTGGCCCTGTTGAAGTAGTTGTGGCCTTGTTGGAATAGGCATGTCACTGTGGGTGTGGACTTTAAGAGCCTCATCCTAGCTGCCTGGAAGCCAGGATTCTGCTAGCAACTTTCAGATGAAGATGTAGAACTCTTAGGTCTTTTTGCAGCATGCCTGCCTGGATGATGCCATGCTTCCTGCATTGATGATAATGGACTGAACCTATCAACCTGTAAGCCAGCCCCAATTAAATGTTCTTATAAGAGTTGCCTTAGTCATGGTATCTGCTCACAGCATTAAACCTTAACTAAGACACTGGTATACATAGGTCCTGTGCTGGTTTCTGATATGTGAGTAACAGGTCCGAGCCACATTCCTACCCTGTCTCTCAGTTTTATCCAGTCACGTCTGGTGCTGAATCATTTGAGTGGTACCTGGGACCTATGGGGGCAACAGGGAGGGAGGCTCCAACTGCTCCACCTCTCTGGGTAACTAATGTTCATGTCTATGCTCCCTTTCTTGTCAAACATGCTGCAAAGCTTGGTTTGCTAGCAAGATTCCTTGCCGTAAGCAATTTCTGTTCATGCTGGGGAGAAATTTTGTAAAATCACAGTTCTGATTGTTGCTTTGCTTCTGAGGATGTAAAAACGATGAAGGACCACCAGGATCCTAGCCATATATATTCAGAAGGATTGCTATGCTTCTCGACTATTCCTAAACTGGACCACATCTTCCTCAAATCATGTGAAACAAAACCACCCCTCTTTATTACTATAAAAGCAATGCACAAATAAAATGAATACCGTGAAATAAATGAATGAAAGTATAAACTATTTTTAAAATATAAATCATGGGGGCGGGAGGGATTGCTCAGTAGTTAAGAGCACAGACTGCTCTTTCAGAGGTCCTGAGTTCAATTCCCAGCACCCACATGGTGGCTCTCAACCATCTGTAATGGGATCTGATGTCCAGAGGTGTATCTAAAGACAGCTACAGTGTACACATATACATAAAATAAATCTTTTTAAATATATGAATTATGAATATATTATTAATTATATTATAAACATATATGAATTATGGCTCCACACCCCATAGGTAATAATTCTGCCTTTTACGTGCTCTTTGCAATTATTCTCTTAGCTTATCAAGGTAAATTTTCCTGCCTTCAAATACATCATGAGATGTTTCCTGTGTCTTTAAATATTCATCAAGAAAATAACTTTCGCTGGTTTAATGACTTGCTTGACTGGGCTGAATATTATCCCATCAAACAAAAGCACCAAAAAATACCTAACAACTGATCTGTCATTTGACATTACTGCTGTTTCTAAATTTGGGGCAAGGCAATGGGTTTGAGGTCTTTGCATGTAAGCGACATGTGTCTCTAATCGCCTCCTTGGGGTAAATTAAAAATGTGGTTACTGAGGTAAAAGACATAAAAATTTCAAAGGCACTCAAATGAATCACTGAATTGTTTCACAAAGGTCATCCAAGCTCGTGTTCCCACAGGGGAACCAACCTGAATTGCTTTTGCCGGCTTCTTCTCGGGGACTGTTCTGATGAAAATGTTCAGGTGTGAAGGACAGTGACATCACTGTAGAGGGAGCTGATATCTCTGTACTAGAAATTTACCCAGTGGACAAGGTAAAGCTCACACATGGTTCCCTGAACAAAATGTTCAGGACATGATATATGGCTGAATGAAGTCCAACTAAGACTCTTCCTGGTAACTGAGAGAGAGTACATCAAAATACAACACAGGAGATGAGCATTGGTGTCATAGAGCCAGGCCACATAGGAGGTGAGCACTGATGTCATAGAGCCAGGCCACACAGGAGGTGAGCACTGATTTCATAGAGTCAGGCCACACAGGAGGTGAGCACTGATGTCATAGAGTCAGGCCACACAGGAGGTGAGCACTGATGTCATAGAGCCAGGCCACACAGGAGGTGAGCACTGATTTCATAGAGTCAGGCCACACAGGAGGTGAGCACTGATGTCATAGAGTCAGGCCACACAGGAGGTGAGCACTGATGTCATAGAGACAGGCTACACAGGAGGTGAGCACTGATGTCATAGAGACAGGCTACACAGGAGGTGAGCATGGGTGTCATAAAGCCAGGCCCCACAGGAGGTGAGCATGGGTGTCATAGAGCCAGGCCACACAGGAGGTGAGCATGGATGTCATAGAGCCAAGCTACACAGGAGGTGAGCATGGATGTCATAGAGCCAAGCTACACAGGAGGTGAGCATGGATGTCATAGAGCCAGGCCACACAGGAGGTGAGCATGGATGTCATAGAGCCAAGCTACACAGGAGGTGAGCATGGATGTCATAGAGCCAGGCTATACACAGTCACCATCCTTATGCACAGATATAGCTTGGTGTGAAAATGTTCAGAAATAACCCAGAGCTATTGCAGGGCAGCCATGCTGTGCAGGGTCATAAGTCATCCAGAGAGGCTTTGAAATGTGCAGCGGAGTTTGTGTAAGGATTTGTAAATACTTTAAGCATTGTTTAAGTAAAGAAATCGTGCCTGCTGGTATCCTGACAATTCCTGGGATCCCATCCCTGGAAGATGCCAGGAATTAATACACAGAAATTTGAGGGATGCAGGGAGACCATTTGGTGGATAAAATGTTCACCGTGGCAGTCCAAAGACCTGAACTCAAAGCCCTGGTGAAGAGGTAGATGAGGCAGCTTGCTTGTACTCCTAGCACTCCAGCTGCCAGATGGTAAGTCAAAGGAATATCAAGATCAGGGGCCAGCCAGTCCCTGTGTGCAGCAGTGAACAATCAGAGACCATATTTCCAATAGAACAGAAAATGAGGACTGACCCCTGAGGTTGTCCTCTGATCTTCACACATGTGATGTGATGGGTGTGCTCAGACTCGCAGACATGAGCATGTTAAATATACATACATACATGATTTAAAACATATAAAACATTTTTAAAAGAAATTAAAAAGGCCCATGAAATGTAACAAAAAAGACAAGCTGAACATTGAACTCTGACAACTTTGATTTCTCCTATCTGTTTTTAATGGCTGCAGCCATAGCCAGAGATGGCTTGTGCTTGCCTCACTTTCGGCGTGGATTTCTAGCATCTACAGGGAGAAGGGGAGGGAAGGAAGGGAGAGGAAAGGAGAGAAAGAGAGAGTGGGGAGAGGGAGAGGGTAAGGGATGGAGGAAGAGGGAGAGGAAGAGGGAGGGGGGAGAGAGAGAAAACATCTTCATAAAGCTTTGAGCTTCACAGACCCTCAGAAGACAGAATGGCAGCAGAACTGTAGACCATGATAGTGCCATGGTTCCATTGTCTTCTCCCTCAAAACCCATGGTAAATTTGGTTTCCATAGAGATAGTACTGAGATACAGGGTCTTCTGCAGCTGATTAAGCTGCTTCAGAAGGGGTTAATGCTATGGCCATAGGATGCCTCCGTCCTTCCCTTTGACCTCTGTCATGAAATGAAGAATGGGAAGACTGTTGCGGAGCCTGGGCTGTGGACAGTGAGCCTCAGAACCGTGAGCCTTAGACCCGTGAGTGACAAGCTTGATGTCCTTGTGTTGCCCCATCTGGGAAGTGGATCAAGGCCCATGCATAGCACAAGGTCCTGTTTCTACAGTGTCATCTTTTGCCAGCATGCCCCAGCGGGCTTCATGTTGTGAATTTCATCTGTCACGTTGCGTTATAAATACAAATCAAGACTAAAAATACCCGTTGCTGGTTTTTTTTTTTTATCTTCTTTTTTTTTGTGATCAATTTTGAGTTGAATATTTAAGTTATCTGGAAAATTTTCAACCAAAATTAACTAGTTTTGTGATTCTGTAATCAAAGTTCCCAGTATAGCATAAACATAGGGAGAGGGCTTAAATGCATGTGAGGACTGAGAGCCAGAGAAGCACAGAGAAACAAGCAAAGAAAATGATAGTAGCGGTTCTTCTTCTTCTTTTTTTTTTTTTTTTTTACCTTAACATAATAAAGCATTGAGCACTGTGTAAAGCATTTGGCACAAAGACAAAATGTCTAAAGGTGTGGTTCTCAATGTATGGGGATCACATATCAAATGTCCTGCATATTAGATATTTACATTATGATTTATAACAGTAGCAAACTTACAATTGTGAAGTAGCAATGACATAATTGTACGGTTGTGGTCACTACAACATGAGGAACTGTATTAATGGTCACAGCATTAGAAAGGCTGAGAACGGCTTTTCTGGGGGAACCTGACCACCAGAGAACAGCCCTGTGGGAAGGTGAGGTCTGACTTATGCGGACAGGAACAGTCAGCTGTGTAATGCACGCTGGGGACTGCATGAGGAGGAGGCTGCTTGCAGTGCTGAGTTCAGAGAGACAGATGGAGGACATGGATCCTGGGAAATGAAGTGGAAAGTGGAGAATCTGGGACGATTGTCACTTTTAACTTCTTGGACTTGAGGTCCAGTGTAGATGCCAGGCACCAGCAGTACAGTCTGATCTACATAGCTGAACACTTTTCAAGAGAAAAATTAGAACTGCCTTTCTCAGACTATGTAACACAAGGCTAGAATAAATCTGAGTTTGCTTGATTTGGGAACATTAAGAAATTTAATGGAAAACCAGTGGAGGGGAAAAATGGAATGGAAACCGATATTTAGGGCTGGGAGAATTTGGCTTAGCAGATAATGAAACACGCTACTCCTGTAGAGGACATGAGTTCAAATCCTAGCACCCACATCAGACAGCTCCCAAACACAGCTCCAGGTCCAGGGGGTCTAATACTCTCTTCTGTCCTCAGTGGGCACCTTCATACACATGGTGCACAGACACACATGGAAGTAATACACATACACATGACAGAAAGAAGATGGGAAAACTTATTTTTCTGTCATTCATGTTCACAGAAAAGATCACTACTGGGTGCTCTGAAATAAACAACTTTGTGATCTTTGTGATGATGAGGATTTCCAGCCGTGGTGGTTGCCAAGGTCATACCCCTTAGAAAGGTACAAATTTCCATCTCCTCACACGGAGGAAAGAGGCATTGTAATCACTGAGATTATAACAACACGAAATTAGTTAAAATGTGTGTGCCTATGTGTAAGCATGTGTGTACATGTATGTGCATATATGTACACATGTGGTATGTATTCATGTGTGTGTTTGCAAGTGTGCACACATGTGCATACAAATGGAAGGATCAAGCAAGCAGTTTTCAGAGTTGTGAGCATATATAGGGCGTTATACAGCTATGAAACACATGTGTATACATGAATGAGGCAATCAGGCATCCTCTGCCTAGGAAACTCCTTTGGTTTTGGTCAACAATGGAGGATGTGTTCACCTTTCCAGCACATGAGTGTGGATGGCTAGCTCAGATTCCGACCTTCCTTCCCTAGATGAACAAAGGGGGGCTTAGGTAAAAAGCAGCATCAATTAACAGGTCTGCTCTACATTGTGCTCTGGGGACCCCTGTGCTGGGATCAATGAATGGCTTGTCAGTGCTGTGGGACCCACCCTAAGTTTTGGAGAAGAGGACTCTCATTTCATTTCTTACTTAGCCATGCACACAGACAGCTAGTCCTGATTTGTGCCACAGACCTCAGAGAGAAAACGGCAGTCAGCTGGGGCTAAGGTTCTACAGCCTAGGGGCTCTACTCTCTGAGGGCTTTGAGTTGAACTGTCTAGACATATCCATTGTGAGAGTTCTGTGGCTGATGAGGAAAAGGGTTCTTCTATCTGGAGGCCTTAACTGCCTTGTCACATCTACTGAGAGTGATGAAGGGCATGCTTCATAGGAAACTCGTATGCCAAAGGTCTGACACAGGTCAGACAGGATCACACAATGGGAATGCATGGCTTATATATAGTCCTGGTTACTGCTACTTCTGCCTGTTGACATGGAGGGAAGCAGAGTCAGCCCGTGCTGCCATTGCCCATACCCCAAACTTATTGAGCTGGATATAAAAAGTGGCTAACTCCATCAAAACCAAGACTGGAAGCTTCACTCATTGACTAAACACACACTAAATAGTCAAGAGATATGCACTTTTAAGTATTTGATGCATACATGGGACACAGATAGTGCTCCTCTGTTCAAAGCATATATTAATGGTTACTAATAGAGACACTTATAGAGTATGTACTCACTGGGAGATTGGGAGACTGGGTGACAGGGATGACGGACCCTTCAGCATGAGAGAGCCAGAGTTCTATGTGCAGTACCTTTCTGCAGGAAAGATTTTGTGCTCAGTAGATTCATGAACCACTATATCCTTAAATATCTGGGTGACAGACACACTGACCTGTTCCCTCCAACCCTCGATTCCAAAATGGTAAAATGCATAGGAGAGATTTCCTGAAGGAGATCTTGGATTGTATTTGTAGTTGAAGGGCAAAACACGATCAGCTATTCTTCCACAAAAATCTCCAGCAACCAATGTATGGTGTGGGGAATTGGGAGTCTCCTTGTTTAAAGAGACCTTTAGAATATATTAGCCAACATGACTCATAATATCAATCCATTTGCATACCCTGAATACAATTCCTTTCTGCCAGGGAATAACACAACAGACAGCCAACCCAATGGGAACATTGCCTATAATGAGATTTCAGGAGGGTCATGAGTCCCCAGGGTGACAGGTGCTATTAAGATTTGAAAGGACATGATTGTTACAGTTGGGCAGGGAGTTTGGCTATTGGCCTGGAAGGCCATTAATGCCATCTGTCTTGCTTAATGCTCCCACTGACATCAAAGCAAACAGAAACACACCGGGATGCATTTGAAGGAAGACGGAATTTAAAAACCATGATCTTGAAGCATGTCTTTCCAAGCTGAGTTTCCAACTTGATCCTTGCACATCTCTAAATTGACCCCTTTCCTCATTGTTGTTTACCTCTTTCCGGTGTATCTGAGTGGGAACTGCTTATCAAGGACAGGAGTAAAAATCACATGTGTGCTGAGCCTGTGTCATCTGAAGCCATTAAATGAGTCACGTGATCACATGAGCCGATGCTCTTGGAAAAGTATCTCTTAAAGAGTATAATTTTTTTTTACCACATTCAAAGTATGAAATTAGCTGTTGCTGGACACTACTGTCCATTGAGCGCATTTCAGTAAATGCTTCTGTCCTTCTGTTGCAAGCTTTCCAGGGTCCCCTTTAATCCTGCCACACTCTGATGTCAGTGAGGTGCACAGAATACCATGGATGGCTTCTATGTGCTCGGCATCCCCCGACTTCAGGTTGTGAGTTTTTCTTGCTCCAAGCAGAAGACACCCTGCGTGCATCTGCCTTGGATTGCCAAGTGGTATCTGCTCTGGGCTTATGGCTTACAAAGAGGTTCCCTGCTGATTGATGGAGATCAGGACTGCTCATTTGTAGATCTATTAACTTGAATTATCCAGGCTAAACACTGCCTTATTATTTCCCAGGTGCACCCTTAACTCTCATCGTTCTGTTTTAAATATCTGGTTTTGTTCCTCAGTGATGCTCATAACACTTTCCGAATTGAGATCTGTTCAGAAATGGGTGGAGTCTCTGTCCCCATTTTCCAACCTAAAATAAAGATGCAAAGTGGATTCGGCTTCCTCCTCATCCTACGGTCCCGAGAGTAAGATGCTCTGCGATCAGAACACACGATTCCCCTGGCTCTGTTGGGCTTCTCTCATTGTTTACTACTAAGGGATTGTGAACCGATTTCATCTCACTAATTTTCTTTTCTTGCATAAAATGTTTCTACCCATTGGTGAGATATTATGAGAAAAAGAGTTTGTTTCTGTTTTGAGTGAATACATGTTTCTGTGAAATGATCAGAATGTGAGTTCAGAATCTTCATTCATGTTTCCCATGGATTAAACAAAGTGCCAAGGGATGGTGATTTGCCAGGAGATCTGGTGCTGAGACAGCATGAAAGTAAAGGAAATTTTCTAAGGAACAAACTGTAGAGGGCCCTGACATAGTCACCACGCTGAGGATTTCTGGTCCTAACCAGCCACACGAATGTGCAGCCGGCAGCATGATGTTGGGGTCCCACCTCTCTGTCTCAAAGAGACACTGAAAAGCAGGGTTTGCTAGAAGGACATGAGGGAACCAAAAAAAAGCTAATTTGGGAAATGACATCCAAAACATTACAGTAACTGCTTAACATATAGAGTGGGAGACACAGACTAGTGTGAACTGTGCTAATTATGGATTTCTTCAGGGGCCATTTGTGGAAGCCTTAAAAGTAGCAAGAGAGTTTGGGGGTGCAAATTGTAATTACAGATAACCCTCTGGAGTGTTCTTCTTTGTCAAGATATTAGCTGTGTGCTCAAAACAACCAAACAGAGGTTGTGTAGATCATCTGACTTTTATATATAGAGTTCACAGTGGTCGTAAGCCTTGTTACCTCTTGGGTTAAATCCTTGTTTTGTTTCATCTGATTTGTAACCTAGAAAACTACAGAAAGGCTAGATTCATCCACACAGACTTACTGACAGGAAACCACGATGGAGGAGGGCTGCACCTTGGCAAGAGAGACCTAAAATGCAGCTTCAAAGCCTGAGGTGGCATCACCTGGGCTTGTGTCCCCTTGCTCAGCATCCTCACTGAAAGCAATGCAGAGGAAGGACCTGAATCCAGTTGCTTAGCACACACACTCAAGCACTTCTGGGTCGGGATTTATGATGCTCCTGCATACTGTAAATCAGCATGCAGGTGTGTGCTTGGGATACCTAATACCTAGCATCAGATGTGCCTATGCTCTCACGCAAAATGGGATATGGTGGTTTGAATGCGAATGGCCTCTCTAGGCTCATGGGTTCCACTTGATGAAACCCCAGTTGATGGAATTGTTTAAGAAGAATTGGGAGGTGTGGCCTTGTTGGAGGAGGTGTGTCATAGGGGGTTGACTGTGAAGTCTCACTCCAGCTAGCTTTCTCTTTCTTTTTCTCTTGCTTGTGGACGTGATATAAGCTCTCAGCTCCTGCTCCACTGTCATGCCTGTCTGTCTGCTGATATGTCTCCCAACACGATGCTCATGGACCCAACCTTCTGGAACCATGAGCCCCCTCATTAAATATCTTCTTTTACACATTACCTTGGTCATGGTGTTTTGTCATGGCAACAGGAAGGTAACTAAAACAAGGGGAAATGGCTCTTGGTCTTATGAAACATTTCCTCCCATAACTGTTCTTGAATATCAGGAAAACAGGGTGGAATGAAGGTTTCTAAAATTAGTAGACACTGTGCCCTCTTCCACAGCCTTTGTGGCTTCCTTTGAAGGATGTGTGGACAAGTACCCGTCCATAATCTCTGACTTTCGTAACACAAAGGTATCCCTATAATTAATTACCGTCCACCTAGAATGGATCTCCAGACACACTGTACTTATGGAGACAGAGTCTATGAGTATCAGGCATGACTTTCAGCCAGGTTTGGATAGGGCCAATCTCTGGCCACTCATCTGCAGCCTACAATTTGCTGTTGGATGCTATGACTCCCACAGGCTGCTACTGCATGGTGGATAAGCTCCTGTGTTTTGCAGTAAAGACATGCACTGTTTCATTTGGAAGAAGGGAACTTACAGAAAGACAAAAGGAGAAATTCAGGTAAAAGAAGAATTCAAAATCTTGGTGGTAAATTGTTATTGCAGAGCACACCAGAGCATGGTTTGTTGACCCTGTTTAAGAGGACTCCTAGCTGCTAAGGCAGTGTGATTGTGCAGTTTGGTGAAGATGGTATGTTTATTTCCCTTCCACAGGCACATCCCAAGGAGGACAATCCTGTTTTGACTCATTCTTAACTATTCTAGAATAAATGACAAAAGGCACAAGGTTATGGAAACACAAATTCAATGTGAGCTTAATCTCATTCCATTTTAATAGGAATTTCTGGACCTAATCTCCACTGAAAGACATTTTTCCCCTAAGGCTGTGACTTCTCCTGCCATCTATGATTCAAATATCTCCAAGACATAAATTAATAGTTACACCTACAATCAGATAGTTATGTTTAGAAAATAAGATGCGGCGGTTCAAACGCTGGAGCAGCCTGGTATGAATGCAGACTGCCAATATCTGTATAGGAGAGAAACAGTATGATTTAGTTCAAAGTGAAATGGAATAAGTTTCTCTGAAGCTAACAAATAATGCCCTCCCCCGCCAAGTCCCTCAAAGTAGGTGAGAAACAAACCTATCTACATACAGTTCATGTAATAGGACGTTAGACCTAGGCTCCGAGTCTGTCTCAGACTCTCCCAGCTTCTCTCCCAGTGCAGTTCACATTGCCAATCACCATAGAGCCTTGTTGAAATAAATTACCATCTTTGTTGGTTCAAGATGCTTCCATCCCAGCCTTTCTACTTTGCACGCAAACTGTCATTTGACAACGCCCTTGTCATTACCCCGTTGGTGGTAAGCATCTGCTCCTTCATTTAAAGCGGAACAGAGCTGTGTATGTCTCACTCTGTGAAATGTGGACGTGGCTCTGGCTCCAGAAGCCGCACAATGTCGCATCTGGGAACACTGAGCCGAGAAAGATGGGAAGTATGGTCCATGAATAGGTGACCTCCATCCCAGGGGCATACCTGAGAAAGGCCAGGAGACACAGAGATGCTATACGTCAGCCTCATTTCCTTTCATATTTTTCATATGAAAAACATGGTAGTCACTCCCTTTTGATGGAGTCGTGTTTGTAATTTCCACAATGACAAAACTGTAAACATATTTCAGTACCAGACATTTAATTACCTTATTTTAAGCATGTAATACAAGAAGTCTCTAAATATTCAGACTTAACTGTACTTATAAGGACTGTTAATTTAAAGGTGTATTTGTTGTTGTATACATAATATTTATTTTACTATTATGTAATTTTATAAAATTATCATGGAATCTTAAGAACTACATAGTAGCAATGTAACAAAACCTTTAGCTTCTGGCCTAGAAAGCAACCAGCTTGCTTGCAGACAGGGCATCACACTGGGCTGCCTCCTCTTGGTCCCGCATGCAGCACTGATGAGGTATTTAGTGCCAGGAGTTGAATCTCTCAGAGTTCTGGTTCATAATGCCCTCCACCCACTGTGGGTGGGTGTTCCATCATGTCATCATCAAGGCTCCTCGTGGCCCACCAGGACACCACAGAGGGCTGGAACATGGCCCTGTGACAGATTGCATTATCAGACCTGATGCGTGTCCTATCCCTTCAGTGCGCTTTGGCTTTTTTGAGAGACAATCCTCATGTAACTTCAGGTTTTTTTGGCTCCTATACTAGCTTTTGTGACACATCTGTCCTCTGATGTCCTCAGAGTCTCCTTGGGTGATGGTGTACCTTGCTTTAGTTTCTGTAGCCAGTGTAGACCTGGGGACATCTAGAATGTGACTGAGTATGTTAGGTTTTAGAACTGCACATTTAACATCAGAAAGTGGATTTTTTTCCCACTTGGCAGCTCTAACTAAATTGCTATGACTAAAATGTTCTGGGGAGTGAGGCAGATGAACAGAGTCAGGAGCATTGACAGGGCAGGGTCTAGGTTTCAAAAAAAAATAATGCTACATTACATATAAATGAAACAAAAAGAATCAAATTAACCATGACTGAAATAACGCCCCAGTTTAGTAAGGTTACATGTGTGTGTATGTGTGTGTGTATGTGTGTGTGTCTTATAAGAGAGAGACACAGAGTGAGAATATACATATTATATATGTATGTAAGAGAGAGATTTATGTTACATATATGTATGTGCTTGTCCATGTATACATGTGTGTAAGAGAGAATTTATATTATATATGTATATGTGATATAGGAAACACAGAGTTTATATTATATATGTGTGTGTGTAGTTGTATAAGAGAGAGAATTCATATTATATATGTGTGTGTGTGCTTTTAAGAGAACGATTTATATTACATATGTGTGTGTGTGTGTGTATGCATGTCTGTGTATGTGTGCATGCGTGTAAGAGAGAGTCACAGAGAATTTATACTCTGTGTGTGTGTGTGTGCATGTATGTGTATGTGTGCATGTGTGTAAGAGAGAGTCACAGAGAATTTATACTCTGTGTGTGTGTGTGTGTGTGTGTGTGTGTGTGTTCACACAGAAGAGACCTGACAATCAAGTGTAAGTTTTGCTTCTGATCCTCATATATGAGAGGCATCCTTGGCATGCCTGATAAGGTTTGTGCAAGGTCTCAGGATTGTAACATAGTGGCACATTGATGCTACCACAAAGGAAACACTTTAAAATTGTCATTCATTAAATCAACAATTTTGACTTTAGGGGTAGAGCCTAAGCATGGTGCCTTATTTTTCTTCTGAATGCCCATGGAGTAACTATACATAGCATTGGCGAAAACATTAACCACCGATGTGAACCAGCAGGCAGCTGGTGTGAGCAGCAGTCTGACGTGCAGTCTGCCACCAAATACATGGAAATGTCAAAGGCACTGAGGGAGAGCAAATATGGAGTCATCGCCCTGGTGAGGCATGATGGGAGCTGAAAGCACTGATCTACAGACCATCACAGAGAAGTGGGTGCACGATCACAGGACGCTGTGTCCCAGAAGGCTTTGGGAACCGTTGATGTTGCAGTTGAGGTTTCTGGAATAGAATTTAATTTGAAGAAGAAAGGCCACCGTGCATCGAGCCAAGAGGTCATGCAATAGCTAACTCGAGAGCATGACTTGTTTTAGGGAACTCCAGAGGGGCCAAAATGAACACGTGCCTCTGTGAGGATAGGTGAGAGAGAGCTGGCGTGACCCACTAGGAACTTAGGCACCCTATTGTTACCGCCCAAAGTATTCGCAGGACATTATTTTGTAAAGCGATGGCCTGTGCGTGCTACTCAGGACAACACCACGTATCAGCTTGTCACTTGGATGTTAAAATGCTGATGGACGTTCCCTGGCGTCTCATGGCTACCCATCCAGGACACTTCTCTTTCTTCCGGTTCTAGTTTATGCCAGGCTAGAAAGTCTACACTAGATGGAAAAGTTGGGGGGGTAGAGTTCTCCCTTGAAGTTTGCTCTTACCCAATCTGTTGCCTGCCGGTGGTCTCCACTCTGCCAGGATGGGCCTGGGTGGCAGCAGGTAAGGCGTTAGGTCCATTTGCAGTCTCTGAGCTTGAGGGAGGTGAGCTTGGTCCATCTTTGTCCTCATGCAAAGTCCTGCTGCAAGTAAACCTCCCTGGGCAAGACAGAAGGGGAGAGGTGAATGCCTCTGAAATGAAGGCTTGGCTCTGAGAAATCCCTGAACACGTCAGAGGGTAAAGGGCTGGCGTTTATCCAGCAGCCTGAGGGAACACAGGCTCCTCGTATTTTATGTTTCCATCCAGGAGAGGCCACCTGGGAGATGCCTGATTGTTAGCTGAATTAAGGTGACATTTAGCAAGGTTAAACATACACACAAGGATGAATCTAGAAAAACCAGTATGTGTGTGAGCTAGCACACATGCGTGCATGCATGCACACACACACACATACACACACACACATACACACACACACACATCCCTACATACACACCTGCACACAGATACACACCCCTGCATACACATACAGATACACATTCCTACACACACACACACACACACACACACAACACACACTCATACATACACACACCTCTGCACACACACACCTGCACACAGATACAGACCCCTGCGTACACATACAGATACACATCCCTGCACACACACACACACATTTCACTGGCCTTTATTTGATTTCATTCACTTTTCTTTCATAAAGTCAAAGCTTTTGGTTCTCCTCACTCATGCAAGCGCTGGACAAAGGCCGTGCCTGTCAGCAGAACACCACCCCTGGCTCTTAATGCACACCACAGCTTGTGCTCACCCTGAGGTAGCTGCCAGCTCCTCCCTGCACATACAGATGGATTATGTTGGTAGAACTCTTAAAATGATTCTGGCATCTGCTTTTCAGAACATGGCGGGGGTCGGGGGAAGAGAACTCTGCTTTCTGACTTCTAGTTTTGGTTGCTTTGGTTTTATGTGGAAATACTTTTACTTCTTATTTAACTCAAGGAGGGGCACATATATCAGGAAAATTGTAAAAATCATACTAATCCATGAGCTCACTCATAACGGTCCACTGACCTCAGCTGAAGTCTTCAACTTGAGTTCAGTTGTACCTGTAACATGCTCCTTTTAGGTTCTTACCAATGTGCACTCCACGGGAGGAAATGCATGCCTGGTGCCATAAATCTGACCAAAACACATAGTGAGTCAGGAGCTAGCAGGGCCATGGGGGAGCCTTCTGCTACTATTTCACTAAATGAACACAACATCAAGTTGCTCTTCATGTCTCTATGTGCACATATTAGTATACACAGCTCTCAGACTTCATGGGAGCTTCCCGGTACAATAGACGGCCATTAACTCAGAAACTTGACTACTGAAAGGAAAGCTGACAAGACTGAAATAGACAAGACTTGCAAATACTAATTTTAGAAGTTAGCTAGGAAGGAAACAGGTTTTAGAGGGGTAAATCACTAGTGTCAGTTATAAAAACAGTTGAAGGCTCATAACGAATTAGAATTTGTCCTATATATTCTAATAAATTTTAAGTCCTAAGTCAAGTGGCTGATATTTTAAGAGCTTTGAGGTTTGATAAGATACACTCCGAAGTAGATTATCTTGAATGACCAATAACAATTCACAGCACATAATGATGATCAAACTCTCTTCTATATGAATCTCCACAAGATCCCATGTGTGCATCGCCCACCTTCAAACACAGATTAGCAATTATTGGCAAGTGGATTATACAAAAAAAAATGTGCCGAAAATTTCTCTAAACCCATGTACTTTTTGCAAATAGTGACATAAAACAGAGTGGTGGCTCTGATGACTCAGAGAATTAAAAATGCACAAAAGACTCTCGGAACAGCGGTGCCACAAACAAGAAAGATTTCTAGAGTTGTTTGCACCAATAAAACAGTAAGCGCCTAAGTTATTTGCTACCCACGCACCAGGATTACAGAAAGAATACCCCGAATCCAGCCAGTTTACCCAGAATGCTTAGAGGGCTTCTTGCTGTACCTCTGTGTGTCGTGTCATAGTGGCTTAGAGAGGAAGCTAACAATCAATGGCCAAAGGACACAGAGTCAAGAGAGCTGGGTACACCCCCAAAAGCTACTCAAACACTTTTACAAAGGATTAATTATATCCTTACCACCTATCTTCCATTAACCAGTAAGAAAATAACCAATCAGCTTCTAAGAGCTGGCCATACTAGAGGCAGGACAAAGGTATCCTCAAACCTTCTGACTTAAAGACATAGCTATTCTCAGCTGCCAGTATAATTAATGAAGTGAAAATGAAATCCAGGGTGTTATCACACTTCCCACCTATCAAATAAAGTTTGGTGATTCATTTCATAGCGGGAGCAAATTGGGGTGAAACAGACTCTGGTGCAGTGGTGGGAGTGCAAGTTTTCACAAGTTGTCTGGAAGGAACAGGGTAATATTTACCAAAATTTAATGCATACCTTTCCTATTTCCTGTGTAGAAATTAGTGCTCTAATATAACTACTAATCTAATCACAGATATGCTGGAATCCAGGCACAGACATCAATTTTAACTGACAATGACAAAATGAGCTGCCTACCTGAGTTTTTAAAATGGCAGTTGAGTCACAAAGCAGGATGAACCTCAAACACACTGCTAAGGAAGAGTGTAAAATGGCCCCAGGAAGGTTTGTAAAATAAGGCATGGAGGAGTACAGTTACACAGGTAGTATAGTAGGCACAGTACCTCTTGTGAAAATAAGGATTGTTCCATAGTCACGTGACACGTGCATTAGTGCGTGGAAGTACTTGTTGGAAGGATGATTTGGGAGTTGTAATCAACTGTGTGTGACAGGCATGTGATGTGGGAAATCCCAGTCCTCCCCTTCTCTATGTCTCTCTCTAACACCATCTCTGGAAGCACCCATGCTGGCAGACATACTGCTGCCCTGTGGCCATTGTATAAGCTTTGGCCAAGCCTCTTCCCACCCTTTTCTTGCTATAGTCTGACTGTTGGAATAAAACGAGCAAATGAGAACCTTGTGCTTGGCATAAGAATCCAACAAGCAGATGAGGTCTCTATGACTCTCTAGCCATCACTATTCTCTCTATCCCTTGCCCTCTCACCCCTCCCCCTCTCCCTGACTCCCCTCCCCCTCTCCCTTTCTCCCCCTCTCCCTCTCTTCCCCTTCCTTTACCCCTTTCCCTCCCCTCCTCTCTCTTTCTCTCCATGTAATAGTGTAAATACCAAACAAATCAAATCACAGTCCATCGGCAGCCCCAAGACTTCATTCAACCCCTTGCTGCTTAGCATGCACACACACACACACACACACACACACACTCCACTCACTGTTGGTGCATTTTCCCTCTGTCCTATTCCTGATGCATATTATAAAACAGAGCTATATAGAGTATTATCATTCATATCTAGTCTTTAATTTCTATTCTCCGTTTCTGTGGGATTATTTTTTCCATGAGCAGCAATCCCTTTTCGTCTTCCTCCCACTGCTGGGGAGTACCCTGTTGTCTACACACACCCCACAAGTTTTCTTTATTCTGTTATTGATACAGACGTGTGTTATTTCCAGTTGGGGGCTATCTAAGTAGAGATGTGAGGACTGTATGTGTAATCTCTCCACAGGCACACAGACTCACATTTTCTGCTTTGCCATCATCACAGACACTTTGCATCTGTGGTTAGAGTAAGCAAAGAGCTAGCTGAGCACAGGCCTGGTATCTAAATCAACAGAGCAAGAATTGTTAAATCTCCTCTATGCCTATCCTGGAGGTGGGTAGGGCAGAGAGAGGCAGGGAGGAAGGACTTTCTGAAGACTGCTTAAACTTCAGTGTTCGTTTTGTAATGTTGTGGGAATGGGAAGATGATCTCAGCTGGTGCTCTTTAGTGCTGTCCATCTTGTCTTTGGAATATGGGTCTCTCATAGCTCACCCAGTAAGCCAGGCTGGCTGGCCAGTCAGCCCCACTGATCTGCCTGTCTCTATCCCCCAGCGCCCCCATTTCTCCCCACACACAGTGGAATAATAAGCACATGCAATCACACCCGGCTTTTTACCGTGAATTTTGCTGATTACCCTTGGGTCCTCATGCTTGCAAATGGCAAGCAATTTACTGACAGAACTATAACCCTTACTCCTTCTTAGTGTTCCCAAGCAGATATTCTATCAACTTTCACCCTCAGTCACGGTGGTCCTTTGTGTTTTTGGATGCATTAATACTTTGTGACCTGTAAATTTAATAAGAGGAAGCTATTTTATAAATTTTTATAATTTCTGGCTTGTATTTAAATACTTTCTGGGTCAGCTTTAAGGTTTATGTGTTTTCCTGGAGAATTTTCTATCCACCCATTTTTATCATTCTTGGCAACATAATCCCATGAACTCTTGTCATCTCCTTTGTGTGTCTTCACTGTTTGTTTTATGTATTGTTCTTTTGTGTCTTCACTAAATTATTTCATGGTTCCTGTGTTCGTGTCCAGTTCATGTGTATTAGTTACCTTTTCCGGACAGTTAATTAAACTGAAGATTTTGTGTTCATTACCCGAATTCTATGGAATTATTTGAGTAGTTTAAATAAGGAATTTGCTGGGCAGCAGTGGTGCATGCCTTTAATCCCAGCACTTGGGAGGCAGAGACAGGCAGATTTCTGAGTTCGAGGCCAGCCTGGTCTACAGAGTGAGCTCCAGGACAGCCAGGACTACACAGAGAAACCCTGTCTCAAAACAAAGCAAGACAAAACAAAACAAAACAAAACAAAACAAAACAAACAAACAAATAAAAAAACCACCACCAACAAGAAAAAACAATAAAAAGGGAATTTATTCTATTACATTTTCCTGCCATGTTTTCATTAAAAATGTGTTTAATCTCCCCTGTTCTCTGCATTTGTTCTTAGCCCAATTCAATTTTTCCAGAAAACTGTTTCTTTACTTACTTGCTGAAAACTGCCTTAAAAACTGTTCTGATTACAAATTGTCAGGCTTCCTCCCTCTGGGCTCATGCTTCTCAGCCTTCCTAATGCTGCGACCCTTTAATGCAGTTTCTCATGCTGTGGTGACCCCAAACCATACAGTTACTTCATTCCTACTTTTAACTGTAATTCTTTTCTACTGTTATGAATCACAGTGTAACTATCCAATATGCAACCCCCAAAGGGGTTGTCATACACAGGTTTAGAACCTCTGATCTAGAGGAATACTGTGTCTCCGCCCTTGGGCATAGCTGTCTGATTTTGGAATGTGGGTTCTGTGGTTACTGGCTACTGAAGGCTTAGCATCAAGTGTCCTTTCTGTCTTGTGGAGTAGGGAATGGTTTCCCACGTCCTTTGACAATGAGCTAACCTCCAAGCCAGTGTGAGTGACTAGGGAGGTCCTAGCTAGACCTTCAATGAGGGTGACATCCTTTGTTCTGTCCCTATCACTCTGCAGCCAGCAGAATAAAAGATCAGGTATTTCAGAGGCAATGACTTGAGTCTAGGGAGAGATGAGAAGACAAATCATTTGGGGAGGTGGGCAGGAGGGTGGGTCTGCAGGCAGGAGGGTGGATCTGTAGGCAGAAGAGTAGATCTGTGGGCAGGAGGGTAGATCTGAGATAGTTGTAGAAGTGATGTGATTGATTATGATCAAAATAATTTATATGAAATTTTAAAAAACTAAAAAGAAGTGAGAAATATTTTTTAATAGTATGGGTTGAAGTAATCTTTAAAAAGACGGTTTTCAGTAAAATTGGCCTCTCCCTGGAGAAAATGTGTGTAGCTGTGAGCTGATTTCTCAAATGATCCCTAGTAATCTTGACAATTCCCAAAGAAATACAAAGGATACAGGTGGAAGGCAGCTCACAGGTGTAAAAAGGCTTGGGGCAATATTTCTTGCATTCTCTAGTTACAGATTCTACAATGTGTTTAAATAATAGAAGGCCAAAGATGCATTAAATCTTTTTCCAATTAAACTTGTTCAACAATGCCAATATTAATTCCCCAGATAAGTTTCTACTATGCTTTTGGAGACAGCAAGAATACAATGATGAGGTAGATACATCCTTCCTTCAACACCATATATTATTCTGGAGGAGGTATCAGAGTCTGAAACCTGCCTGGTATCCATGTGTTTATTTAAAGTTTTGGAGTTTTTTTTTTAATTAGATATTTTCTTTATTTACATTTCAAATGTTATCCCCTTTCCTAGTTTCCTCTCTGAAAATCACCTATCCCCTCCACCCTCCCCGTTCTCCCCAACCCACTCACTCTTGCTTCCCGGCTTGGCATCCCCTATACTGAGGCATAGAACCTTCATAGTAAGCACCAAATATTTCGCTTATTAGTTTACACAGAAGGCTCTTCATTCAGCCTCCAACTTAGTTCTTTGATAACTTTTTCCTCAGCCTTGACAATCATAAATGCACACTGCACAAGCAAATGGACAACGCAATGGAGCTGCTTAGTTGGCCATGTATAATGGGCACACGTAGTTACAGTGAAAACAGCACCATCCTAGGATATGCATATAGTAACCATGGTCATTTCTATGCCGCCAGAAGACTATCAATGATATAAATAATTAATTAACCAGAGCACCAGTTCTTCAATAGACAAGGTTGAGAAATCCTAGAAAAACTAGCCAAAAGGAAGGAGAAGATCTAGTTTTAGAAAACTAAGTATAAAAAGCTGATACTATTGGAATTGACAGAATTATTGGAAACACTCCAAAGATCTATACAGCAATAACTTGGAAAATCTAAAAGTGGTTAAGTATCTAGACACATATGACCAATCAAAATTGGACCAATGTGTGAACGCCTAGATATGCCTGTGTCAAGCCATCATGTTGATCAGGTAGTAAGCTATCACTCACCGGTGCTCTGAGAAAAGGCCAGTGTGGCTAGAACTGCTGTTAAATTTTACCAGATACCAAACACTCAAGTCTCAGCCCTGTGGGATTGGCTATCATTAAAACACAAATGTTGGCAAGGATGAAGGGTGAGTATGAGCAGATAGGGACCATGTATGCTGCTGCTGGAAGTGTAAACTGATATGTAAAATATGGAAATATGCAGGGGTTTCTCAAAAACCCAAGAGTAGATCCTACCTGGGACCCCTTGGAATATACCCAAAGGAATCGAAGTCAGCCACCTGCAGAGCCACCTTGTCACCCATGTTTACTGCAGAACTATTCACTACAGCCAACATACAGACTCAGCCGGCAGATGATGGGTAAGGAAGATACAGTTTATATAAACAGTTGGATTTTACTCAGCCAAAATAGGAAAGAAATTAGACCCTTTGTAGGAAATGAATGAATTTAGAAATCACCAAGTTAGGTAAAATAAACCAAACCCTAGAACGCAAATAAGTCATTCTGTCTGTCATATGTGGAGTGTCTGATATAATATAATAATATAATATATTAATATAATATATAAATACAATGTAAAAATAGAAGAGGGGTTGTTTGGGGAGAGGAAGGAGCTACATGGGTACAACAGATAAGGAGGTCAGTGAGGCAAGAATACAGTCAAACTACATGGTATGCCTGACAACGATGTCATTGTGAGACCTCCACTTTTGACTATATATATGATGTTTTCATTACCCCTGCTCACTCCTACTACTGCTCTAATCTATAAACTTCTGCTAAAATATCACTTGGATATTTTTCTTTGAGGTATCTTAAAATAAAATTTACATGGATTCATATGCTGTCCCTGGAATCTGCTTACTGAAGGGTCTGGGGATCTAGGTGCCTTGAGTTCAGCAACTGGCAAGTTCAGTCAGCTGTTGAAGGACAGACATCAGCAAGACCAAGGGCAACAGCCACTGCAGCCTCTCCAGAGACCTGAGTAACACAGGGAGTTTCAGTGCTATCAGTAACCATAACTTACCTATAAATTATTTGAAATCCATTATTTTACAATCTGTAAAATTCCCTTAAGCTTAACAAATCAAACATTTCTAACAGTTTTTCCTTAAAAAGAGGCAGTTTAGATATAAGTATGTTCCTACTGTAAGATATTCTCAGTTCCTTGTTCACTTGCATTTAAACAACGTCTTAAAATATATATATATATAAACATTCACACATTAAGCGCTAGCTACTGAAATAAAATCGGCTCCCTTTAAGACATAAATGGCTCTTCTTGCATCAGCCACACCTGCTGTCTTGTGTGAGCTGTGTTTTAGCTTGACACTCTTTGAGCTTCAGAGAAAATGGGGGATTTTTAGCACCATCTACACTATTCGGGTTTTGTGATCCTGGATGTGGAAGTTAGCTCATATTTCTTTATCCGATAGGTTCTTAAAAGATCAGTGCATGAGAAGAAATGTAAATTTGGCATATCAAATGATCGACAATTATATTACTTTATAATACATTCAGGTTCTGTAAAGACAGGAGCTAACTTTAGCTGAATTCTTAAGACAGAAAAGACACTGGCAGTTTCCTAAATTAGTGTAAACCCCAAAATATACAACTTCCTTCTTAGAACCAAGGTTTGTGAGACTTACTTAGTTTAAATGCTGCTCTTAGCCTACGCTGAGGACCCCTCCCCCACATGCTGCTGTTCCTTTGCTCTAGTTATGGGTGACTTAGTCAGGGTTTTACTGCTGTGAACAGACACCATGACCAAGGCAACTCTTATAAGAACAACATTTAATTGGCGCTGACTTACAGGTTCAGAGGTTCAGTTCATTATCATCAAGGTGGGAAAATGGCAGCATCCAAGCAGGCATGGTGCTGGAGGGACTGGGAGTTCTACATCTTCATCTGAAAGCTGCTAGCAGAATACTGGCTTCCAGGCAGCTAGGATGAGGGTCTTAAAGCCCACACCCACAGTGACACACCTACTCCATCAGGGCCACGCCTTCTAATAATGCCATTCCCTGAGCCAAGCATATACACTGGGTTCCTCTGAGTTATGTGTGAAAATTTATGTTCTGTGCTGATGAGTGGCCATCCTCTTGCTATTTCTCTGTTTGCTAAAGTTGAACTTTGACCATCCTCGAAAAGTAAACAAATTCATCAATCTCAGAGTAGAGGGGCTTGCAGAGCTTGGGCCTCCGGGCAAGTGTTTCCTAATATGCACAAGTGATACAACGCCTGTGTGTGTGTGTGTGTGCATGTTTATATGTATATGTGTATGTGCACGCACATGTGCATATGTATATGTATATACTGAGTGTGTTCTCCAAATAATGAATAATAACATTCATCTGAAAATACTAAGGTTTTAGTACCAAAGCATGTTGAAGACTACATGCAGATACACCATCTTTACATGACATCTTTCTGAAGTAACTCATATCCCATAAACCTCACCTTGCTACAGTTCAGTACTTCAGTACCTTCAGAGTCTTGTAATCCTTCTGTGTTGGCTAGTTTTATGTCAATTTGACACAAGCTAGATTCACCTGAGAGAAGGGAACCTCAACTGAGAAAATGCCTCCATATGATCAGGCTGTAGGCAAGCCTGTAGGGCATTTTCTTAGTGATTGAGGAAAGAGGGCCCAGCCCATTGTGAGTTGTACACCCTGGGCTGGTGATTGTAGGTTCTATAAGAAAATAGGCTAAGCAAGTCATGATGAGTAAGCCAGCAAGCAATACCCCTCCATGAACTCTGCATCCAGCTTTCTTCCTGGTTTTGGTTCATGCCCTGACTTTTGTCAACTCAGGATATGTAAATGAAGTAAACCCTTTCCTCCCTGGGTTGCTTTTGGTTATAGTGTTTCATCAAAGCAATAGTAACCCTAACTGAGATACCTCACTACTATTTAACTCTAGAACATTCTCATCATTTGGAAGAAACACTGTGTATTATCAATCTGTCTCCACCTCCACTAACTCTACAGACACTAATAAACATCCTCTCTCTGCATACCCTCCTCTGCTGGGCACTTCACATCTACAGGGTCACAAAGAGGTGACCTGCTTGTATCCTTTCAAATAGACTTTCTAATGAATAGAAGATCTTGTTTTGTTTCATTCTCTCTCTTGATGTTATTTCGTTTTAAAGAGTTGCCTGATAAGAGATATAAAATCTACACAAGCAATTATGCTGTCTTATTTCCCATTCATCTGGATTATCTAGTTTCTTTAGGGTATACATAACCAATCAAAATCATTAAAAGCAAATTCGTAATAAGCACTAAACATATTCTGTTTAAAGAACATGCTTATTCCACTGCTGTTAGGAGTAACTTTTTGGCAAAATCAGATGCTTCTACCTGACATAGAGAAAGACACTATGAAGGCATAAGAACCCACAGTGCAAGGAAAGCCCTGAGCCTGGATCATCATAGAGCAATCAGTACCGTTGGGAAGTACAATAGAATTGAAAAAGGATGCTTTGATAATAGCAAATTTCCATGCAGGATGGGAAGAGGGGAGGAAACCCCTCATCTTCGTGTCTTCATCAACAATGATGTTTACCATAGTCACCAAGAGATAGATTTAGTTTTCCCTTTCAAAGCCTATTGATGGGTTCAGAGTAAAAGCATTGTATAAAATTAAAGATGTTGAAACACACCTGTAAACCATGGATGCAAGTGTGCCCTTGCCCAACTCCATGTCCACCCTCTCTCTGGTCCTCACCCTGCCACCTCTGAGTGAACTGTCCTCATGAACCTGATGACCATATCAATGTCTTCCCGACAGAAGAGAGTCCACCAGACACAAGCTTGCCCTCCTGGTGGAACACTGTATCCCTGAGAAAACACAGCTCTCTCTTCAGAGGGAATAGGAGATGGTTTATCTGGAGACAAATATGAGTGAGCACAAATCTAAACACAGGTATAGGTTATCCCCAAATTATCAATCAAGACAATTTCAAATTCCTTGGTGAAAGAAAAGCAGAAAATCTTTTGCTGGCCTCAGACACCATCTCCTGGGTTCTTAGCTTTTTGGTTGGTTTGAAGCTAATAAATTAAAATATTTCAGAATGTTTCCACTGATAGTCACAAGGATGTGGTATCAGACATCGAGGTGGGAAGGGTGGGTAAGATGGGGATTAAAGGAGCCCAGGATAGGTGCCAGTTAGGCTTTGTACATAGAACATTGCACTTCCCCAAAATCTTTGGAGTTCTAATTAGCAAGGAGCCTTGCAGCTCATCCCTCCACCTTCAGCTCACAAAAGTACAAGTTCAGTAGTCAGTTTGCAGTCACTACCTCGGCATTCACACAGGGCCTCTAAGAGGCACATGAATCCGAGTGGACTTATGTGGGATGTAAATTTATCCAGCCCAAGATGCAAACATCTTGGGAACAAGACATCTAGGAAAAAAGCTCCAGACTGGCACATTGAGAGGCCAACTAATTAATTCTGTATGTCGGTGTTTTCAGCTCCAAAGGGGGCTCTCTGCTATGGGGATGCAGAATGATCAAGTCAGAAATCATTGACTTTAAAGCATTCTATGCAGTGAGTGGTAATAATTATCCTCAAAGTTAGCATAACATCTAAAATAAAGACTTTACAAAGTATTACGGAGCAGAGTTTAATTTTAAAGAATATTGGCACTAGGCCTGGGTTTTGAAGAATGACACAGAATTTAGATTTTATCAAAAAAATGAGAAAAATTATCCATTTTCCATAGTCAGAATGGTTTCCAATGTAATAGACAGAAAGTGTCAAAATCAGACATCCAACTCATTCGGTGCTTGAAGGAAAGTGAGTGTATGCGACTCTAGCTTCAGTCTGTGCGGACTGACTCTTCAAGAGGCCCTGCTTAGAGTCTATGGTGCTCTTCCCTACTGAGCAGATTCTCCTGTCTGGTAGATAAAAACTTCAAGACTTCATGAGAGGTATCTCACTCTTGTTACCAACCCACACTGTAGCCTGTCATGACAGTGCATGCATTTGAGAAGTATGTTCTTGACCAAAGAAGGGGAGCTGGGCTTTAATGTTATAGTGAAAAAGTCTGGGCTACTTCCCAAACCAAGGAGACAGAGAAGAGGGAAGAGTGTGGCAATGCTTAGAACTTAAAAACCAACCAACATGGGCTTAATGAGGCCATGAATGGTGTTGCTATTGGAATTTTGGATGAGAGATAGATAAGTGGGTAAGGATGACATTCCTGCATACAGAGGAACAAGGTAAGGGTGTCAACCCCCCATGATTACTACCTCTGACAGGACTGTGAGAGAAAAGCAGCCTACTCTCCAGGCCATGAATGGAGTTCCTGGGATAAGCAGGGAAATCTAGAAGCATTGACATCATGGGGGTGGAGTGAGCTTGAATGGGAAGATCAAGAAAGAGAAAACAACTAAGAAGTACAAATATAAATACCTAATTTTAAAAATCCTTTAAAAAAAAAAAGAAGTACAAATATTCCTTAGCTTGTGTATTTCTATTGATGTAAAGCAAATCCTCATTGTGTGGGGGAGTCAGAAGTCTGGACATATCCCAGCTGGGTTCTCTGGTCAGGATTTCAACAAGCTGCAACCAAAGCCTTGGCTAGGCTAGGTTCCCCCACAGAAGCTGGGCCATGGCTCCCAAGCTTGCTGATACCACTGTAAGTGTCTTTGTGCACATGATTGAAGAACCCCACTTTTTGTTTGCAGTTGACTAAGGTTCTCAAGACCCCCAAAGTTCCTTGTTTCTTTCCTAGTGCTTCTGATCTAGGTTAACATGGAGACTTGCATGATGACACACATTCATTGCATGGGCACCCCACCCCCTTTGCTGTGTTATCATGGGAAGAACCAAGTAGCAAGTCATAATGTCACACAGTAGTCTGGCAGAGAGGTGTGAAGATCCAGAGGTGGCTCAGCCTGAACACAGCGCTCAGTATGAGCTGACAAGGTCTCCAAGGATTGGTATGTCTGTCAAGAGATCATTGGCCTCAGTGATGGAGTGAGGGCAGGAAACAAAATGCAGTGAGCTAAAGACAGATGAGGAATGAGGAACTGAAGATAGAAAACTACAGGACTCCCAGATGCTTAGCAATGGAGGGTATAGGGAAAGTAGTCACCAGACCGTGAGGGTAAGGTAGAGACCCTGTGGTCTTTGTTCTTAAGGTCAGCACAGGTCTTAAGTGAGACTCTGTGGGATAACATGAGCTAAATTGGAGAAAATCAGAACAGATCTTGTTGTTTTTGTTTAGGTGAGATAAACAAAAATGAGGTCATTGCTGTGTGGTTGCATGCCAATGTGTACCCTCTTGTGATGATTGAATTACCCCTGCAAGTAGCCTCAATAATCTTGTTGATTAATCCCAACCATAGGTGTTTCTTTGATATGCCATTGTTGCCCTAGCTGCAGGGAATGGACTCTATTCAGAAAATGTCACACAGCGGGCATTATGGGAAAGTGGAGGAGACCATGACGGGGAGGCAGAAGATAAAGAGGAGAAGAAGCAGGTAGAGAGTGAAGGATCCACAGGGGACCTACTGGGAGCTCTCTCTGTCCTCTCTCCCTCCCTCCTTCCATCCCTGCCTCCCTTCTGCTCACACTTGCTTACCCCTGATGTGAAAGAGGAGCAGCTAGCCTTCCCTGACCTGCCTCCAGCCCTCTTGCCTGTGAGGTTTCCTGCCCAGGTCCCTGTTCAAGTGCCCAAACTGCCTGCAGTTCCTACTTCTTCCTCCCCCTCCCCCTTCCCCTCCTCCTCTTAGTCTTCCTTCTTTCCCCTCCCCTCTCCTCCCCTTCCTTCTCCCTCCTCCTCTTCCCCTCCCTACTCCTCCTCCCTGTCCTCCTCCTCCCCCTGCCTCCTCCCCATCCTCCTCCTCCTTCTTCTTCCCCATCTTCCTCTTTTCAAATCATACCATATACCTGTTTGTAATGTTCCTGATTGAGAGTGCAAGAGACAAAATAACTGAAGAAAAATCCCTCAGAACTAAAAGAGCAAACCCTTCCTACAGTCTCAGCCAATGTTCCACTTTTCCTTCTCCCCAGTGTAAAGCTTCCCCAGACAGTCTTGGTAACTATCTTCAGAATAATATTTGTGTAAACTCTGCTTGCTCCTTCCACGTATTTTAAACATTAAAAAAAAAAATGTGCTTACAGACCACAGGTGATAGGAGACACCGTGGGGACAACACAAGGATAAACACTAGTGCTCTTTTTGAAAATTACCTTGATTTAGAAGATGATAGCGGCTGCACCTGCTTTCTAGGTACCCAAATTCTGAAGGGAACTGGGAATATTTTAAGCATTGCTTGATGAATTTGAGCCATTCCCGCATCAATGCTGTGTTTTCAGAGAAACAAATTCACAGGGACTGTGTGAACACAGTCACCTGTTACCTGCAGCCTCCTTTCTTGAGTGCAGAGTCTTCCGTAACCTACTATAGACTCTTGAATAGGACTTGGCAGTCAGCACCTTCTTTCCCAGAAGAAACGCTGATGAAGGACACTGTTTAGCTTAGGCTGGCTGCATCTCTGCTCGTTGGCCTTCTTGGCTTCCAAACACAGGCTTGTTCTTGACATGGGTGCCCTGCATCACTTAAAATGTACTTTTAAACTAGACAAGTCCCTGACTCATTCTTGCCTTGAGCATTTTTACCGGATTTAAGTTTCACAGGCTTAAATATTTTTCCATCGGGGCCAAGACACAGGATTTAAATAGTTAAGTGTGGTTTTTCCAATTGGCTCTTTCTCTTGTTGTTCCCAGCAAGTATCTGGATTTGTAATTCTCTTAGGAACTGAGCTCTTCAGCCCCTCTCCAGGCTTTGGGGGGGGGGGGGGGTATCAGTGCCCAGCCTCTCCAGCTACTGGGGAAGACTAAACACATTGATGGGTTTGCCTTGTGTTTCCCAAAGCATGAGAACACAAGGGGATACCTGGCAGGGGAGTGAGGCCTGTGTCCTGGAGGCAGGATCTGCTGGCTGAGGCTCCTTCTCCTTCTCTGCCACCTCTAGGTAAAAAGACTCAGACAGAAAACAGCACCTGAGTACTGATGGAGGCAGAAATGTGGGTCACCGCATCCCCTAGCAGACTCCTGCCTTCAGGGCTCCTGTGAACCAGAAAGCTGTATGACTGGGGGGGGGAGGGGATGTGCAGATGGACAAAGGGGAAATTCCCATCACTTAGTGGGTTAGAATTCATCCTAGCTGCATCAATAAAAGCTATGTCATTTTGTAATTTTCATGCCCAACATTCGACCGTGTTTATATGTGAATATATGAAACCAGAAATGTGAGTGAGCACCCCAACGAGCCACGGAGTAGGCAGCTCTATCTGGACAGAAAGCGTAGGCATCTGTAAAATGACCTTGTTAAAGTGGGGCCAATGCTTATGCAGCTGTGATTTCCTCATGGCCCTAATGCATGTCAGTTTTCATAACTCCAACTTTTCTCAAGTTACAAAAAAATGACCACCAGCTAGCCAATCTTCCTCTGGCATTTTGAAATATGTGAAACTCAGCCTCTTGGCCATTTACATTTTATCTATGATCTCTTCTTCTACTGAGAAGGTACACAAATACATGTGATACCAGTGCAAGCTAAAGCAGCAGCTCATTTCAGACATCCAGTCACTAAGAAAATGTGATTTAGTACAACAAATTAGAAAGTGGAAAATTAATGATACAATTAGACCACTGTCTATTCCCACTAAGAAGGGCAATTATAGATTTTAAAGTCATATTCAAGTGCAATGGTACATACCTAAAATCCTAGCACCCAGGAAAAGAAGGCAGGAGAATGGCTAACTTGAAAGCCAGTCTGAGCTACAGAGGGACACAGATCTCAAACATTAATGGTGAAAGAAGTAGCCAAGGCTGGAAATGGACATCAATGATAGAGTACTTGCCTAGCATGCTCAGGACTTAGATTCCATTCTAGCCAGATAGGTAGATAGGTAGATAGATAGATAGATAGATAGATAGATAGATAGATAGATAGGCAGGTAGAGACAGACAGACAGACAGACATGTCAAGAAAACCAGCCATCTACCATTGCTCTTTTGGCCTTATTAAGCATTAGTGTATGTTATGGTTTATATATGCTCAGCCCATGAAGTAGCACTATTAGAATGTGTGGCCTTGTTGGAGTGGGCATGTCACTGTGGCTGTGGGCTTAAGACCCATATCCCAGCTTCCTGGAAGCCAGTCTTCCACTAACAACCTTCAGATGAAGACGTAGAACTCTCAGCTCCTCCTGCACCATGACTGCCTGGGTGCTGCCATGCTCTTTCCTTGAAGATAGAGAACTGAACCTCTGAACCTGTAAGCGAGCCCCAATTAAATGTTGTCCTTTATAAGACATACCTTGGTCATGGTGTCTATTCATAGTAGTAAAACCCTATATTTTCCTGTATAATTGTCGTCTCCAAGCCTACTGCCTCTGTCTGCTAACCTAGGCCTAGATCTGCACATTTCTGGTTTTCTTTTTTTTTTTTTTTTTTTTTTGGTTTTTCGAGACAGGGTTTCTCTGTGTAGCCCTGGCTGTCCTGGCACTCACTTTGTAGACCAGGCTGGCCTCAAACTCAGAAATCCGCCTGCCTCTGCCTCCCAAGTGCTGGGATTAAAGGCATGCGCCACCACGCCTGGCTGATATGCACATTTCTATCCTCCATACAATCTTATCTAGATCTAGAGTGCTTTGCTTCTCTGAGACTTACTTCTGGATAAGCTCTTTCTGAACTCAGGCTGGCTGGTCCAGCTCAAGCTCCTCTCCAAACAGTGATTCACTCTGGCTTCTCTCTCAGCCTCTGACTTTTCACTCTGCTTGGCCTCAAACTAACTCTAACAATCTGTTCTAAACTTCTAGTTCCTTTTTCTTCTCTGGTTCATTCTTTCTTCACCTACATCTGGCTGTTTCTGTCTTTGCCCTGTCTCTGTAAAACTCTCCTGGTAAAACTGCCTCCTCCTCTCTGCACTGCTCTTAAGTAGCTTCCCTTTCCCTTCTCTTCTCATGAGAGTTGGGCAGATCCTATTCTGTCAAATCTTTCTCTGATTTGCCACTTTGTCTGCCACTCAATTAGAAATCACTTTCAAACATGGCTGCTTCCTTCTACAAACTAACTTTACCTTTATTGTTTAGGATTAAAAATGGGTACTAAGGGCATGCCTGTAGCCTAGCCAGAAGGATTAAAGCTGTGTGCTAAGGGCTGAGCCATACCACACTAGAAACAGCTTTTCCCCCAGTAAATAATACAATCTAGGGGCCCACAGTATGATCAAATATCCTGCAAGACACTAATCACTGGCGATCAAAATCAGACCTCTCACCAAGTGACCAAACTTTAAGGAATCCTTAAGTTCTGTTTTATGTGTTGTTTGAACAGCTGTCTTGAGAGAAGGCAGGTAAGTATCATAACATGTCAGTAAAAGACACAGGAAATCAGCATCTCATGGATGAGGGGAGAGATGGGGATGGAGGAGGGGTCTGCCCTGCTTATGTTCCCGAGTCATATACACATGCAGACCCTACACATTCCAATCAGTGTACAATAGACATTGACACTCTTCATGATAAATCCCCATGTGGTTCCACATTCCCAATGGGGCACAAATGGAGGCCTGTGGGGTTTCCCACCTGACTCATGCATCTCGACTACTACTTGTGAGTTCTGCAGACTACAATGTGCTGGAGAGAACAAGCCTGCTCTCTCTGCATTTGTAAGAAGATTACAGTATCTCTGACTCTACTGCTGGGACTGAGCGGCTCATTACCTCCTTGTCACGTCTCCAGCCGCAGGTAAGATGTTACAAATGATGGGAAATTTCTCTCTCTTTTTTTTTGTGATATTTTCTGAAGAGGCAAATCTCTCACAAGCAGAATAAGTTTTTCTCAAAACTCCCTACCAAACCCACTTGCTGATTAAAGTGATTTCTGTCACTGATCTGACAGCTCCATACTCAATAGTAATAAAGCTATCACTCTATTTAACATTCTAGGTATTGACTGGTGGGTTGACTCTGGTCACAGATAGTGGGAAAGATGGTAGGAATGACAGCATTGGGAGCAATGGCACTTGTAGTGTCATTGTCTGGTGTTCTCTGAGTCACATGCTCTGGTCATGGTACCTGTTCTCTTTTTAAAAACTTTTTTATTGATTCTTTGTGAATTTTACATCATGCACCCCAATCCCACTCAGATCTCCATCCCTTCATATCTCTGTCCTCCCTTACAACCTCACCCACAAAAGCAAGCAAACGAACACAGGAATTATACATATATGTACATATACACATACATATACACCATATATTTGTATATATGCATAATACATATATGCATGTATACATGTATACCCAGATACCCACATACACATATGCATATACATATATACACATATACACATACACACATATATATACACATATATACACATACACACACACACACACACACACACACACATATATATATATATATATATATATATATATATATATATATACATACAAACATATTTGCACATACATACTTACGCACGTACACACATACGAATATATACATAATCTCATTGTGGAAACTGTAGTGTGCCACACAGTACACCCTTTGTCCACACATCTTTACTTGCAAATGTTCATTCAAATGGGTCATTAGTCTGGTTCAAGGCCTCTGGCTTCTCCCACTTTATCAATACAGGAACTTCACTAGGACTCTTCTCAGATATCCTGTTATTGCCCTGTGTCATAGAGACCCTGCATCTTTGCCTCTGTAGGACCAGCCTCTTCACATGCTCTAGCAGTTCATAGATAGGGTAGATGTTGGATAGACCAACTGGATCTGTGCCTGGGTGGTAGCTATGGTCAGCCAGCCTGTTCTTGGATTTGCCCAGGCAATGAGCTAAACAATCTCTCCAGCAGTCTGACCATCACACAACAGGGTCAGTTCTCATGAGTACAGCAGCTGTTGAGGGGCAGGGCCAGCTCTGTGCAGCCCTTGGACATCAAATGGTCTGAGGCAGCAGCCCAGACCAGGGACCTCCACATGATCTTTGGTGGTGACATGGACCATGGACATTGACATGGTCCCCCACTGCTGCAGGACCATAGACCTAGGCAAGGCCCTTGGCAGCAGCACGGGCTGGGACACCACCATGGCCTCAGGTGGCAGCACAGGCTACTCACATGAGGATGCTCCTCTCCACCCTCACACATGGGAACTGGTCTTAAGTGTGGTTTGCATACCCAGTGACACTCCCTTGGAGAAAAGTAAATTTTTTCTTTGCAAGTCAATGTCAAATGGAGATAGCTTTTTAGTTTGGTGTAGGAGATCATATCCACTTTTTCCTCTCAGTGCCAGGACCCCGTCTGGCTTGCACTTGTGCAGGTCCTGTGCATACTGCCTCAGTCTATGTGAATTCATATGCGTGTCAGCCCTGTTGTATCTAGAAGGTCCTGTTTACTTCGTGTCTTCCATCTCCACTGTCTTTTAAAATCTTTCTGCCTACTCTGCTTCTGGGTTCCCTGAGCCCTAAGGGAAAGAAGTTGATGGAGACAACCCACTTAGGACAGAGTGTTCCAAGGTCTCTTACCTTCTGCACATTGTCCAGTTATGGTTCTCTGTATTTGTTGCTGTCTACTGCAGAAGAAAGGTTCTCTGATGATGACTGAGCAAGACACTGGTCCATGGGTATAGCAGAATGTTTCTAGCAATCATTTTATTGCTGTGTTGCATTAGCAGAACAATAGTATTTTGTTTTACTCCATCTCATGGAGTGGGCCTTGAATCTAATCATCTAGTGGCTGGTAACTTTTTAATCTGTATGCTCTCCATTCAGTCTAGGTAACCATGCCTGTCCCTAACGGAGTGGAGAGCCACGGAGATCACCTCCACTGTGCCGCTGCTCAGCCCTAGGAGGAACGTTTTGATGTCCCCACAGCTGCAGCTTTCTGCACCCCCAGCAATCTGACTGGGCTGCTGGAGAGGCAGGAAGAGTGTATTTTCCCTACCCGTATGTCTGAACATGTGAGCGATGTCTAAAGCGCAGGCACAATTAATGTCAACATGACACACTTGGGAAGAGCGAGCTTCTCTGAGGAATGCCTCCATCTGGGCTTCCCCATGGAGCATTTTTCTGATGGATGATTGATGGAGGAGGACATACCCCCTGCCGGTGGTGGGTCCCTGGGCAGCTGGGCCTGGATTGTGTAAGAAATGTAGCTTAGTAAAGCAGCAAGAAGCAGGCCATTAAACCTCAGGGCAGCCTCTGGTAATTTATTAAGGTAGAACCACTGCACTGTCTTATTCCAGTTATCACTGTTGCTGAAGCCCAGTGTAGCCTTGGACTACATCTTGCTATGAATTTCCCCATCTGCGAAATGAAAAGGGGCGTGTTTATCAAACTTATCATCATTGGCCCAACTTAAAGAGAAACAAAAAGTACACTAAATCACACACATTTTTCCTGCATAAAATTCTCCCATGAAATGTTGATATTTGTTTGAGAATTAGAATACTTTACTAATTTATTATGACTTATGTTAACATAATACACTAATGTAGATTATTTAGCTCTCAAAATTAATTTACTACAATCATATTTATAAAGCCAACTTACATTATTACCCAGAAATGATTTCTCAGCACTGATAGGAAGTCTGTGAATTACAGCCAACTCACAATAAACACAAATGTCTTTTTTTTTTTTAAGAACACATTTTTGTCCGGCATTTGCTTCTAAAAATTTTCATCTTAGTAATTAACTCTAGCTCCCAATTACACTGTTTTTAGCACTCAGCTTTCATCTGAGAACAATTCAACCCAGATTCACTGAACATATGGAGATGCAGCTGTTATAGGAAAATGAGAATGAGCCCAAGAAACTTCTGACATTCTTATGTATCCCAGGTCTAGAGACTAAACCTCCAAATACGACTGAACGGCCATCCAGAGACTGCCCTACCTGGAGATCCATCCCCTACATAGTCACCAAACCTGGATGCTATTGTGGATGCCGGGAGGTGCTTGCTGACAGAAGCCTGTTATGGCTGTCTCCTGAGAGGCTCTGCCAAAGCCTGACAAATACAGAGGTGGATGCTCACAGTCAACCATTGGACTGAGCGTGGGGTCCCTGATGGAGGACTTAGAGAAGGAATTGAAGGAGCTGAGAGGTTTTGCAGTTCTGTGGGGGGAGCAACAGTGTCAACCAGCTAGACCCCTGGAGTTCCCAGGGAATGGACCGCCAACCAATGAGTACACATGGAGGGACCCATGGCTCTGGCCTCATACGTGGCAGAGGATGGCCTTGTTGGACATTTGTGGGAGGAGCGGCCCTTGATCCTGTGGGGGTGCAATGCCCCAGTGTAGAGGAATGCCAGGGCAGGAAGGCAGGAGTGGGTGGGTGGGTAGGTGGGTGGGAGAACACCCTCATAGAGGCAGGGAGTGGGATAGGGGTTTTCTAAAGGAGACACCTAGAAAGGGGGAAAACATTTGAAATGTAAATAAAGTATCCAATAAAAGGGGAAAAAAGCAAAGACTGAAGTCACCTTCTGGCTATGGGGTCTGGAAAAGCTGTCATAACCATAGAGGTGAATATGTAGCATACGTTTTCTCAGAAATGGCTAAAAATGAGATCGGGGAAGGTGGAGTAAGAGCCTACTTCTGAACCTTGGCACTGTTGTGTGAAAAACAGTGGTTTCCAGAAACAGCTGTGTTGGAGCTGACATATGAGTAACCTCATGAAGTCATTCATCTTCTTATTTAGAGTTCATGCATGTGGAAACAGGACATCATGACCCCATGATATTTTTGTGTTGCGGACTTAGACATTAAAAGACAATGGCTCTCTTCCTCCTGAACCTGGTGGAGGCTGCCAAGAACCCCAGAGGACTCTCCACGTCTCAGGACCTAGGGATCACCTGGGGATCACGGGTGAGTGGAACGCAACATCAGCTCCAAAGAATTGCTAAGGGTCTTGTGCCAGCAGGAACAGGGACAAAGGAAACCCACCCAACCAGAGGCTGGGATTCTTTCTGGTCGGGGCCAGCCCCACCATCTTCTGCATGAACCCAGCCGAGGGCCTGGAGGAACCAGAGGACTCTGCACGCCGCAGGACTCCTAACACACCCAGGACCTCCTGATCATCTGAGATCATGTGGGTGATAGAAGAAACAGAGCTTCTTGGTCAGGGTCCCTTCAGCCTTCATCCTCAGCCAGGAGGCAGAGCTGAGACCCAGACCCCTGGACACCTTTCTTGCCAGAGGAGAGTGAACCTACAGGGAGGACTCTGACCCCAGGACTCAGGAGGTGGATCAGAGCTCCAGACTTCTGGACACCTGCCCTGCAAGAGGAGAGCTTGCCTGCAGAGAGTGCCCTGACCACTGGGACTCAGGTGAGAGTTGGACTCCCAGGAGTGCTGACAGAGGATAACAAAATCACAGGAGGAACAAGCTTCAGCCAGAGACAGCTAGAACATTAACACCAGAGATCACCAGATGGCAAAAGGAAAACATAAGAATCTTACTAACAGAAACCAAGACCACTGGGCATCATCAGAACCCAGTACACAAACCACAGCAAGTCCTGGATACCCCAACATACCCGAAAAGCAAGACTCAGATTTAAAATCATATCTCATGATGGTGGGAGAAGATTTTAAGAAGGGCATTAATAACTCACTTAATGAAATACAGGAGAACACTGCTAAATAGGTAGAAACCCTTAAAGAATTACAGGAAAACACTGCTAAACAGGTAGAAGTCCTTAAAGAGGAAACACAAAAATCCCTTAAAGAACTACAGGAAAACACAACCAAACAGGTGGTGGAACTGAACAAAACCATCCAAGATCTAAAAATGGAAGTAGAAACAATGAAGAAAACCCAAAGGGAGACAACTCTGGAGATAGAAACCCTAGGAAAGAAATCAGGAACCATAGATGCGAGCATCAGCAACAGAATTCAAGACATGGAAGAAAGAATCTCAGATGCAGAAGATTCCATAGAAAACATGGGCACAACAATCAAAGAAAATGCAAAATGCAAAAGGATCCTAACTCAAAACATCCAGGAAATCCAGGACACAATGAGAAGACCAAACCTACAGATAATAGGAGTAGATGAGAATGAAGATTTTTCAACTTAAATGGCCAGCAAATATCTTCAACAAAATTATAGGAGAAAACTTACCATACCTAAAGAAAGAGATGCCCATGACCATACAAGAAGCCTACAGAACTCCAAATAGACTGGACCAGAAAAGGTATTCCTCCTGACATATAATAATCAGAACAACAAATTCATTAAATAAAGACAGAATACTAAAAGTAGTAAGGGAAAAAGGACAAGTAACATATAAAGGCAAGCCTATTAGAATTACGCCAGACTTCTCACCAGAGACTATGAAAGCCAGAAGATCCTAGAAAGATGTTATACCGACACTAAGAAAAAACAAATGCCAGCCCAGGCTACTATACCAAGCAAAACTCTCTATTACCAGAGAAGGAGAAACCAAAGTATTCCATGACAAAACAAAATTCACACAATATCTTTCCAAGAATCCAGCCCTTCAAAGGATAATAAAGGGAAAACACCAACACAAAGATGGAAACTACACCTTAGAAAAAGCAAGAAAGTAATCCTTTAACAAACCTAAAAGAAGACAGCCACAAGAACAGAATCCCAACTTTAACAACAAAAATAACAGGAAGCAACAATTACTTTTCTTTAATTTCTGTTAACATCAATGGACTCAGTTCCCCCAATAAAAAGACATAGACTAATAGACTGGCTACACAAACAGGACCCAACATTTTGCTGCTTGCAGGTAACCCACCTCAAGGACAAAGACAAACACTACCTCAGAGTAAAAGGCTGGAAAACAATTTTTCCAAGCAAATGGTCTGAAGAAAAAAGCTGGAGTAGCCATTCTAATATCAAATAAAATCGACTTCCAACCCAAAGTTATCAAAAAAGACAAGGAGGGGCACTTCATACTCATCAAAGGTAAAGTCTACCAAGATGAACTCTCAATTCTAAATATCTATGCTCCAAATGCAAGGGCAGCCACATTCATTAAAGAGACTTTAGTAAAGCTCAAAGCACACATTGCATCTCACACAGTAATAGTGGGAGACTTCAACACCCCTCTCTCATCAATGGGCAGATCCTGGAGAAAGAAACTAAACAGAGACACATGAACACTAACAGAAGTTATGAAACAAATGGATTTAACAGATATCTACAAAATATTTTATCCTAAAACAAAAGGATATACCTTCTTCTCAGTACCTCATGGTACCTCCTCCAAAATTGACCATATAATCAGTCACAAAACAGGCCTCAACAAATAAAAAAATATTGAAATTATCCCATGAATCCTATCAGATCACCATGAACTAAGGCTGGTCTTCAATAACAGCATAAATAATAGAAAGCCAACATACAGTGGAAACTGAACAACACTCTACTCAATGATACCTTGGTCAAGGAAGAAATAAAGAAAGAAATTAAAGACTTTTAAAAAGTTTAGTGAAAATGAAGCCACAACATACCCAAACTTATGGACACAATGAAAGTAGTCCTAAGAAGAAAACTCATAGCCCTGTGTGCCTCCAAAATGAAACTAGAGAGAGCATACACTAGCAGCCTGACAGCACACCTAGAAACTGTAGAACAAAAGGAAGCAAATTCACCCAAGAGGAGTAGATAGATGGCAGGAAATAATCAAACTTAGGGAGGAAATCAACCAAGTGGAAACAAAAAGAACTATTTGAAGAATCAACCAAACCAGGAACTGGTTCTTTGAGAAAATCAATAAGATAGATAAACCCTTAGACAGACTAACTAGAGGGCACAGGGACAGTATCCTAACTAACAAAATCAGAAATGAAAAAGGAGACATAACAACAGAACCTGAGGAAATCCAAAACATCATCAGATCCTACTACAAGAGGCTATACTCAACAAAACTGGAAAACTTGGGTGAAATGGACAACTTACTAGACAGATACCAGATACCAAAGTTAAATCAGGATCAGATTAACGATCTCAACAGTCCCATTTCCCCTAAAGAAATAGAAGCAGTCATTAATAGTCTCCCAACCAAAAATAGCCCAGGGCAAGATGAGTTTAGTGCAGAGTACTATCAGACTTTCAAAGAAGACCTAATTCCAACTCTCCTCAAACTATTCCACAAAATAGAAACAGAAGTTACTCTATCCAATTCGTTCTATGAAGCCACAATTACTCTGATACCTAAACCACACAAAGATCCAACAAAGAAAGAGAACTTCAGACCCTTATGAATATCAATGCAAAAATACTCAATAAAATTCTCGTAAACAGAATCCAAGAACGCATCAAAGTGATCATCCATCATGACCACGTAGGCTTCATCTCAGGGATGTAGGGATGGTTTAATATATGGAAATCCATCAACATAATCCACTATATAAACAAACTCAAAGACAAAAATCACATGATCATCTCATTAGATGCTGAGAAAGCAATTGACAAAATCCAACACCCCTTCATGATAAAAGTCAAGGAAAGGTAAGGCATTCAGGCCCAAACCTAAACATAATAAAAGCAATATATAGCAAACCAGTAGTCAACATCAAACTAAATGGAGAGAAACTCAAAGCAATCCCACTAAAATCAGGGACTAAAATCTTGTATACAAGGCTGCCCACTTTCTTCCTACCTATTCAATATAGTACTTGAAGTCCTAGCCAGAGCAACTTGACAACAAAAGGAGATCAAGGTATACAAATTGGAAAGGAAGAAGCAAAATTTCACTATCTGCAGATGATATGATAGCATATATAAGTGACCCTAAAAATTCCACCAGAGAACTCCTAAACCTGATAAACAGCTTCAGTGCAGTAGCTGGATATAAAATTAACTCAAACACATCAGTGGCCTTTCACTACATGAAGGATAAACAGGATGAGAAAGAAATTAGGGAAACAACACCCTTCACAATAGTCACAAATAATATAAAATACCTTGGCGTGACTCTAACTAAAGAAGTGAAAGATCTACATGACAAGAACTTCAAGTCTCTGAAGAAAGAAATTGAAGAAGATCTCAGAAGATGGAAAGATCTCCCATGCTCATGGATTGGCAGGATCAACATTGTAAAAATGGCTATCTTGCCAAAAGCAATCTACAGATTCAATGCAATCCCCATCAAAATTCCAACTCAATTCTTCACTGAGTTAGAAAGGGCAATTTGCAAATTAATCTGAAATCACAAAAAACCTAGGATAGCGAAAACTATTCTCAACGATAAAAGAACCTCTGGGGGGAATCACCATGACTGACCTCAAGCTGTACTACAGAGCAATTGTGATAAAAACTTCATGGTACTGGTACAGCGACAGACAGGTAGATCAATGGAATAGAATTGAAGACCCAGAAATGAATCCACACACCTTTGGTCACTTGATCTTTGACAAGGGAGCTAAAACTATTCAGTGGAAAAAAGACAGCATTTTCAACAATTGGTGCTGGCACAACTGGCTGTTATCATGTAGAAGAATGCGAATTGATCCATTCATATCTCCTTGTGTAAAGCTTAAGTCTAACTGGATCAAAAACCTCCACATAAAACCAGAGACACTGAAATTTATAAAGGAGAAAGTGGGGAAAAGCCTGGAAGATATGGGCACAGAGGAAAAATTCCTGAACAGAACAGCAATGGCTTGTGCTGTAAGATCAAGAATCAACAAGTGGGACCTCATAAAACTGCAAAGCTTCTGCAAGGCAAAAGACACCGTCAATAAGACAAAAAGGCCACCAACAGAGTGGGAAAGAATTTTTACCAATCCTAAATCTGATAGGGGACTAATATCCAATATATATAAAGAACTCAAGAAGGTGGACTCCAGAAAATCAAATAACCCCATTAAAAAACGAGGTACATTGCTAAATAAACAATTCTCAACTGAGGACTACCGAAGGGCTGAGATGCACTTGAAAAAAATTTTCAACGTCCTTAATCATCAGAGAAATGCAAATCAAAACAACCCTGAGATTCCACCTCACACCAATCAGAATGGCTAAGATCAAAAATTCAGGTGACAGCAGATGCTGGCGAGGATGTGGAGAAAGAGGAACACTCCTCCGCCATTGCTGGTGGGGTTGCAAGCTTGTACAACCACTCTGGAAATCAGTCTGGTGGTTCCTCAGAAAATTGGACATAGTACTACCAGAAGATCCAGCAGTACCTCTCCTGAGCATATATCCAGAAGATGTTCCAACTGGTAATAAGGACACATGCTCCACTATGTTCATAGCAGCCTTATTTATAATAGCCAGAAGCTGGAAAGAACCCAGATGTCCCTCAACAGAGGAATGGATACAGAAAATGTGGTCCATTTACACAATGGAGTACTATTCAGCTATTAAAAACAATGAATTTATGAAATTCTTGGGCAAATGGATGTATCTGGAGGATATCATCCTGAGTGAGGTAACCCAATCACAAAAGAAGTCACTTGATATGCACTCACTGATGAGTGGATATTAGCCCAGAAACCTAGAATATCCAAGATACAACTTCCAAAACACAAGAAAATCAAGAAGAGGGAAGACGAACAGGTGGATACTTCATTCCTCCTTAGAATAGGGAACAAAATACCCATGAAAGGAGTTACAAAGACAAAGTTTGGAGCAAAGACAAAAGAATGGACCATACAGAGACTACCCTACCGGGGTATCCATCCCATAATCAGCCACCAAATGCAGACACTATTGCATATGCCAGCGAGATTTTGCTGTAAGGACCCTGATATAGCTGTCTCATGTGAAGCTATGCCAGTGCCTGCCAAATACAGAAGTAGATGCTCACAATCAACTATTGGATGGAACACAGGGCCCCTAATGGAGGAGCTAGAGAAAGTATGCAAAGAGCTGAAGGGGTCTGCAACCCTACAGGTGGAACAACAATATGAACTAACCAGTACCCCCAGAGCTCGTGTCTCTAGCTGCATATGTAGCAGAAGATGGCCTAGTCTGTCATCATTGGGAAGACAGGCCCCTTGGTATTGCAAACTTTATATTCCCCAGAACAGGAGAATGCCAGGGTCAAGAAGTAGGAGTGGGTGGGTCGGGAAGCAGGATGGGGGGAGGGTATAGGGGACTTTCAAGATAGCATTTGAAATGTAAATGAAGAAAATATCTAATAAAAAATTGAAAAAAAAAGACAATGGTTTGAATGCTCTCTGTGATTGGTAGTGACCCATAGAATAAAAAGTTATTTTTTACAAAGAAAAGTCTCCCACGGTGGTAGAACCCCTCCTGTGGGTCTCAAGTCTGAAGCCAAAGAACCATGGCAGGTAATGCGTTTCTGTTCTCTGTGGTTTTCTCTTTACATTTCATCCTCACATGAGTGATTGAAGCCTGCACAGATGTGTGGTCTGGTTTCCATGGCTCACGAAGCAACTTTAGGGGTCAGAGCTGTTGTCAGGACAGTACTGTAATGCCCCAGACATGGTTACTCTGGCTTCAGAGTCAGAAGGGGCAGGCATACCTTCATCTGGAAACAGCTTTGTGTTGGGGGAAGTCTTTAATACTCTCTTCTCTGTAAATATTGGCTCTCAACATTATCAAGCAATGGGAAGCTGTCTTTCTTATCCAGCAATTGGAAGCTTTCTTCCTTATCCACCAATGGGAGGCTTCCTTCCAGAGACTTGGTCCCAAGATCATCTGTGATCTCTCAGGTCAGGGCTGTTACAACACTCCACAAGATGACAATCCTCTCTGCCCACCATAGCACCCTGCCCCAAAGAATCCATAGGACCCACAGTACTATCTACAGGCACAATGTTGTGAACATACACAGGCTGTGTAGCAGACCATGAGCCTGTGAAACAGTGTGTCTGATATCGAGCAGTGGCTGGAAAAACATTCTGCATGGAGAATTTGCCTACTCCAAGTGTGTGTGACCCAGGACCCATCTCCTAGGGGCTTGGTAGGAATGTGAACTCCTAGGCATATCCTCAGATTTTGAAGGAGATATTCCACACAAACCTCCTGTCTCTGCTTTATTTCTGTTGCTGTGATTAACATTATGACCCAAAATAACTCAAGCAAAGGAAGAATTCTTTTGGTTTATAGATTATAGTCCACCATCAAGAGAAGCCAACTCAAGAACTTATAGCAAGAACTTGAAAAAGGAGCCATTAACCTCTACAAAAGCTACACCATCTCTCCAAACAGTGCAACCTACAAGGACAAAGTGTTCAAATTCCTCGGCCTGCTGGAGACACTCTTGCTGAAGCCTCCACAGTGAATAATAAGGTGCCAAGATATGTGTACAATGTTGTATATAAATTACATTGTTTCAATAGTTGTACTTCTGAATTAAAACCATCTTGAACAGGTGATGTAATTCTCTTTCAATCACACCCCTGACCTTCCGCCAGCTCTCCTATGAATAAGAGATGCTATGGGCTGTGATCTCAGGTAAACAGTGCTTTCTCTGGCTTAAACCTAAAGATACTGGGTGTGCTCTCCAATAGCACGTGATGGAGTGGGGGAGGGGCCAAATTAGATTTCTAGTCAGTAGCTTTCTGGAAGAAAATGAACAAAGTAAAACCAAAATAAATAAGATGTCTCTGTAACTAGAGAATGCCCACAGGGGCACATAGAAAGATGCAAAACTCAGAAACCAGAGTCATTTCATAAATGAGTTGCATGAAATTGCAGCACCAGATATGAGGATATATGATTCTAAACAAAATGATGGTTTTTTTTTATATAATTCTACAAATAGCTGCCCTGTAATAGCCCATTGAGTTCAGCACAAAATAGAAATACCAATAGTCAGAAAATTAAACTTACTTATAAGGGAAAGTAAACATTTTGTTGTAAAAATAAATCACAGAAGTAAGTAAATTTGACACATGCATGCAATATGATTTTGTTTGTTTGTTTGGCTGGTTTTTTAATAATCTATACTTAAGAGTAGCAGTTTGTGGGTGTGTTTACTTGGTAGGCATCAGCTGCACATGCTATTAGGTTTTGTAAGGACCTTTTCATGACATGTATACTGTTCCCTCGCATGCACAACATCCATTATCCCCTTTCTTTCCCCCACTCACACTCCCATAAGTCACCCTTGCTCCCCAGACAGCTCACACATACTTTCATGTCACCTAGGATTCAGAGACGAAGAGAGGTGTGCCGTTTCTCTTTCTGGGTCTGCCTTGACGTCACTCAGGAGCGTGATCTCATTCTTCATGCCTGAGTAAAATTCCATTGCGTCTACTTGACATATTTTCTCTACCTACTCTTCTGCAGCTCAACACCCAGCCTGACTCTATGGCTTAGCACAAGGATCAGCCATGATAAATACAGTGAAGAGAGATTATCTGTGGTGTGTTGACTTTGAGGTCCTTGGGTCAGGCTGCAGAGGTGCCCCAGTGGTTGCTAGCAATTTCTGGTCTTATCGTCGACACTTTGTTTGGTTCTGAGAACCTATAAGGCAACTAACCTGTAATGCTGGTTTCAGGATATTCCTTTTTTGTTATCTGTAACATGCATATATACAAGCAAAACATACCCATAAAATAAAAATAAGGGTTTTTTTGTTGTTGTTGCTTTGTTTTGTTGGGTTTTTTTTTCTTTTCTTTTCTTTCTTTCTTTTTTTTTTTTTTTTTTTTTTTTTTTTGTTGTTGTTGTACTTCAGGTAATCCCCCAGGCGTAGTACTGCTGGGTCATTCTGTGGATTTAAAAAGTATAAACATTATTATTTTTAAAAATTGCAAATAAAAACATCACACGTCAAAATCAACCAGTGACTTTCTATGAAATTAGAAACTGGCATTGAGGAGGCGGCCTCAGCCTCAGCAGCAGCGGTCACCATCTTGGTTCCGGGACTCAGCAGAACTTAGGAAATTAGTCTGAACAGGTGAGAGGGTGCGCCAGAGAACCGGACAGCTTCTGGGACAGGCGGAAGCACAGAGCCGCTGAGGCAGCACCCTTGGCAGGCCGCAGACAGCCGGCCACCATCCGGACCAGAGGACAGGTGTCCACCTGGCTTGGGAGGCGGCCTCAGCCTCAGCAGCAGCGGTCGCCATCTTGGTTCCGGGACTCCCTGGAACTTAGGAATTTAGTCTGCACAGGTGAGAGTCTGCACCACAGAAGCTGACAGCTTCTGGGAACTGCCAAAGCAACACAGCTTCTGAGAAAGGCCCTGTTTTGGGCCTTCTTCTTCGGCACACCTTCCCTGTAAGAGAGCTTGCCAGCAGACAGTGCTCTGAGCACTGAAACTCAGAGGAGAGAATCTGTCTCCCAGGTCTGCTGATAGACGGTAACAGAATCACCAGAAGAACAATCTCTAAACAGAGTCAACTATAACTACTAACTCCAGAGATTACCAGATGGCGAAAGGTAAACGTAGGAATCTTACTAACAGGAAACAAGAGCACTCACCATCATCAGAACCCAGCACTCCCACTTCGTCCAGTCCAAGACACCCCAACACACCCGAAAACCTAGACCTAGATTTAAAAGCATATCTCATGATGATGGTAGAGGACATCAAGAAGGACTTTAATAAATCACTTAAAGAAATATAGGAGAACACTGCTAAAGAGTTACAAGTCCTTAAAGAAAAACAGGAAAACACAATCAAACAGGTAGAAGTCCTTACAGAAAAAGAGGAAAAAACATACAAACAGGTGATGGAAATGAACAAAACCATACTAGACCTAAAAAGGGAAGTAGACACAATAAAGAAAACTCAAAGTGAGGCAACACTAGAGATAGAAACCCTAGGAAAGAAATCTGGAACCATAGATTTGAGCATCAGCAACAGAATACAAGAGATGGAAGAGAGAATCTCAGGTGCAGAAGATTCCATAGAGAACATCAGCACAACAATCAAAGAAAATGGAAAATGCAAAAAGATCCTAACTCAAAATATCCAGGAAATCCAAGACACAATGAGAAGACCAAACCTACGGATAATAGGAGTGGATGAGAATGAAGATTTTCAACTCAAAGGACCAGCAAACATCTTCAACAAAATTATTGAAGAAAACTTCCCAAATCTAAAGAAAGAGATGCCTAAGAACATACAAGAAGCCTACAGAACTCCAAATAGACTGGACCAGAAAAGAAATTCCTCCCGACACATAATAATCAGAACAACAAATGCACTAAATAAAGATAGAATACTAAAAGCAGTAAGGGAAAAAGGTCAAGTAACATATAAAGGCAAGCCTATCAGAATTACACCAGATTTTTCACCAGAGACTATGAAAGCCAGAAGAGCCTGGACAGATGTTATACAGACACTAAGAGAACACAAATTCCAGCCCAGGCTACTATACCCAGCCAAACTCTCAATTACCATAGATGGAGAAACCAAAGTATTCCACGACAAAACCAAATTCACACATTATCTCTCCACGAATCCAGCCCTTCAAAGGATAATAACAGAAAAAAAAACAATACAAGAACGGGAACAATGCCCTAGAAAAAACAGGAAGGTAATCCCTCAACAAACCTAAAAGAAGACAGCCACAAGAACAGAATGCCAACTTTAACAACAAAAATAACAGGAAGCAACAATTACTTTTCCTTAATATCTCTTAACATCAATGGTCTCAACTCCCCAATAAAAAGACATAGACTAACAAACTGGCTACACAAACAAGACCCAACATTTTGCTGCTTACAGGAAACACATCTCAGAGAAAAAGATAGACACTACCTCAGAATGAAAGTCTGGAAAACAATTTTCCAAGCAAATGGTATGAAGAAACAAGCTGGAGTAGCCATCCTAATATCTTATAAGATTGACTTCCAACCCAAAGTCATCAAAAAAGACAAGGAGGGGCACTTCGTTCTCATCAAAGGTAAAATCCTCCAAGAGGAACTCTCAATTCTGAATATCTATGTTCCAAATACAAGGGCAGCCACATTCATTAAAGAAACTTTAGTAAAGCTCAAAGCACACATTGCACCTCACACAATAATAGTGGGAGACTTCAACACACCACTTTCACCAATGGACAGATCATGGAAAGAGAAACTAAACAGGGACACACTGAAACTAACAGAAGTGATGAAGCAAATGGATCTGACAGATATCTACAGAACATTTTATCCTAAAACAAAAGGATATACCTTCTTCTCAGCACCTCATGGTACCTTCTCCAAAATTGACCACATAATAGGTCACAAAACAGGCCTCAACAGATTCAAAAATATTGAAATTGTCCCATGTATCCTATCAGATCACCATGCACTAAGGCTAATCTTCAATAACAAAAAAATTAATAGAAAGCCAACACTCATGTGGAAACTGAACAACACTCTTCTCAATGATACCTTGGTCAAGGAAGGAATAAAGAAAGAAATTAAAGACTTTTTAGACTTTAATGAATATGAAACCACAACGTACCCAAACCTTTGGGACACAATGAAAGCATTTCTAAGAGGGAAACTCATAGCTCTGAGTGCCTCCAAGAAGAAACGGGAGAGAGCACATACTAGCAGCTTGACAACACATCTAAAAGCTCTAGAAAAAAAGGAAGCAAATTCACCCAAGAGGAGTAGACGGCAGGAAATAATCAAACTCGGGTGAAATCAACCAAGTGGAAACAAGAAGAACTATTCAAAGAATTAACCAAACGAGGAGTTGATTCTTTGAGAAAATCAACAAGATAGATAAACCCTTAGCTAGACTCACTAGAGGGCACAGGGACAAAATCCTAATTAACAAAATCAGAACTGAAAAGGGAGACATAACAACAGATCCTGAGGAAATCCAAAACACCATCAGATCCTTCTACAAAAGGCTATACTCAACAAAACTGGAAAACCTGGACGAAATGGACAAATTTCTGGACAGATACCAGGTACCAAAGTTGAATCAGGATCAAGTTGACCTTCTAAACAGTCCCATATCCCCTAAAGAAATAGAAGCAGTTACAAATAGTCTCCCAGCCAAAAAAAAGCCCAGGACCAGACGGGTTTAGTGCAGAGTTCTATCAGACCTTCAAAGAAGATCTAATTCCAGTTCTGCACAAACTTTTTCACAAGATAGAAGTAGAAGGTACTCTACCCAACTCATTTTATGAAGCCACTATTACTCTGATACCTAAACCACAGAAAGATCCAACAAAGATAGAGAACTTCAGACCAATTTCTCTTATGAATATCGATGCAAAAATCCTCAATAAAATTCTCGCTAACCGAATCCAAGAACACATTAAAGCAATCATCCATCCTGACCAAGTAGGTTTTATTCCAGGGATGCAAGGATGGTTTAATATACGAAAATCCATCAATGTAATCCATTATATAAACAAACTCAAAGACAAAAACCACATGATCATCTCGTTAGATGCAGAAAAAGCATTTGACAAGATCCAACACCCATTCATGATAAAAGTTCTGGAAAGATCAGGAATTCAAGGCCCATACCTAAATATGATAAAAGCAATCTACAGCAAACCAGTAGCCAACATCAAAGTAAATGGAGAGAAGCTGGAAGCAATCCCACTAAAATCAGGGACTAGACAAGGCTGCCCACTTTCTCCCTACCTTTTCAACATAGTACTTGAAGTATTAGCCAGAGCAATTTGACAACAAAAGGAGATCAAGGGGATACAAATTGGAAAAGAGGAAGTCAAAATATCACTTTTTGCAGATGATATGATAGTATATATAAGTGACCCCAAAAATTCCACCAGAGAACTCCTAAACCTGATAAACAGCTTCGGTGAAGTAGCTGGATATAAAATTAACTCAAACAAGTTAATGGCCTTTCTCTATACAAAAAATAAACAGGCTGAGAAAGAAATTAGGGAAACAACACCCTTCTCAATAGTCACAAATAATATAAAATATCTCGGCGTGACTCTAACTAAGGAAGTGAAAGATCTGTATGATAAAAACTTCAAGTCTCTGAAGAAAGAAATTAAAGAAGATCTCAGAAGATGGAAGGATCTCCCATGCTCATGGATTGGCAGGATCAACATTGTAAAAATGGCTATCTTGCCAAAAGCAATCTACAGATTCAATGCAATCCCCATCAAAATTCCAACTCAATTCTTCAACAAATTAGAAGGATCAATTTGCAAATTCATCTGGAATAACAAAAAACCTAGGATAGCAAAAACTCTTCTCAAGGATAAAAGAACCTCTGGTGGAATCACCATGCCTGACCTAAAGCTTTACTACAGAGCAATTGTGATAAAAACTGCATGGTACTGGTATAGAGACAGACAAGTAGACCAATGGAATAGAATTGAAGACCCAGAAATGAACCCACACACCTATGGTCACTTGATCTTCGACAAGGGAGCTAAAAACATCCAGTGGAAGAAAGACAGCATTTTCAACAATTGGTGCTGGCACAACTGGTTGTTATCATGTAGAAGAATGCGAATCGATCCATACTTATCTCCTTGTACTAAGGTCAAATCTAAGTGGATCAAGGAACTTCACTTAAAACCAGAGACACTGAAACTTATAGAGGAGAAAGTGGGGAAAAGCCTTGAAGATATGGGCACAGGGGAAAAATTCCTGAACAGAACAGCAATGGCTTGTGCTGTAAGATCGAGAATTGACAAATGGGACCTAATGAAACTCCAAAGTTTCTGCAAGGCAAAAGACACCGTCAATAAGACAAAGAGACCACCAACAGATTGGGAAAGGATCTTTACCTATCCTAAATCAGATAGGGGACTAATATCCAACATATATAAAGAACTCAAGAAGGTGGTCTTCAGAAAATCAAATAACCCCGTTAAAAAATGGGGCTCAGAACTGAACAAAGAATTCTCACCTGAGGAATACCGAATGGCAGGGAAGCACCTGAAAAAATGTTCAACATCCTTAATCATCAGGGAAATGCAAATCAAAACAACCCTGAGATTCCACCTCACACCAGTCAGAATGGCTAAGATCAAAAATTCAGGTGACAGCAGATGCTGGCGTGGATGTGGAGAAAGAGGAACACTCCTCCATTGTTGGTGGGATTGCAGGCTTGTACAACCACTCTGGAAATCAGTCTGGCGGTTCCTCAGAAAATTGGACATAGTACTACCGGAGGATCCTGCAATACCTCTCCTGGGCATATATCCAGAAGATGCCCCAACTGGTAAGAAGGACACATGCTCCACTATGTTCATAGCAGCCTTATTTATAATAGCCAGAAGCTGGAAAGAACCCAGATGCCCCTCAACAGAGGGATGCATACAGAAAATGTGGTACATCTACACAATGGAGTACTACTCAGCTATTAAAAAGAATGAATTTATGAAATTCCTAGCCAAATGGATGGACCTGGAGGGCATCATCCTGAGTGAGGTAACACATTCACAAAGGAACTCACACAATATGTACTCACTGATAAGTGGATATTAGCCCAAAACCTAGGATACCCAAGATATAAGATAAAATTTCCTAAACACATGAAACTCAAGAAAAATGAAGACTGAAGTGTGGACACTATGCCCCTCCTTAGAAGTGGGAACAAAACACCCTTGGAAGGAGTTACAGAGACAAAGTTTGGAGCTGAGATGAAAGGATGGACCATGTAGAGACTGCCATATCCAGGGATCCACCCCATAATCAGCATCCAAACGCTGACACCATTGCATACACTAGCAAGATTTTATCGAAAGGACCCAGATGTAGCTGTCTCTTGTGAGACTATGCCGGGGCCTAGCAAACACAGAAGTGGATGCTCACAGTCAGCTAATGGATGGACCACAGGGCTCCCAATGGAGGAGCTAGAGAAAGTACCCAAGGAGCTAAAGGGATCTGCAACCCTATAGGTGGAACAACATTATGAACTAACCAGTACCCCGGAGCTCTTGACTCTAGCTGCATATGTATCAAAAGATGGCCTAGTCGGCCATCACTGGAAAGAGAGGCCCATTGGACACGCAAACTTTATATGCCCCAGTACAGGGGAACGCCAGGGCCAAAAAAGGGGGAGTGGGTGGGTAGGGGAGTGGGGGTGAGTGGGTATGGGGGACTTTTGGTATAGCATTGGAAATGTAAATGAGCTAAATACCTAATAAAAAATGGAAAAAAAAATACTCTTCTCATAAACAAAAAAAAAAATTAAAAAAAAAAGAAAAGAAAAGAAACTGGCATTGAGAGCGGAAGCTGTGGCGCTCACTTAAAATGTCACACTTCCTGAATCACTTCCCAGCCACCAGGCCCCACAATCTATGGGAAAAGTAGAACAGCTAAAAATGATTGGTTTTCTATCCTTTCATAACTGTCTCCAGTCCGTCCTTGTTCTTTATATTTAGCCTTTCTTATTCACTTCATGTACATTTGTTTCATTTGTTTTCATATGTACACACATTACTGGCTAAATTCAGCATATTAAAAATAACATGCCTTTTCTTTCTTTCTGAGGCCATGTGACCTCATTTAATATTATACGTTGGAAATTCATCCATTTCTCTACAGACTTTTAACTTCACTTTTTTAGAGGCGGATATTATTCCATTTTCTAAACACACACCAGATCTCCATCATCCATCTGTCTGTTGATGGACAACTAGGCCGACTCCAGCTCCTTGCTGTGGGGAGCATGGGGGTGCAGATATCTCTGTGGTAGGATATGGAGTTCTCTGGGGTTGCTGAGCAGTATCCATGGCCTTCCCAGCTGGGGTGAGGCAGAACCTTAATTTACAATCCTTCAGTACATCTTGTCCTAGTTGCTTTTCAATCGCTGTTATAAAACACTATGACCAAGGTAACTTAGTGAAGGGTGGGTTCTTTTGGGGTTCCAGTCCCAGAGGGTGAAAGTCCATGATCATCAAAGAAGGGAAAGATGATAGCAGGCCATCAAGGCATCTGTCTATTGCAGCGGCTAGGAGCACGTATCTTCAATCACAAGCAGGAAGCAGAAAGATCAAATTCTAAGTGCCATGAATCCTTAAACTCTCAGAACACTCCCCAAGCAAAGTCACTCCTCCTAGACCCCTCAAATAGGGCCACCAACTAGAAACCCAGTATTCAAATACTTGATAATACAGGGAAATCCCTTTCAAACCACCACTACTACTGATGTTGATATTTTGTTTATTGAGCAGTTGTACCTTATCTTTCCAGTACCATCTATTGCCATATATAACCATTATTATCTGAGGTATATTCTTACTGTTTTCTCTAGTGTTCCTACTCTGAAGGGACAAAAGGGGTTGTCTTTGGCTGTTTAGATGGTCACATGTTTTCTGATCCCTGTGCGCTATACTGTATTTATTGATCTTAGTTATGTTGGACCATCCTTGCATCCCTAGAATGAAATTACTTTGGTCATGATGAATGTTGGTTTTGTTGCTGTTGTTGTTTTTGTGGTGTTTTTTTTTTTTTTCTAGACAGGGTTTCTCTGTATAGTTCTGGCTGTCCAGGAACTCACTTTGTAGACCAGGCTGGCCTCAAACTCAGAAATCTGCCTGCCTCTGCCTTCCAAGTGCTGGGACTAAAGACGTGTGTCACCACGCCCAGCTGTTGCTGTTGTTAATTTTTGCATATTCTGAATTAAATTTGATAGAATTTTATGAGGAATATGTGTATCAATGTTCATCAGTTGGAGTGGCCATTTTTGGCTTTTTGTGTGTTTGTCTTTACCCAGTACACATAACAGGGTAATAGGAGCCTTTAAAAAATCAGTTTGGTAGCATTCCTTCTCTTTCATTGTTATGAGGCAGTTTGGTGATCTATCGGTCTATGGTGTTAGTTCTGAGAAAGTCTCATCGAGTCCAGTACTGAGTACTGAGTACCTGCCTTGGGCTCTGCTTAATAGGGACACTTTTTTATTATTACTACTTCAATCCCACTGTTCATTATAGATCGGGCTATGGTGTTTACATCTTATTCATTCAATATTGGCAGGACACATGTCTCTAGAATTTAATCTATTTCTTTTAAATTATCTACCTTGTTGGAATGTAATTTTTAATATATGTTCTAAAGAAACACAGAATTTCATTAAAATCTGTGCTAATGTTTTGTTTTCTTTTGTACTAGATCAATTGTAGCTCTCTCTCCCTCTCCCTCTCCCTCTCCCTCTCCCTCTCCCTCTCCCTCTCCCTCTTCTTCTTCCCCCTCCCTCTCCCTCTTCTTCTTCCATCTCCCTCTCCCACCCCCCCTCTCTCTTCTAGTAGTTTCTCCATCCTGTGGTTTTAGAAAGGACCAACTAGTTTCAACTGACTCTTGATACTTTGTTTTAAATTTTCCTTAATCTACATTCCTTCTATCCAGTGATTTGGGGCTGTGTTTCTTGTTCTTTCAAGGCTCTACATTACATTGTTAAATTCCTTACTTGTGGTCTTTCTGACTTTTAAATGTAGATACTTAAAGCTATAAACATCTCGCTTTTGATTGCTTTCATCCTGCTCCGGAGACTTTAGTATGTTTTGTTTTCATTTTCATTGAATTGTAGAAAATTTTAATCTTTCTTCTTGATTTCTTTAAGGACACTTTCATTCTTCTTGGAGAAGGTTCTATGGGCTGCTGAGAAGATTGTGCATCCCACAGCATTTGGATGAAACATGAGACATTTTAAAGTTATCCATACTTAGAAAGAGATGATGAACAGCACAAACGTTCGTAACTCTTGTGAGTTAGCTTTGAGTGTTGCTGTGGTAAAAACACCTGACAGAAGCAACTCAAGAAAGAAGGTCTGATTTTGACTCATGTTTTGAGAGATACAGCCCTTCAAGTCATGGAACACATGGCGATGAGATCATGAAACAGCTGGCCATATCCTAATCAGGAAGAGCAGAGAACAATGGATATGATTCCTTGTCTGGCTTTCAACTCCCTTTTCCCTTCTTGCACTTGGGGCCAGCCTATAGGATGATGTCATCCAATCTCAGCGTATTCTCTTCTTGGTTAAACTTATATGGAAAGCCCTACAGATACACCCAGAGCTGGGTCACCTGGGTGACTCTGCACCCAGTCAGGTTGGCGATGAAGTCTGTATTCCAGTGTGTTAGTCACTGCAGGGCTGTTCAGTATTCACATGCGCTGTGCTGAATTGAAGAGTTTTTCTGATATAATTGTTTTAATCTTTAGTTTAATGAAACTTGTTCCTAAATTTCAGTCACAGACAGTGCAGAATCATCAGAGATTGCTTGGTACCATTGTTAACTTGGTGTTCTCTGTGGGAACAGCTTTTTTACCCTCTGCCCCAAGACCAGCTGGTTTCACCCACCAACCAGCTGGTGATATATGAAACACTTTGGGCTGCCATGCCTGCAGGTAGAAGATTGTGATATAGGTGAATGACAATACTGCTCAGAATGTGTTCAGTACCCCACAAAGAATAGGACACCCCATAGTAAGAATAATAAAACCCACAGGTATACTACCATGGTGACTAAAATCTGAGCTAGCTATATTACCAGTCTTAATAACATTATTCAAATATTTCAGAGTTTAAGATTAAAATGGTTCTCTAGTTAGCTAACAGGCCACGACTTACTAAAATGCCTCCCTACAGCACTTAGCAAATTAGAGAGTAGAGTTTACTGTGAGAACATTTCAGAGGAAGCTGTGGTAGTCGGAGAAATAAAATTGCATGCCTTTTACATCCAATTTTATGACTCATATAACTAACCACTATAGTTCACGGGAAGGGAATTTATCCTCTTCTTAAGTAATTGCTGTAGAAGCAATTCAGTTGAGCAGAAGGGAAGGCCACTTCTATTTATGCCCTGAGCATCTCCGCCCAGGAGAGATGTCCCATGTCCCAGAGAATTGAGCTTCAGAGTGAATCCAGAGGTAGAGGCTCAGCTCAGCATATGAGTTCCCAGACCCCAGAGCTGTGCCTCAGTGAACCATGTTCAGAGAGCTCTGATAACAGTATCTGGTGTGAGGACCCCATCCTAAAGAAAAGACAATGGAACAACTGTGGGTTTCTGAAAGCTTCCTAGAAAGACCTTTCTTAGACCCCACCCACACAGCCGTAGCAGGCTCTCATAGTAACTTTTCGCATTGCTGTGTCTTAAAGAAGTAAGGTTTTAATTTGGCTCATGGTCAGTTCATCCTGGTGGGGAAGGCAGGGTGACAGGCTCAGAGTAGAAGTTGAAGACTGAGACAGTTAGCAGCATTGCAGCTGTAGACAGCAAACAGAGGCAGAGCAGGAAGCAGTGTTAGGATGTAAACCTCATAGTTTACTACCAGTGTTCTACCGTCAGCCAGGTCCTATGTCACAAAGGTTCCATAACTGCCCTATACCTAGGGATCACCTATTTCCTATGGGAAATATCACATATCCAAACCTGTATAGCCCTCCCATTCCCCCCTTATAAGATCATGGCCATTGAATAACGCAACATGTATTCAATAAAAATTCATAAGACCCTATAGTTTTACAGATCTCAACACACCATGCACTGTTCTAATTTCAAAGTCATCACTGAGACTTGAGGTGCGGCTCCCTGAACTGTGAGCGTTGGTGATGGTCAGAATGCGGCGTATTTCCCATACACAATAGCACAAAGCCAGTGGATCCATTCAATAAGGAAGGAGTGAGTGACAACCAAGGCCAAAACAAAACTGAGACCCTCCAGGGCAAGCACCAAACCTGGAACTCATGATGGACTCATCTGAGCGCCAATGGGATCAATCATCTTTCCCCTGAATCTTTGTCCCCTGAAGCACTTGCAGCTACCCCTTGGGCAGCCCCACTTGGTGCTTGGGGCTTTCGTGTTCAGTAGATAGCCAACCTCTTGGGATTTCCAGTCCTGAGGGATCTCCAGTGTTTTAGCCTTCACAACTCCGTGCACAGCTCTCTTAGTACCTCCACATGAGGAACCTTACTCTGCTAGCTTTTGTCCAATCTTCTCAGCTTTACTCTAAGACCTCAGTGCAATGCTTCATCACTCTTGTACTCTGCACCTTTGCAAAAATCTGTATCACATAGACAAAACCAGGTTATGGGGTCAGCTCAAACTGTGGCCAGTTCTTATGATAGCATGCACTCTAACTATGACAGCCTTTGAATGCCAGTGTGGCTGAGCCTGAGAGGACATAACCTTCAATAGCCCCATTAGAGCAAGAAATTCTTTCCCCAGTGCTCTGTGGTTGCTCTCTGTATTTCCAACTATTCTTCTTTCAAAGAGTTTGAGATTTTATGCCTGGATTCTTCTGTGCATGATGTTCTACTCTCGTTCTTCCTGGCCTCTGGCAAAGTGTCTCATTTCTGTTTACAATCAGTAATCTCTTTATCAACTACAGCAGCTTCATCTATACCTTCTGTGCTGGCTAGGTTTTGTAAGCTTGACAACTAGGGTCATCTTGGAGAAGAAGCCTTAGCTGAGGAAACACCCCCATTAGAACGGTCTGTGGGACGTTTTCTTGATTAATGGTTGAGATGTCACCTTTTCCGCCAGCAGCTGGGAACACAGCAGATCTCTCTCAGCATCAATGAACTTCACATCTCACACAAAACTTTAACTGAAAATGAACTTTCAGTTAAATGACTATTTAAAAATACACTGAGAACATCTTTGTGACTGCATTATACAAATAATTCTTAAATATAGAAACAATAACAAACACATAAGAAATAAATCAATTGGACTTGATTTGAATTTAAAACATTTGTTCATGAAAAACATGATTGTCTGGGCTGGTGAGATGGCTCAGTGGGTAAGAGCACCCGACTGCTCTTCCGAAGGTCCAGAGTTCAAATCCCATCAACCACATGGTGGCTCACAACCATCCCTAATGAGATCTGACTCCCTCTTCTGGTGTGTCTGAAGACAGCTACAGTGTACTTACATATAATAAATAAATAAATATTAAAAAAGAAAAGAAAAACATGATTGTCTTAGGGTTTCTATTCCTGCACAAAACATCATGACCAAGAAGCAAGTTGGGGAGGAAAGGGTTTATTCAGCTTACACTTCCATGTTGCTGTTCACCACCAAAGGAAGTCAGGACTGGAACTCAAGCAGGTGAGGAAGCAGGAGCTGATGCAGAGGCCATGGAGGGATGTTACTTACTGGCTTGCTTCCCCTGGCTTGCTCAAGTTGCTTTCTTATAGAACCCAAGACTACCAGCCCAGAGATGGTACCACCCACAATGGGCCCTCCCGCCCTTGATCACTAATTGAGAAAATGCCCCACAGCTGGATTTCACGGAGGCATTTCCTCAAGGGAGACTCCTTTCTCTGTGATAACTCCAGCCTGTGTCAAGTGGACACACAAAACCACCCAGTATAATAATCTTTGCAAACTTCAATCAAACTTTAAATTCAATAAACAAATTATATGTGAACCACTGAAAATCTTTTATAGACTCAGGGGTAAGAAAACAACTCAGTACAAAATGGATAAAATGTTTGAGCAGGTACAAATCTATCCATCCATAGATGCTCAGTGCTCTCACCATAGAGGAAATGCCGAGTAAGCCCACAGAGCTAGAGATGGGATCGTAGATGAGTGATTAACTGAGTGAATGAGTAACACTGAGGGCTGATGGGAAACAGGGAGAGTTATGGGTACACAAGATGAAGAGACCCGATTCTAGGGTTCAGTTAAAACTTTTCACTACCTCAGAGGTCAACAACTCCAATGTAGTTAGCACTTGCTGTGAACATTACTGACATAGTGTCAATATTTATTTTATACAGAAATATTTTCAAATACAAATTTTTAACATTTATAGTACATTTACCCCCAGTGGAGTTTATTGATTATGTTTAGAGTTCATCAATTTCACACATGCAAATAGGTTCACTAGCTGCCTTGGCCCCAAATGCACTTAAAAGTTGTCCAGCCAATGGACCCATTTCCAGTTTCCATAGGCACAATGTAACTGGAGAGTTGCTAAGGCTACTGCAACACTGTTTCTGTTTCCTGCAGTGCTGAGGATAAAACTCATTTGTTCAGGATAAGCTTGTGTTCCACCCTTGCTAGTAGCAGGTGTCAGCTCTCAGCATCTGAGCACCCAAGCTCTCTCCCAGGCGCAACCTCCTGAGGTGTACTGATGGTGTACAAATCCGCTCTGCACGTGCATTTCTATCTATACATAATAGTCTACCCTTTAAAGTATCTGTTGCTTTGGGGAATGAACCAAGTGTGGGGATATTAGCACAAGATCCCTGTTCCTTAAATGTCTTTAGACTTATGCCTTTCTTAAACAGACAATTTGTTTGATAGTCTCCTCACGATACACAAAATAATTTGAGTTTTTAATCAAGTTATTGTTTCCTTCCTGGCAACAAGATTGTCCAATCTATTAGTTGAGAGTTTGACCTCTTCCCCTAAACCAGTTCATCCCACGAAGATGGATGGGAAAAAGTCTTAATGATTCCATGGTTTCATAATGACAGACATTTCGTCTGTGAGGTAAATGGCTTTTGGAAATGTAATAACCACCCTTGTTTCCCCCAAAATTAAATTAATTTGACCCTTACAGCAGCACACACTGCTTTGCAGCAATTACTAGCCTGAGTTTCATGTGCTGCAGGAAGAAACTGAGGCAGGGACAGATTAAGAGACCGGAACATTGGGCATTGTCTGCAGGGACCAAGCCCAGACACAGGTTTGAATGTGATACCACAATGAAGCCAGCCCCCAAATAAAACATTGCTGAGTCACTATATGGGTTTGCCACAGTGTTTATTCATGAAGCCTGAAGGGTGCCTTGGTATACACACATTGTATCTGCTTCCTATGAATATTGTGATAGGATGGACACAGGAGAAAAATAAAAAATAGGTCCTGCATTTTGCTGTACTCTCCATCTTGCTGTAGAAACAGTGTCACAGAGAGATTTGGACAGGACACTTGAGCGTCACCGCACTATCTTGTTCTCCACAACCCTACACTCTTCCCTACCAGCCTGTCATGTCCACCTGTCAGGCCAAGCAACTGGTGTAGCCCCCCTGCACTGAGGATGGCAGGTGTGAGACTTGCTCACACACAGCTGACAGCCTGCCATAGTCACCAGCACATGGGCAAAAGCTCACACCTCTCCCCAGCACATCTTCCCACCTGTCTGTGACTCCTGGGGCATCTCTGGCTTTGGTCCAGCCTGGAATTTATGTTGCTTGACCTCAGCTTTCCTCAGCCTTAACTGACTTTGGTGCTAGTGAAGGAAAATACCATTAACTCTGCTTCTATGCTTAGACTAATCCTTAGAGGAAATGCTGCCTCCCCTCTGTGAGTGGGCTCACTCTCCTGAGCTTCCCTGGGAGTTTGAACAGTTCTGGGGGAAAACAGGATCTGTTAAGGCCAGATGAGAGAGGTAGGTAGACAATCACCACCACATGGAAGCCCTCAGTTCCATGCTCAGAGACAGAACCTGTGGCAGGAGATCAGAGCCTAGCACCCTGTCTTTAGGGAAAGACCTTATCTCAAAAAAAATAAAAATAAAAAAAGCAGAGAGACAGAGGAGGACTCCTAAGCCTTGCAGTGGATTGTATACACACGGGCATGCTTGTGTAAATACGTAAAATATATCTTTCAAAAACAAACCCAAATCACACAAAAATATGTGAATTGGGCTGCTGTTAATTGCTACCGTGATGGATAAGTGGCTGCAGGTGGACCCAACAAATATAAGCCTGCCTCCGCCAAGCTCCTTTCAGATAACTCCTGGGACTGTGGGGAACCTCATGTGTTAGGAAAACATGCATTTTTTTCTCCAGAAAATCAAACTTTAAATTTTCTTATGGAATAAAAATAGCTTGGTAAATCTATCTGAAGAAATGGCACACAAGTATAGTTGGCAGATTCACACTTGATTCTGAACTCTACATTTAATGTCATAAGGAGCCCCAGTCTAAACTTGGTAATTTCTTACACGTATACACCCATATATAGAAAGACACTTAAGGAGACCCTCACAGCAGCGTAGCACAGCAGGGTCTCCTCCCGGACCCTGAATCGGGCACAAACCATACTCAAACCCTGTTTTCATAGAGAGATCCTTGAGTAAGTGAGGAAGAAGAGTTAGAGTGGCTTCTTCCTGACTCGGACAAAAACAAACAAACAAATAAACAAGTAAACAACAACTCCACCCCCCCCCCCAAAAAAGAACAACAGCAAGTGACCTTGCAGGTGTAACTTTTAGGAAAAGAAAAGGAGGAGTCTGTGTTAGAATGGGCTAGGATGTAGTGGTATATTTTGATTGGTTTTGATTGGACATGTTAATTAGGTGAACCAAAGGGGGCTTTTGAGTGCTGGACCTCAGTACTTTGATAGCTAGACCTTGGTAGTCAGCTTCAGGAGGTGGAAGTGGCCAAATTAGGGAATAAACCTTGGTGACTAGCTTTAGGAATGTAATCTAACAGTGGAGGTTGTTGTTGTTGTTGTTGTTGTTGTTGTTGTTGTTGCAAGGTAGAGGGAATGGGGGAGAAAGACAAGGCTTGCCAGAGACAGGCTATACTTGAGCTGGTCAGAGTCCCTTCAGGTACTATCTATCAGTTATCTATAATCTATCACTTATATATTTACCTATTATCTGTCACCTATATACTTACCTATCATCTATTTTCTAATATTTTCAACACAGTGTGTCCTGTTCCCCACTGGGCCTCCTTTACAATTCACTAGCTTAACCTTCAAAGTGTCCACGAGTGCACAGCATGTCCTATGCTGGGGCACTGGGTCAGAGGTGTCTAGTGTGTGCAAGGGGACACCGTAAAGAAATGGCCAACATGACTGCTTTATTCTTGGGGGAAGTCTTGTATTTTCAGTAAGAGAAGAAGGATACCCAGAAGCATCTGGAAGATTTCAGAGCAGAGAGAAGGGAAATCGGAGCAGACATGGTCAGGGATGTGGAAGCAGGAAAGCAGCAGAGGATGGTGGAAATAGCAAGAGAAAAGTAAGAGCACAGGGCGAGAGAGATGGAGACAGAGACAGAGGGAAGGAGGGAGGGAGGGACAGAGATAGAAGGAAGAAGAGAGGGAGGAAGGGAGAGACAGAGGGGGAAGAGAGAGAGCAGGCTGTCAGTTTATAAGAAGGGTGCATAGCTGGGGGGTGGGAGGGGGGAGGGAAGCCAGTGAGATGGAGGAAGAAGTTTAGGGTAGAGGAGCAGGTAAGGAAGGACAGATGCTAGCATGGACTTTGAAATGCACAACAAATACTTCTGATATTGAAGGAGCCTGGAGGCCAGCATGAGCCTTCATAAGTACCACTTGTATATGTCAATCAGAGAACCATTGTCTCTTCTGCCAGAGGTAAGGGAAATGACTCCTTTTAGGAGATGGGAAACCTATTTCACATGTCCCTGAGGAAAGGTGCCCTTTATTTAACTACAAGAAATCCTTCCATAGCCCATCTTGATCTCAGTTCAGGATACACAGACTGCCTGTGAGACCTAATATCCAGTCTCAGCGTGGGAGCTGGCCAGCCCTCTTTGCTCAGTAACTATAGAAAAGGGAGGCAGCTCCCTTGTGTATACAGTAGTCTTTGAACACATTGCAGATTCCAGCAGAATGCATAGCTACTTTATAAAGTCATCCCACAATAATGCCTGAACCCCATCTATACCAAAGTTTCTGACTGAGTTTGTAGTATGCCCTGGGCATCAGGAATCTCACAGTCTATCCTGAGATCCCAGTAGCTAGGAGGGTGGAAGTCCTCTACCCCTTACGTGGCCCATCAAGGTCACTGAATGTCTGCCTTCCTTCCCAAATATTGATCTTCTGTCTTATGATCATGAAACCTCTAATGATAGTCAATCATACACTATATCTCTATTTAATAAAGTGGGTGGTGGGCATAAAGATGTCAGGGCTGATTCAACTCCTACTGTGCAGTGTGTACCCATCTGCTCTCATGGTGATGCTTACATCAGAGCTCACTCCCTCCAAAGAATCATAAACTTAGAGTGGTGATTTGAGAATGAGGTAGACTTCCTCCATAGTTTTAGATCCAAAACAGTGGTGTTGACAGAAGGATAGACTCCCTCTATGGAGTCTTAGACCCACAGTGGTGGTGTTGACCACAAGACAGACTTCCTCTACAGAGTTTTAACTTGATAATGGTGTTGCTCACAATGAGAGACTTCGTCCAAGGACCCTTTGGTCCACAGTGATGATATTCACAAGGCCAACTTTCTCTGAGGAAGTTTCAGTCAACAGTCTGCTGTGAAGAGAGAATGACCTTTGCTGTTCATTGCCCGGCACATTATGGGGTCGCTATTGACACTGAGTCCCCAAAGGCAGCAAACAAAGACCAAGAGGGTTGAAAGCAACGTGTGTCCTACATCTGACTCCACACACCTCCCCCAACCTGATTGAATACAATACCATGTCAGCAAAGCAGTATGAGCAGAAATTAATCCACCTCCATTCAGAGGATTAGAAAACTAGTAACAGCAATCCACTGTGACTCTGCAGCCACAGGCCTTTCATGTCACTGTCCTGCCTTGTGGCAGAAGGTGACTCTCTGCCCTTATTGGCATGGCACAGTGCTTAGTGCTTTTTTGTCACCCTATACAAATGACCCTCTTTCCCTGTGTTGTTGTTGCTATTGTTGTTGCTGCTGCTGTTAATTTGCCTCCTAATTTGAGTTTTAAATGGTACTTATGAATTTTACTTCAAGTACTATATTGAATAGATACGGAGAGAGTGAACATCCTTGTCTTGTCCCTGATTTTAGTGGGATTACTTCAAGTATCTCTCCATTTAACTTGATATTGGCTGTTGGTTTGCTGTAGATTGCTTTTATTATGTTTAGGTGTGGGCCTTGAATTCCTGCTCTCATCAATACTTTTAACATGAAGAGGTATTGTATTTTGTCAAATGCTTTCTCGGCATCTAAGGAGATGATCATGTGATTTTTTTCTTTGAGTTTGTTTATATAGTGGATTATGTTAATGAATTTTCATATAGTAAACCAACCCTGCATCCCTGGAATGAAGCCTACTTGATTGTGATGAGTGATGGTTTCAATGTGTTCTTGGATTTGGTTTGTGAGAATTTTACTGAGTATTTTTGCATGGATATTCATAAAAGAAATTGGTCTGATGTTCTCTTTTTACATTTTAATCTGCATGAACTGGTGGATAATATGGGGTAAGGACTTTGTGCTGTGTGAGCTTTAGTCCCTAGAAGATAAAACATTGGGATCAGGAGTATCTTGGGACTGCAGATAGCAACTATTCCATGAAATCCTCTTTGCTGTGTGTTTTTGCATTGACCAAATGTAACTTCTAAAGTTACTTAAGATCTCTGCCCCATTTTCCTGACTTTTGCTTTGATTTCTACCAGTCAGTACACATAAGCTGCTGCGCATGCTTGGCGTCGCCTGTCTATCATCTGCTCAGAACCTCACTGTTCCTCCTTACGCTTCACTACCAATGAGGGCTTTCAAGCTATTCCAAGTCACCCCGATGGGGCCCGCCCTGCGAGTGTATAACCAGAGCTGTCCAAGAAGCCTCATGCTGTGGTGGTAACTGAGAAGTGGAACTCAGATGAAACAGACCACAGGTTTCCCGAGGAACAGCTGTGGACTCTGTGCTCCAGCCAGCTGTCCTGGGAGCAGTTTTTGATGTCACACTCTACATGGTAGATGCAGTGGTCAAAGAGCCCTTTAAAGACAGCGTCGTTACAGAACCTCTATGAGTAGGGCTCAGCTCTTCTGTCCTTTGCTTTTGGTTTGGTTTTGGTTTCTCCATAAGTTCCTCCATTGGAGGACTGATACCAAGGCAAATGTCAAAAAACTAAACTCGGGAATGTGCTGCTATCAGTCTCTTCTCTCTTCAAACCCTACAACCATCTAGAACTAGGAACATGGCTTCATCTGACAAGAGAAGATTTAAAAACTACTACTGCTTAAGAAGAAAGCGCACGTTGCCTGCTGTTAAGGACCTAACATGCTGATGCACCATGCAAATTATACAAATAGGATCCTTTCCTTGTGTGCAAAACAAGACTAGGGGGCAACCTGGGCTATGTGTGTGTGTGGGTGGGTGGGTGGGGGGACAAGAAAGAATTAATACTAAACTAGGATGAGAAATGAGAGTTAGATGTGGCAGAGATGAGGTTCTCCAGTGAAGAGTCAAAAACAACAGCAAGTTCTACTTGAAAATTTGAGGGCTAGAAAGACAGATCTAGACTCCACCCATTCCCCACCCCACCCCCGCAAAAAACATAGACATGAACCCATATACCAGAGAAGATGAAAAGCCACATTTTTCTCAAAATTCCCAGCATCTTGAGTCTTAAAACCTTTGACTGCTAAGGAGCAAGAGCACAGTATTAAGTTTCCCATATAGTAATAAATCCAGCATACAAAACGGGCAGTATGGAAATGTAAGTGTTTCAAAGGTGGAGCGGCTGGCATCACGCCAAGGGAAGCGGAGTTCCTGCCAGGGCCGGAAGCTGTGAGGAACCTTCCTTCTGCCCTTCCCGTGGCAGAAGAGCTCCTTCTCCAGGGCGGTCTGCGCTCCGTGTCCTTCCTTCTCCTGTCTGTGGCTCACATTCCATGTCTTACTGTACTGCCTGAGTTAGACATCCGGCACCACTGATGTCTTCTGTAAGCTTTAGACATTTTCCCCCGCTTAAATTTTTTGAGGTAATGAAGTAAACATTCTATTTCCATTTCATTTCTGCAAAAATTCCAAGACTGTGTAATTAAGATGTTTAGAAAACTAAATTTTGAAACATAAAAACTGTAGCATTTAAAATCTGTAGTAGTAGTGTGTGTGTGTGTGTGTGTGTGTTGAATATTTAGATACAATTCCCCAAAGTTTACAAGGGTGAAATTATCTCTTCTTTATCTTGACATGTTATTTTGTTATTTAAATTTTAACACATTCTGTGAACACTTAGATAAGCCACTTTCTGTTATTATTGTAAATTTTCACTGTCTATGTATGTCTATTAACAATTTGAAAGTTCTGAGTTGCTCAAATGCAAATCACCATCATCACAAGTTACTCATTTTGATCTGAGAAATCTTAACCTTAAGTGATATTTTTGTTAAGAAACATCCCATATTATAAACACAAAGAAGTACTCATGTTAAATGAAATGGAAAATATTTTATTTAAAAGAAGTATTGGCGATAGCTTTTAAGAGATTAGTAATATTTTGAAACATATGATATTAAAATTCTTAGGATAACAGGTATGGAGTTGTGTAGTTCACTGGTAGGGAGTCTGCCTCGCATGTAGAGGGCTCTGGGTTCAAGTCTCAGTAACAGAAAAGCGCACTTAAGGAAGAGGGTGTTTGCAATATTTCTAAATGATGTGCTATTACAGTTACATGTAACTGTCAAGCCCAGGTTCTCACGGTTGGCGCTGATGATGTCAAAGATGTCAGATGTATCATAGGCGAATATCAGATCCAGGGTAAAAACTTCTTCCATTACATAAACATACACATGTACAATCAATAGTCAATACATGTGTATTTCCTATGTTTTAATGTATTCACTATGTGCATTCCTAGTTCAGTATACATAAAAACACATGCTTGCTTTCATGCCAGTGTCCTTGCTGATGTGAGCCATGCTGCTGTGATGAAACATTCCCTTTCTGTGTGCTTCCATCTTCCCATGTGGTGAAGAGGTAGCTTCCATGCTTTCAACACCCGCACTGAGGATCTAACTTGCACAAGCCAGGCCATCCACTGAGAGTGTTGAAAGGCAGTTGCTTCCCAAGGTAAAGTCTGGAATTTCCTCCTGCCCACTATCTCACGTGGTCCCATTGTGAGGTCTGCAGACTTGCCAATCCTCATCCCTGTGTCTCTCCTGATAAAGCATTTTAAAATCCTTCTGCTTTTCCTGTGGATGGGAGTCTAGTTTCTTTCCCCAAATACTGTCATCTGGGAAAACTGTACCTGCTGCCCACTGGAGTCAAACCAGCCTCAGCAGCCTGTCTCTAAAACAAGATGCACCTACATGATTTCACCCCATGGTTCTTCCAACCTCAGGCAACGGTGACTCAGCAGCCAGCCTTCATTCTGGAGTCTTCCCTCCCTCACCTGCCCTCCACCCCACTCACCAGGGACTGGGGCTTTCCTTACTGTGGTAAGTTCTTGGTTAAGCCAAGCTCACTTGCTTTAAATATCTATTTCAATATCTATTATTCTCTCCCCTCCCCCAGTCTTTGTCCTGCTCCTCCGGATCCTCTGTGTTCTCTGCACTGCAGCCAGTGTGAGCCTGTTAGAGCAAATCTTGTCCTAACTGTAAATATGGTCCTGACTTGGGGCCAAAGCATAACTCCTGCAGGCCCCTAACCTTACCTCTGAGATCTTCTTCCTCCACAAACATCATCCTCCGGTTCTGAGTCTTCCCAGCTCCTCCACGCCATCACTGTTCTCCTCTCTGTCCCTTCTCTGTCCTCTGTCCTGTTAACCATATGCCAAGCTCCCCCATTCTGCACCCGGAACCCAAGCTTTCTGTGAGGTTTTCCCTGGCCATGCTACCTAAATCTCTGTACATCCTCCTGTCTCAGACTCTGACATGCCAAACTCTCCCACAGTGGTATCTTATCCCACACACTTGTATCTGTTTCATCCACTGTGTTTTATGTACATGTGTTAATTATCATCGGCACCCTTGAAATATAAACTTCTGGGGTAAAGCTTTTATAATCTGCTTTGTACCTTGCCAGCACATCCTAGGCTATCTATGAAAGCAGTTTCACAATCCCATGTGGTCATGGAAGGGTAAGTCTCTAAGGTGTGTAACAGATGCGGCAAGACACAGCTTTGTGGCTTTGTACCCAAAGCCTCCAAACAACAATTTGCAGGAGGATATTCAGCTAAGTAATGAGCACAGTAACAAATTCGATCCTGATATTCCAATGAAGCCGTATATACAGATAACTCATATCCAATTGATATGTGTTCCTCCCAAGCCCAGGTCGTGCCTTACTTAAGTATCAGAAGTATCTGGACTGAAATATTACATGGTCTCCCTCATGGAGGCTCAGGGTGTGAATTGTGATGTCAGCTCGGATGACTGACAGCATCATCTTCAAACACAGGTACGAGAGAGCCCATTGCTACAGGGAGCCCCAAGCTATGCTGAGGTTGGTGTGTGGTACTCCCACCATGCTCATCTTATTGCTCAGCCTCATTAAACACTAATATAAGGCCACCATCCTTCCTGGGTAGGCAGTCCCTTCTAGGTGACTCTTCAGTTTCCATCAGAACATAGCACAAATGTTGAGGGAGGTAACTGGTCCTGCAGGGATGGCTCCCTGGCCATTGGTCACTCACGAGCTCCAGTTAAAGTTAACAAATGCTTAGCAAGGGCAGATCTGCCAACCTGGATCCCAGCACCTCCGAGGCAGTATTCCCTAAAGAGGTGAGCATGAACTTCCATCATGAAGTGCTGTGCTCTGCCATGCCACTCACAAGCTCTCATGTGAATACTGACAGGGTAAGGACCAGATGCTTTTAGAGATAAAATGTTGCACACACACACACACACACACACACACACACACACACTGGGACTTGGCTCAGTGGATGAATTTTATTGCCACTAGTCCTGATGAGAGGAGTTCAATTCCTGGGACCCTTCTGAGTGAAATCCGTGAGACGTACATAGTAGAAAGAACAGACCCCACAAGTCACCTTCTAACCTCTATTCATATGCCATGAATTTCTTATTCCAACAGACAAACATAGACATGCACACACACACACAAATATATCTTTAAAGGAAAGCCAATGTCCTATCCAAGAGAGCTCTCTGTAACAAAGTAAACAGTATGTGTCAGTATGCCCTACATTTTTTTTTCTCACTCAAGGGCTGTGTCGCTAGCTTCCCTGTCAATACCGTATTGATGGAGAGGGTGCCACGTTCATCTCCCCTGTCTTTCTGCTGCACAGACTTCAACTCGGGGATTTTTCAATTACCTTGTCCTAACGACGGGACATTTTTTTTCCCTATGCTATTTCCTCTATGTTGAACTTCAAAATATGTCATCTACTTCCCACCATTTGTCTTCTTTGACACCATGGACCTGTGAAGGTTTGCCTTCATCGCTCTGAACGTAAGAGCGTTGCTCGGCTGAGTGACCTCCTTGGACTATCTAGTGAGAAGGTTAAGTGTGTCCCTCACATTGTTCTGACTGCCGCACAGAAAGATGCAGTTAACAAAGACTCCAAGTTCTGCCCTCAGCCTAGCAATTTCCACAGTGTCACAGAACTTGAGTCCTTGAAATTTGGCAGAAGGAAACCTGGGCTTTTAAGGAATTTTGTCCCCAAAGGATAAAGTGGCAGGGTTGGGATGAACAATGTTAGCAGGTACATCACTGACTGGCAGAACCATGCCAAAATCTATAAGGAGAGAATGATGGAACTCCCCTGGGCAGCCAATCCCAGTGCCTGCCATTCCGTTCCGGAAGGCAGATGCTGAGCATTGGATTTGTGACCTCAGCCTGTCCTTCAGCAGCTAGACGCCTGCATGTCAAAGGATGAGCTTGGTCTTCATGCCCTACCCTGCCTCTGCACCTTAGGAGTCCATGGTGACTTCTGAGTTCACGCAGAACCGAGTGGTTGACAGCTATTATTAACCCTGTGAGAACAGAATGACAACATTGCATGCTAATGATATTCAGAGCTGTTTTATCACGGTAGCTGGTTTTAGCCAGGCATGGAGGTGCATGCCTGTGATTCCAGCTGTGGTGGGGGAGGTGGAAAAGGAAGATCTCAAGTTCCAGGTGACTCTGGGCTATGCGGAGAAACGCTCCCCAAGAGGAGGATGGCGCTCCCCAAGAGAGGGATAGGGGAGGGAATACGGAGGAGGAAAAAGACGAACAGAAACAAACAAACAAACAAAAATGGTCACAAAATATTTCCTGTCTCACTTCAGAATGTTGTCTATTCTCATGTTTGGATCCGTCGAACCTTTCTGTGAACTCCTGTTGTTGTTCCATGCAAATCCTCCACCCCCTCTTGGTACCTGACTTCATGACTTCAACCAAAACTGAGGGTTTCATGGATCCTTGCAGAGATATAGCATCAATTTGCTCTGAGAATGTACCAGGAGCTTATAGCTCTTCCTTTCTTATGATGCAAACATTTTGTGTTTAATGTCAGTGTGATACTCACGCCCTGATGCAGGTTTCCCTGGGGTCAGATGCCATCCTCGCCTCAGACTTCATTTAAAATGTGATGTATAAATGTTAAGGTCTAAACCCACCAGATCTGAGGTCATGGGCGTGATGTAGACTCCATCACTGAGTGGATCTTATCTCCCTGTGTTTAATTTATTCTTACTTAATGTCTGGAACAGCCCGTTTTATAAATGATCGTTAGGGGTCAGACCCCTCAGCAGCCTCTCCTAAATTGCTCTCTAATGACTACTGTATTCAAAGCCTGGTTACTAGGGGCATCAGGAAAAAATGCCAGAAAAGAATTACACTTCCCTACCTTCAGATTCAAGGCTTACTTCAATATCATTGGCTAAATCATGCAAGTAAATTAAGTATATGGGCACAAAAATGATGTTTGCTAAAGGTAGAAAATAGTACTTCTTTGTTTAAACTAGTGGCTGGGCTACATTCGGAGTGTTCCACACTGCGCAGAGTAGATCATCCTTGGAATGCCAACTCCTCAGTAAAGTTAACAACTTTTGGGGGCTGAAGAAATTGTTCAGCTATTAAGAGCGGTGTCTTCTCTTGCTGAGGACTCCAGTTTGGTTCCCAGCATTGACACTGGAGCTCACAACTGTCCATGACTCCAGTTCTGTGTGTATGAGATATGCACATGGTTCATCAACATACATTCGGATAAAATACACATCATAAAATACATATGGATCTGCAAAAATAAAAATTACAGATTTTTTCACTTCGGAGCAATGCAACTCTGGGAAAATTACTTAATCCTGTGGGAAACTCAGGGTCCTCATAGATAAAATAGGGAGTGCTCTGAATCCAACATGAATTGAGAATGGAAAATAAAAGCAGAGTAAACACTGCCTTTAAAATACTTGACTAGCCAGCCAGGTGAGGTGGTGCACACCTTTAATCCCAGCAGAGGCAGAGGCAGAGGCAGGCAGATCCTGTGAGTTCAAGGGCAGCCTGGTCTACATAGTCCCAGGACAGCCAGGTCTATACAGAGAAACCCTGTATCAATACCCCCCCACCCAAATACTTGAATAACTAACTTTAAGAATGGTGACTCTTGCTTTCAGATTTCTATGCTCTGAGTCCCCTCCCCTACCCTGCTCAGACACATTTTGCATTCCACAGCTTGAATGGACTTTAACCCCATGCTTGTCTTTGCTTTCAAAGACTTCCAGGCCAGCCATTCAATTAGTCATTTTGTGTCCCAGCTGGCCTTCACCTGCTGCCTCAGATGGCTGACAGCTGCAGATGCAGTGTGGTCCTGTCAGCTGTCGCCTCTTTCTGCAGACACAGTGTCTTCAGGGTGAGTAGTATCACCTCCTCTCAGGAGCCTCTAGTGGGGAATTGAACCTCAAACTTCAGCTTCACCCAGCTGACACATGCTGTCCATCTACTGGACATCATTGGAGGGAGGAAGATGTATACAGTGGGAGGAGTTGATTTGCAGAAATGGAAAAGAACCATAGTGCAGAAGAAAGATGGAACATGGCTGGAAGGGAGAAGGACCCGGGTAAAATGAGAATTCAAGCCACAGCAGACTAGGGTGTGGTCCCCTCTGTGACGGAGACTCTTCTCCTATCCTAAGACTCCTCAGCCTTTCCCTTTCTGACTCAACCTCTCTGTCTTTAATGCTTAATTTTCTCCAACAAATACTTTATGTATGGTCAATGTTTTTTTCTAAAACATACACATGGTTATCTTTCTTTTATCTAATGTTGGGGGAGCATCTCTCAGTTTTCCATGACCGAGTTTACTCTTTGTTTGCCAGATATAGAATTCTATAGCATATAATAAAACTTCCCGTGGCCAGTGTCACTCGGTTCCTGCCCATGCAGAGGGACCCAGGAGGCCAGGCTAAAAGCTTCTTCCTAGGTAGGTCTTAGTGTCCCTGTTCCTATGGAAAGGCAATGGCCTGACGCCGTTTGTTAGAGAATCCAACCCCTATGGAAGAGCTAAATACCACTTGTGTTTAATATTTCACCCCATGGGCACTGAACTCTGCTTCTGGCTTCTCTGTGGTTAATGTTATCTGATTTACTATTTGGCTAAACAAATACAGTTCTCTACCTTTGTGGCGCCCCCATGTTGAGTTGACTCCAGCAGCTTTATTGTATTTGCTGACATCTGCTAAATAGATTTCAGAAGAACGTCTTTGCTATTCCCCAAGGCTTACATTTCATACACATTTTAAAACCATTTATCCAATTGGAAGCCAAATAAATTCTCTTGGAATTTTGATTATAATTTTATTAGATTTCTATGTTTATATAGAGAAAACCAACTATTGACATATGGATACTGCTTGTCTTTGTAACTGACTTTTTAAAATGTCAGATATGTTCAAATTTCCTTACTAAAAGCCTTATTAATTATTTTCCCACATAAACTTAACAAATTATAGTAGCTGTTTGGGCTTGGCAAGGCTATTTTGCTTTGTTGTTGTTGTTGTTTTAGAGCATGAATAGAAAGCATGGATAGAAAGATTTTAAAAGGGAATAATTATGGCCACCAGGAATTGGCAATCATTTATATCTCAGTCATTTTCCATAAAACATCATGTGTGCCACCAGCAAGAACAAAGAGTGTATGTAAGTATGTGGCTGCAATGTGAGTGTCACGTAACGTGACATACAAAAAATATATGACGAAGCTGATCAGTGTCTACAGTCAAATCGGTATTTTCAATTTGTCTCACACAGAGCCAACTGCATGCTACACATGTGAGATTCACCTTAAACAAATAACACAGGAGAGCTGCAGGATTTACAAATGCATGCAGAAGGAAACAGAGCTGGTGAGAAAGTCAAGTAGATGACCCCAACAATAAGTTGAAGTTCAAGCATGAATATTAATCAGAAATATGAAATATGAATTGCCATAGATAGTCCATATCTAGACATGGGGAGTATGAAGACATGCATGCCAACCACCTCATCAGCTTCTCCAAAGGGTGAGAATTACGGGGGATCCAGACAAGGCAGGCACACAACTCAGTGCAGGCAACATCCAAGTGCGAGAGGAGAAAAGGGACATTTGAGAACACAAGGGTAATTCTAGACAGGCCTCTGCTTTTCCATCATAGACAGTAAATCATTGTATATAAAAGAGGTTGTGTGTGTGTGTGTGTGTGTGTGTGTGTGTGTGTGTGTGTGAATAGAAGGCGTTCAAGAATTGGGGTGGGGGGGAGAATCCCCGATTGAAGCATGTCAGAGATCTACCAGTGACCAACAGTGGGGTAATTTAAAGAACAAAAACATCTACGGGCTGGGGGTGGCTCAGGGAAGGATTTGCTTCACAGGTTGAAGCCCTGAGGTTGATCCCCAGGCCCCAGGTAGAAATCCAGGGGAGGTGAGATGCACATTTCATCCCAGTGCTGTGGAGAAGGGGGTGATGTGTGGACCCCTCAGGATCCCTGGCCTTCCAACCTAGTCAAAATAGCACGTCCCCGACCAATGAAGAGAATCAGTCTCAGAAAAACCAGATGATATTCCTGAGGTACAACATAAAAGGTTGACTTCTGGCATCCATATGTATTAGAATACAACTGCACACAGCAGCACATAAATACACACATGTACAAACACTCAAATATCCCAGAGTCCATACGCTCTAAATATCTACATTAGCAAATACATTAACTACACATTAACAAATGTTGGGGGAAAGATCAATCCACCATGTGGAAGAATTCCAAACAATTAAGTAAACTCCCCACCCTCCAGGAAATGCACTTCGTCTCCACAGGCCTGAGCAGCTGCAGACGGCGGCTTCCTTTGCAGTGCTCAAAGGAAGCATCAATCATAAGGCATCATACTTTTCCTATGAACTCTGGACATGATGTGCTAACTGTGCCTACCTATGAGTCCCCTGTCCTCATGAGAACATCAGACCAAGTCCAACAGGCTTATGCTGGAAAATTCCCAGGCCTGCCAAGGTCCTGACTCACAAGCTTGAGAACATCCCAAGAGGCCCTCAAGGAGAAGGGATGGTCCTGTGTGATGTGCTGTATTTGACTGTATTCCCCTAGGGTTGCCTTTAGAGATCATAGCAAGAGACTCTGCTCCCTGAATGGGCTTATGCTACCACTGTCCAGATGGGTTACCGCTGGCGTATATTTCAAGTGAAAACCTGAGTCCAGTCTCTTTCTCACTGGTGCTTTCTGATCACATGGTATCTTTCATCATGCAAGGACCCATTATGAAGGCCCCTGGCAGCTGTGTCCTCTCAGTCCTGGACTGTGAGCAAGCACACATGTGTTCACTATGGAGTATGCTGCCTGTGGTCGGGTTTCAGTAGCACAATGTGGACTGAGACAAGCACACCCTGGGAAAGGGACACTAGGTAAGAGACAGGACAGTATCATTCCTGGCTCATTGATAGCTGCATACTCTATAGAATCTGTGAGAACCCTACATGAGTCCTCTCCCCAGGTCCTCTATGGTGGAGGAGGGCAGGGCTGACACCTAATCTGTCCTTTGACTACCACACGTACCTTATTAGGTGAGCAGCCTTCTTCCACAACGCTAAACAAATAATAAGTATTTTCTTTAAAGAATAAAGAGAATAAAGCTATAATGTACTTTAAAAAGTTTGACTTTGGCTGAGCATAGTGGACTCTGGTTAGTAGGCTGAGGCAGGAGGATTACAGTGAGTATGAGACAATACAAGGCTACATACTGTCTCAGAAAACACCAAAACCAACCAACCAAGCAAACAAACAAAACATCAACTTTGTGCAAGGCCAAATTCCAAATCAAATTTGACGAGTATAGTTTTAGGATTACCTGGGCTATGGAGTAAGTAATTCAATGAATTATGAAATAATGAGATGCAGTCAATGTTATTAGCATTTAGTACCTAATTATGCGACCAGAGTATTAAATAGCAAAGCATTAAATGAAGAGCCATCCATCCATCAGGATGCAGTGAGCACTGTAAAGAGCCATCCATCTAATCGGATGCAGAGAGCCTTTCAGCTGACCAAGGCTGGGAGACAGGAGGGCATGGCATCCGCCTTCTCTCAGCCTCCCTTCTCAGCCAAGTTTAGTGAATGAAGTGAAGTCCCTGCCTTCCTCTCCTCGCACATCTCTCATCTGCTGCACTCAGCTTGGTGCACCTGTGGGGTCAAAACTGCTTCTTTTCAGGTACAGCAACCCCCGTGGCTGAAACAGACAGCCAAGCAATGCTTGCTGATGTGTTATCCAGTCTTAAAGGCAACAGGAAAACTTCTCAACCAGCCACAAGAGATGGCCAGGGCTCTGGAGGGATGAAAATGAGAGTTGGGATATAGAGTGGGGTTGATTCCACTTGAGCTTGCCATGGAACCAGGAAGACACCACACTTGAAGCAGAGACACAGCAAGGCCTCAGGTGAGTATGATGTTTGCTTGTCACCCCAGGTCCTCCCGGGTGCACAGAACCTTCTGTGGTCAAGGAAGGCTGCAGGGGCCAAAGAAGCCACAGCCACAGTCACACCATGGCCACACTCATTGTTTTCAATAGGATGGATCTGAAGGAATACCACAGTCTGTAGTAGGTTATGTCCACCCTCTGGCTTATGTGCTTCCACAGGCTGCTTCCTCTGAGCCAGTGGCTTGAATGTGGTCTGCCTGCCTTCCAAGGCCTCCTGTAATGCTTTCTTTCACCCTGACAAACCACCCACTGCTGGGAAGTCTCCATAGTCTTACAAGTCCAGGTTACATACTGGACTATGTTCCTGTTCAAATCATTCATTTGCTTCAGCCGCATCCAGAGTGCAGGTTAGGCCGACTGTGCCAGTGAGGACACAGCATGCAGATGGCATCCTTGTCCTCTTTACCTGAGGCTCCTCCCTCCTCCCATTTCAGTACCCAGCCCCTTCAGCAAAGCCTCACTACACCGTAAACCCTGTGGCATACAGAAAGAGAAAGGTGACAGAATTCGGGTGTTTAGTTGAGTTTTAGGAGTTTTAACCTCAAAAATTAACTCAGACCCCTTGGAATCCTTTACAGTTATATGTATCATGTGACAAGAGTGCCTTTGGCAGCGATATTTAGCAAGTTTCAATCATGTGTTTATTAGAATAAGATTGGAAATAGTAGATTCCTGACCTCGAGCTCGCAGATGTCTCCACAAAAGCAAACGCAGAAATATCTAATCCTCAAGTCATACGGATAAGAAACACAAGTAAATTTGTTTTACTCACAGGAATATTTCTAAGTATTTCCAACTTATTCCTTGTATGAATGGGGCATAGGAGTAATGGAAACTACACTCCCTGACCTGCCAGCAGGGTCTTCCCACAGAGAATGATGAAAGCAAAACAGAGAGCAGGCCAGAGTGTGAGGTCACCAGCCAAAGGAGATCTACTGCTAATCTGTATCAGAAACCAGCAGCCCCAAGTTTCTGCCAGCCTTAGATACCATCCTCCCTAAGTCTAGCTACAATGTTTCTTCCTCACGGCTACTCACTGGAAGTCCCCGAGTTTCATAGCATGAGTTTCTTAGGTGGGATCTTTTCAGTTTGAAATGTTTATGAGAAACCTCTGCTTCCAGAATAAGCTTTGTTGATCCTCATGAGTCTGCAAGGGGTGCTGTGAAGCCATAAGGACCAGATGGAGGAACAACAGTGAGTGGCTCTCTCCAGTTGAGGAGGCCAGAGAAGTCAGTCAGCTCAGCATGCCTCAGCCTCCTCCGGAGGGTGCATGGGCAAGGGCTGCCCTGTGTTCACCTCTTCACTGGAGATAAGTGTCTTGCTCACATGATAGCCTCCCTGTGTGAGGCCAAGTTCAAGATCTGCTTTCCTCGTCTGTCCAATTGGATTGAGACTCACCCTTGTGAATTCTGGGTGACTCGAATGTTGCAACACCTGTTTCTCAATCTCCAGGTAAGATTACATTACAGGGGACTAGACTTTTTAGTCTTGATGTGTCTTCTTTTAGAAGACGCAAAAAGTATCCCAAATGCCATGGTTAGTAAAAGATATTGTTCGTTACTGTATATTCCATGAAACACAAGCTTTCAGCTTGTTCAGGGGTCCAGAGTAGTCTAGAGAGCCAAGCCCTTACTTCTTTCGCTGAGAATGGTCAACTTCCTCAAGTTTGCCATACACAGTTTAAATCCTCAATTTTCCAATCTGTTCAGCCACTCTATGTCTTAAGATTAATTTATTCTAATTTTATACATTTGAGTGCTTTTGCTTGCACATATGTAATTTGCACCATGTATGTGCCTGGTTGTACCAAGTTTTTACATGTGAAAAAAAGCTATCGAGTTAGATCTGCTGGAACTGGAGTTACAGGCAGTTGTGAGCTATAGGGTTAGATCTGCTGGAAATGGAGTTACAGGCAGTTGTGAACCTTTGTTGGGATGCTTAGGACTGAACCCTAATCCGTGTGAGAGCAACCACTGCTCTTAAGCATTGAGCTGTTGCTCCAGCACTAAATCTGTCTTTTAATTGAAAAGATTTGCTGCTCCTCCATGCCCAGCCCACAACAACTGTCTTTTAACAGCTGTAAATAACGATGCTTCAGACCATTACCTTGATGGAAGCAGGTGATTTTCTTTCAAGCAGTTGTGGATGTTCACCGTGTTTAATGTGTGAAAAAATTGAGAATAACAATTTTTTGTGAAGCCCATAGTCAGTTTCAGTATTTTGGAAACCAAAACCGCTAACAGTGACCACAGTTTTTGGTCTGTCACTAGCTGCACACTATATTTACTGCTGGGGCCCTTGTTGTCTTAGTCACATCAAAAGTAGACAAAGATGGAGAGTTGGCTCGAAGGTAAGAGCCCTTGCTGCTCTGGTAGAGAGTTTGGGTCCTGGTACCACCAGGTCAGGCAGCTCACAACTATTTGTGACTGCAGGGGATCTAACTCTCCTGGGTACTCCTGAGCACTGATCCATATATATGTGCAGAGAGAGAGAGAGAGAGAGAGAGAGAGAGAGAGAGAGAGAGAGGAGAGGGAGAGAGACAGAGAGACAGACACAGAGAGAGACAGAGACAGAGAGAGGGGGGAGAGAGAGGAGAAAGAGAGAGAAAGGAGAGAGAGAAGAGAGAGAGAAAGGAGAGAGGGAGAAAGGAGAGAGAGAAGAGAGAGAGAAGAGAGAGAGGAGAGAGAGAGAGAGAGACAGAGAGAGAGACAGAGAGAGACAGAGAGAGGAGAAAGAGAGAGAAAGGAGAGAGAGAAGAGAGAGAGAAAGGAGAGAGGGAGAAAGGAGAGAGAGAAGAGAGAGGAGAGAGAGAAGGGAGAGAGAGAATACAGAAGCAAAAGCAAGGTCCTGTCAGTTCTCATCCAGAACGTCAGGTCCTAAGTGCCTTCCAAAAGTCTTCCTTTGTCTTACCCCTTCTTGGCAATAGGCACACTGTATCAAAATGCATCTCTGCTTTGCAGTGTTAAAGAAGATCAGGTCTCTTGTCTCTGAGATACAGCACTGAGCTCTTCCTATGCTGAGCTTGCTCACCCACACTCTCCAGATGTCTTCTGCTCTGCCCTCACTCACCATTGCAGCGTGGCTGTCATCTGCTGCAGCCCCTGAGAAGGGATGAACACAAGAGAGTGAAGAAAGTGTGGGGCCAGGGTATGGGCTTTCCCTAACTAAGCAGGACAGGTGATGTGGAGGAAAGAAGTCCCTGTAATTAAATTCAACTCCTCTTTCAAAGAGGCTGCTTATAATTAGCAGAAGCATTCCAGATTTGTGGTTCCTCTCTATCTCTAAGAAAGGCTTTCTATTCTTAGATGCTCCGAGCAGAAGCAACTGCTGTGCTGCCCCCACCTAGTGGCAACTACTATAAAGCCTTTTATGCTCAACATTAAGACGCTGGATGGGACTGAAACCCAATTTTCTCATGGTCTTAATCTTTCCCTGTAATAAATTAAGCCGCTTGAAAATTATATAAAATTTTTAATGATGAGAATATGATCTTGTGAAGCTTTGAATTTGTGGCTGACAAAGAAAGTGTTTCTTGTAATATTAAAATTACACGAGACATCATTTTCAAAGGGCATTATTGTTCTCAGTGAGCTTAAATAAATAAGTACTCTTTCACAGAGCCTTGCCTCTCTTCTAAGAAGAGGGTGTTTTCACACAAGTTCCTGATTAAGGTCAGAAATCTGGGTGTTTGCTCTGAGCAGCTCTCTCTCTCTCTCTCTCTCTCTCTCTCTCTCTCTCTCTCTCCCTCCCTCTCTCTTTCTCTCTCCCTCCCTCCCTCCCTCCCTCCCTCCCTCCCTCCCTCCCTCCCCCTTGTTTAGGAACTAAACCCAAACTCATGCATGACAGTCAATGACTCTACCACTGAGCCTTCTTAAGCAAGCAGCAGAACAGAACCGAGGGAATACCCTGACAGCTGACAGTAGGGAACCTGTTCTTTATTCTGGTTTTTTTTTTTTCTCACAAACATCATAAAAATGACTGATCCCTGAAGACAATCTCTCTAATGGAAGAGGATCTTTAAGGCTGCTTCAATTAATTGCTAGTAGTTACAGGAGGCTTCGTATTAAGAAATAGCATCTGATTAGGCTGAAAGCAATTTAGCCAAAGTAATTTGGCTCACTACAACTGGGGTGAATATGAGACATTCCACTTAAAAGCCTAATTGAAAATGAATATTTAGCAAATGATTTCTCAATCATAGTGCTTCTTAAATAAATTGCTAAAATATCTGAGTCTACTAAGTCTTTGGGGGCCATAACTCTACTCACTCTTTGTTAAGTTATCATTTCTTCTGGCTTTTTGTTGTTGTTTGTAACAGCAAATACATTGACAGATGCAGGTCCTCGAACTTTGGTAATTGTGACACTCTGGATAGTCTTATGGGTATTATTTGGAGGGGAGATAATTTCATCTACTTCAATATATTACAAAGATTTAAATAAAAAATTATAAAAATACATTTAAGAAATTGTCAAAGATACAGGAATAGTGAAAGATAAGACATTACAAACCCTACCAGTAGACTGAAAGGAGTTTGTCGTTTCAGGAGAAAGTGAGTGTTATTTTACTTGATTGTCCTGGGGGGAAGTATACACTTGGTTAAGCAATATTGGCACGGTCACCTGTGCCCATTCGGCGATGGATGGAGAGGTCTGGAGATGGAGCTGCAGAGATCAATTGGCTGGATCAGGCGAATGAGAGGCTTCTAGAGGGACTGACATGGGAACAACCCTTCTCTGAGTGGGATAGTTTGTTCAAACATTAACAAGGAAGTGGTGTTTCTATAAACTAAACGAACAGTGTCAGAACAAACATTCACCTTTCTATCACAGTGAAACAAAGGCACCAAGAAGGAATCCCTCAGGCAGCATTTGTTAAACCAAATTTTTATCTGCACTGAGTCCCAGAACAAGGGGGTTTTGTTACTGTGTAAAAATTAAACCAGGGTGTGGTTACTGCAGCTGATTCTCAGCTGCTTCCCTGCAGTGGTGGTGGATTGTAGCCTGGAATTAGAAACCAAAGGAACACTTTTTGCCCTATTCCACTTTTAGACAGGGAGCTTAGGCACAGCAACAAAAGAAAACTCGAACAGATAACATAGCCTATGAGCATTAGGGCCTCACCTCAGTCCTCTCTGCTCATGCCTTTCCTTATCTTCCTGTTTTCTCCAGAAGCCAGCTGCCAGCTTCTGTGACGTCAGAAATGAAATGCTTTCATATTGCATTCTCACACACTGCCATTTATTAATGGTGTGATGTGACCAGTCAGTCATTGGCACAGATTGTGTAGACAGTGAAGTGTGTGTGTGTGTGTGTGTGTGTGTGTGTGTGTGTTGTGTTGTGTTGTGGTGTGTGAGTGTGTGTATGTAAATGTGTGTGTACTATGTGTGGTGTATAGCGGGGGTGTTTATGTGTGTGTGTGTGTGTGTGTGTGTGTGTGTGTGTGTAGTGTGTCTGGTGTGGGGAGGTGTTTGTGTGTGTGTGCATGTATGTGAGTGTATATGATGTGTGTGGTGTTTGTGTAAATATATGTGTGGGGTGTGTGTGTGTGTGTGTGTGTGTGTGTGTGTGTGTGTGTGTGTGTAATTTGTCTTTCATAATGAAGGATGGTGGTACAACTTCGGGAGACATCCTGGGTGGGAAGCTAAGATCTAGTCTGCATCCCGAAGTCCAGAGAGTTATGGAAAGCTCTCAGAGCAGTGTGACTCAGCTGCTCTGGATGATAGCTGCTTAGTCCCAAGAGAATAGAGTGTACACTGGAGAAATGAATGCTGTTCAAGATCGTGATGCCTCCCCGCTCTTACATAGTCACTCAGTTAACTTCCCTCAACGATGACCAAAGGTCTCCATCTCTGGTGGATCCCATGGTCCAAAATTTTAAAACATTGGTGCGGCCTCCCCTTGGAGCATTTGAATATGCACTTGCAAACTGTAAAAGGTGCCTGTCAGAGTGCTCTAGACAACAGGAGCATGGCTATGGGTCTGCCTGGGAGCACAGCACTCTCTCCTGCTATCCTCCCTTCATGTCACCGTATGAGGTGGTAGCACTAGGGTGTCTACTTTTAATGATTAGAAACCAAAATGTCACCACAAAGGGTAGGACCACCATGGCAAGGTATCACGTGCATCCTTGCCGGTGCACAGCAGATGCAGCCATGTCTCAGAAGCTGCCTAACCCATTGGGCACTTAGATAAAAGGCTGTATATGTATATGTGAACATAGATGGAACACAGCTAAACTCAGAAACGAAAGGCAAAGCCTAAGCATTTCCCAGGAGAAGTGTGCTAAACACCTATAAATGAAACTGCAGACACAAGGGGACAGGGAGATAATTTTACACATTCTTAACCCATGAGAATACAGAACGGAAAGTTAAAAGGGTGAACGTGACTTTCCATTCCTTTAAAGATGCTTGCTTTAAAAAAATAGAAAATACATGTGTAAATTTAGTATATTTGAATATAAATAGTTGAAAGTACTTGAGTCTACAAGGCAGACAAAATTATGAATTATACATAAATTATTCTGTCCCTGACTGACCCAAATCTTTATTTCTTGAAAGTAGCATTTCTGTGTGTCAGCATTTCTGTGTGTGAGAGTGCAGACTAGAGGGCTGGGGTGATTTATGGATTCTTGACAGCTGGGTGGGATCTGTAACCTCAGTTTCTCAGGAGTGTACCAGGTCTTACCTCTGCAGACACTTTGGCCTAAGCTTCTGTGGGTTGGATCTGCCCTCAGCCGACTCAGGGCTCAGCCATAGATGTCCACTAACAGATTTGGAAAGTGTATGTGTTTCTGAGGGTCTACTAGTCCCCAAGGTCCTACCTCATTGGTTCTTTTCTGGTTCTGCAGAGTGAAACAGACAAACAAACAAACAAACAAACAAACAAACACTGAGGCATACCCCTACCCCAACAGAAAAGCACATAAAAAGTCAGCCCTATGCAAAAAGACTTACTTTGTGCCCTCATCCTCGGGGGCAGGTGGGGGGCATGTACAATATTTCTTTTGCCTGGCCAGGTTCAGTTCTTCAGAGCATTCCCCAAGAGTTAGTGCACCTCAGTAGTAGTATAACAGGGTTTGCTAGAGGTGGTTTTCTGACTCTGCCTTCAGTGCTCTACTCTCACAGGTATTACAGATCACTGAAAGGTGACATGGACTCTGCAGATGAGTGAAGTGCAAAGCGCTCACACTGAGAGTCTCTGATGAAACAGGCAGATGTTTCCATGCCTCTATCAGAGCCCTGTCCTGTGATGCTCAGATCCAAGAACGGGAGTGGAAGAAAAAGTTGTCCTCATTAATGTAGATGTGTATGCCGTTCACATAGCCATTTCTCAACTATGAAACACGAACCGAAGGCTCTTCTGAGCCAAAGCCTGCACCAGGCAACGGGAGATAGTGAGGGGACTTAGCTGGAATTGGCCTTGGACCTGAGGGACCCGGGGATTTCGAAAGGAAAGCTGAGCAATGCTAAATGCAGAGCTCTGCAGAATCTCCATGGCTAAACCAGGGAGCGCCTGCAGAGCAGAGATGCTGGCATCCAACTGCAGACAACGAAGACAAAGCAGGAGTCCTTCCACCCCCGCAACCATGCTGCATATACATACATTCTCTATAATTACCAGCGTACAGCTTGTGGGTCAAGGCAGAGTGTGTGGGCGAAGATTTACAGAAAGATTTTTTGCAGCTTAAGATTTTGTGCAGGATTCCTGAAATACAGCACAGACTTGTGTCTTCGCATGGTTGTGGTCTGGTACAGTCATCCAGAACTGATGGGTTTGGACTCCAAGGTCAATGAGAATGACACAGCCATTCACATTAACATTAATCTACATGTTAATAAGAATCACTAAGATGGCCCTGGCCTATGTCAGTTCACAGCCCAGACGAATCCTTCTGCCCACCTGGCTGGTCTATCTCAGCCGCGAGTGAATTCGATGTGGTTGCCTCTGAGGCTCAGGGACTACTAAACCTTATTCATTGTTACTAAACCTGAAAGCTCTTTATAAATGAATAAGAAGGCAGTGTAGTTGCACCCTCTGCCATGAATGAAGACTGTTTTAGGAAGTAAAGGCAAGATGGTAACCATGCATGAAATACCACATTCAGAAGCTTTGGTGAGTCTTGGGGATTTGATGATTTCTGCCAATTTGGGTACATTGTGGGTATGTGAGTGCTCTTTCTGTATGTACACCTGCATGCCAGAAGAGAGACTCAGATCCCAATCATAGATGGTTGTGAGCCACCAAGTTACTGGGAATTGAACTCAGCACCTCTGGAAGAGCAAACAGTGCTCTTAATCGCTGAGCCATCTCTCCGAGGTTTTGCCAATTTGAAACAAGCTAGTCACCTAGAAAGAAGAAATGTCAATTGAAAAGCAGTCTCCCTCAGTTGACCTGTGGGCACTCTGTGGTACAATTATTATCCTTGCATCATTACTGATGTGTGAGGGCTTAGCCCATTGTGGTCAGTGCCCTCCCTGGGCAGATGCTCCTGAGGTGCTTACAGAAGTAGACTGGGCAGGATCCATGAGGTGCAAGCAAATTTACAACAGCCCTAAATGACCGCTGCTGCAGTTCCTGCCTCTCGATTCCTGCTTGACTTCCTGCCCTGAATTCTTGTCATGATGGACTATGGTGCAGACACATAAGCCAAATAAAAGCTTTCCTCCCCAATCTGCTTTTGATTATGGTGTTTATTACAACAGAAATCATAGAAGACAGGAGCCAACATAAAGAAACTGTACTATCACCCTCAGAAGGCAGAAAGTAAGGCTGTGAGACGCTGACCTTCAATGGAGGAGTGCTCAAGGGCAGAAGAGGGAGAGGATTTGGGTCACTGGTTTTGAGTGGACAGCTAGAAAACCATCAGCCATATTATAGCTCATTCTTTTCAATATACATGTAATCAGTGTGTGTGTGTGTGTGTGTGTGTGTGTGTGTGTGTGTGTGTGTGTGTGTGTACATTTGACAGATGTATATAATATGTGACCAAATTAAGATAAACAGATATTCCAATGTCTCTGTATAGATCAATTCTTGGGTTGGGAACATTACAAAGTTATTTCTTTCAGGACATGGTGATGCACACCTTTAATTCTAGCACTTGGGAGGCAGAGGCAGAGGCAGGTGGCTCTCTGTGAGTTCTGGTCTACAAATAGAGTCCAGGAAAACCAGGACTTGATTTATTTATAAGTAAACAAACAAAAAGGTACATAAAATTATTTCTCTTCACTATAGCTCATTTTATAACCAATTGTAGAATTTGGTTATAAATCCTTTCCCCTTTTTACACCATCATCATCATCATCATCATCATTATTATTATTTATTATTATTATTACTATTGCTGTTATTTAGGGGGACTGTCAAGCACACATGCGAAGGTCATAACACAACTTGGTGGATGAATCTGTTCTTTCCTTCTGCTACATATGTGGGTTCCTAGGACTGATCTCAGGTTGTCTGTCAGGTTTGGCAACAGCTTTACTCAGAGATTCATCTCTCTGTCCCCCTTTTTATCTTATCTGGGGTCCCACAGCCTTTGCCCTCCCGAGGATGTTGCATTAGCTACCCTCTGCACAGTAGTACTGCATTCAGCCTGTGTACCTGCTAAAGTCCCACAACGACTGTACCATGTACTGTTTCCATCAAACAGCTAGAAAACCTGTCTCCTTCCATCATCAGCCCATCTGCCACCAAGTGATTTTTTGTCCAAACCCATACACAGCCCAGCTTCTGTAGTATGTGTGTTCCCTGAGGCACATACAGGGCTATCCATTTTCCCTGGCTTCCTTCCTCCACCTGTGTGCACCCGACAACAGCTCCCAAACCTCCACCCTGGGCAGTCTCTATGTCCTCTGACTTCAGTGCAAAAGCTGGACATCTCTGCAGCACCCATATCACGCCATGTGCCCATCACATCCGAATGTCCCCACAGAGGGTGACATGGCCGATTGTGTGCCGCATCTCCTAGAAAAGGATCCCGCTGCATTGTTAGAAGAAAGATGAGCAGTGCTGTCTGGAGCTATGAAGGATGAAACTCTAGTGATTGTTTCTACTTTTAATTGACTCACAGTAGTGCCAGTATGAGGGCACAGTGGAGACTTCAGCCCTCATATACAGTGACTAACAGCTGGACGACCTGTGTTTCCAGCTTCCTGCAAACACGCCATTTCTCCCAGTTCTTCAGAAGATACATAACAAACCACTGTAAACTGCTGTCACCTCAGCAGCAGCAGAACACTAGAACCTGCTCCTTTCTAGCTACATTTTGGTGCTTAGCCCCTCCACCTCCAGCACCATCCTCCTCCACTCTGTCCTTGGATCACCCTGTGATGTGATAAAACCTCTGGCAAAAAGCAACTTGGGGAGCAAAGGGTTTATATGGATTACACCCCTCAGTTATAAATATTCATGAGGCAAATAAAATATTTATCTCCCCTTGACCTAACTATAGTCCAACATAAAAATATTTTCCATTCAGTGTCTTTTAAAATATAAACTTTATACACATTTATGTAGAGCCTGTGTTGTTTTAATACACATAGTCTTTATGAATGTCCAAGTCCACCTACACAAACCTGTCTGTCTACATGTTTATCTTTCCCTTGTGGTAAAAATGCTCAGATTCTTTTTTGTAGATTCTTTTAAATACTCCATAGAGTATTATTAACCATAGTCATACTAGTGTGCATACCACGGTCACAGTAACACTAGTGTGCACACCACAGTCACACTAATGTGCACACTACAGCCACAGTAGTGTGCACACTATAGTCACACTATGTGCACACAATAGTCATTCCACTGTGCAGACCAGTCACACTACTGTGCATAACACAGTCACTCTACTGTGCACACCATAATCACACTACTGTGCATCCCATAGTCACACTAGTGTGCATTCAACAATCACTCCACTGTGCACACCACTATAAAGATCATAATCACTATACTGTGCACACCACAGTCACACTACTGTGCACACCATAGTCACACTATGTGCACACCAGTCACTCCACTGTGTGCACACCACAGTCACACACTGTGCTCACCATAGTCATACTATGTGCACACCACATGTGCTCAGTACCATGCAGCAGCCTTTGTCCATGCCTAGCTCTGCCCCATTCCAGCTTCTGATAACTGTCACTCTACCCTTATCCTTGTGCACGAGTGAGTGCCAAATTCCACACATGAAGTGATTGAGAAATATTTCCTATATAAGCTCATAACCCTGGCAGGAGAAACATGTTCTACTGTCCACAGTGTGAGTTTTCTGTTGTACAGTGTGTAGAATGGAAAGTTCAACAAAGTCCGTAATAGTGGGAAGCTGTTTGTATCATATTTAATTTATTTCCTAGAACAAGTGCATAAGTGCATGTGGTCAAGTCTGAGAGCTTCCAGGAACCCTAGACATTGCCTCTGTGTCTCTATAAGGAATAAAAATCTCCAAACAGATGCATAGTGGAGAAGAAACTCAGGGAGAGAAATAACAACCTATGAGCATCCCAAGTCAGAATGAGCCCTACACTGGCCAAGACAAGAGCCTTGACCTCCCAGAAGTGCGGCTTTTGATGTCTGTCCACATGCCTATGTTTGCACTCACTGTTCTCCTACAGGGCAAAGATGCTCCAATTTCAAGATATAAGGAGTCCAACTCAAAGCAAAAAGAGAACAACCACAAATATCCTGTTGCCTACAGGCCAGGCTCATGGCAACCTTTCTCGTAGGAAAGTGTCTTTAATATTTGCTCACTGGAGATGATGTATGCTTGGATGCATATTTTCCAAGATTATTGATAGAAACCAGAAGAATCAATCTCATGATTCATTGCAGAAATATTTTTGGTGTAAAAGAAAGTGTTAAGTGCTCGATGGTTGGATACAGAGAAGAAGGCATGGTGTGTGTGGTATTGCAAGAAGGGAGTGCTGTCCTGGGTGTCCTGGGTCCTGGAATGACAAGGAAGCGTGGATGGGAGGGACATGAGGCCCACGGGTTTGTTTATAGGTCAGACTGTGATAGGTGACCTTACTAGCCTTTAGAACATCGAAAGTTGAAATGTCAAGGGAAATGGGCTTTCAATTGGACATGGAGTTCGTAGGACTCACCACAGGTCTTACAGTCCTTAATGGAAGCACAAAAGAATTAATTATGGTATGCAATCTGACCGTGGGCTGCAAATATTAATTTGGGTCATTCCTAAGGATGTGACCTACTATGGAGGTGGCTACACAAGCCACTGTTAATTACCAAACAAAGTCGTAAACCAAGGCATTTATAAACCAAGGCATATGCCACATACAGGCAGGGACCACGGGTGGCAGAGCAGCTACAAAGAGGGGGAACTGCTGTAGGTTTCAGATGCTGTCTGACATATCCTTAGCTTGTTGCTGGTGGAAGTACATTCTCTTCAATGAATGAATATTTAATGTTTTAGTAGTCACAAAAGGTTTGGTCAGACATGGGAGTGAGCAATGAGTTTTTTTGTGTGACTGAAATAGCTGAAGATAATTTGGCCCTGGTCTACACAGTGTTAAATGTCAACACTCACAATGTTTAGTCTCTTGGCCTTATAGACTCTTCAGCAAAACAGAGTGGCTTTTATTTCTGGAAGCTTTAGCTAGACTCCTTTTGCACTGGGGGCTATGGTTGTGCAAGGTCTTGTCGTTGTAAGTGGTTTGATACAATAGAACTTCATGCAAAGATGGACAGTAGAAGATGTGGCGACATCTCGGTTTTACAGTGCCCGGGGAATATACCTTAAGGAACATTCATGGCGTATGTTGGGTAGCTTATTGTTCCTTTTCGTAGTCTTACAATTTTTACCATTTGCTTAATTGTAGTTAATAAAGCAGACGTTTTCATTAGATGTTCGCGTGCTTCCCTCTAGTGGTTGCATGTGTGAGCAACAGGACAAAGGAAGGCACTTGTATGACATGGCTACACTAATTACACACACATACAGGCATGCACGTGCATACACACATTCACGCATACACACACAGAGGAAAAGAAAAAAAATACCCGATTCACCTCACCCACTCAACAAAACATCTGACCATCCCTCCCTAACATTGTCAAGCTGCAAAAACTGGGGAAAAACAGAAGTATCGTTGCCATCTTCCTCCCCAATCATGCCTGCCCTGTACGCTCAAGTCCTGAATATTCTAAAGCAATTATATGACACTACGAGTAACACTGTATCTATATTAAAATTACATATAAAATTAAGATGTACCAAATGTAATGGGATTTCTATCATATCCCAAAAAACAGTCTAAAAACAAAAGAAGAAAAATCCAAAAGGTCTGCCTTCTCCTGCTCCTGTACATTCAATCCTATTCCACTCTTTAAATACTGAAAACGCTGTATCTTACTCCCTTCCTCTCTCCTCTCTCCGCCCATCTTCTCTTTTGATGGCTTTATTTGGACATGAGTACTGTGATGAGAGTATAAAGTGCCTTTAGTCTCATGTTTTGAACACTGGCCACAGCTTGCAATACTATTTTGAACTATATTATAGGGACTACAGGAAGTTCAACATGGCTGACTGGACTAGATCACTAGGGAAATGTTTACAGGCTACATGTCATGGCTGTGGCCAGGCTCTCTGCTCCCAGACCTGTGCTATGTGAGCACCAGTCGCCTTTCTCAGTCTCCTCCTGCAACACCGTTAGCAGGATGGGCTGAGCTTTCTCCTCAACCAGGAGTCAAGATGAAACCTCGGTCATACATCTTGCCACAATGATAACACAAGTAACTAATATAGACGATTAATATCAGAAAATTGAGGTTATTGATAAATGAAGCCGGACCAAGAGAGGTTTGAACCCTGGGAGATGATTTTTAGGAGGGATTTGAAAGAGATTGGAACTGAGGACTACAGATGTCCTAGATACACTAGTCTTCACTTAGTGGGGGGATGCTGCTGGGAGTCTGGAATCCCAGAATGCCTGAAGAATGGTGGGCCACAAAGACAGCACCCGTGAGGTTTCGGTGGGAACCGAACTCTATTGAAGACTGGACTCTAGACTGTGTATGTCACATTTGTGCAAAGAACCAAGCTACATTTTCCCCTGTGTCCTCAAAGTTGAGTGAGTGTGAACTCTATGGAATTGTTTTGTAGCGGAAGTTTTGACACAGCATAGCATGTGGGCTTCAGCATTGTCATTTCCCAGAGCTTTAAGCCAAACTGACACCAAGATTCAGGACTAAAGATCAGAAAAAGATTTGAGCGCACGCCTTTAATCCCAGCACTCGGGAAGCAGAGGCAGGCGGATTTCTGAGTTCGAGGCCAGCCTGGTCTACAAAGTGAGTTCCAGGACAACCAGGGCTACACAGAGAAACCCTGTCTCGAAAAACCAAGAGAAAAGAAAGAAAGAAAGAAAGAAAGAAAGAAAGAAAGAAAGAAAGAAAGGAAGGAAGGAAGGAAGGAAGGAAGGAAGGAAGGAAGGAAGGAAGGAAGGAAGAAAGAAAGAAAGAAAGAAAGAAAGAAAGAAAGAAAGAAAGAAAGAAAGAAAGAAAGAAAGAAAGAAAGAATTGAAAATGTACAGTGTGAAAGGAGAGTGTCATTGTGGACAAAGCAGATGCAGATAAAATGGCTTTAACTGGCAAAAAGATCAGCACCATTAAACAGAAGATACACAAGGTACTCAGAGACCGGTACAGCCATGGTCCAAGGGACCAGTCACATCTTGGGGTGGCTGCAGAGGCTGGCATTTTCTGTGTGCTGACACCATAGAAGTACTGGGTCAAGATAAAGGCCAGTGTGGATGGAGCACAAGTGGAGTCTGCATATCAGGGGTCCCTTGCAGCATATGCATGGGGCTTTGCATAAAATCTATGTTTGCAATATGGATAGGAGGATGTTGAGAACTGGAATACCTGCCATGGAAAGCTGCAGATACCATGTGGAGCTAGCCCAAGGCATGGTGTGCTGAACAAAGCAAGGCTCCTCAAGCCTGTGGTGGATCGCATTGTGGTAACTTGTGCCACAGAACCACGCCCAGGGCTACAAGATTTAACATTTGTCCTGTTTTGACTTTGTTTGGTCCAATATTTCCTTGCTTCCTCCAATCCCTCCCTTTGGGAATGCTGCTCAGTGCTACCGTATACTAGAAGATCATTTTATGAAGCCAAGTAGCTCAGGTATTGTCTTGAGACTCAGTAGAGACTTTGAACATTGGATATTTGGGTGAGCTGGAGTTTTTATTAATATAGTGGGAACTCTCAGATTTGGATTAGTGGAACTTCTCATTATTAGACAATCATGAGCCTTCAGGGGCAAGAGACAGAAGACTGTGATCTGAGTCTGAAATGTGCCCTACCAAACTCATATTTGGAATGCTAAATTCCCAGCTTCCAGTGCCATTTTTGAAAGCTGTGGAATCACTAAGTGGGGCCTGCAGGGTCAGCAGAAGTCAGCAGAGCCTTTGATGATTCCGGATGAGACCAGTTCTTTGCTCCTGCTGGACCGCACATCAGTAAGGAGTGGAACCTACCTGTCCTGCTCGCCATGATAAACGCAAATCCCTCTGAAACCAAGAGCCCGATTCCAGTTAAAGTCTTTGCTTGTACACACTAGAAAGGGATGTGCCCTTCTGAAGTTTCTGCCACCCTACCTCCCCTGCCATGTGGGATGAAAGTTCTCTGAAGCTGTCCCCAGAATAAACTTGACCTGTCTTGTTTTTCTCTTGTATTTCACCACAGCAACATGAAAGTAACGCCAGCACAAGTGGTAGCCCAAGGTCCTCCTCTCTCTCCACACACTGGCTTTCCAGGCACTCTCTACTCTGTCACTGGACATTTACAAGTTTTTCACTGGCACATAATTATCTCTTAGACAAGTCTGAGTACTAGATAAAACTCTGCATCCGAGCTGAAGCCCTTCCATTTCTAATAATATGAAAGGAAGCCATGGCTGCCTCTTGATAAGGAATGGCTGTAATATGATAGGGAAGCTGACCTTAAACTTGGGACACAGAATCCAAACATGTACTTGTTACGTGATTTCACATTTCTGCCTGTCTGGCATCTGGGGCTGGGACTGTTCAGAACACTCCCTTAGCATGAGGGAGAGCCTGGGTTTGATCTTCAGCAGCTTCCACCACTGCCAAGGGACCTCTCACCTGGTTTGCCTCCTCTCTGGCCTCAGTCTCAACTCTGTTTCTGGCTGGACCATCCACTTTCTCAGAAGAAATGTAGGGTTAGCAAATGTCTTTCCAATCATCAAGACAAGTTACACATTTGAGATTTTTCTGAGGTGTCTGTGACTCCACTGTGTACACTCAACATGTACACACACATGCACATACATGTTCAATACACTCACATGTGCATACACACACACACACTATATATATATATATATATATATATATATATATATATATATATAGTAAGAAGCACATAGACACAGCAGGATCTGGGATGTGGCGAGATGAAACTCCAAAGATGCCAATCATGATTGAGTTCCCACCAGAAGATAAGGGTTTCCCTTGCTGTGTGAACAGATTGACTTCTATGGGTCTCCACTCTCACCCTTGACTTCTGTGACTGGCCAAACAGATTCCTTGATTGATGGTACTTCATTTTAGAAATGCTTTGTTTGTTTTTGCTGTGACATTTGGAAGTGGGTCTGGAAGCCCTCTTAAGTTTGCGGCTCATACTTGGCAAAAAAACCGATCCACTTCTCTTTAATTTCCAGGAGTCACACTGAACACGTTGTGCAATAACTTTATTGGAAATGAGAAATTTATGTGGATGAGCTGACTTTCCCACCCTCTCTGCTGCGTTGCTCACACTGAGTGTGTCCCCCACTCCACTGGTGAGCTGGGCCCCAACACAGACTCCCTCCCTAGGGAGAGTCCACAGGAAGACTCAAGGGATTCCTCTTATCTGCAGAAAAGACTGGAGAAGGGTTACACACAGTCACCCAGGGCCTGTCCATACTCACATGGTGATCCAATATACACATTCTTTAGTCTCCAGAAGACCCTTTATCTGGATGCTTGGTCCCCATCCAGCCCCTGATATACAGAACCTACTTGTGCTGTCTCATAATACCAAGATCCTGGATCCTTTCTCTTAGACTATGTTAAATGCCAAGCAACCTTTGACCTACACATGACATTTTTGACACATCTGGACAATCACAAGAAGTGAAGTGCCTTCAGGTGAATAGTTGTACATTTATTTGGAACCATAAGGATACTTCAGTTCCTTCCTTTCTCCCATTGCTCCCTCCTCCCATCATTCCCTCCTTCTCCCATTATTCTCTCCTTCTCCCCATCATTCCTTCCTTCTCCTTCTCCTTCTCTCCTCCCCATGATTTCCCTCCTTCATTCCCATCATTGTCTTCTCCCCCATCATTCCTTCCTTCTTTCTACCTCCAACATTTCCTGCTCTCCCCATTATAACTTCCTTCTTTCTACCCCCATATTTCCCTCCTTCTCCCCAGACCCCTTTCTTACTCAGGGTGCCTAAGGACAATATATTTATTTCTTACTTTTTTGGTATCTATAACTGAATCCCTGACAGGAGCTATTAGGGGAGGGAGCAAGAACACATTTAGACTCATGTTTGAGAGGGCACAGTCCATAACTGACATGTGGAAGAGTTCTTAGAAGCTAGAGTGACTACAGATCCTCAAATTTCAGCAGAGGATATTCAGGCCAGAATCAGTGTAGGACCAGACACCATGACCCACTTCCTATAACTAAACTCTACCTTAGTGATCTCACAATTTCCCCAAAGAGCACTACCAGTTGAGACCAAGTATCCAGACACAGGGTCTTGGGAGGGATCAGCTCACATTCAAACCATAAGCTTCTAATTTCTGTAAATTTTACTTCCAGATGTCTTACTAACATAAAACCAGACAATTCATTTCTTTTTCTTTGGCATTATAGTTTAATTTTTTTCTGTGTTCATGAGTATAGATATGGGCATGCTGTCATTTTGATTATGTATACAGCATGCAAGGCATTATTCCAATAACTTGTACATACTCATTAAGTTTTCCAAAAAATGATAAGCTATGGTGGTATTGAAATTTGAGAACCCCTGTTATAGGTTATTTAATAAGAAACTAGAATTAGAACAAAAACAAATAATTTTTTCTCTACAACAAAAAGCCTTCATGGAGGAGAGGAAGAAGGGATAAGAGAGAGGATTCCCTACTCCCACCATTTAACAAGGTGTGTTTGTATCCATGTGCCCTGTGCACACACATTCCATGTGGGTGGATTTATACATTGTCACATGTGGAAATTTTCACCTCTGACAGCCTTGTGTTAATTTTTTTTTTTTTTTACTTTAAACCATTTTAGATTTTAAAGGTTTCAACTTTTATATTGAGGTCTTTGATCCATTTAATGGATTTGCTGTATAAGGTGGACAACAGATATCTGGTTCATTCTTTTATATGTGGATATCTAGTTCTAATTAAGAGGCTATTTTCTTCCTATGTATACTTTGGAACCTTTGTAAAAAAATTAAGATGCTATTATTGTGGATTTGTATCTTTTTGTTCCATCGAATACCATCTGATATCATGGTTCATTTCGATCTGGCTTGGTTTGTTTATCTAGGGTCATTTGTGTTTCCATCTGATTTATGTTTTACTTTATTTCTGTGAGTAAGCGCATTGTCTATGAACCTGTAGCTAGAAGGATCAAAGGCTCTAGGAGGGAACCTATAACTGTTACTCTGCTCCATGGATGTCATTAGGAATTAGACCCACTCCCAATGACTTGTCGTGGCATTCATAGATTAAGGCACTTCTCTAGGCCCTTGCCAGAGAAGCCTCTATCTGCAGTGAATGGTGATTAGCTTAGAGGCCCATTCTGGCCAAGGTGAGGGAAATAAGAGACTAAGGAATGCTCAGACATAAAATGAATTTAAGAAAACATTGGCATCTGAATGGGTTGGCATCATATCTGTAGACTGCTTTGAGTGGGCTAACCATTTCTCAACACCAGTTCATTCAACCCATAACTGGGGGAATCTTCTCCTGTCTCTGTTTCTACAGTGTTTCACAGGTGTTCTTGCAGAGCTGTCCTCTGCTTGGCTGGGCATATTCTTGGGCTTTGATTGTTCTTGTTCTTTTTGTTTTTGTTTTTTTGTTCTGTTGGCAGTTGAGAATAGGATTGTTTTTCTGATGTTGTTGTTGTTCTCAGTGTGTTTGCCATTGGTCTACAGGAAGTCTACTGAGTTTTTGTCTGATAATTCTGTTTCCTGCCCCTTTCCTGAAGGAATGCATGAGCTCCAGACATGATTGAATATTTAAGGCTTTGTGTAGAGAAGTATGCCATCTGCAAACAGGTGTACTCCGACTTTTTCCTTTCCTATTTGAATCCCCTTTATTCGCTGTTCTGGTTTAGAATTCAAGTACAATATTAAATAGGTGTGGATGAAGTGGGCCTACTTTTTTAACCCTGATTTTAGTGGAAATGCTTTTAGTTTTTTTTCCCATTTAGCTTGATGTTAACCGTAGGCTTATTAAGTACAATCTTTATTATGTTGAGACCTAAAATTCAAGCTGATAGAGGAAAATTGGAAGAAACACCTCAAAATACCAGCACAGGCAAGCACTTTCTGAACAGCACTCTGGTTGCTCAGGAAATAGCCCATCAGCTGAAAATGGGATTATGTGAAATTAAAAGATTTCTTCATGGCAATGAAATCAATGTATCTAGTGAATGGACAGCCTACAGAATAGGAGAAAAAAGTGCTAACTAAATATCTGACAGAGGTTTATACCCACAATATGTAAGAATTCATGTGTCAATATCCCTAGTAGTTAAAGGCGTCACACTTAGAATACACTATAAGAACTCAAACAAAATAAATGCATAAGTGCTGATAAACCAAACAATTCAATAAATAAATGGGCCAATGAAATGAACAGGCCCTTCTCAAAGGATGAAGCTGGCCCGGCCAATAAACACATGGAACATATTCAACATTCCCAGTCACCAGAGAAATGCAAATAGAACCACAGTGAGATTCCATTTCACTCTAGCCAAATTAATCTGTCATCAAAACAGGGGTAACAGCAAGTGGTATCAGGGATGTGGGCAGAGGGGAACTCTTACTGCCAGTGGCAGAAATGGTCTAGAAACTGATCTAGAAACTGGAAATCAGTGTGCAGGTTACAGAGAAAACTAAAGATGGGTCTTACATCTCACACTATTGCTGGGTTATTTCCCCAAACACTCCTGTTCAAATCCAGTGTTTTTAGTTGACCTTTACTCTCTGAGTAGTAATGATAACTCGTAGACGTTAATAGATTCCTTGGAGATGTACAAAATATCCAGACTTTACCATTAGTGCCCCAACACTTGTTATTTCATCTGAAATGCTTCTCACCTGATTTTTCAAAGTTAGAGTTGTATAGAGAAATACCAAAAGTGGATGTTGGCAGACCAAACGGTGTTGGCAATGGTCAGAAGGCATGGTGCTTTTATTTGGCAATCAACCATAGCAGTAGAGCTAGGGAGGTCACTAGCCACTCTCCTGAGACAATGCTTCTCCTCCCCCCAGCCCTACTGATTCTGAGACAGGATCCTCACATGGGGCACATATTTGCTTCATCTCGATGTCAGATGCTACGAAGCTTGCTTAAACCTCACCTGTTATGGAGCAAATAGGGCAGATGCTTCCTTCTGGAATCTAACCCCTAATCTGCAATGGCAGCAGCAGCCACATACTGAACAGGGAGGAAATCTCTGCTCTGCCACAAACACACGCTCAAAGCAGAGCTTATGTGAGTGGCTACAGCTTCTCGTTAGTGACCTCTGTGCAGATCAGCTGTATCTACAATACCATTTTATAAAACCACCGGAAGTTACCACAAAATACACCTATGATCCAAAAAAATGAGTGAATTCTTTCCTTCTGTGAAAAATACCTCGACATCAGAATCAATTGCCAGCTCAACCTAGGTCAAGAAAACTCTTTTATCCAATTATTTCACACTTAAACCTTTTTAATTAAGTTTATTTTACACTTGAATTTATAAGGATTTTTGTCTATTGCCAGTTCAAGACTTCTAGATTTAAAAACAAACAACCTTTCCATAGTATCCCATAGTATTACCTGGAAAAGAGCGTGTGTGTACTTAGCATGAGAAGGGAGAGTAAATCCTGAGACTTAGCGTGAATGCTTCAGTGACCTGCAGTTGTGGGCCCTCTTCTCATGGCAAATCGCAAAACAAGGAAATCTCCCTGCATTCTGAACATGTGTCACCCAAGGCAAAAAGCAAGGTTGCGGTGCGTGTTGGCAAAGGACTGGAGAAAACGGTCTTCCTCATCCGGTCTTTCTGAGCGCGGGCTCCGTTTCTCATAACTCACATGGCACACTTCGGTTGTGGCTGTCTGTTATATTTCCTGGTTTGGATCAGATTCAACGGGTCACGAGAAAACTTTCGCTGACGGCTTTCCCCATCTTTTAGTTTTTCCAGTCGTCTGTTTCTCCCTCGGAGGTACAGAGAAGACGAGGGAAGGGGATCACGCACTCCAGCAAGTGAGTTACAGCAGTTTTAGGGCACCAAAGAAGGTGTCGTCTCCGTTGCGTGAAATCTGTGCATTCTCCCGAGGAATTGCAAGCTGAATCTCATCTCCTTCTTCCAGCCTCGCGATGCCTGGGAGAGAGGGGCAACAAGAGTTTTCCGTAGTTGCTGTTCACCAGAGAGTCCATTAGAAGAAGCTATTGTATCACGTCAGCACAGCATTCACGCTTCACTCAATAACTGCTCATAGTCCTGTTAGCTTTAAAACTAAATGGGTACATTAAGAGCAGAACCAACAGGGTTCAGCAGATGTGTGTCTGCTGTACATAGACTGGGATCCCAGTGGCGAATGTCACCATCAGGTAGATCAAACCTTGTTCTTTGAGAGGATATTGTAGAGTCACTGAGAGAAGCCCAGCATTATGGTAATCTTATTTATTTATTTATTGGTATTAGTTGTGTGTGTGTGTGTGTGTGTGTGTATGGGCACACATCCCAGCACATGTGTGGAAGTCTGTGCTGGTTTGAATATGCTTGGCCAAGGGAGTGGCGCTATGAGGAGGTGTGACCTTCTTGGATTAGGTACGACCTTGCTGGCAGAAGTGTGTCACTGTGGGGGGTGGGCAACAAAACCCTCCTCCTAACTAGGTGGGAGCCAGTCTTCTCCTAGCAGCCTTCAGATAAAGATGTAGAACTGTCAGCTCCTCCTGCACCATGCCTGCCAGGAAGCTACCATGTTCTCACCTTGATGATAATAGACTGAACCTCTGAACCTGTAAGCAATTCTAATGAAATGTTATCCTTGCTAGAGTTACCTTGGTCATAGTATCTGTTCATGGCAGTAAAACCCTAACTAAGACAAGGTCAGAGGACAACTCTGTAGAGTTGGTTTTCCTTCCCTCCTCTATACAGGTTCTGTGATCAAACTCAGATTGCCCAGCTTGCATGGCAAGTACCTCCACTCAGTGAGTCATCTCACCAGTCCGTGCTCATACCTTAAAATATGCATTTAACCTGTAAATAGTTTTGAAGGTTTAAAAGATAAGCTGGGCACGGTGGCCACATGCCAATATTCCCAACCTCGGAATTCAAGTCCAGCCTGGGCTATACATGCAATGAAAATTCAGCCCAGGCTACAGAATAAGATCCTGTCTCAAAAAAGCCAAAAATAGATATCTAAAAGTAAAAGGCTTATTTATCGACAAGCCACACTGTTTAGCAGATTTTCTTTGAGTCCAGGCTCCTGTTTTTCATCATTTGGGGTTCTTCTCCCAGTTGTCTACATTATGGGCTTCCTTAAATGACTATGATTATCTTTATGATCAAAAGAAACAAAGTAATAAACTCCATGAAATGCTAGTTTGTGCCTAATTTATAATGATATATTTCATGACTTAGGAGCCACATTCTATCTATGAGGTTACCAATGCAGACAAGCAATGCTCCAGACATGCTGTACAGTTGTGCCTTGAAATTGACAAAGTATTAAGGGATTAGTTACCTTATGTAGTTAAAGAAGAGATGTCACAGCATATGTACTGAATAGATTTGTGGCGGCCCTGGACACTAAGCATGATGTAATACCATGGCCAGCACTGTGGCAAACACTTCAAGCTCAAGAAATGGGTGGGAACCACTGTAGTCGAGGTTCTCAACCTTCCTAAGGCTGACACCCTCCAATACATACAGTTCCTCATGCTGTGGTGACCTTGGCACCATGCTTCTTCGCGTTTCAAGCTAAGCACTTGGGTTTGGGTGGGTTAGTGTGGGGTCATAAAACAAATTCAAGATGAAAGTAGCAAGCCTGACATTTCTTAGAGCTGGTTCTTGTGTACAGTCCTGACCTACTGATCCTGAAACATACCTTTAACATCAAAGGAGTTAACCTTTAAAAAGAACGGCACCTGGGAGTCTGTGGGACTCTACCCTCAGGAGGGAGTTGTGGGAAAACCTACTGAGTGGAAATGTCTAAGGAGTATCAGCTGTGACGCTGTGACATCCTATAGCAAATGTGAGCTGCGGAGTGGAGAGGCTTTGCCATGGATAAATATTGCACAATACCAAATTGCTGGTCAGCACTGGGTACAGAGGCAGACTCCTTTATGAAAATTAGGGACTTTCAACACAACAGAATTTCTCCTGGCTACGGAAGTAACTGGGGCTGCAGACCCAGTGTGCCCTGGCCTCTGCAGTGGAACTGTGTTCTCTCTGAGCATTTGTGTATAATGAATGGCCTTTGAAATGCTGAGGGGTGATTCACAGCCCTGGGGTTCACGTCACTGTCGGTGACAGCTGTAGCTGAGACTAGGGCAGTTTTTTGGGTTCTGAAAAGATCTGTCAAAGGCACCAGAGATATACACACATGTGTAAAGGAAATAGTTTCTTTAAAACCAGTGCTGATAATTTTGAAATGAAATGAGGAAAATGTTGGGGATTCCAGTGTGGAACAGATAAGGTGCCTTCTCTTATGCTTCCGTGTCTTTGTGCTGCTGCCATTCTGAGCTCCCTACTAGTCAGGTATCTGAGGCTACCTGTTTAACCATGAGACCTAACCCAGCCATTCTGCAGTATGCCCTTCCTTGCACTCAGGACCAACAGGAGCTACTTTTTCCCATCACATGCTCATATTGTGGGGCCAGGCATGCTATAGCTTGAGGCTGAGGAGCTGAGGAACTTCTGTGTTGTGTTGTGTTGTGTTGTGTTACATTATGATGTTATGACCTGTCCTGTCATTTCTGTAGCTCAGATTCTCCGGAGATGAGGAGGTCACAAGAGTAAGGAATCATGACTGCTAGGCAGTGAAGCTGACAGAGAATGGAACAAGAGAAGAAACCCCAGAAGGCTCTCAGGTTTCTGCAGCTGGCAGCGAGCAGACATTGTTCCTGCTGCTGTTCTTAAAATGGATGGAAGGGCATCTACCTTAGACTTGCCTTTTCCTGGACATTCCCAGCTGTGGTTACAAGCACAGGTCCAGAACAAGATTGGGACCTCAGCTTTCCTTCATGGCTCATAAAGCCACTTCCCTCCATGAAACACTATTGATGGTTAATGGCTTCTGGGAGGAGTGCCATTTTCTCGAGTGGTGTAACCACTAACACTTGCCCAGGCTCAAGCAAATAACCTTCCTCCCATGCTCTTGAAGCAACCCAAATTAAACTCAGTGAGGCTAACAGAGAAAATGACAGGAAAGCAGGAGGGTCCATGTTTAGATGAAGAAGGAATATGGCAGAAGTGGAAGTTGGTTAAAGAGTGTATCTGTGGTAGAAATCATTATAATCACTTATGGATGTGTCAGAGAAAGAGTAGGAGAGAAATAAGGTATGCTCCAATGTCAAATTCTGTGACCCTCATTTTTAACTTTTTAAAAGCACATTTATTTAATGTAATTATTTTTTTCTGTGTATTGGTATTTTTCCTGCGTATCTTTATGTGCACTATGTATGTGCAGGGCCCAAGGAGGCCATAAGAGAGTGCCAGGTCCCTTGGGACTAGAGGTACAGAGAGTTGTGCGCTGCCATGTGGGTGCTGGAAATGAAGCTGAGGTTCTCTGGAAGAGCAGCCAGTGTTCTTCATTATGAGACTGCCTCTCCATCCCCATCTCTGTCTTAATTTTTATAAAAATGGTATGACTATTAGTAATGATATCAGTTTTCTCCGTCAACACAAATTATTGTAAAATAAACAGCACAGTCTATGGCAGAAGGTCTTTCCATTAAGATCCCAAAGCAGCACTTTTGGGGGGAATAAGATTCCCCAGCACAATCTACACCATCTTGCTAAGCAGGTCTTAGGACAGCTACATACCAGCCGAGTAGCAGGAATTGTTGGGCAGTGTTTTGGGCATATTCTGAATACATCGGAACAGGGTCACCAGGCTCAGCTCGTCCCCAAAGACGTGTACTTTCTTCCTCTGGATGACATGACCCATAGCAAAGATGGGGTCCGTGTATAGAACCTGAGAAACAAGCCGGGATATGTCACCAGACGTGAAGGACAGTGAAAACGTCGGACCAGGGGTAGGGGAGAGTTTGACGCTACCTGGCTGTAGATGAAGAAATAGCCTGTTTGCCTCACCACTATTTTGTTCTCTTTCTCCTCCAAGGCATTTCCTCTTTTAAAGCTGAGAAGCCATGGAACAAATGTGTAAGTTCCTGCAGCAGAGAGAGAATTACTCATGAGACAGTAAATCGTAAAAAGCACTTTTTCTTCCCACTACATTTAAAAGAGCACATCGTATATTCTAAAATGCAAAAGGAGGAGGAAGAGGAGGAGGAGGAGAAGGACTGTCCTCCATTGGGCTATCTGCCAAACATGTTTTTAGCATGGGAAACCTGGATGCATGTGCTAAGAGACCCCATTCCACAGCTCTTGCTTATATTTTCTTTTCTTGTTCTGCACACTGGCTATTTCCTGATAAAGGCCGGGTTTTGGGGAGGATCTAGGAGAGAGAGTACCTGTTCCTCTGCACAACACACTGGGAGATTGTCTTCTTCCATCTCCTGGGTGATTCGGTGAAGAACTTAACAAAATGTATCTGGAGGAAGTGAGGCCACCACCAACTTGGCCGTAAAACACAACTAGGAAATGACACAGACAGCAACGAGGATATGCCCTGCACTGAAAACTGCTCAGAACCTGTGTGCTAAGACTACAGTGTTCAGAAGCTGAAAGGGCTTTCAGTACAGTGACATTTCCTTAATTCTATGCTGAGTGACAGGAAGACACTGTGCTCAGGGTTGACAAGAAGAGCAGAAAGGGCAACAGGCTAGGGAATCAAGCCACCAGACCAGACTGGAGCAAGGCGCTTCCTAGAGCTCGCACCCAGGAAGAGAGAAAAACATGCATTTCATGGGAAGAGTTTACTATACGGTAGTGGGCACAGATGCTGTCTGCAAACAGTGGCATCGGGCTGAGCCTCAAGGCTAGACAATGAGGGGAGCCACACACTAAATGAAGGGAAGCAGCTGGCAGAAGATTAGGGCCCCTGCACAGTGAGCACAGAATAGCAACCAATGGTGTGGAAAGTCTAAATACACCAGACCATTCTTGTACAATGGGAAACACTAAGCCAGTCTAAAAATGTCACCTCAATAAGCAAAAAGGGGGTATGGGTTCCAAGACCAGTCAAACAAGTCCAAAGCGATACTGTAGTGACATTTATATTTCTGCGTCTGTCTCACAGGTTCATTCAGTGCCCAGTGCCCATACCACTATTACCCGTTCCTCTGGCGACGGACACCAAGTTGATTTTTTTGGCTGTTGTAATCTTGGCTACAGTGAACTTGGGAGTCTAGGTGTCTCTATTTGTTATTGATTTAGTTTTCTTTATAAACTCAGAAGTGGAATTGCTAAATCATACTGCAGTTCTACTTTTAATATCTTGGGTGTGGGAGGGGCTCTATATTTTTCTACAATGTAGAATTTATTAGAAATGTACTAATTTATATTCCTGATTCAAATAAGGTCCTTACCAGAAGAACACTAAATAAGAAGCTCATGTTTTCTGAAAATTTGAAGGAGTTAAAAATGTCCTCAGCAGGGCTGGTGAGATGGCTCAGTGGGTAAGAGCACCCGACTGCTCTTCCGAAGGTCCAAAGTTCAAATCCCAGCAACCACATGGTGGCTCACAACCATCTGTAACGAGATCTGACGCCCTCTTCTGGTGTGTCTGAAGACAGCTACAGTGTACTTACATGTAATAAATAAATAAATCTTTAAAAAAAAAAAAAAAAAAAATGTCCTCAGCAAGCCGAGCGTGGTGGCACATGCCTTTGATCCCAGCACTTGGGAGGGAGAGGCAGGCAGATTTCTGAGTTCATAAGCCAGCCTGGTCTACAGAGTGAATTCCAGGGCAGCCAGGGCAACACAGAGAAACCCTGTCTCGAAAAACAAACAAAAAGAAAAATAATGAGAAAAAAATGCCCACAGTAAAACAAAGCAAAGACCACCGTGAATTCAGGTCATAGTAAGGATCGTTAGGCTGGCTCCTCAAGGAAGCATTATCATAGATGGATGGGGGTTGGGGAGATCCTGGGGGGAAGGGCATGTGAGCTGGCAGTGCTGGAGATGGGGCAGACACAGAAGCATCATGGAATCATGGATGATCTTTCTCTTCAGCCTATACCTTGTGCGAATTCACTTCCTGGAGCTACTTCCATTGCTTGTGTTCCAGAGAGCGGAGCGGCCCTGAGGTGCCACAGGGATGGTCACCACACTTTTCTTCTCAAGTAGGAAGTCAAGGAATTTTCTTAAATAAAAATTCCCCCATTGCTCATCAGGATAACAGACTCAGAGAAGCAGGTCACATCAAACACGAATATCAAAAGCAAGCCCTCTTTACTCTCTGTGTACAACAAGATCCTAGCAAGACGTCTCCAACAAGCCAGTGCTTATTTTGTTTAAATGGAATTTTGTGCCCAAGGTGTGTTAGATCATTGAGTACTGAACAACCTGAGAAAGAATTAACGTAAAGACTGTAACAACTCGGGCATTGTAAAATAAAGATTGTTACAAGTCTAGACCCCAAGTTGGGAGTTCAAGGCCAGCCTGGTCGATCATAGCAAGTTCCAGAACAGTCAGGGTTACATAGAGTCAGGGTTACATGTTTTGTTTGTCTCAAACAAAACAAAGCAAACAGTGGGAGAAAAGGTATTGCTATAAAAGTTAAAAACAATGATTATATCAAAGTTGATTATGCTTATGGTTTATTAAAAATGAGTTGATCGTTTGAACATAGAGGACATCTTCCCCCACCTTGGGGTTCTAACTCCTCTGGGGTCAGGCCAGCTTGTTTGTCTACCTGACATTTCCCTGGGCTTTTTATCCCACATTTTTCCCCCAGCAGATATGCATCTAATAATCACTGAATTAGTAAGTTCTACATTAAGTAAAACATAATTCAAACTGATGATTGCTGTGGTAATCAGCCACAGGCAATTTCCTGTCTTTGTAAAACATTTGGCAAAACATGCTATTGAAATTCTGGAAAATGAAACACCACCCATTACAGAGTTGGCAGAGATACCAAAGTGAAGTAAAACATAGATTTCTAAAAGTACTTTTTAAATATTCTAGGCCAAAGTATTTACTTACTGAATTTTGTTCTGCATTAATTTAAATTTATTTACTGGCTCTTTACATTGTAGCTACTTTTTTGTTAACTACTCTTATTAAGAAGGTAGAGCTCATGCTTCTTTTGTTTTGTTTGTTTTCATTCACTCTACATGTTCTTCTTCTATTGTGTACATGAGCACAGGTGCACACAGCATGGGTACACATAGCACAGTACACACAACACAGGTGCACACAACACTGAACACAACACAGGTGCACACAACACAGGTGCACACAACATAGTGCATACAACACTGAACACAACACAGGTGCACATGACACAGGTACACACAACACAGGTACATACAACACAGGTGTACACAACACAGTTCATACAACACAGGTGCACACAACACAGTTCATACAACACAGTGCACACAACACAGGTGTATACAACACAGGTGCACACAACACAGGTGCACACAACACAGCTCATACAACACAGTACACATAACAGTGCACACAACACAGGTGCACACAACACAGGTATACACAACACTTAATACAATACATAGGCACACACAATCATAGGTTATATATAACCTCCCATATCATAATTGATTAAAGTTAACTGTGCTTTCAAATGCCACCAGAACATCCTCTAAGAGAGCAAACCAAGTGACATGTTAACAGCTCCGGGAATTGAAAACTTAAGTATAAATATCATGGCCCACTTAAAATGTACTTAGAACTTCAGGATATTAGTTAAACTACAGATAAAAAAAAGTACTACCTTTTGGGTTTTATTGATGTCCCCCTGTTGAGAGACACTCTAAGATGACATGCCTCACTCTGGGTGTGAACTAGGTTTTAGGTCACTGATGTATTGAAGTGTCTGAAAATAATTATGTTAACATGTAGTAATGTGAATGGAATAAAGACTTTGGTATTGATATGTAAAGGTAATTCATATGCATTGTGCAAGCACATGTCCTAAAGTATACATTTACACGCTTCAGAGTCCCACTCTGAAAAAAAAAAAAGCAACTTAAGGGAGGAAGTGTTTATGTTAGCTTATAATTCCAGGCTATAAGTCCATCACTGGCAGGATAGATGCAACTAGTCAAGTTATATTCCCAGCAAGAGAAGAGGGCAAAACATACATTCACAGTTGGATGCTTCAATTTCTTCATTCTTATTCAGTTCAAAACCCCTTGTTTAGGGAATGGTGCTGCCCACACTGAACTGTGTTTCCGTATCAGTTAAGCTAACCTCCCACAGACAAGCTGTCCTTCAAAGGTAGGCAATACTTCACTGATACTCTGTTCCCAAGTGATTCTAAGTGTGTCAAGTTGACAATTAAAGCTAATTACCCCACACCTCTAGCTGACCTTTGGGTTCTGTGCCAGCAGGAGGTGACAGCTAAGGCCAAATGATTAGCATACAAGGAATGCACAGAGCCAACTTGTAAAGATCTGAGGGAATAGGCTTCTACTTTACTTTAGGCTTCTGGTGTTTATCATTAATAACTATGGAGGTTAGGACTACAAAGAGGGAGGAACTTACCAGGCTGACTGCAGAGACAGCAGAGCAGACTTCATGGATGTAATGTGTATAAAGATGTGTAGGTAGATGCATAGATAGATACATGGATGAAGGGAGTGAGGGACGGATGGATGATGGATGGATGGATGGATGGATGGATGGATAAATGAAAGGATGGATGGATGATGGATGGATAGATGGATGAAAAGCAATGGAATAAGTAAATAACTATGCTGACAATATCATAGCAACCCACAGAAGACTCTGGGATAGGTGGTGTACCTGATTTCCAAACTGTCTAATTGTCAAGAAAAGGTTAAAAGCCAAACAAAACTATAAGCAAATCATGGACCAACCTCAAGAGAAAATAAAACCTTAACAGGAACCATCCCCCAAAATGCCAGACATGGAACTATTAAACATGTTTATGCAACTGAAGGGAACCAGGATGGTGACATATAAACAAGACACTTCCAATAACTTCCTCAAATTCTTCTAGAAACCAGAATAGTTATTAACTCATGACGTGAAGCTAGAATCACCCTGGTCCTGAAGCCAGAAACCACAAGAAACTCCATAACAAACATTAATCATGTAAGTAGATGCAATGCTCCTTGGTGGGTGCAGGACAGGATTTTTATTACTGCTGCCCAGTGCTGCACTGGAATTCCAGCTACAGCAGCCAGCATACAAAGTGAACCGGAGGAAAGGCATCCAACTGAAAGTAGTAAAGTAGAACCGTTTGTTGTCACACAAAGCAGTCATCTATGGAACAGATATTCAACCCAGCAAAACTAACAAATGGATGTAGCTAAGCGGCTTCATAAAGGGTCAACTCTCCAAAGTCATTTTCATTTCAGCCACGAAGGAAAAATGTAGAACTGAAGTAGACGACTCCATCTTTGGATATCATTTGTTATGCAACAAGCTTATGTCTTCCTAGAACCTATACGCTAAGTTCTATGTCCCAGTGATGCTCTTCAGAGGTAGAGCCTGCAGGAAGAATTATGACACATATACATATACATACATACATACATACATACTTACTATTTATTTAGGCTTTTAGAGACAGGGTTTCTTTGTGATGCCCTGGCTGTCCTAGAACTCACTCTGTAGACCAGGATAGCCTAAAACTCACAAAAATCACCTGCCTCGGCTTCCTGAGTGCTGGAATTAAAGGAATGTGCCACCACTGCCTTGCTCTTTACGAGTATCTTTTAAATAAGAGATGTGAGATACTCTTGGCACTGTGATCCATTGTTCAAGGTAATAATGAAAAGAAAACCACCACAAAATACAAATGTATGCTTAACAGACCTCCTGCCAACTGGCCTTGGACTTCTCTAGACTTCACTATTGTAGCTTAAAGCTTATAGCTTAAACAATCCAGTCTACAGTAATTTATTATAGCTACCTAAACTAAGACTGAATTCAAATGAACAAAATGGCTAGGAATAAATTTATTCAATGTATTGAAAGATGCACATGACTGAAGTTTTAATATATTGTTAAAATTAACACAGGAGAGATATGTACTTGTGAAGATGCCTCATCTACTAAGATGGCAATATTACTTGATGCTATCTACAGTCAGTACAGCTTCTTTACAAATGCACTGTTCTTTTCCTAAATGGAAAAGACAACCTTAAGTTCATTTATTATTGACAAGGATACTTGAGGCTCCAAAACAGTCCTTGCAATGAACAACACACAATGATGAAGAGTTAACTCGCCCAACTTTAAACTTTTACCAAGCGACACTTGGTGAAGTACTGCTGTGTGCTGTCACAAATGCCTATAACCCAACAGAACACTGAGCACAGAAATAAAGCCATGCTTCTCATGCTAACTGGGTCTTCACAAGTGTCCCACGACCATGCAATCCTCCCCAACAAATGACGTTAGAATAACAAGGTATCTACATGTTATGGGTGATGGCATGCCACTGTCCACACCTTACAGAAAACTGGCAAAGATGACCCATTGACTTACATATAGATACAAATGGCTTGAATAAAAAATGCAATCATTGGGAGAAAGCATAGGTGGCAATTTGCACCTGAGTTTGTTGATGTGTTTGTCAACAGTTGTAACCGAAGTGTGAGGAACAAAAGGGAATCAATAAAGAAATTTGATGTCCTTAAATTAAATACTTGTGAACAACAAGGTAATACCATGGCTGTAATCCCAGCACTCAGAAGTTAGCTTGAGGCTTCATGAGTAGACCCTATCTCTAAAATAATATAAAATAAAATGCAGACAATCCTTAAAGTAAGGGAAAATATTTACAAATCAAGCATTTTTGTAAGGGTTTTGTCATCTACGCTATAGTTTCATATCTCAACAGAAAAGAGAGAAATAGCTCAATTAAGAAGTATAGAGTAGGGCTGGTGAGATGGCTCAGTGGGTAAGAGCACCCGACTGCTCTTCCGAAGGTCCGAAGTTCAAATCCCAGCAACCACATGGTGGCTCACAACCATCCGTAATGAGATCTAACTCCCTCTTCTGGAGGGTCTGAAGATAGCTACAGTGTACTTACATGTAATAAATAAATAAATCTTTTTTTAAAAAAAAAGAAGTATAGAGTAGTCAAGGATTATAATAGAAATTTTTTCCTAAAAAGACACCCCCAAATTCAATAAAATTTGGAGTGATGCTTAAGATCATAACCCAAGAGGGGAATGTAAATCAGTAGCCAGTGAGGCCGTTCACACTGGACAGGAAAACAACAGCAACAAGCAAACCGCACTTTGCTTAGCTTCCTTCTATCTATCCATTGCCCCACTTCTGTGTTTAAAGTCCATCCTTGTGGCTATCCAGCAAAACCTTTAGAATGTGTTAGCAAATGACTCTTTGAACCAACCCAAAAGTTAAAAATGTCCAGTTAATTCTCCCCTCTTTGCCACCTGATACTCATAGCAAGGTATCTGAAAAATGCTTTGATGTACGACTGACTGTCTTTTGTTCTGCTGCTATAAAAATGGCATGGAGCTTTCTGCATTGGAATGTTTCCCGGGGCAACCTGTGGTCCGAAACCATCACCACCCATATTTGGGATAAGAATAAGTGTGAGCTCCTTTTGAGGTGTTTTGGATCAGCAGAAAGTGGTCATCATATGCAAGCATATTGCATACCAAATGCCAGTCATCTGTCTCTTTGTGCTCTGGAGAACTTGGGACACTTCCCTAGGGCTCCAGATAATAGGCAAGCAGTAAGATAAAAGCATAAAAACATGGTATCTCTTTGGGAAAGGCTCTCTGTCCTTTGCAAGGGGCAGTGGTTCCTGGCACGCAAACTTTCTTCACAAAGAAAGGTCTGCTCAACTCCTCCTAGAATACCAATGCATGTATGTCACAGTTAGATACTGTTCTCAAGCATACGTCCCTGTCCTCGGCTGGCCAAAACTAGCCCATACAGGAGTTCTGACCTTTTGTAGCCCAGGCCCAGAGGCCTGCACAGAAACAAAGAGGACGCGGTGTTTTGTGTGGATCTAGGCTTGCTTTCCCTTTTAACAAACGTGACTAGTGAATTTTCCCAAGCATTGTTTTAAATGTTGTCTTCAGTCCTTAGGCAGTTCTTCTGGCTTGAGTTCTACTCTTAGAAAATCAGTTGCTGATGTCTGAATGCTGCAAATGTGGTTTTTGGAAACAGAAAGCTATAAGCAATCATGGCTTTTCAGATGGCCTGGTACTTGTTTGGCATTTAACACCATTAAAATTACCTATAAAAGTATAAATGCAAAATAGAACCCGAGACTCACTGCAAAGGCCAGCCAGCACGTGTTATCTATCCTAACGTGCTTCTCCATCCCTGGCCACCAAGTGTGGTCTAAACTCCAGCTGGGGGCCAAGGACTCAGAAATCCCTGTGCCCTGGCTAGCTCTGCTTCCACTCGGTCCCAGTTGTCCTTGTACAGTGCTTGCTTGTCAATCCATGGGCTTTCTTCTTTTTTCTTTTCTTCCCATTAGTCATTAGTGGTCAAACTCCATCGAAATAAAACCCACATAGATTTTCTTCCATACAAACCCTTCAATATTCTCAGTGATTCAGTCACTGTATGTAAACTGAGTAAATGCGTCACCAGACAAGTGCGCAGTGTAGTGTGCACACCGTTTGATTTTGATCCAGCTGTAAGAGGAAGGGAATTATTTACACTCACAAGAAAGTGGGTGGGACTGGAGGTCATTGTCTTGAATGAGACACAGACCTAGAAAGACAAATATGGCATGATTCTGGTGTGTGTGTGTGTGCGTGTGTGTATGTGAGCGTGCATGCATGCCAAATGTAGCAGAATATGAATAATGAGGAGGTATGTAGGAAGAGAGATGAAAACCTGTGGAAACACGTGTGGTTCTGTGGTAAGAAAACCAAAGGGAGGAAACAGATCCTTAAGCAGGAGACGGAGGGTTGGCATGGCAGGCAGTCCTGACAGGAGAGTGAAAACAACAAAGTACAGTGATACACTCATAAGAAAAGTCACTGTGATACAGCAACATACAGTGTTACACTCATGAAAAAGTCACAGCGATGCTGCTCATGTCTGTGTGCCCCAGTGAAAACACAAGGATCATTCCTTCCTTGTACATTTTTGTTCAACAACTATTTTATCTTGTCAGGGACTGCAGTGCATCGATGTTTCCAAAATATTTATTTTTCAGGGTGCCGCTGCGTGCAAGAGTGGTGTGCACAGATCTATGAGAAACTGGACTAAATTAGGGGGAGAAGAGGTTGTTCTGGAGTAGGACATCAAGGGTAACAAGGTGACAAAGAGCCTCGGTAGTCCCCTGAAACCCTGCAGGAGCAGCAAACTGCTCAGGAGTCTGTCAACAGAGCCCTTGTGCTCTGTCCTTCCTCTGGCTCAAAATTGTGGGTGGTGTTATTTGGGAAATGGGGTGAAAAGTGTATTTTTGTGTTTGGCTACTATTAGAGAAACTACTCTTTTTTTCTTTCTAAAATTAAAACTAGCAAAGCTTCAAGAAAGCAAAATCAAATTGAAAGCATTCCACTCTGAAGAAGAGGAAATGATCCATCATTAAGTTCTCACTGCACATTAAAAACTGATAAAATTACAACTTTTAGGATAAGGCAGCCTCACTTCCATTCCCCGAGGAGATCTCCAGCCAAGGAGTAGAGGCAGACACATGAAGACAGCCACGTGTCTCTGTAGAAGCCAACACTTCCCCGAACAATAAAAGCTAAACTCAAAGTGTTCTGATTATCTAAATTTTAATCTGAGGTCATATGTTTACTGTGTTATTATACCAGTCTGTGTGATTATTCCCTAGTCAGTTTGAAAAGGCTCATGTTATAAGAACTCTAGAGGGTGGCTGATAGGAGCTACAGTTCAAACTCTACCTTAGATTTGAGACTTACAAGCATCAGCCACGCTGGACTGAATCCTAATCAGACACAGAGGATGGCCGGTCATTACCTTTTCGTATAGTCGGCGTGTCGCTGTCTGCAATCAGCTGCAGACAGTCTTGAATGACTGAAAAGTAAACAAACAAAAAACAAAAAACCACAGTGTTTTAGTTATTGGCAGAAGCAAGAAGGCCACGAAGAAGGGAGAAGCTATAGCTAACCCTGTGTCCCTAGGAGCTCTAACAGCTTCACACTACTTGCAGAATGGTGTCTTCACAGGGTCTTTGTGAAATTGCCCCCTTTAAACACACAGAGGTCTTGACACCCAAGGCTGGGCTTCAGTGTTTTGGAAACACAGTGAGAGGCTATCTGTACCATCCAGTCTCAGCTCCAAATATTTTTAAAGCAGATTTATTCGTTTTTATTTTTTATATTATTATTTAAAATAAAACAATTAATAAATTTAAATACATGTTGATAATATTCTTCCCCTCCCCTAAGTCCTTCTCTTCCCTCCCTCCCCACCAAACTTTAATATCTTTCTGAAGAGAAAAACAAAACAAAACAAACAAAAAACCCAAACCAAAAACCAAGAAACACAAACTCGATATAATAAAACCCTCCAAAACCAACAAAATAGAACACTGAAGAGAAAACAACAACAAACAAACAAAAAAATCAAAAACCCCAGCAAGCTGTAACCAAACAAAAGAACACAGAAAAGCTGTGGTGTTCACGATGTGTTCTTCAACTACTCCTGAACTTGAAGCCTACAGTGAGCGGTTGATATACCCAGTGTCACTTCTTTGGAGAAAACTGACCTTCCCTCTCCCAGCAGGTATGAATGACAGCTCAGTTGTTAACCTTTGCCCTAGTGGCTAGGTTTTCTTTCCTTCCTTCCTTCCTCCTTCCTTCCTTCCTTCCTTCCTTCCTTCCTCCCTTCCTCCCTTCCTTCCTCCCTCCCTCCCTCCCTCCCTCCCTCCCTCCCTCCCTCTCTCTCTTTCTTTCAAATAACAAAATAAAATATAATAATATGAAACAAAATCTATAACATTGAACTTGAACAGGATAAATCAACAGAAGTAAAAGAGCCCAAGAGAGGGCACAGGAATCAGAGACCCACTCATTCACACACTCAGAAATCCCATGGAAAGGATAAACTGGAAACCATAACATATATTGGAGAGCTGATGTAGACCCAGGCAGGTCCTTTGGTTTTTACATACACCATATATTTGAAGAGTTACGTTTATAAGGATTTCCTAAAATAATTTTCCTTTAATAAAAATCTAACATAAATAGTGACTTGCAGCAAAAAAGTATGATTTTGCCACGTCTAGAAATGAAAGTAACTGCCATGACTTACTGACATACAGAAGTGATAAATACCACCCCAAGGCTTGTTGTGAGTTCTGTCTTGATATTGATGAGAACTCTAAAAATCAGGTGCTGGAAGGCTGGCTTTATTTAGGGAGTATAGATAGCTTTTTCAGAGCCTGAGATGCCAGCATAAGACCAGAGTTCTAATTCTATTTTGCTCTACAGCCAAAGTCAAGCTTTTTCAGCAGAATAATTTTGGATGGAGGAGAAAACAAACACCCCCCCCCAAAAAGGAACAAACAAACAAACAAAAAACATTTAAAATATGATGTAAGGTTTTCTGAGGCTGCACAGTCAATAAGACCTCCTGGAATCATCAAGTCAAACCACACATATCGAGGGAACCAAGAACAACTGTTAAAGGGAAAACGGCCCAACACAAATGCAGGGCCTTTCTGCTGATGTGTAAGGAGAACCACAAGACGCAGTAAATGCCTTTGCAAATGCAAATCATAAATCTAAGCATGCATGAAAAAAATAAAAATTAAAAAGTAGTCAGGAGGCAGAGGCTGAGGAGTCTCTACGCATTCGAGGGCAGTCTGGCCTACACAGTGCATTCCAGGCCATCCAAGACTACACCCCCCTCCTCCCATCTACCTTTCTAAAAAAAACTAATAATCAAGCTTTTTATTAGTATATATTCATTGTACAAAGTAATGACTATCGTAAAGTCATTTTTCAATATGCTATGTGTTCTGACTCTGACCACATTCACTCGTTACCCTCTTCTGCCCTCTTTTATGAGCCATCTCCTCTTTGAAATTAATCCCCCTTCTTCTTGTGTGTGTGCCTGATGACTAAGTGAAACGGTGCTGATGTAATCTTAGAATCTATCCCCCTGTAGGAACCCACAAAGTAACACTGTTAGTAGTGTTAGCGCTGTTGGTTTTAACACAGTGCAGTCGTACAGCTGGGAACGTGCTAAGAGGGCACTGGTAGAGAATGTTATACTAACTGAAGGTAATAAAGGCAAGATGCAAGACCTTCCTACTGGAATTCCTCTCTGACTGTTTCTTTAGGCTCAGCAGGACACTGCCACACCCTTATATCTGTGTCCTACCAATCCTATCTGTTCAAACCCACCACCAAGCTGGTAAGAAAATATTATACTTTAATTTTGTCTGAACTAAAACTTGGCTCTAGCCTGCACATTGAAAAATAATAGTTTCACATGTATCATGAGAAATATAACCCGTAGAAGAGAAATTTTGTTGTAAGAAGTGCTTCTCAGAGATGGAAACAGGCTATCAAACTGGCTGCTGAGTACCAGGATCTCAGGCATACTCACCAAACGGGCTAGTTCATCAGCAGCACGGAGTCAAGAAGGTCTCGGGGCTTTTTGGATAGAGTTTTTTTTTTTTTCTTTTAAGAAATTTGAAATCTACCATTAAACTTTTTCCAGTTTCTATTATGAGGGTCATTCAATACAGATCTTATTTTATGATATCTATAGCAGTGCAACAAAAGATTTGCTTCACAGTGAACCAAACTCAGACAACTGTAATATTTCCCAATAGTATAATATATAGCCATACCAGTCTAGAGATCCAAAGTCTAATGAAAGAAGCAGCTATTGACAACAACTGTGAAATTCATTAATAGTGCTTAGTATTTCATGGGTTTAAAAATACCTCTCCCTCTCCCTCTCCCACAACTGAAATTATATAAAATGTTTAACAAAGTTTTCTGCTCAGCTAAGTTGGCAGGAGAACCCATCAGAGACTGAGCCACAGAAGGTGTCTCTATAAATCCTGACACAGTGATACAGGAAACCATCATGAATAATCTGAGAATGGTCACATTTTAGATCTCAAGAATATTCACTCACATTAAACTGCATAATATAACTAAAAGAAAAAGACTGGCTCAGTGAAGCAAGTAGTTTATAAAGCGAAATTCCTGAGGGATGGACACAGCTGCCCTCACTCAGGACTGATGTGAAGAAAGCCAACAGTCTTCAGTGTTAGCTGGGGCTCTTAAATGTTACTCACATGGAAAGCGTGTCTCCCTATATAAAAGCTATAACTTGCAATCTAACATCCATATACTTTTTAATCTAGAAAATTTGAAGCACATGATTTGCAACAGGAACGAAGCCACTAATGTTTCACTTTGTGTATCAGAATCAAAGTCCTTCAAGCTGAATCTGGTTGGCTGTATAATATTTCAACCAATCAAAGTCCAATATAAACAAAATAACCATTATGTAATTGTGTGTGGTTATGACTGGTTCATGAGGAAAGAATGTCACACACAGAGCTTTTCTCCTGAAACAGTTTCCCAGTGTGCCCTGACAAGTATTTTGGTAATCATGTCAAGGACGGAGAAAAGCCAGACTTGAAAAGACACTGGGACAGATGAGCACCCACAGAATTCCCTCTTTACAAGATTGAGGAGTGGGTCTCCATGCCTGTAAACATTAGACAGCTCAGAACATCTTTTCTGCTTCCTGTTTCTTTCTAGTTCCCATAACCTGGGATCCTGGGTACATTTTTCCAAATCTATAATCCATCCTCAAACCCAGCTAAACTATTCCTGTCCATGGTGGGGACAAGTACAGAAGCAGTCTGTTCCTGCTTGGGAAGTAAAAGTCTATATTTGAAAATAATTACTGGTTCCCCAAATAACTAACTGGTCCTGTTATTGTTGCTATTGCCAAGGAGACAGACATCACACAGGAGAATCATGGCACGCTGCCAATCATGGAGAACACACAGCTTCTGTAAGCTGAATGGACAACCGGTGAAAATGAAGTCGGACCATACTTCTGCTTATTATCTAGTATGTATTTTGTAGTGTTATAAAAGCCAGATTATATTGAAATTTGCAGGTATTATGTAGTAAATGGAAGGAATTTGTTTATTTGCTAATTGGTTGATATATATATATATATGTGTGTATATATATATATGTGTGTGTGTGTGTATATATATATATATATATACACTGAATTGCTAATTTATTATTGTAACCTTTATGATAACTTTGTTCTGTTCCTCCAAATGACCCTGGGCTTCCCTTGGCTCATTCAAAATGTGTTATCACCCCTGGGAATATTCACAAAGAAGTCTACTGCAGCATGCAATACAGAAATATGCATTTTCATGTTTATTGTACATCTATTTATAACAGCTAAGCTATGGAATACTGCCTACACTGCCCATCGAATTAGCATTTAAAAAGTGGGATGTATATACGATAGAGTTTTATTCAGGCATAAAATAAATTATGCCGTTTTCAGAAAAATGGATGGATGGTAGATTGCCAAATTAAGTGAAATATGACAGAATCGGGAAGATAAATATGTATATTTGCTAATATAATAGATTTGTATATGTGAAATCTACATTTATATATATGATATGATGTTATGATGTATACAACACATATGTAATATAACACATAGTCACACAAACACATATAACACAAAAGTAAAGAGGGGGTTGTTTGGACAGAGGAAAAAGCCCACATACTGTTGTTCTGGGGAGATGTAACCCACACACATAGTCACCCCAGATCAGAGACCCATGACAGACCAAAGTATGGATACCATCAAAGTCCAACTTGGTGAAGCCTGAGTCATTTTTATTGGGGTTACTTATAAAGCAGGAATGACTCAAAGACAGCTGCATCACCAAAGCCTACACCCAGCATGGGTGACACTCACAAAGCCGGGAACCTGGAGCTCAGCCCACAGCATGCAGCCTGCCTCTTGCAGGCAGCTCAGTTGGTTTCTGCTTCTTTTAGACAGGTGATGTGGTCTCAGAATCTTCTCTGCTGGCTTTCTCCCCTGAGAATCTTCTTTGCAGCTCAGCTTCTGTCTTAGTTAGGGTTTGCATTGCTCTAAAGAGACACCATGAGCTAAGCAACTCTTATAAAGGACAACCTTTAATTGGGGCTGGTTCAGAGGTTCGGTCCATCATCATCACGGTGAGAAGCATGCCGGCATCCAGGCAGGGATGGCACTGGAGGAGCTGAGAGGTCTACATCTTATTCTGAAGGCAAACAGGAGAAGACTGGCTTCCAGGCATCTAGGAGGAGGGTCTAAAAGCCCACTCCCGCAGTAACACACTTCCTCTAACAAGGCCACACCTTCTAAGAGTGTCATTCCCTGTGCCAAGCATATTCAAACTACCTCATTCCACTCCCTGGCCCTCCTGGGCTTGTTCAAATACATGAGTCTATGAAACACAGCATAATGCAAAATTCATTTAGTCCAGTGTCTGGGATCAACACTTCTGGGCTCCTCCAAAGGGTGTCATTTCACCTCCAGCTCTGCCCTTTGTAGCACTCTAGGCTCTGGTTGACTCCACTCCACTGTTGCTGCTGTTCTTGGTGGCCATCCCATGTTACTGGCATCTTCAATATGCTGGACTTACCCACAGCAGCTAGGCTTCACCAATAGCCTCTCATAGGTGCCAATAGGCTCTCTTCATGGTGCCAAGCCTCAACTTCTTTGCATGATTCCTTCAGTCTTTGGCCATCAACTGCACCTGAGGCTGCACCTTCATCAGCGGCCTTCCCTGGCCTCTCACAGTGCCAAGCCTCAGCTGTTCTCCATGGCCTCTTCATACCTTCAACACCAGTAACACCTGGGTGATTCTTAAACATTACCAAATTCAGCTGCAGCATGAGATAGCATGGCTATCTCCGGAACACAGCTTCTTTGCATGCTCGGAAAACACTTGCCAGGTTTACCTCACTGGTATCATCTCTTCTTAATCACTGCTCATTTCTTAGCCCTAGCTAACCAGCATCAGTTGTCCCAGTAGTCCCTTCGATTCTTGACATTAAAGCCAGAGTCACATAGTTAAAGGTGCTGACTTTGGCTGCTTACTGGGGCTGAGACATGACCCTCTTGTTCTACTCCATTACCACCAGCTTTCTGTTTTCCAACTCCTTCCCTGCCTAAGCTTGACTGTCCTTGAACTTCCTCTGTAAACTGACCTTAAACTCAGAGATCTGCATGCCTCTGTCTCCAGAGTTCTGGGATTAAAGGCATGTACCAGGCTGGCCTTGAACTCAGCGATCTGCTTGCTTCTGTCTCCTGGGATTAAAGGTATGCACCACCTTGCCTTGCCTCGGAACTAAGCTTTTCATGGCCACTATTCCTCAAGGTTATCACAGTTGTGTTCTTCATTTCTAGACTGTAGTTTATTCCAGACTAAAATCCCAGATGAAAACAATCACCAAGTCCCCGTTCAATTACAAAAGCACAATAAACTTAGCAAGGTGGGATCTTTCCTCAAGAACACAGTCCCTAAATCTATTTATCTCCTTGAATGCAGGCTTCAGCTCCATTCTGCTTCCTGGCTCCCCTTTAATACTTGAACCACACATTTTTTTTTTATTTTTCCTTTCTCAATGTGTTCCTTTTCATCCAAATGCTCTTAGTAAGAGTAAACTAGTAACCACATAACAGAATTTATACCAGGCTGTTTTGAGACTTCCTTTGTCAAAGCAATTAATCTAAATCTCTTCACCTTAGCCACAGGTAGACTTTTCAGACAAGGGTGAAAAGCAGCCACATTCTTCATCAAAATATCACAAGGACAGTCAATGGGCCACATACTAAAATTCTTTTCCATTATAACAACTTGAGTCAGGCCTGCACAGTTGAAATCACCCTCTGCACTAATGTCTTCCGTGTTCCTACTAGGATGGTCCATTAAGCCTTACTTAAAGCATCCTGCTACAAATCCACATTCCTCCAAACAAAAGCACGGTCAGGACTACAACAGCAATACCCCAATCCCCAGTACCAACTTCTGTCTTAGTTACAGTTTGCATTGCTATAAAGAGTCACTATGACCAAGGCAACTCTTATAAAGGACAACATTTAATTGGCGCTGGCTTACTGTTTCTGAGGTTCATTCCATTATCATCATGTTGAGAATGGCGGCATCCAGGCAGGCATGGTGCAGGAGGAGCTGAGAGGTCTACATCTTGTTCTGAAGACAAACAGAAGACTGGCTTTTTAGGCAGCTAGGAGGAGAGTCTAAAAGCCCACCCCCACAGTGACACACTTCCTTCAACAAGGCCACACCTGCTCCAACAGGTCCATACCTCCTAGTACTGCCATTTCCTGTGCCGAAAATATTCAAACCAAGATAGCTTCCTTTGGTCTGATAAGGGCTCTCAGCTTTTATTGCTTACTCTAGTGGGGAGGGGCCTACTGAATCTGGTCTGTTTCTGGGACTTCCTGAAGCTATTTTGAATGTTTAGCTTCCTGTTTAGGTAGCTTCCTGCATGATGGAATGTTTCAGTCTTAGAGGAAACTGTTACATGATGTATAAGAAGGATGGTAAAAGGCAGGCAGCAGGGGTAGGTATGTATAGGATCAAGGTGTATATTATAATGTATGAAACTATTATAATGGAACCTCTACATTTTATACGTAATATACATCAATTCTTAATTTAAAATAAAAACCATGTTTTTGCCTAATGAAAAACTTTATTGCAGGGTAAAGGTCACCATCCAGAGGTCCATAGAGAACACACTCTGCCACGCTGGCTCCTCCCTTTCTCATTCACTTCAGAGTGACAACACAATGCCATACAATGGCTGTCTGCCCAACTGGACAGGGTTTACCTCTTTAGAGACAGGTGTGTCCTTTAAAGGACACCACCACTGGGATGAACTTGCACCTGTCCAGAGGAGCTCGCCTATAAAAACAACAACTGAATAGAAGACAGTGTTACCAGCTTTCCTGGGTTCACTGATGGTGCTGTGTCAAATGCTCTGACAGAGGAGGCTTACAATTACATGGAACAGGCCATTGTTTAAAAGAAATTGTTTAAAGGAAATCCAAGTAGGGACTCCAGCAGCTATTACATCATAAGCTATTACATCAGATCATACATTACATCACAGTCAAGAGCAGAGAGGGGGGGAAGGGGGAGGGGGAGGGGGAGCGGGAGAGGGAGAGGGAGACTTCCTCCTCCCTTGCTGGCTGGTGGTTGGCTATCTTTTTTTCATTCTCCCATAGTTCAGAGCCTCCCATGGAATGGTAACCCTCAAAATGGTCTGAGTCTTCTACATAATAGCCAAAGCACTCTCCCAGAGATACATTCACAGGCCAACCTGATTTAGATAATCCCTCAAACGTTTCTCTTCTAAGGTGATTCCAGGGCATGCTGATTTGACTTAAAACTCACCTACATGTTGGCCATCTGGAATTATTAATACGAATAGCATATCACTTGAAATTATAAAAATCATTTTGAAAATATTCATGTCTGAGAAGTACAAAAGCTAAAGCTATGAAGAAATATTGATGTTTCAAGAAGAGCTAGAAAGATCTTCCCCCGGCATCCTGCATAGTTCTGATACTCAGAAAGCCAACTTATCTACCTTTTTCAACCTACGATTTTCCAGTATTATATCAACTTGCATGTATCATTCACCACGATGGATGACTCCAGAAAACAGCCTTGCTTGGCTGCACCGACTGGCTTGGCTTCCTGACTCCCATTTCCCAAAACTTCTAGCTCAACCAGAACAGGGTTCAGATATTTGGTTATCAGATCCGTATTTCCAATTTTAAAGACAATTTTGGAAATTGAAGAAATGCCAGCTCTTGCAACACACACACACACACACACACACACACACACAGGGCAGGGTTCAGGGGAGCCTTTCCACTGAAAAAGAGGAGAAAAAAAATGAGTGAAGACTGGGTCAAAGATCACCTAGAACAGCCAGCTGTTCTAGGAAGGGGCCCACCCATGCCTGGTAGGAGGCTCAAGTTCACCTAAATGGTTAAGTTCTACACTGCATTCCTTTAGACATGGTGCAGCCTGTAGGTCAAGCTATCCTGGAAAGGCTAAGCCAACATTTCCAACTTGGAAAACAACACGGCTTTCCCTTCCTTGGATTGGATTATGGAGATCAAGAAAGGCCACTCAAAAATAGCATTGGCACTTCTCTTTATCCAAGAGAAGACTTGTGTTACAATATTAGGTATTATGTTTGCATGATATCCTCTAATTTCTAAATTTTACAATTGTTAAATGCAGTAGAGCATTCTGGATGGAACCTAAACTCCCAAGTTACAGCTGGTGTTGAGTTCCTAGATGACCATTAGTTTGGATTTCTTCTTTTGGCCTGGAGCCACATAGTTAAGGGAGGCTGGGCAAAGGTATTCCCAAAGGCTCTGAACTATCTTTGTAACCCTGTATAATTCAAAACCCGATTCCAAACTGAGAAGTCTGTGTGGATAAATGGGTAGAAACAAGGCAGAGTGACCCAAGTTGTCCAATAATTATTTTTTTAAAGATTTATTTATTATTATAGATTAACTACACTGTTGCTGTCTTCAGACACACCAGAAGAGGGTGTCAGATTTCATTATGGGTGATTGTGAGCCACCATGTGGTTGCTGGGATTTGAACTCAGGACCTTCGGAAGAACAGTTGGTGCTCTTACCCGCTGAGCCATCTCAACAGCCCTGTCCAATAATTATTATTTGGAGATAAAATACAGATAGTTCTTGCGTGGTTGTGAATCTTAAACGATCCTGGTCCTTGCTCTTGTGATCTCTGGGTCCCTCTGCCCCCCTTTATATCTCCTAACTGTCCCGTTTCCACCTCTGCTTTACCACTGCTACTGCTGCAGGAGCTTTGATAAATGTTATCCACAAAATAATCAATACAACGTTTTTAAAAGAGAGTTTTGTCTTTCTAAAATCAAAGTATTAGACAATCCTAGACAGAGAATGGGTGTGAGCTAACCTGCATTAGGAACACAGAACATCACAGAGAATAGTAACTTTGTCCACGGAAGTCCACGGAACAACACAGTGGATATGAAATGGTGAGGTCAGTACTACAAAGTACAGACGTACAGAACCTAGTTACTCAGCTCCATTAGAACCCAGTTTTTCTGAGCTAACCAAGGGATACCTGTCCTAATACGTGATGTCTGATACTACACAATGTCAGAGGCTTGGTTGTCTTCAAGGGACGGACACTCATTTGACTTGCGGTTCTAAGGACTGGGATTCCTATGTCAAGAAGCTTTCCTATCTGCTGTCCCTCTGGAGGTACCATCCTAAGTCAGAAAGCAAAGGTACGTGAAACAAAATAAGAATGGAAATTCGCAGCCTCCTGCCCATTTACTTTTCCTGTTGACTAACAAGTGGGGAGATGCTGAAGCTTGGTCCTGGGGCCCCGTGCATTCGAGGCAGAAGCTGGACCACTGAGCTGACTCCTCTTCCCTCGTTAAATTTGAGGCAGGAATCTTTTTTTTTTTTTTTTTTTTTCTGAGACAGGGTTTCTCTGTGTAGCCCTGGCTGTCCTGGAACTCACTCTGTAGACCAGGCTGGCCTCGAACTCAGAAACCCGCCTGCCTCTGCCTCCCGATTCACTGAGCTGCCTCAGGCAGGCACTGAACTCATCATGTGATCCTCCTTCCTTGGCTCCAGAGTAGCTGGGATGACAGGCTAATGCTGTTTGCCAGTAAGCTCTAAAGAAGTCACCTTCTCAGGCTCTAAAGATGTTCTTATTTAGATTGTGAAGTGAATAAAGATGTAGCTCGTGAAGGCTCACAGCACAGTCCTGTGTGATGGCAGTTTTAAGGAAACTAGATTATGTAATATTTTCAGATCATGTTGCTCAGTTTTCTTTATTATTATTAAGAATCTTTCCAAACACATTTAAAGGATTAAGAGTGAATTGTTGGTTATGATAAGCTATTTGGCAATTCTTTATTCCTGGATTTCCCCACATTTCTGTTTATTATACTATAATAAAATGACCTTATAAAATGTACTAAGCTTAATAAAATATAATTCCAATTCAAATTAGCTAAAAAAAAAAGTATGCCAAAATGCTAAGTTTTAAAATTAAGCAAAAGTACTAATTGTCCCCGGAGGACTCAAGAATTGGCAGGGATCTGTGTTTCCCCTCTGCTGCTGTGAGATGAGATAGGATGGAGATACCCACAGCTCAGACACAGATATAAGCAGCTCCCAGATAAGAGCCTTAGTGGACACCTTGAAAGTAAAAGGAACACCCCAGGTTATTTTAAGTCCAAGAAAACAATCAGAACAACCAGATGTGTAACACAAATTCACAAAAGCAAATACATTTTTCTCAATTTAAAAGTAAGACTCGATTAAACCACAATAGAAAATCCTCGAGTTTCATATAACTTTTGTGGGTTAGTAGATAATCACAGTGGTCACTGATCACAAAATAAAATTTCTCGTTTCAAAGGGATAATATATAAAACAAGAGTCAATACTGTAATTGTCTAGGAATAGGAAATATTTCCTTTCCTTGAGTCTCATATCTGAAACTTTCTCATCTTGGGTTTATGAGTATTAGGGAAATATATGTAAAGAAAAAAACAAAATACATATATCATACATTGACAGTACATTGTTCTTTAAATTTTACAAATTATTAATTATTTTCCCTCTCCCAGTTGCATCAGTCTGAAATATTTGGATGCATAAATTCACAAATCTATAAAATATACAAATGGGAAAATTTTAAAAATTATATCATTACAGGATATTTAACCCTAGTATTCCTCTCTCTTTCTCTTTCTTTCTGTTTCTGTCTCTCTTTGTCTCTTTTCCTTCTTTTTCTTCCTATGTAGCCCTGTTGGTCCAGAACTTTCTATATAGATCAGGCTGAAATCTTTAATTCCATCTACCTCCAACGTTCTAGAATTAACGACATACATTATAATTCTCTGCTCTTCTTTACTCTTAAAGCTCTTAAAATGAGTCTATGTTCTCTTTAGAATGGCGAAGTTGTGGTTTCTTTTTGAAACCAGTCCTTAGAAGCCTGGAAGTGTAGCAGACATGACTTAAGACCTCTGTGGCATCTCGCCTGACTATTAGGTATTGATGTCCACTAAAATGTAAAACTACTTAGACCATCCGAAGCAGCTGGGCAGAGAAATAGGCCAGTGATAGCACATAAATCCAGTCCTGCATAAAGGACTGACTCCACAAGCTCACCAGCACAGAATTATGGAAAATAGTTGCATTCTTTTGTTTGAGACAACAGCCTGAAGGGGGATGGAGAAAGGAGGAAGTCATACAAGTGTGAGAGGCTTTACCACAACAAAAGACACAGGGATTAATAGGTTAGGAGCAAAGGAAGGCTTGGTCAGAACAAGAGACAAGTAAAGGGGATTGCAGCTTGGTAATTAGAAAGCCAGGGAGGGGCAAATGTGCTTTAACTTGATAAACCAGAGGAAACAGAAATCCCTTTAAGAGACAGACAATCACAACGGCTCTGTATAGGTTTGAAGAAAATACAAGGTGAAGCGCAAGTAATTACATCAATGTCAAATTGTTAAAATAAATAAATAAAAAGGATAGATAACTAACCAATTAATTTAAAAATACAAAATTGAAAATAAGATAAAAACATGTGAACAGTATTTATAATTAGTGGATGGGGTTCACACTCAAACTTGAGGAGCTATCTGATGCTACATAAGTATGGAAATGAAGGTACAACGATGAAATTCTAATGAGCATATAGAAACCTGTCACCCCAAAGAGTTCACAATAAGAAACTTGAATAATAATCTATGGTTCTATTGAATGCATAATTCCTCAGACACAAGAGATACACACAAGAAAAATTGTGTATCCTGTATCAGTCACAGTAATAATAAAATCATTATTTAAAGCACAAGCAGCAAATTAGACAAAGGGAATTACTAAGAAATCAGTGAGATATTTATTGTAAAATAAGAAATAAAATACAGCAGAGTGTACTGCTTGTACCATTATGTGCGCTGTGATTATGCACTGTTATTACACACACCGTGACATACAGGGCACTTATTACATGCTCTGTAATTATGTGCTATTATTCCATCCATTGTGGTATATGTACTGTTACTACATATGCACCATGGCATATGTTCTATTATTGTGTACAGTGCACTATACATGCTGTAATTATTTCAGCAAAAAGGTTAGAAGGTAGCTAACACTACATACAGTAAATTTCAGATTTGCACAAAAATTTTGGTACTGCGGTGCATGTAATATTTTCATACTCTTTTGGCATGTAACTTAGAGAGTCAAGAATTTTTGTTGTTTATATAGCTTTTAAGCTGTTTTTCACTCAGACTATCAGGTAAAAATTTTTTTATAAGAATAAAAAGGCAGTCAACATCAGGAGTGTGCTGAATTGTATTGTTAACAAACAAGTATTGCTTCTTTTTTTCCTCATGAAGCAAGAAGAAAAGTCCATTTCAGTAACTCCCAACTCTGCAAAACGCTGGGGAATGGACAACAACCACTGAAGCCACACCAGACTGATTACACGGAAATTATGTTGCATATGGAAAGGGTGCATTACAGTCTTTGCCATTTCTGTGTGTTTTGCAACTGCCCCCACAATGTGTGTGTGTGCGCGCGCGTGTGTTTAAAAAAAAAATTAGTAAAACCTCATAATGCAGGGTTTGTCCACATCTGAACTTGGCCAGAACATGGGAAATCTGAAAATGCTAGGGAATGGCTTCTTGTCTGGGATGCAGGCGGTCACGTGACTGCGGTGACAGGAAGAGCTCTGCGGCTAAGTCCTTGAGCACACATCAGTGCGAGAGATCCGTGCACCCTAGTCGTCTTGTCACCTCCCACAGGGATCCTCCTATCCATACACCCTGCTCAGTGTAGGGCAAGGCACGCCACGCAGCTTATTGCAATTGCTACAAAGCTACACAAAGTGCTTCGTTCACCGCGGCCGGGCGGCTTGCAGGTGTGCACAGCACAGCCCCAGCTCTTAACTGCTGTGCCCCAGCCGTACCTGTTTCCTCTGGTCCCTGGAAAGCGCGTCTGTTCCTGTGGCCGCGGCTGGAGTTGTGGGGTCGAGGAGCTGCCGGTGTCAGGAGCTAGGAAAAGAGACAACCAGTCCGTTACTGGACAGCTGTGGAGTGGCATACCTGGGGCTCCTGCACAGGCAGAGGAGGGGTGAACTCACTTTGACTCCAGCGGTCAACTCTGGAGCACCCGCGGCGGCTGGTGTTGCTGAACCTCGGTAGCTCTGCAGCTCCATGCGCAGGTTCATCAGGTCTGCTTGCAAGGCAGCCAACTGGTACAAGGACATCGCTGTGAAACTGCTGGACAACAGGGCCAGCAGGAGGGTAGCAGCCAGCAGCCTTCCATCCCTGCAGATCCCAAACCAGGCACCCTCCTCCTTCTGCGGAGTGATGGGATCATATCCCACTTTCATATCTTCTCCTTTCTCGGAGCAAAAACAGAGGCACGGTGGTGGCAGGGTCTTTGCAGACTCATCCATTCCACGAGGAGCACTTTGAAGGTCTAGGCCTTTGGAGTAAGTGACCACAGGGGTGGGTCATTTCCTGTCATCTGTGTCCTGGGAGACTGCCCTCAGAGCATGGCAGGGCTGGGTTCCCCCAGGAGCGCTCTCCTGACTTTCTTCTGCATCTTTTGCTACCCTGAAGTAGGTTCTCTGGCTCTGGCCTTCCATGGATTGCTCAATCTGCCTTCCGCATTTCACTTTCAGTTTTTGTAAGATGTTTCATTCTATCTCAATACAGTCCTGTTTGTGGGAGATGCGAGGCCTCTGACACGGCGGCTGGGGGGGGGGGCAGCTTGGGGTTCAGACTGACTCACTCCAGACAAGCTTATCGAAGGTGCTTTCCCTTCAGTGTGCTCTTAAGAACTGTCTACTTGGAGCCACATGGCTTCTAAGGAAGGGGAAAGGGGACACTGAAGGCCTAGTGGTGTAATAAACGATAATTAATGTACAAGTCAGATAAGCTCAGTGCTTGAGTCTGAACTGCATTTGGCTGCCGGACAAGGAAGCCAACAGCTCCCCAGTGGAAGATGAAATGGAGCGCCATAAAGCTGAGTGACTGAACTCCATCTGAACTCTGCTCTCGTCTTGGTGGGGCAACGAAGAGAACATGCTACAGCTCTATTTAAGGCCACACCGGGGGTGGGGGTGGGTGGGGGTGGGGTGGGGGAGCTTTAAATGTGGGGTGGATTACAGGGAAGCATGGCAGAGACTCAGTCCCCACCCCCACCCCGCTAGGAGCTGACACACAGTCTCCACATTGATGGCACTCGTTTCACAGGTATGGACACAGGATGTCCTCAGTCTGTGCCTGGGCTTGGTGACATGAAGGCACTGCTCCATTCATTTTAGTCTTTCCTGGTCTGGAAGGCTGGCTGGGAGCCTGGTACCTCAACATCCGTTTATCTTCAGTCAGCACAGGCCATTGAACACTTAGCCGAGACTCCATTTGTCTAAACCTCGGGCTGCTGAGCAGTGGTTTTGCCTCATGCTGCCTTCCCTCAGAAGCTTAGGAAGAAAATCTCAGAAACAAGGACACACAGCAGCAAGGATTCCAGAGGGAGGCTTCCCCACCACCCATCCAGCTTCTGCCCCTGGCCCTCCCTCATGAGACTTAATGGTAGGATTAGAATTCCACCACATGATAAGCTGAGACAGGAGGATTGTGGGTTCAGGGTTAGCCTGGGCTCCAGAGCAAAACCCGGCTTCAAAATCAAGCACATATCTCAGGTATGTGTTATTACCAAATCACATACAGAAATTAAATGACTCGAAGAAGTGCAAGACCAAAGGACGGCACCTTCTTCCTGTTCTGTATAATTATCCAGAGGGAATTATCTAGCTGGGCTATAAGATGCCCTTTGCCTTCTCTGCTCTATAAGGCAAAGAACTTCATGGCCAAACTCCTCAACTTAAAGCCCAGACCAATCTGAGTCCAGGTCATTTTAGAATAAGTGTCCAGTGTTGGTTCAGGTAGTGGTTGTCACTGTGCATCAATGGCCACTGCTTCTTCCAAAAAAGTTTGTCAAGAAGCCTCCTTCTGGCTAGCAGGCACCACTGTACAACGCCCACAGAGTTCACACAAAAACAGCTCCTTTACAGTGAGGGCTCTTAGATTTCTTAGGAAATGAACGTTATCTCTCCCTAACTCAAAGGTTTGCTTCCTGCAGAGGAAATGGTTTGATGATCTAATCTGAGATTTACTCGATGGTGAGTGCACTCTTTATTGCTTGACCACCGCACAGCACTGGTGTACTCACTGCCCTTCGGCAGTTTGTGGGTGGCCACCACGTACGGCACATCTCTTGGAATACCAGATAGTTAGATCTTGTCTTGATGCAATAAGTTGGTCTGCATGTTGGTGCTGAGGAAGTTTGCATTAGGTTTTTTGAGAAGGGATTGCTGTTTCCTGTGGGTTTGTTGGTTGTGGGGGATGCTAGGATGTTGCTAATTATTTCTCCCTGTCCTATTAGTATTTTTTTGTTTGTTTTTTTGTTTTTCTGACTTGCTGTGTTGGCCATGCCGGATCCCAGCTCTCCTTTGTTTCTGCACTGCTCTCATGTATTTATTCTTTCCTGGGCTTCTCTGAGTGAGACTCTCCCCCTCCCCTAGATAGTATTCAGACAGATCATTTCTGCAGCATAGACCCCACTGCCACGCGCTGCATAAAGTGTTTTTATTTCTATCAATCCTGACTGGCAATCACTTACTTTAAGGTCTTAAAATACAATATTCCCTACTTTCCTGGCTGTTATTCTGGTGTTTCTGCCCACGGAGAGAACTGGCGTTTTTCCGTTACAGTTTTTAATATTGTTTCTTTGCTATGTATTTTTTGACTGAATCATGAGATGGAAATGTTCTTCTCTGGTGACTTAAGTTGGGGACTCTCAATTCCTCGTAAGATGCCTGTTTCCTTTGGGTTGAGGAACCCCCTGCTCCAGCTCCGATGACTGGCGCTCCCCGGCTGTGTGGGCTTGTGGCTGTGCGCACTCCCAGTTGGAGGTGCTACTGTCTCAGCTTTGGCTGCTGTCCTGTAATGTTTCTTTTGCTTGGTTGTATCCGTCATCATCCTTCCCACCACGTTCTGATTTCATGAACTGACTCTTTACTACTAGCACAGCTACCTGCTTTTTATTTTCAGCCTCAATTTCCATGATTTTGGCTATTTTACCCATATGCTCACTTTTCCATAGTGGTTTTTTTTTTTTTTCCCTACATGAATAAACTTGTAGAATGAATAAAGATTGTAAATGGAATCTTATAAGATTGGACTGCACGAGTGGCTGGGTAGCCCTACTATGACTATGTGTGCAGGACAGGCTGAGAACCCGGTGCCTGCTTAGTCCAGGAAACCAGATGCCTCACAAGTCTCAATATGTGACTGAAACTCTGGAAGATCCCAGTGCATCAAGTCCATGGTGGAAGGGTGAAGACATTGGGCCCTGGGACAATTGAAAGGCAGCAAGAGCAGCAACAGGAGGAGATGCACTCGTCAGCAAGAAACAAAGGTGGGCAGGCAATACTGTCTCCCCGCCTCCATCCCAGGGGCCATTTATCTGTGGTTCACTCCTCAGGGGTCACCTACTCTGGAAGAAGGCCTTCTCTCTCAGTTCATCCTTCGTGAGGGTGCCCTAACAGCCAGCCAGGTATATCTCTTCAGCTATGCACCCATCTTTATGGTTTGTTCCATTCTAATTCTCTTGTTGATTTTGTCCTTTATTAGGAATCTTCAGCAGGGATTCTTGGTTACCCTTTTCTTATTTATTGATAGGAACACATTTAACTGACATAAACTGCTTGGTAAAATTCAGTTCTGTCTGATATCTTATTATTGATGTTTTATATAAAAATGTGAAAATATAGTTTGGATTTTCATTTCGGCTAAGATGTTACCACAAGGACATGGGGGGGGGTGTTTTAGATTTTAGGAATGTTTATGACCTGACTCATTGATTTATAGTTCCCTGAATTTCATTAGTGTAATTCCTCATACTGCTCCTTTGTGAGGGTTAGGCTTTAGACATTTGAAGACGACATATCCTTGATATTTTCTTATTCTAATCTAAAATGTCTCATTTACTTACTTAATTAAATAATTTTGGTTTGTATGATTAGTCGGACTAGCCAATAGAAAGTTTCCTATAGCTAATTATTTTTCTGCATAGCTATATAGCTATTTTGTGTTTCCTTGTGGTTACTGAGGGTATTTTATGTTGTGGTATATTATTACTGACTATATATGACTACATATAATATTCAATATATTATATATACTTGTACTGGCTAGTTTTGTGTCAACTTGACACAGCTGGAGTTACCACAGAGAAAGGAGCTTCAGTTGAGGAAATGCCTCCATGAGATACAACTGTAAGGCATTTTCTCAATTAGTGATCAAGGGGGAAAGGCCCCTTGTGGGTGGGACCATCTCTGGGCTGGCAGTCTTGGATTCTATAAGAGAGCAGGCTAAGCAAGCCAGAGGAGGCAAGCTAGTAAGGAACATCCCTCCATGGCCTCTGCATCAGCTCCTGCTTTCTGACCTGCTTGAGTTCCAGTCTTAGCTTCCTTTGGTGATGAACAGCAGCATGGAAGTGTAAGCCGAATAAACCCTTTCCTCCCCAGCTTGCTTCTTGGTCATGATGTTTGTGCAGGAATAGAGACCCTGACTAAGACAATACTGAATTCAAAGCTATTCAAAATTAAAGCTGTAATAACTTATGTCTATGAGAACAATAATTATTTTCCAAATGTGTAAATATAAAAATGCAAATGGTGAGAACAACTTTAAAGAGTTGATTTAAAGAGTTAAGTGACTTACTGTGTTTTTTGAGGGATAATTTGTAAAATTCTGGTGGCACATCCTTTGGCAATGCATAAACCTACAGCTTATGTTAGCCCCTGAATGGGAAATGAGTTTCTAAGACACCTTGAACAGAAAAATGTTGCATGAAAAACAAAATTATAGTGGAAAATATGTGTAAAAGAACTAAACACACATGCCGTCTAATTCTTCATCAGTGCAATCACAACACGGGATGAAAAAGACTTAAGAGGGTCAGGGTCTACTTTGCCTCAGGATTTCAGAAGAATCAGCCCGCCATTTCAAGTGGACAAAAAGGAGTATGGCCAGGCTGGACACACAGGAAGGAAGCCCAGCCTCTCATCTGGCCTCTACATTTCTTTTTGTATTCTGTCCCTGTATCCCCACCCCATGGATAGTTTTGCTACACACAAGATGTGTCTTATCCCTCAGTCAATGTCTGCTGCCTGGACATATCACACCAATCTAGATCCTATACAATTCAACTTGACAATAATGGTTAATCATCACAAATTATATATATATATATATATAACTTATAGCAATCCCATCTTGTCTGAAAGAATTGGGGAATAAGCCGACAAGAGCAAGTAATGAAACTGTAACAAAGACAGGCAGCATTGATGACTGATGTACTCATCAGCTATGGGTTGATGCTGTCATTACTCTGGATTGCTCGTTTTGTCCTGGCATTCACGGCAAGTTTTGCCATGAATGTCATGTGGCACACGATAGAAGCCTTAGGAGGTGAGACCACTGGGAAGTCCTCAGTCCACTGAGAGTAATGCTGTCAGAGGTGTTGAGGTTTACTTCCTGGAACCTTGCAGAGGGAACAATCTGCTGTGTGAGTGAGCCTGAGCGCTGGGTCACTCACTGGATTCCTATCTGAGATGTAGTCTCTTCCTCTCACCTATGCTGTTGGCAACAGAGACCTTTTAACTCTCTATGACAATGATGTACACAGAAACCTGTTTCTGTACAAAGCTTCCAGGCTTAATTACTTTGTTACGGTAAAAGAAACTGAAGAATAGAACTTTTGAGCAAAGAGCACTTTGATGATACATTGAATAATAGTTGTTCAAAAAAACCAATCTATAAAAAAAAACCAATTAATAACATATCTATATATCATATGAGAACTGTTAAGAATTTATCCCTAAAATGAATTTTAGTTACTTGAAGACATACAACATGTCTAATACAGCAGTTAATAAAAGTTTATGACCAGTTTTTAACTACTTTTAAATTTACTAAATTTAAAATTAATTTACTGACATTTTTTATCCTTTGAAAATATCAATTTCTCTATTTCAGGCAGTTGTGATGATACATTCTACAACCCTAGCACTCCCTGCAGAGGTAGGACTGGGAGTTAGAGGCTAGCCTAGGCTACATATTGAAATCCTATCTCAAAAAACAAAATAAAATTCTTTCTGTCCTATCACTAAAATAAAACAGGGATTTCATAATTATAACTGAAAGCATAGTCTGTTATCTCATAGCTACAGCTGTTTATATATTTCAAATTGAATAATAAGCTTCCAATTTTTTCAAAAATTAAACACAATTCAGACAGACCCTGGAAGGTCACACAATTGGGACAAGTTGTCAGAATACAGTGCAAAGTTCATGAGAAGTTTAACCAGCCATTGTCCACTTATACATAATGAGTAACATAAAAGTTACTATCCCGGCCATTTTTAAAGTAAGTTTTCAATTTATTTTTGCTGTGAGATTTGTGTATTTACAATTCTCTCCAGACAAGGGAAGTTACTTTATTTTACAAAAACAAAAACAAAAAATTAAACCAAACCAACCAATCAATCAAACAAACAAACAAAAAACCCACATAAACAACAATAAAACTGCAGGTGTAACATCTGTTCAAAGAATATACACAAACACACTGCCATGGTTTGAATATAATTTGTCCCTATCCAAACTCATGTTAGGACTTAGGGGTGGAGAGATGTCTCAGTGGTAAAGAGAACTGGCTGCTCTTGTAGAGGACCTGGGTTTAATTCCCAGCACCCACATGGCAGCTCACACTGTAACTCCAGTTCCAGGGGATCTGACACCCTCTCACAAATATACATGCAGGGAAAACACCAATGCACAATAAAATAAAATAAAATAATTTAAAAACCAAACGACTTGGTCCCCCATAGAGTAGTGATAAAGGGGACTGAGCTAGTAATAACTGTAGGCCATTAACAGGAACCAACAGAGATGCAGACGCGGTCAATGGGCTGAGAATGAGGGATGGGTGCTCAGCGTAAAATGGGACTTCTGTCTCCACAGCCCACTGCATCCAAACACTGCACACACCAAAGCTCTGGGAACATTCTGAAGGTAAAAGAACAGTAAGAGCCGGAGGCCAGGGAATGCTGGGAAATGCTGTCTACTGATAATACACTCCCGAGCTCACAGCACCTGTGACTATCTGCTCAAGACCTGCAGAAGTTCGAGCCAGCCACAATTCCACAATTCCGGTGTTGACTTGGTAGGTGACCCCCAGGTCCTATGCCTTACTAGGGAGGTACTGGCTGTTGCTGGTGGATGCAGAATCATTCTCATGTAGAGGGTGTGGCCACTGATAGGATTCCCACGCTCTGCTTTCATGTTTCGTGTACCTCTGAGCATTACTAATTAGACTTAGCATGTTATAAAATCATAGCCTGAAGGAGGACATGCTGAGAGGACAGAGAAGTTGCAGGGGAAATTAGAGGTAGATATAATCATATTTCATTGTACACGTGTGTCCAATTCTCAAGAATTAAAAAAGGTTTTTAAAAGAAAAATAAAAGAAGTATAGGCCACTTAGAATTACAACCTTTCTTTTGGTTCTTGTTTGGGGGGGACTGGACTGGTTACACCAGAGTACATTGTATAGGGTGATACCTCCCCAATGTCCTAACACATGAACACCTGATCACAACTATGCGTCTACTTTCTACCATCTAATCCTCCTCAGAATCCAATCCTATGTCAGTGATGTTCCTGAATTCCTGAAACTGAGAGGCAAAACAGCCTTCATTCCTTCAAATTATACAACTGTGTACCCTTGGACATTTTGTTATAAAATGAGAACGGCTTGGAAAGCTATCATTATCACCTGGGATCTGAATGTGTCTCTCCAAAGCTTGCTTTGGAAAATCACTCCCCAGTCTAACACTGGCATCTGATAGACTGATGGAGACAGCCTGTTCTGACAGTGAGAAAAGAAATAGTGAACAGACCAGAGCCCAGGTTCTATACATCTGTACTTTGTAGTGCTAACCTCACCATTTCATGGACATGGGCACAATAGGACTCCCATGGAGTGGAGAGGAATGAACAGGAAAATATAGAGAAATAATGACTTGGAAATAATGACGTGGAGTGTCCGTCCCTTGAAGACAACCAAGCCTCTGGCATTGTGTAGTATCAGACATCACGTATTAGGACAGGTATCCCTTGGTTAGCTCAGAAAAACTGGGTTCTAAAGGAGCTGAGTAACAAGGTTCTGTACGTCTGTACTTTGTAGTACTGACCTCACCATTTCATATCCACTGTGTTGTTCCGTGGACTTCCGTGGACTTCCATGGACTTCCGTGGACAAAGTTACTATTCTGTGTGATGTTCTGTGTTCCTAATGCAGGTTAGCTCACACCCATTCTCTGTCTAGGATTGTCTAGTACTTTGAATAAGCATGCTATTATTCCCAAACCGCAATCACATGTTCATGTTCTTTTCAGCGGCCTTTCGCATGATTTAAGGGAAGAGAAAGATGGCCAATGCATTTCGCCAATGTTCTAATTCCATAACTGTTCAAACAGATTTTTTTAAAAAAGATTTACTTAATTAATATAATGAATTTATTTAATGCTTTGTCTGCTTATACACTCGAGTGCCAGAAGAGGGCATCAGATCCCATTAAAGATAGTCGTGAGCCACCATGTGGTTGCTGGGAATTGAACACAGGATCTCTGGAAGACCAAGTCAGTGCTCTTAACCACAGAGCCATCTATCTCTCCAGCCCTCCCCCCCCCCCCCCAGTTACATAACTAATGCCCTGTGTTCATGAGTGCATCGCTCTGATTATCGGAATACTGAACATTACTCCCTTCCAGTGCAAAGACCACCTGCATCTCCTGAGCGGTGGGTCCCATGGCAATGGACTCAGCTTTTGTCGTCAGGGATGACCTACTCCTCTTTCACACGTGAGCCTGCCCAATTGTAAACATTCAGGAGGTCTGTTGGCGCTAGCACTTGAGCCTGCAGTCCTCTCACCTTCTGTCCTTCATGGTTCCCAATGACCTCTTGGCCTCAATGGAGTTTCCTTGACATGATTTGTTGGTGTCTCTTGATACTATCTTAATAGCTTTTTCTATCAGGATTTCTCAGAAATATTTCTATGAGGTGGTCACCCTATGCTCACTCTTTTTGGGATTCTTTGACCTTAAATATGGTTATTGCTATTTTTCATCAAAATCTTGACATTTTCAGCCATTATTTTGTTGCTTTTCTGCCCCACCCCACTCCTATTGTGCCCAGATAGTGACAGCTCTCAATCTCTGTTCACTGTTTTCCTTTTCTTTCTGTGTGCTTCAGACTGCATTTGTCTCTACCAGCCTATCTCCACGTTTGCCCTAGTTGCCTTCTGCCAGAATGAAACGCTGTTAAAATGTGTAGACAGTACTTGAGTTCAGTTACATATTTGAGCTCTAGAATTCCTATCTGACTCATTAACAAATTCCTATCGTTTTTGTAATTTTCCATTTGATGAGGAAAAGATGGGCTTTATTTTTTAATGGTAAACTACTGATTGTGATAGCCACCATGCAGGTGTTTATTCTGATGAACAATCTGACGTCTGCATAAATCCAGAAGAGGCTTGTTAAGCAATATTCAACGCAGATATAAGATATTTTAGCTTAAGCAGCATAAATACTGACTTTTTTATTCTTAAAAAAAGGATGCTTGCTCATCCTTTTTGGAGAACAAACAGTTATAGATTGAGTAAAAAAAAATGTACACATAAAATCATTCTAAAATTTTGTAGCCCATGACTTGGATGGTTATGATTATTTTGTTAGTTTAAAATTAATTGGCCCACCTCATGGTGGAATTTTCAGAGGGGTATAACTGAAAGGGGTGGAAGAAAACACCTTGAAAGTAAGCAGCACCCTAGGGCTGGAAGATTCGAGAGGAGTAAAAAAAAAAACTGAGGATCAGCAGCCATCTCTCTCTGCCTCCTCCTCACTGTACCTTCGAGGTGACCAGCTGCCTCAGGCCCCTGCTGCAGTACCTTTCCACTGTGATGAACTGTACTTTCATATCATGAACCAAAATGAAATCCTCCCAAGTCAGTAGTCAGGTGCTGTGCCACAGCAAAAGAAAAGCAACTAGAACCCCAAAGAGAGTGTCAGTGGGTTATTGCCTCACTTCAGACCTTTGCTGGACACAGAGCCAAGCATGTCATCCATGCTGGCATCTACACCAGCAGCCTTTGCAATGTTTGGCCTCTTAAATCTAAAGTAGATGCAACGTGTTTGATAACCCGGATGCTGCAGATGGCCAAAGTGTCATTTGAAGATTTAAATCATGGTCTGGTCACTAGCTCCCTTCTCCATCTCTACATTGCCGTCCTGTGTGCGCAAAGTCTCTACTTTGGATTCAGGGCTCATTTCACAGGCCAGAAGAATCTCCAGGATCATCTTCCCAAGTCACCATTTTTAGTCACTTCTGCCACGACTGTTCTCACAAGTCAGATACAGATTTCCAGCGTTGGAAACTACTAGCTTTGGGGCCATTATCCATCCAACTGGAAAACCAAAGATCATCTGCCAATTTAAATGTATCATAGATTCTTTTTCTATAAAAGACATTACTCAGATTAATAAAGGAGACTTGAAGAGGCAGCTGAAAACTCAATGGCTATAGTGCATTTTTTATTTCTTGATTTTAAAGGTTGAATTCAGAGTCTATGGCAGAATAGTTAGTAAGCATGCACTGCTTGTGGGCGACTGATCACTAAGTAGACAACAGCTTAGGTACGACTTAGGAGAAGTTCCTTTTACTGTTTGTTGTGCTTTGCGGTGTCTCTCACAAAGGTCCTCTGTAGAAGGCTTGTTGAAAGGTGATGGATCATGAGGTGCCAACCTCGTCAATGCGTAAGCCTCGGAACTTAGAGATGAACTGATCACCAGGAGACAAGGCCTAGTAGAGGAGCATGCTTCTAGGATCTTTCTTTTCCCAGGATGAGGCTGTTTCCCAGTGCTGGGAGGTAAGCAACCGTGGACTGAGGCTTTCAAACCATGGAACAAAGAAAACTGTCACTCCTTAGCTTTTCTCCACTACTTTGTCAGAGATAAACAAACACATAGTATTTCCCCCTTTTCTAAAAGTTTATGAAAGTTCAAAGAATGAAAGAACATAGTAAAAAGCTGTGTAGAGAAGGAAGTGGTGGAGGACCTATGGACTCCCCATACAGCCTGATAATTTGAGGCTCAGCCTCACATGCCAACATCTTACTTCCTTGCTCTCAGTAGAACATACTTGGCTGACATCAGCTTCTTAATGAACCTGGTAAGATTTGTTCTCAGAAGTACATGGTAGAAGGCAGTGAGTTTCCCAGTGATCTATTTTCTTAAGTTTGAAGATATAAGCAAGAGTAATTTAATAATCCAAGAAAGGGAAATAAATTATGCTATCACAGTGGAAACGACTCTCCTTAGAAGACAAAACACATGAGTGTATATGCAATTTACAAATGAGTAAATTTGAATAGGAAGTCTGAATCTGAGACTTCTCCTTTAAAAGTATGGAGGACAGAAGCCACTGCCCATCTTGTATTCTGGTAAAACTGTTACGGAGTTGAGCACTAGTGATTTGTATTTGTAACCATGTTTACCTGAATGACTCTGCTTTATTAAGTGTAACTACTGTTTACAATGGGCTATGACCTTTATGATCTTCTTTACTCTTATACCTAGGTTAGCTCCGACCTGAACACTGTGGTATTCATGAGCTTTGGAACAAGATGGTGACTCAAAGACCACTGAGTTGAAGAACTCTGTCCCTGGTGAATGTGCTGGGAGATGCAGACATTCCTATCTCCTATGACTGATCTATGCAGCAGGGCACTTCCTATAGGAGGGTTCAGTCACTGTTTACGGAATCTTACCTATTTGAGAAAAGAGAACCTTTTCCACATTCATAAATCTTATAATATAGGTTTTATGAACCAAATATACACTTGGTGTCTGAAACTCAAGATGCTAGTGACTAATTCACGAGAAACTCAAATGTTAAACCATGGTACAGGGTTGAAATAGAAATGGGCTTCATGGCCTAGTTGGCCATCATTGGGAAGAGAGGCCCCTTGATCTTGCAAACTTTATATGCTCCAGTACAGGGGGACGCCAGGGCCAGGAAGTGGGAGCGTGTGGGTAGGGGAGCAGGGCGGAGGGAGGGTCAAAATTGAAAAAAGAAAGAAAGAAATGGGCTTCAACTGGAACTCAGTTCTCACTGATCTGCAGTCCACTCAGTGAAAATCCCAATGTTTAATTAGTTTTACCACTTTGGGCTCTTGGAATAGGACCACAGACCTGGAGGCAAAGGAAAGAGTATTTCATGCCTCACCATTCTGGAAGCCTGGAAATCCAAGGTCAAGGTGAAAGATCATCTACTGAGGGTGCTGCTGGGCTTGAAGACAGCTGGCCCTCCTCCTTCTAAGCTTCCAGAAGACAGAGGTCTAGCCAACTCTTTTTCATTTGTACATCAAGCCCAGCTGTCAGCTCCTCCTTGTCCTAATCACCTCCTAAAGTTCCTTTCGAATACCGCATACTGAAAACTGAGGTGTCAAGTGCACACCCGGAACCGCCCAATTTGTAGAGTGCGACAGTTCTGACCATGAAGATTACAAAACCTTGTCCCCACCCTTGCTGGCCCAGTTTGTTTCTTGTTCTTATGCATTTTTATATTGTCATGCCCAAACTCACCTCAGGAAAATGCCAGCAGGTGACATTTACATGTGTTTTAAAATTAATGGTGATAATGTTAAGAGAACTATAGGTACAGTGTAAAAAAAATCCAAGTTGGGACATAGTGACTAGCACTTGTATATACATATCACCTTCCTCTTGTGGCCGCTTTTCTGATCAATATTGTCTACTAGGCTGACGTCTGGTGTCACTTTCCAGCCCACCCACTCTTTTCCCTCTACAAACTTCCTCCAGTGTGCCTTCCTTTCTGGTTGTCTCTTGCATACTAACATCCACCTACCACTGCCCATCTCACCACCTCTGCCTTTTCCTTGTTATATTCCACTTTTGTCTTTTCCTCATCTGTAAGATGGATCTCTCAGGATTTCCTGAAACTTTAATCTCATGAGTAATTTCCAACATTTCTATGTAAAATGTATGTGCACTTAGCTTCCAGATTTGTTGGTTGTTAGCTGTTGCTCTAGGTTTCAACCACTATGAGATGAATTTTTATACTAATTGCTTCTTTGTGCTTTCTTCCTTGTGATGTTTGGGGTTGGCTTAGTAACAGGTGAGGACAAGGTATCTAGGATCCACTAGGTGCCATAAATAGAAAGCAGTTGTCAGATCAGGAGGAAACAGCTGTTGCAGGAGGAAAGGGAAAACAAGAGTGTGTAACAGAGACCTGAGTATAGCCAACATTAGGTTGAATGTGATGGATATTCAAAGAAAGAAAAGACATGCCCTGGGCTTCCACAACACTGAGTGAGGGTCTCAGAGACACTTAAAGACACAAGCACCAGGTTTTCATCAGAAAAGAATGAGTCCAATTTATGAATAAAAGGTGAGGTTTGAAACAGCTTTATGAAGGAGCCAACAGACAAGAAAAGCAAATTTCAATCTGAGATGCAGACACTGAACACCCACGGGAGAGGGTGGAGGGATAGCCTTCAAGGCTAGGATTGAGTTAGTAGACCCTTCAATTATAACAATGGCAAAACAGCGGTCGAAGACATGTCTAAATGACTAAGGACACTTGCTGCTTATCTGGAAAACCTGCATTTGATTTCCAGCACCAACTTGCCAGCTCACAAACACCTAGAGTTCTTGTTCCAAGGGATCGGATGCCCTCCTTTGTCTTCAGAGAGCACAATACATATGGTCCATAGAAAGACATACTTGCAGGTAATACATCCATACATGTGAAATAAAGAACTTTTAAAAATGACAGAATGGAAATACTGATCACAAGGTCTCTTAATGTCTGGTCCAATTTCTGCACTGGTATTGCAGAATCGTGGAGAGGACACAGCAACTTGGTTCTCAATTCATCAGGAAGCATTTTAGAACTTCTCAGCCACTCCTCCAGCCTCAGTCATTATAAGAGAATTAGGAAAGCATGAGGTTTGAGTGTGCTGGGCCTCTGCAAGAAGCCACACATGCAACTTAAGTAAATACAGTTTGTCACATACAAACTTCAAAATCCCAGTTCTTGGCAATTCCTTGGAGTGCTCTAGTGAGTCCATTTTGGATTCAAATTTCAGCAATTCTAATCTATTCCAACATGGATATTATTTTTCAAGGCGATTCATTGAGTAAATTAGCAAAGATATTCTAGATTGAGACTGAGTGATGTGGGATGTGGTGGGGGAAAAAATTCTGTGAGTACCCCAAGCCAAGTTACTCACCTGCTATAAAAGCTTATGATGAAGGCTTGGTGACAAGAGCCCATTAACACCTAGGCCTTGTTTCTATGCACTTAGGTACCATCTTCTCCATCCCTATCAACTTCCTAACTTTCTAGAATGTTGCAGGAAGTTAAGGACAAGTTGAAGACTAAATATGAAATGCTCAAAGCAGCAATGCAAAGTCTTCTACTTTCTAAGTCCAGGCTGGGTATCTTTGGCAGCACAGGAGCGCCGGCTTCCATGGCATTTTCTCACAGCAGGACAGTCTGCATAAGTGATTCATCCTGACACTTCGTTAGGATGCATTAAGACATGCCATGCACTTCCAACCATCCATCTTGGGTGGACACTACACAAATACAAAAGTGTCCTTTTAGGGAAAGCAAGTTACAGACCCTAATGGCTAGCTGTAAGAACATTTTCATCATCTGGAGTCATCAACTAAAACACAAGGGAGGAAAACAACTATCAATATTTCTTAGGAAAGTACTTTGTGAAGTCTGAAGACAAGGAGACAGTGCAACAACATCCATGTGGCTGAAGAGATGTTTGGGGCTTAGGAACTCAACAACAGCACATATGTAGAAATTGTTTTTGCCATCAGCCTAAATTAAATGAACGCAGGACTGCCATATTCTTGGGAAAAGGAAATGCAAACATTTCCATCCACACGATTAGAATAAGACTCACTACTTTCAGTGAAACTCATGGTTTTATTGAACCATTAGATAACTTAATGACCTACGGTAGACTGTACATGGATAGAATTTTTTAAAAGACTGAGTACAAACTATCTGACAATAATCAAGCTGTTCATGTATCAATTTATTGCATGTCAGTACAGAAAAATAGAAAGTATACCTTAAGAGAAATGTGGAAAAGAAAAAAAAAAATCTGGACCAAAACCAACCACAAAACCCCACAATGTTTCCTTGCCATGGGTAGCGCATAGTTAAGAGGACATTAAATTTTGAGTTATAAAATTTTATTACTATTTCAAAGAAAGTATGGCAATAACAAAATTATGGCTCAGATTATGAAGCTGGACTAACTTACTTCATACTGAATGCTCCTATATGGAAGATGAACTTTAGAACACCTTGTACCAACAGAAATTGTTATAAATGATGTTGCACACACACCCGTTATATGTTTATATTGCACTTTTTTGTCAAAAAGTGTGGGTTATACAGTTCTATCTTTAATCTACTTTTTTAAAATACAAAATATAAATGGAGGTATCTCTGTATCATTGGCAAATGTTGACTAGAATAAGATGACTGCCTGCCTAACACACAAGGCAGCAGCACTTCCGATGACGGGGAGCGAGGTGCATATGCAGTGAGAATATAGTTTTGCATTTTCTACTCTAGCAAGCTAAAAAATAGACCCCTGTTCTGTGTCAATTCTAACTTTACCTGAGTCACATGACAATACCTAAATTTAAGTAAACATTCCAAAAGAGTTACTTATGACTAATTTTTCTTTGTAGTTCTCTTTAAAATATATAATTGTCCAACACAATAGGAAAAAGGCTTGAGGGAGAGAGTATCAGAGGGCTCAAGTATGTAATGATGGCCTAGAGCAATGGCTCTCAACCTTGCCAATGTTGTGACCCTTTAATACAGTTCCCTCATGCTGTTGTGACTCTCCAATCATAAAATTATTTGTTGCGACTTCATAAATATAATTTTGCTGTTATGAATTATAATGTAAATATCTGATATGCAAGCTATCTGATATGTGACCCATGTGAAAGCTATCTAAGATAGCTTTAATCATCTCTATCAGGTCTACTCACAACCAAGCCAAGCCTAACAGAAGGGCAAGCCTCAGTAGGTGTTAACTTCAGGGACACACATGCTATCACTCCAGTGATGTTACCAGAACCATGATCTGTCTCAACATTTAAGTGTCTCTAGTCCTTCCATAAGTGTATCCGGCCAACTTAAGATGTTGCATGACCCATTTTACAGCAACGTTTAATGGATGTGTCATCACAGTCAAAACCTTAAGATAGTTACATGAGGCTGACAAGGGTCATCTTATGTTAGGGCTTTGATCTAAAATTGTGTTCTGAAGTTTTCTGTCCATCCACCTCACAAACTGCTGTCAAGTGGTTTCTAGTCTATTAGTATCCTTTAGTCTGCAACAAATACATTCTTCTTTTAGTATGCAGTATTCTCTGTACAATTCTTTTTTCTTAAGTCTCACTCTATTATTCTTTAAACTATGGAATTTAAGACTTCTAAGTTTATCCATTTCTCTCATTTCTCAGTGAGTTAGAGATTGACAGACCATGGCCATTCCCACCAATGAAGAGTCTGAAGTGAAGAAATGATCCTGCAGTAGTCATGTTTCAGAGACCAAATGAGAGCTTGCAGAAATGATACCGGGGTCTATCACGGCCCTCAAAAGTTTGAGTTGGTTTTCTATCCCTACTCATCTAAGGTAATCATATCAAACACATAGCTGGTAATGAGAGATGTTCTACATCCTTAAACATAGTTGTCTCTGCTGAAGTGAAGAACTCTCTCTAGGAGAGCAAGTTAGTACAACTGAATGCTGTTCTTCCACCCCACAAGTCCCAGTCAGCAAAAGCTGAACAGAAAGCAGCAAACAGCAAGGAAGGAGCAACTGTTCCATTTTAGTGGTTGACACAACACATTGGTAAACTCCTCCAGGCCAAGGGATTAATGAAAACAGGACTCCAATACAGTACTCCGTAAATGTAAAAACTAACTAAGTATGCCATGGCAGCTCAAGTCTACATTCTGGCTGTTGCTACATATTGCCCTTTCGGCAGATTAGTATTCAGGATAGTCATTCTACATAGCAAAGATTGACAAGATGAAAAGCAGCCTTTAATTGTGGTGAATTTACACATACAAAATACACCCTCCACGGCGAGTTACCAACTCTTTAAAAAACAAGACTCTTTACAATTAATAATTTATAGAAAAGCATTATTCTTTAGAAATTATACTTGCTATACATTATTGTTTTCTAAACATTGGCATAAAATGAAGGCTAAGAATGCTACTTGGCAAAAGTACTTCTAGCCCTATGTTCCTGGAAAGTTGTAAATTAAGGTCGAGACGACTGCCTCATTATCACTGTGCTCTAGCTGCTGTGGAAGGTCAATCATACAGCCAAGCCATCTGCAGTCGTGGGTAGGAGCTGACTTAGTGTGAAGGGCTCAAGCACAGCTACCTGGTGAGGACTGTGGGAAAGGACCTGGCAGGTTCCACCTCCTGCCTGGAAGGTTACTAAATGCTTCCAGGCTTAAAGGGCTCACAACTTCCCACCTACAGCTCCTTAACTGCTACATGTGTAATAGGCTGGGACAAACAAACAAACAAAAAACCTGACAAATTCCCCTAAGACTTTATATAGCCCATTACACAGAACTGCAACATTAAGCCATACTTGGTTATTTGCTTTTTTGTTTTTCTTTCATTCTGAAATTTACTTCCAAACAGTTCAATAAATGATGCTTGCCTCTGTCAGGTCAGGCACCTTCTAGGTACTGGGACTTCATTCAGATGAAAGGATTGCATAAGGCCGTGTGCACACGTGCTGAGTTATCCTCACTCAACCATCAGCTAGTTCTATCCCTTGCTGTGGCTGTTATTGTTTAGCTGAAGATTCACAAACTGACAGGCTAAAATTTCATCTGCAACCAAAATCACTAATGTTAAAAAGTTCACTATACAAAGAAAGCTGTAGTAAGATGCTAACCTCCTATCTCACTAGCCACGATCCAGACAGCTCCTAACAAAAACACGGCACATCTATATTGGAAAAAGGTCCTGTTTATTATTAGGAAAAAGCTGGATCTCAGTAGCAGCAGAACATGGAATCTGCCCACAGGCCTCACACTCATTCCTCACCGAAATAAAATAGAGTTTACATAAAAATAGATATAACCCAGGAAACCATATACATTGGCATGTGACCAGTGTTATTTACATTAAAAATACCGCATTGCATAAGTCAAGAATAAACCACCACCATGCACTTCATCTTAATGTTTAAGGTGAAAACGCAGCAGCACTTGCTTGCTAACCGTGATTGTCCCAATAATCACTAAAGGAAAGACAGACACCTGAAGGTTTCTTGTTTCTATCTCCATCTGAGTACAACTTAGATTATACCACTTAACCAGCAAGAACCTTTTGGATGACATCTATCAAACCAGCGTGTTAAACTAAAGTTAAGGGTATTTCACTAGGCTGGAGTTCTGATGAGAATATCAAGCACTCTTAAGAAGCCCAGTCTGAAAATTTGGAAAGTTACAGGATCATCAGAATGGAGTGCTGAGGCCTTTCAAAGCTCAGAGTCACTGTGCAGACCAGTATGAACACACACCCAGAAAAGACATCATTCTCCACACATTGAAACCCAAGGCATCCATCAAGAGGATGGCATCAGATGATGGTGACATTGGATGATGTTTTTGTCATGTCTTCGGGAGAATGACTCTTGATCACTTCCTTGATAAATTGTTCTAGTGCAGTGAAGTAGCCTTGGCACTGCCATGTGTCGTTGTGCGTCCCATCTGGGAAAATGGCTAATCTCTTAGTCCGGGATGGAGAGAGCTCGTAGAGCTGTTTCATCATCACGGGTGGAATCAACTGGTCAGAGAGGCCAGAGATGAAGAGAGAAGGCATCCTGCACTGGGAGATCTTTCTGTAGGACAGAAACTTATTTTTATAGCACCATAAAGGAAGGTAACGCATTGGGAAGAATGAAAATAGAGTGCTGGCCATGTGTGGTATGCTTAGGAATGTGTTCTCCACCATGATGGCTGAAATCCTGTGAGAATTCTCAGAAGCCAAGTGAATGGCCACTGCTCCTCCCAGGGAGCGGCCAAAAAGGAAAACCTTGGTCTTATCGAGGTCGGGTCTCGTCATGACATAGTCTAGCACAGCTTCAGAATCCAAATACAGCCCTTCTTCACTGGCCTCTCCTTCGCTCTTCCCGTACCCCCGGTAATCCACAAGCACAAGATTCACTCTGAGGTTCACCAGCATTAGCAGTGCGTTTGGTAACCTGTGGCCTATGTTGCCGGCATTTCCATGGAAATAAATTATGGTCGGGCAGTAGGGGGAATTGTCTCCAGTGTATCTCACCAAGATCAGATTCAGGCGCACTCCATCTTTGGTTCTGATGAAAATGTTTTCATGGGGAATACCCGTGGGCATGGGAACATAAAGGCGGGAAGAAGATGGCTGTTCTGGAAAGTAGAGCAAGACATCTTGGAATTTATATAAGATACCTGCAATTGATACGAATATTAACAAAAGTAAGACAATGCCTCCATACAGATGAAAAGTCACTATCAAAGGTAACAGAGAGATGCGGCAGAGAGCCCAAGACCAGGACGCCAAGGCCAGTAGCCATCTTTCAATGAAGCTCCACAGCATCCAGGATTTTTCCATGGTAGCTCCACGTAGGTATCCTAGAAGACACAGAGAGAACCAGTGACTCAGCAAGCACCTCTACTTCAAGGTCAGGTCCATCACGAAAAGCACTTGGTACTCTAGGAGCTACCTCACTCTGGGTCGTTACAACTGCCTGTCAGCCCCATTCTACATCTTCCCAACCTGTAGTCCGAACCACGTTCACCAAACCCATCCACTGTGAAATGATGCTTACCTGCTTCCAGGTTTTCATTCGTGTATTCTCAGTGATTTGACAAAACAAAACAACAACAAACAAAGCTTTTAAATGCCATTCCCAGCTTCACACATGAGGAGATGGAGGCTTGGCTCTCTGGCTGCTGTCCTAGTTCTACAAGAAGTCAGGAGGTAGCATGCTACTTCCTGGAGTCCCTCCTACCCTCCCTTCTTTCAAACCCCTTTCTTTAAAAACAAACAAACAAACAAACTACATTCACTCGATACCAACAAAAAAAAAAAAAAAGTAACAGCCAGGGCCAAAGAAACAGGATCACAAATTCATGGAATATGGATGGTTAAGAGACAAATACTTGTCCTGGGCAAACTGTACTTATAAAGAGAGGACTAACAAGTTTTAACCTACCAAAACCAACCCAAGGTAAGTTACTCTAATATTGTATTACTTCCAGAAAAACCTTAATCTTCCATATCAGACTGAATACACATCCGATTGCGAGTGCTGTGAGAAATTCACTGCAGCACATAACATACTTCTATGCTCCTCCATGAGGTCAGTCATGGGTCAGCAAAAGAGCTTGTGCTAACAAAGTCAAGTTGTTATGAATGCACACAGATCCTGAGAACCAGAGATAGTAGACGCAAGAAGATGTGCTAAACACAACAGTGAAACAGAGCCCTGAAACAGTAACTACCATAAGTGAAGAGACACCCCCGCCCCAGACGGCAGTAAGGAGTAAGGACCAGAGTGAAGATTCCGCTCTGCCAGGCAGTTCTGTGTTACAGTTCCCCAGGTGAGCTTCCTGAGACGAGGAGGAACCTGAGCTTGAGGGCAGTGCTGGCCACTTACACTGTAGCTCAGAGATAACCTTTATGTATATTATCATACACAAAAAAGAACCTGAGACAATTTGTAAGTTTCCTTAAATGCTTTTAAAAGTGCTAATAAGCTACCAAGAGTATTTAATGACTTACTGCCAAAAATAAACTTATAGATTGGTCGAAAGAGTCTGTTATTTCACAGATGAGTTTTTATTATTGTTTCATACTGTCAAGAATGGTCTTGAACGTCTGTTCCTCCTGCCTCGAAATCTCCAGTGCAGGATTACAGGCTTCTACCATAACGTTCAGTTATACGTGGTGCTGGGAGCCAAACCCAGCCAGGCATGCTAGGCAACTGAACTCCTCCCACCCTCTTAGTCCTCATGCTTGAATTTTATTCAAATGAATCATTTTGAACATGAAACAACAGCATAATACTTTTTCTTAGATTCCCAGAAATAACACTGCCATCCAGTTGTAGCAAACTTTATTACAGGAAAAGAGCATTGAAGGTCAAATAAAAACAAAAGTTTAAAATAAAAATACCCAAGCACAGTAGTTATTAAATCTGGCTTGGCCAAAGTGGACCAACAGGATGCAGTGCAAAGCCCACACAACACACCAGTATACTGGGTGGCTTGGTTATTTTATGCTCTCCTGTCTCCTGTCAACAGCTCACATGCAGCAGTGGAGTCTGAAGACACATGGTCACATGAGCTTAGGTCATTGGTTTCAGTTTTATATGAAATATAAAATATGTGGAGGAAGCACATACAGGTCAATGAGAAGCACCTACTAGCACATGGAAAGCCTGGGGCTTGATCCCCAGCTCTCTCTGCAAAGTAACAGAAACAGTGATGGTAACAAATTTAACTAGACCCAAAACTTTGGAATGACATGCGCATGCACATTAGAGTACTGCAAAATTCGGTAAGATACCATTTAAGATTTGTTTTAAAAAGTCAAAATCTTTATTGTTATTTTATTAAATAAAATAGCCACCTATTCATCTGATAGAGTTGTCATTGATAAGTGGCCAACAATAAAAGACTCAAGGCTCATTTTAGGGATCCAGTAGGCACAAGCACACTGAACCTACTGCCCTTACGCCTCTGTTGAATAAACTCCCAGTCTGTCACCTAATTCCACTCTACCTTAGTAGGAAAAAGCAACCCTACTGAAACCCTACTGTCCCACTCAGTCCTATTGAGTGCCTCCTGATTTGTCACCTAGTTCTTGTCTGAATACTCTCAATAAAATGAGATTTAAAATAATTCCTACATAAAACTGGTCAGCAATAAAATGAATAAAAACACCTATAATGCCATAGATATGATAATTCCATTTGCCCCTATAATGGATATTTTGGCTCTACAGTTTTCTGGTTTTGGTTGAAGCTAATTGTCAATATAAGAATTTACTTAGTATGTGTAAGACAATAAAAATCTAGAAACATATGACTATAAAAAGTGTTCTTGCAACTGAATAATTAGCAATAAGATGATTTATTTTTCAAGTCAAAGTTCTTATTAAGGAAAAGAGAGAAACTCGTAAGGGGAAACAGAAAGGCCAACATACAGACGAAGCACATAGTGAAGCTCAAACCCGTATTTACAACTGATTAAGCTACTCTACAGTTATGATCCTCAGCTACCACAGCCCTGAGCCCCTTCTCTTGTCTAAATACTCTATCCCTCATGGCTATGCCCTCAAGACTAAAATGCCTCCAGTAATGTTTTAAAATCATCAGTTTGCTATAAGACTGAGGCCTACTCTGAGCAGTGGGTCTTAGGCCATCTGTCTGAGTGTATAACTGATTAATTGTAATAAACTTTCCCCCACAAAACCTTCCTATTCATAAGTCACCTTAGAGGATAACATAATTATGATAACAAAATATGATAAACATAACTATGTGCCCATTTTGAAGAAGACAGAGAGAACTTCAGTTTTTTAGAGCAGATTAACAGTATGAGCATGCATGGATATTTCCTTTGAGCTGACAGACTATGGGTCAAAATGATAGCACATGACACAGCCAATTGGCAACCTCTCTCTGCCTTATTCCACCATCTATCTTAAAGATACTCGTAAAGGAACTCCATCATGTGAATGTAATTTCGAGAAGGGTTTGTAGTCTTCTAAATTCGGAGAGACTGTCATTAAGCAGTTACTCTGAGCTTGCACTGAGATGCACTATCAATACATAAAGCCCAGGTGCTCTGACGGTGGAAACGAATGCTGCCAGGACTGAGTCAGCTGCATTAGATGAGTGCTCTGCTTCTAGCTGTTAACCAGATACAGGGTTAACCCAAGCTCCCTGGTTAGCATTTAACCTCCAGGCTTATTTCCCTGGAAACCAGAGAAGGGCAGGCGACTGGCTGAGCTTCTGTGGAGCACTGTGACTGGCTGAGCTTCTGTGGAGCACTGTGACTGGCTGGGCAAAGCATCCTGTTGATGAGGTCTTTCCTGGTTACGAGGACAGTGAAGGGCTACAGACAAGCCAGGTTTAAGAGAGGGCTTCTCTGAGCTGGATGCCTTGATTGCCAAAATGGAATAGCCAGTCTTCTGCTGGGCGCTGGGTCCTACACCATGGACTTTTAACATGACAGGGAACAGCCACACTGTGTGGGACCTACTCCCTCTCAGGTATAGTGTCATCTTTCCACTATACCTGAGCTACCAATGGGAAAGATACACTTGGTGCCAACATGGCTTTCTAGCCAACACCACTGAATAATGCAGAGCTTGGCTCATGCCTTGTGTAGTATTTAGGTCTGCCGAGTCTAAAACACCCAGCTAACCCAAGACTCTCATGGAAAATGACTGAGGTCAGCAACTGTCCCTCAAAGTATGTATGCAACAAGGCAAACCATTTATGAGGTATCACCAGAAAAGAATCAGCATTTATCAAGGTATTTTGCATGCTGGAATACATTCAGACATGGTTTGCTCACAGTTGGGATCTTTACCAACAGTGGAGGTTGTCCACTGGAAGCACTGACCTCTTCCATGCCATTCTTGTACATCGCTTCTGTGTGATGTCAGCCTGGGTCTAAGAGAATATCTCATCTCATCTCTCTCAATACTATCCTTGCCATGTTGTCAGACATGACCTGACAGCATCACGTGTGTCTGAAAAGCATCACTATGTGGACTTATTTAACCTTCAGGTTTATTTCTCTGGAAACCAGAGAAGGGCAGGCTAATTCCATGAACTTCTGGGAATCTGAGTGAGCTCTTAAGACTCAAGAACAAACCTCACTGGCCATCATATCCAGTTGATTAAAGTGGCAACCACTGTCGACAACTCCAATATCCACCATCCTCCGACTCTTTCCTCACTATCAGGCTCCATGTAATGTCTGCTCACTTACTGCTAATACAGTCTGGATGTGGCTGTCCCCAACATACCTTGGAATGACACAGGGCTTCATAAAGTGGGCCTGCTACAAGGAAGTTAGGACATTACGAGGACACAGTCTTCTTTATTAGTCAGGCCCTTCCACAGCATATTGGCCCTGTATGGCAAAAGCAAGGAGCAGAGTGAACTTTTATAACTATGAGCCACAAAATTTCTCTGCCTTTTAACACTAATTTTCTCAGGTATTGTTATTATAAGAATAGAAGCAAGCACTTCTGTTCTGTTTCCCCCAAGTGGTTTCATTCTCAAGACTGTAGCCCACTCCAGAATGAATTTGTCCTTACTAGCCTAGCATGTCTGTTCTTTACATTTTCCATCTCTGTTCTCCTATACCTGATGCCTCACTGACAGCTCAAACATCATATTAACTATGCTCAAAAAAGTACGGCATGCTAGGATTTGTGCATTACATTACCAATGCCACCAACCATATATGGCACAATCAAGAGTATACATCCAGCTGTAATATGTGTGACATGTGTGAGGATGAGAAAACAGCAATTACAGTAACTCCTGCTTTATGTAGAACATTCTGGGGTACATACGGCACTGCGGTTAGCAAGCACTTCTCAGGAAACAAAACAAGTGGAATATATTATAATGTAAAGCTAGGATTGTTTTCTTGTAAGAGAACTGTTCCTGAGATACAAACATGGAGTATCAACTATGTCTTACACTGCATCAGAATTGTGATCAGGATGCACCAAACACTAACAGTAGTCACTTGGCGAGTTCCTTCAAGCCACATACCTGTCTTCAGCATCTCCAGTGCTCTGGATGCTTCCTGTCTTTATGTCTAAGATGGGCACACTCAGCTATGATTTAGCTGTGCAATGTTCCCACAGCCTCACGGGTTTCAGTACTTGCTCCGCAGATGGTGGCACTGTTTTAGGAGACTTCTGGACCTGGGGCTTGGCTGGTGGATGTAGGCCTACTAGGTGTGGGTCTTGAAAGTTACAGTTCAGCATGACTTCTGCCCCAAGAAGCTCCGTGCTTTCTGGTGAGTGCCACTTAAGAAGCTACTATATAGCCTACCCCTGCCATCAGGGCTTCTGCTACTGCCATGCAATCTCTGTCCCTTAGTTAAGGTGCTTCAGTGAGGTATAAGGAAAGCTAACATAATATACTAAGCACACTGGCCATGCTCATCTGACCTCATCACCCCGTGCTACCTTACTGATGTATGTCCTTGAAAGATACAAATGGTGTTATTTCTAAGAAGATATACCTAGGGGCTGGAGAGATGGCTCAGTGATTATCCTGTTCATTCAACTCCCAACACCCACATGGCTGCTCCAAACTACTCTAGTCCTAGAGAATCCAATCCCTCTTCTGGCCTCCACAGGCTCCTGCACACATAAAGTAATCTCACATGAGTGCACACATGTACACATAAAAGAAGAAACAAAACATTTAACCATCTTATAAACTGGTGCTTCAGAAAGAGCTCAGTATCAATGTTAAGCCTACCGTTTAGAATACTGCTGTGGCCCCAGGGGTGCTGTCAAACTCATCTGACCCACTGGAGATTACCACAAAAGCCAGACTGCAACCCAGACTTAGGCAAGTGTTAACCAATGTGCTGTAAAGAATGATCCTCAGTAGTCCCTGACTGGTTAATAAAAGGCTGAACTCTATGACTGTCTAGACAAGACAGAAAGGCAGGACTTAGGATCCAGTGAGAGGTCTCAGAGAGAGACCATGAGGGAGAAGAAAAGAGAAGTCAGAGGTAGGAAGAGGTTGCCATTAGGCAAGATGGACAATGAGCATGTGGCCGAGAGAAGCTTGCCCTGAAGACACATGGAATAGAGCAAGCTGGGTGAGACTTAAGCAGCAAGTAACAAGTGGCCTATGGCTGGGATTAAGTTTGAAAAGCTCAGAACCTGCCCAGTCTAGGCTTACAGCTTGTAAATAAAAATACCAGGTTTCTGTGTCTCTTATTTGGAAGGTAGATGGCCAGAAAGCCCAATAAAATACTATTACAGCAGGTAGCTTCCCAGCTGTCTCTAAGCAGTGATTATCTGACGCCAACACATCTTACTGCTACACCACTTAAAGACCCAGGACAACACCACATGATGCCACTCTGAATCCTGCTGCTTAAAATTTGTAAGCTGACCAATGATCAATGTGCCACTGTTTCTCTGTTGTATGGCTCATGATCTGCTGAGTACACCTCCAACAACTTTTGAGCTGTTTGCATGGCAGACGTACACTTATGACCACACCAGCCTAACACAAATTCATGCAATTACAGGGCAGAGTAAGGAAATCAAAGACCACAACCATCCATAATACAGCAAAACAACTCAAACTTTTACTACCTGTCCATCACAAAATATATCAAGGAAAATTTGAGCAAATATTTTAAAACAGGACAAGGCTAACTGCAGGGCTGGGATTCTTTACTTCCCATTAAGTAGCTGTCTGTACCACTTAGTTATAACCACTTAGCACATTATTCATAGAAACATAAAGGATTCAGAATAATCTAAATACACACTAGGCAAGGCCAGCAGAGAGGAACTTAGAGCAGATAAGCCTGTGAGGTTCTTTATCCTGTAACATTTCACCCTAAAGAGTAACTGAAGCTCAATGGAGGAGTGCATAGGTTTTAACTGTCAATGTGGTATCAACTAGATAGGAAACTTGACAGATCTATTTCTTTACCACAGTCAAGTTTATACAGTTCAAAACTATTCCCCAAATAAAATTACTCTCTACTTAATCCATTTTAAAGTTGAAAAGGTACAGTTTGCATTTGTTAACTGACTCTACCAACATCAAGAGATCTCTGAAAACTCCCTCTGTGAATTACAAAGCTGAGTTGTCTGAAGACTGTAATAGAGAGCACAGGTCACTGCTGATAACCACATCACAAGGGGACAACCTCAAGATGCTCATTAATCAGTCCACGGGGAATTCACACATTCCAACCACATTTCATGGAACACAGAACTCCATTCTCACATCAACTTTTCTCCTTTGCTGCTAAGCAATGGAGAGGAAGTTCTGACACTTTGCCAGACACACAGCTGAAATGCAAACACAAATTAGCTGCTCTTGGTGTGCTGGAGACACCATGGAAGAAGCTATCCAGCTCCCTGATGGTACCCACATGCCATCAATAATGAGTAAGTGTGTCTTAATAGGCCTAGGGGACAGATGGACAGGATCTGTCTGAGAAGATGGCTGGAGGGTCCAGAGTGCATGGGAACCTGTGAAGGGGACATTTTTAAACTACACCAGGTAGAAGTTAGTAACATCTCTGTGCTTTCCCTCTTGAAACCCCAAAGGCTGTGCAAATGCAGTCATCTTAGGCAAAAATTTGGATGACAAATGACTGCCACCAGGGAAGTCAATGACAATTTGTTCTGTGATCATAAAGATCTGTAAGTAAGAAAATGGTAAACATCAAAAAGAAACTCAAGCCGGAAAACGTAAACACTCATGTAAGACTGTAGAGTGATAGGCTACTGCAAACAGGCCATGTTTTAGAAGTTACCATAAGTTGGCATTTATTGTCTTTTATTAAGCAGACTTCATAGGAGGCCTTGAGCTCCTAGGCTCACTCTGAATGTAGGTTGCTCTTGCTGTGGAAAACACTGCACCTCTAGCAAGCTGATGTTAGGAATACACATTACTTTACGATCTAAGACTTGTAAGACTAAGTGGCACATACTATATATAATAAGGTATTAGGAAGCCTGCCACTCACCAAACATTCTAATTACAAGAACTGGGGCTTGCCCTAGATCTAAAGTGGGGTGTTTTAGGGGCCTCGGGTTTTCCTGAGGCAGATCAACAATTATAAGAAACTGGAATCTTGGGAGGATGAACGAACTAGAGAAACAAAGACTTGACAGCCCAGTGCCTGAGTTTCTGAACTGTCTGGGAGAGCATCCAACGTTCCGGCGAAAGGCAGCAGGCCAAGTGCTACCTGTGGCTGTACATGTACAAGTCAGCTAGCCTTCTGCTTGCCCGGTCTTTCTAATACCTATTTCCAGGATGTGGTGATAAAATGCTGCCACCTCTGAGTCAAAATTCAAGCATTTTCTTATCTATCGCAGCAAAGCAAGTCTCAGTAAGCACTGCGAATCCCAGTTAAATCACGGCAGTGACTCAAGTTATTAGAGTGAAGCTTTATTTTTCTGTGGAGACCCAGCTCAGACTACAGGTCCTCCAGCAAGCTTTCCTCGGACCTCGTTCCCAGTGTCACCAGTTCCATCCTGTAGCCTGGGCCGACTCATGTGGCACTATTTACTAAGGGGGTGATGAGCCTGCTTATATAGGCTGGGAGTTCCGTGATGGCAGTGACCTTATGTTACTCCATCGGACGCTTTCAACGCGTAGCAAGGCCGAAGGTACAGAGCAAGTCCAACTCAATCCCAGCTCAACTGAGTCAAGTCTTTGGTAGCACAGCTGTGACATAACTCTGCACTGCCAATCATTAATTCTCAGTGAGATAAAACAGTGCTTTAGAGAAGAACATGTCTAAGCACACACACACATAAGGACTAATTCATGCCAAAAGACAGAGCAGATCGACAAAAAACAAAACAAAACCCAACGTTCAAACTTAAAGCCAGTGTGTCACTTGGTTCCTGCTGCCTGGTAGACAAGTGCACAACTAAAGGTTTACTTTAGGTTGCCAGCTCAGCCAAGCACACTCCCTGATGCATTCTCGCTTCACACCAATGGCTAAAAAAAAAAAGAGGCCCAGTGACTTCAAGTGTGCGACAACTCTCTGGATTTTATGGCCCCGTCGCCCGCAGCTGCGAGGTTAGCAGGTCTGCACCTGTTACAGACAAACGCGCCCAGTCCCTCCGACCCAAGCCCGGGGTTTGCTGGCCGACTGTTCTGGGAGTAGATACGGGCTCCCGAATCCGAGCTGCGGGGTGAGGAGGTCGGGGAGGCCGCCCGCGTCCCCGCCGCACTTACTCAGGCTCGCGGGCGGGCTGCGCAGTCGGCCGCGGGCTCGGAACCCGGCTCCGCGCTGCAGCGAGGCCCCGCGCCGCCCCCGCCGCTCCTCATCGTCTTCCTCCCGCCGAGGGGCCGCCGTCGCCACTGTCTAGCCCGGAGCTCCTGCGGCGCGGCGGGCCCAGCTGGCGCAGCCTCCACTTCCGGCTCGCGCGCGGTGTCCCTGGCAAATAACCCCGCCGGCCCCCACATAACCTGTTCTCCAGCTTCCTCCCGGGAGCGCGAAGCCAACCTGTGCACCCCTATGCGCATGCGCAGGACACTGGGCTCCGCCTTCATGCTACGGTAGCCCGTAGGGGCAAGATACATCTCGGCGTTTCCAGTCAACTGCTGCCTGAACACATTTCGGAGAACAAGGAGTTTCTCTTCTCTCCTCTTCTCCCCTCCTCTCCCAAATGTGCCTGCTCTTGGCTATGCTCTTTCACTTATCTGCACTAAACTTTCTCTTCCACCATGCCTAACTTTCAGGTAGTTATGCCCTTCCTTTTTACTTTTTTTTCCCCCCACTCTGAGGATAAAACAAATTTGGTTCTCCATTAACCATGCAGCTAAAAAGCACATTAGAGCAAGAGCTTTGAATTAACTAATAGCTTTTCTCGGCTCATAATTTGTGGTTCTTTCGTATCAGTAAAGCAGAGCCCGACCTGTGCCTGACGTCGGAGCGCAGGAGCAGTTGAATAAGACACGGATGTGTAAGAGTTGTACAAGCTGTACGAGCACCGCTGATGCTCCTGTACAGTAACGTGTGGCTTTGCAACACCACAGGGAAACTATCGTGAGACTAAGGGAAACTACAGAGAAAATAACTGGCCACACGGAGCCGTAGGATCTGGCCCCACTTTAAACTAGCCCTGGACTGTCGGCCTTGTGAAATGCAGCGTAAACACATTAGACAACCCCTGAAAGCAATTGACACTCTAGTGTCTCACCAGGACTGCAAAGTTTCACCTTCAAAGAAAGTGTTCCCCACACTTTGCCTATAATTTCTGAACTCTTATTGGTGGAGTAGGGCAGGTCATAGCCACCAATGCCAGTGGAAAGTAAGAGTTTCTGAGACGTGGAGCGTACGTTTATACTTCTATTTTGAGTATCTAGTATAGTTATTGAGTGACAGTAAGGTGTTCAATAACACTATCAGCTAGCTTTATTCCAAATCACCGAGCACCATTGAAAAGCCTTTAGTCCATGTAAGTATGTTTCTGCGCCATGAATTATTTATTACTATGTAATACATAATTATTTTTATTATTATGTATTATTTCTGCACAGTGAAAAGGCTACCAAGAACACAGAACCTGAATTAATTTTGCAAAAGTCTTTTTCTGGAGCCCTAGACTTTTTAGGTGGGAGGATTCTCTTCTGTCCTGGAAGTCTTCAGAAGCCAGTCCTGTCAGGGCAGCAACCCAGGCTCCAAGTTCCTCAAATTCGGCTCAACGATGACATCCAGCGGCGAGGGACCGAACATCCTTTGCTACAGGCAGAGACAGTGGAGGCGCGCTGCGCAGGCGCTCTGAGCCGCCGCGCCGGCCCGCCCCTGCCTCGCCTGTGCCTTTAAAAGCCGGCAGGCTCGCCTGTTCCCACTGCGCCTGCGCGGCAAGCAGCTGGCGGAAACGCCCGGCCGGCTTCTTGTGGCGGCAGCTTCCGGTCGGAGTGGGGCGGGGCAACCTCTGCTAAGCAAGTGGTGTGGCGGGTTGGAGGAGGCAGGGAGGTTCTTGGTCCTAGGGAGGCTGCGTCCTTCCCGTGCTTTGTCCCAGCGTCACCACCCGCCTTCCACGGTGCAGCCGGCTCGCTGGGGACTGATTTCAGGTGGCAGCCACCGGGTGAAGAAATCGTGTCCTGATGCTTAGTTGTATCCGCACGCTGCCCTGCCCCCTGCCACCTAGCTACCTGGGACCTGCGCGCTCCCCCAGCTCCTTCATTCGGCAGGGTTGGGGTTCACGGGCTGCTTAGGTAAGCAAAGCACTAATGCAACAGGTATGGAGGCACCTTCCAAAGCCTGTGGTCATCGACTTTACCACGAGTTAAAATGTTTGAGTGCATTTGAACTTCAGCACCTGAAGCCTGCCAACGAACTTAATTGTTTTATTGGGGATGGAAAGCATAATATCAAACCTCCGAGTGATAAAACAGCAGAAATTCAAATAGTTAACTCCTGTAGTTGGTGTTGAACAAAATGTGTGTGTTTGATAGCAATTTGAATTCTTGGTTTTCTGTGTTGATAGTTGTTTTAAGATGCTCGTGTATTCACACCATTGCCTACAATACACTATTATTATAAACGCAACTTGAATCGTTTGCTCCAGCTCGTTGAGAAAAAGTTCGAGACTATATGTATTCTCCAGATATACCTATAGAAGTGCACTTGTATTGGGACATTCAGAAAGTATTTAATACACGTCATCTTACATGCGTTGTACAGAAATTATAACTGTAGTATTATGCACCACCATGTACCCACTTGAAGGACCCAGGTGGCTGGTGCAGTCAGTTATGCAAACCAGCTTCAACAAGGGAAGCAGTTAACCAAAATTGTAGTTACAGATGTCAGAAGATACAGTCCCAGGTGGCTTATCTTGATCTGACCTGCTGATTTAGTTGTGTTTCCTCTGTGAAAAATACGACTTAGAAGTGATGTTTGTTTTGTCCTCTATAAGCTACTAATGCTGTGAATAGTTTCCAGAGCAGGCTGAACTATGTTTGATGTCTATTTAACCAGCCCAGCCCTGATCCCCTCCTCCTTTTTCCATAAAGCATTTAATAATTAGTTCCACAAACAAATTTGAGCTATATGATATTCATCACTGGGAGCACAAATTGCCACTTGATGTGAGACTTTTCTTTGTGGAGTAGGGAAGTAGAGTATGAGGAATTTCATAATCTCCACTGCCTGGCCAGATACTGTTGTCTGAAGTCACATAATAAAGCATTAGTTGTTTTTCCTGGAACATGCATTTTACTTGAAATTATTTTTAGAATACTTGTTTGACTATTATATAGTTTAAGTTGCATTAAAGTAACTGACATGCATTCCTGTAGAACATGTAGGGATATTTAAAACTTTGCAAAACTTCACACTTGTGTTAATATATGTTAGGGAACATTCTAAATCCTGTTCATTCATTTCCTTGATTTCCAAAACCTTTGGCGAAAAGGCAGTGATTACTAGGGTTGGGATTTTGATATTTGGTAAAGCACTGTGTTAGCATAGTTTGATCTCTTTGTGCCTTTTGTTCTTTACAGTGTATATGCTGTCGTCATAAAGCAGAAGCAACCCTATCATACTGCCTGGCTCATGTGTAGTCACTGAATATTTGGGAAATAGCAGGCAGAAAAATATGAACAAAAATTATAAATTAGGGCAGTGGTGGCACGTGCCTTTAATCCCAGCACTTGGGAGGCAGAGGCAGGCAGATTTCTGAGTTCGAGGCCAGCCTGGTCTACAGAGTGAGTTCCAGGACAGCCAGGGCTACACAGAGAAACCCTGTCTTGAAAAACCAAAAATAAATTAATTAATTAATATTTGTATATATATGGTAAAAATAGGTAAAAATGATGCTGTTTTGGGGTCTGATTTCCAGTTGAGGTTTGAATGGCAGAGGGGTTTGCCCCAGCTGTCAATGAAGGGATGAGGTAAATGGAGACATAAGCCTTTTGGCTGGAAGAGAAGGATAGCTGTTGTTTGTCTTTGTCAACTGTGGTTCAGATTTCAGAATGCCCAAGAAATAGGACTCCAGTTCAGTGAGCAAGTGATTTCTTAGAATCGTTGATGGCAATTAGTTTGTCTTAGGTGCTGTATAATTACCCAAGAAACAAGAAACATAAACAGACTTTACTTTTAAACCTTAGAAATAAAATTTGCCACAACTGATTTGACTTCCATTACTAAAAATAATACTTTTGTATTCGGTGCTAAATAGTCAGTAGCTAGAATACCATTGAATGTTAACATTTAAGATAAGTTGATAGGCATAGGAAATGAAGCTGAGACTTGAGAGGAAGTGTTGGTCAGGACCAGAAGGAAAGCAGCTACCTGTGTATCCACTTATTGCATTGACCTGTTATTAAGTAAACTTAAGAGTTATTATGATCTAAGTCACCTCTATAAGCACTTTGTTTTAAATGTTTATAAATTGCCACTGCCACTTAAAGTTACTTTTCCTTTTGCTTTATCAGTTCAAACCGGAGGATTTGTTGTCGCTTCTATGGCTTCCTCACAAACTTCACAAACTGTTGCAGCTCATGTCCCCTTTGCAGACTTATGTTCCACACTAGAACGGATACAGAAAGGTAAAGACCGTGCAGAAAAAATCAGGCACTTCAAGGAGTTTTTGGATTCGTGGAGAAAATTTCATGATGCCCTTCATAAGAACAGAAAGGACGTTACAGACTCTTTTTACCCTGCAATGAGACTCATTCTCCCCCAGTTAGAAAGAGAGAGGATGGCTTATGGAATCAAAGAAACCATGCTCGCTAAGCTCTACATCGAATTGCTGAACTTACCACGAGAAGGCAAGGATGCCCAGAAGCTCCTCAATTACCGAACCCCCAGTGGAGCTCGCACGGATGCTGGGGACTTTGCCATGATTGCATACTTTGTTTTGAAGCCAAGGTGCTTACAGAAAGGAAGCTTAACCATACAGCAGGTAAATGAACTCTTAGACTTAGTTGCCAGCAATAACTCTGGCAAAAAAAAAGACCTAGTGAAAAAGAGCCTTCTTCAGTTAATAACCCAGAGTTCAGCACTGGAGCAAAAATGGCTGATTCGCATGATTATCAAAGACTTAAAGCTTGGCATCAGTCAGCAAACAATATTTTCCATTTTCCACAATGATGCAGTTGAGTTGCACAACGTCACCACAGATCTGGAAAAGGTCTGCAGGCAGCTGCATGACCCCTCTGTAGGGCTTAGTGACATCTCTATCACTCTGTTTTCTGCCTTTAAGCCAATGCTAGCTGCTGTAGCAGACGTGGAGCGTGTGGAGAAGGACATGAAGCAGCAGAGTTTCTACATCGAAACTAAGCTTGATGGTGAGCGCATGCAGATGCACAAAGATGGCGCGCTGTACCGGTACTTCTCCAGAAACGGTTACAACTATACCGACCAGTTTGGTGAATCTCCACAGGAAGGCTCTCTCACCCCATTTATTCACAATGCGTTCGGGACAGATGTGCAAGCGTGCATCCTTGACGGTGAGATGATGGCCTACAACCCAACAACACAGACTTTCATGCAGAAGGGGGTCAAGTTTGATATCAAAAGGATGGTGGAAGATTCTGGCCTACAGACTTGTTACTCTGTTTTTGACGTACTGATGGTTAATAAGAAGAAGCTAGGGCGCGAGACTCTTAGGAAGAGGTATGAGATCCTTAGTAGCACTTTCACACCCATACAAGGCCGCATAGAAATAGTGCAGAAAACTCAAGCTCATACAAAGAAGGAAGTAGTGGATGCATTAAATGATGCCATAGACAAGAGAGAAGAGGGGATCATGGTTAAACACCCTCTGTCCATTTACAAGCCAGACAAAAGAGGTGAAGGGTGGCTAAAGATTAAACCAGAGTACGTCAGTGGACTAATGGATGAATTAGACGTCCTAATTGTGGGGGGCTACTGGGGTAAAGGTTCACGAGGTGGCATGATGTCTCACTTTTTGTGTGCAGTGGCAGAGACACCACCTCCTGGTGACAGGCCATCTGTATTCCACACTCTGTGCCGTGTTGGGTCTGGTTACACCATGAAAGAACTCTATGACCTGGGCTTGAAATTGGCAAAATACTGGAAGCCTTTTCATAAGAAATCTCCACCAAGTAGCATTCTGTGTGGTACAGAGAAGCCGGAAGTGTACATAGAGCCTCAGAACTCTGTCATTGTTCAGATCAAGGCAGCTGAGATCGTCCCCAGTGACATGTACAAGACTGGCTCCACCCTGCGCTTCCCACGCATCGAAAAGATCAGAGATGACAAAGAGTGGCACGAATGTATGACACTGGGTGACTTGGAGCAGCTGAGGGGGAAAGCATCTGGGAAGCTTGCCACGAAACACCTTCATGTAGGTGATGATGATGAACCTAGAGAAAAAAGGCGGAAGCCCATCTCCAAGACGAAGAAAGCCATTAGAATCATTGAACACTTAAAAGCACCCAACCTTTCTAACGTAAACAAAGTTTCCAATGTATTTGAAGATGTTGAGTTTTGTGTTATGAGTGGATTAGATGGTTATCCAAAGGCTGACCTAGAGAACAGAATTGCAGAATTCGGTGGTTATATAGTACAGAATCCAGGCCCGGATACATACTGTGTTATTGCAGGTTCTGAGAACGTTAGAGTGAAAAACATTATTTCTTCAGATAAAAATGATGTTGTCAAGCCCGAGTGGCTTTTAGAGTGTTTTAAGACAAAAACATGCGTGCCGTGGCAACCTCGCTTTATGATTCACATGTGCCCGTCGACAAAGCAGCATTTTGCCCGTGAGTATGACTGCTATGGTGATAGCTATTTTGTTGACACAGATTTGGATCAATTGAAAGAAGTGTTTCTAGGAATTAAACCCAGTGAGCAGCAGACTCCTGAAGAAATGGCCCCTGTGATTGCTGACTTAGAATGTCGTTATTCCTGGGACCACTCTCCTCTCAGTATGTTTCGACATTACACCATTTATTTGGACTTGTATGCTGTTATTAATGACTTGAGTTCCAGAATTGAAGCCACGAGATTAGGTATTACAGCCCTTGAGCTGCGGTTTCATGGAGCAAAGGTGGTTTCCTGCTTATCTGAAGGGGTATCTCATGTTATCATTGGGGAGGATCAGAGACGAGTTACTGACTTTAAAATATTCAGAAGAATGCTTAAGAAAAAGTTTAAAATCCTGCAAGAAAGTTGGGTGTCCGATTCAGTAGACAAGGGCGAACTGCAGGAGGAAAACCAGTATTTGCTTTAGAGCTTGCTGGCCCGGCGGGGGGGGGGGAAGAAGAAGTGTTATTGTCAGACAACAGCAGACAGTGATGATGAAATAGCCAGTAGCCTTCATTGTATCTCCTAATACTTCAAAAGGATTATTGATCAGAACGCAATAATTTTCAAGTAGAAAGGAAACTAAATGGGCCAAAGCAAAAAAAAAAAAACCAAAAAAAATAAAACAAACAAAAAAAACCAACCCTTTTCCTAACACGACTTATAACTATGGCTTCAAGAAGTGCTTGTATGGTATCCATACTGAAGCTATCCATACTTAAAGTGTATTTGAAACCTTTTAGAAACATCACCACTATTGACTTTCTAGACAAAATTTTCCAGACTTAAAAATTAAAGTTTTTAGCTAATAAAAGTATTATACCAATAAAAAAAATCAGAATTGTTAAAGTTAGACTTATAAAAATAAGCATTTTTATTTGCGGGCTCAAATACCCCCTATAAGCATGACATATTAAGCATAAAGAGTTTTTAAGGTTCATCAAATGTTTTTTGATAATGTGGGGGAAGTTGAGAGAGAATCATCTAAACACCAAACACTTAAGATATTAATTTTATTGAAAAAAATCCTTGCAACTTTTAAGTTAGCTGAGACTTAATTTTGGTGAAGACTTTAATGTTTCATGGAGAAATGTTTGAGTGAATTTACACTCCAGCATTGACAGTGTTTACAGAACTTGTCTCCTATCGATGATCCATTGCGTAGCTGTCCATACAGTGAACACTTTCATTAGAGACTGGGTGCTCTGGCTTTTAGAGATGGCTTTTATGACTATGTTGAAGTCACAGTCATGTGTGGATTGTATCTGTTGAGAATTGTACTTCCATGGCAGTACTGAAATGGAGGGATGTGGGACCTTAAGTGATGGGTATAAACTATTTAAGTAATTAGACTTGTTGAAGTGATTGAAGAAACATTTGTGATTATTGTAACTTAAATAAAATTATTAAATATTGTAACTTAAATAAAATTATTGAATATTTAATGTAATACCAACTTTATGTTCCTTTTGTTTTAAAACAATTCATCATAATTCTACTTACCAGAATTAATAATGTCATTACTCTTTGTGTGAGGCAGTGTCCTGGTGGCTGGGAATTTACAGTGTTGCTCCTCTAACCTCCCAAGTACTGAGACTGTAGGAGTGAGCCATCGCTCTTGTCCCAGTACACCTGCAGACAGGCTTTAGTCACAGTGCTTCCTGGGTCCTTTGGGTTTCACATTACCAAGTGAACTTTAATGATTTAAGTGTGTACTTCTTTGTACACAAATATAGTTTTGTACTTTATACTTGTATATACTTTGTACAAGTATAGTTGAAGTTTTATAATTTTATAATTTAAATATATATGAATTAAAAGTTTTATAATTTTCCTACTTAAAGGTAATACTTAGGGTATTCATGGCAAGGGACTCATAAAGCCGTTATTTGGGGTAACAATACTAAGCTTACTGTGTTTTCTTTATTTTCTTATGAAGTTGTGAGAATACTTGCAGGCCACAAAAGGACCTCATCATTTTTCATTGCAGCACAGCACTCCATTTAATGCACCTAGTGTGTCTTATTACCCTTTGTCAGCATTTAAGTTAACTCCTTGTATTCCATTCACATTTTTCTTTTCCTGTCCAGTACTGTGATAAATCTTTCACCTGGTCTGTATGCATTTGTTATCAACCAGAACATAAGCTGCTGGGTACTCTTTTTAAGGTTTTTTTTTTAAGCTAGAAGACATGCTAAATGTGGGTGGCACCTTCTGGTCATGGAAGACAGAACTGCTTTTCTCTCACTCTGTCAAGTTCATCAATATCCTTTATCTGTGTGAGAACCCACTTCCACATGATTCTCATGGAGGTTGAAAACCAGCCTCCAGTGCCTCCAGGGCCTCCAGGGCCTCCAGGGCCTCCAGGGCCTCCAGTGCTAGGCTGGAACTGCAGAGACATCCAGCTTCGTGGACTAAATGACAACTAGAATCAGTCTCCAGTATGAGGTGGCCATTGTTGGACTACCTGAAACACTTCCTGTACTTCACCCTTTTCGGTAGATGGATTTCTCTTGAACATTCTGTTCCTTTGGAGGAGCCTGGTACAGTAAGTCTGGAAAGGCTGGCTCAGAGTGACCATTTTTCCCAGGCAATTGCTGAGTGTTGAAAAACCCTACTGAAATATTTTTGTTGGTTCCTCTTCATGTTTGTTGGTTTGGTTGCTCCCTACCTGCCTGAGTGTGTTCTGACTCTGTCTTTAAATATCACAACTGCAGTTTTTGTTTGTTTGTTTTACAGCACCACCATGTGAAGTCTGACTGGCCTCTTGTGATGGTTAATATTGTCAACTTGGCAGGATCTAGAAATATCCATTAAACACACTTCTAGGAAACCCTGTGAGGGATTATGTAGATTCTGCTAGCGTCTGAGCAAGCCTGTGAGAGATTTCCTTATTAGCTAATTGGAAGTCTGAAGATCCTTCATAGGCATGGCAGCTGGGATATGAGAGGATCCTAGGGAAAAGTGCCTGCTGGCTTATTTCCTTCCACCAGAAGAGACCCCAAGATGGATGCTGCTGGTTTGTTTGCGTTAGTTACAGTCAGCTACAGTACTTTCTGGAATAAATACACTGAAACACTGCACATTTGACTTTGCTCTAAACCTCCCAGGCCAAGTCCTTCCCCCCAGATATACTCACTAGGAGCTCCACCATTACATTGTCATCGTGACCTAGCACTACCAAGGAAGAGTTTATTTCCTCAGGCCAAGGGTTCTTTCATTGGAAGTCAGAGAGCTTCATCACACTTGTGGCTTGCTGGGATCTGAGAACAGAGCTAGGGATCCAGCAACTTGTTGCTGAGTGCCAAATCTTTGGAATTGCCTCAGAAAGCTGTTGTACTGCTAAGAGAGGAGCATGGGAGATGTGGTTGGCAGTCCTGGGTTCTATCTCGGTTCTGACACTAATCCTAGCATTTTAAATGATCATGGAACTATTTCACCAGAATGGTGTAGCAACTAGCATATTATATTGTCTCTCTAATTTTTTATCAGTTTCTCCTGCTTAGGCTTCATCCAGTAGAGTTGATTAACCCAATTGAGTATATTTATGGAGGAGAAGTTGAATTTTAACAGTGTGGTGTTGTAGATGGACTTTCATAGCAAGAGAAAGAGAATACGCAAAACCAGGAGGGATACAAATCTACATGAAAATATTTATAAAATACTCATATTTGTGTGTGGAAGGGCAGCTTAGGGTAATTTTTAAAAGGCCTTTAGTTCAATTCTGAAAATGTGGATTGTATTGGTTTCTTGAGAGAAAATGTTTAGACCATTGGGATATGGCTAGCATGCAAAAGGCTGCCCATGTCTCTTGCATGAAATTGGATGGGTTTAGAGGTAGTTTGTACCTGTGAGATCATCACAATTAGGACCCTAACTCTCCTTACCTTGAGAAGTCACCTACCATCCAGTTTTGATTGATTGATCTTTTCCTTTTATTTAATCATTCAAAACCAAGAGTTCTTCCTGAGCTCCAGGGACTGTTATAGTTGCTAACTGGGGAACCCCCTGCTGTGGTTGAGGCTCCATGCTATTGGCTAAGGGGATAGAGACCACTGCTGCTTTCCAGGACAGGACTCATACTAAAGGGAAGGCATTTGAAGAGGAGTCAGAAATGATACAAAGAGGGAACATAGATAAGAGGAAATGGGGAGTCAGGAACATAGAAAGGGAAACAAAAACTTTTAGAAAGCAAAATAGTGTATGTGGCTTTTTTTTTTTCATTTAAAACAATTTATATAGGAGTTGTGTAGAGCTAAAACATTCAACCCTACTAGTTTAATTCTGAATGCTTTGAGAAGCCTAGCTCTCCTGCAGATGAAAAACCACAGGTTACAATGTCTCAGAACACAGAAGGTCCATCAGAGCTAGTGACAGAACAGCATTCCCATGGGTCACAATTGTAATCCATGCAGAGGGGAGATGGCTCAGTGGGTAGGTCTGCTTGCTCAAGCAGGAAGACCTAAATTTTGAATGCCTGGCATCCACAAAAGCTGGGAATGGTTGTTCGTGCCTATAACCCAAGTGCTGTGAGGGACGGAAACAAAAGGATCACTCCAGAAACAATGAGCGACCCTGTCTCTAGGCAGTATGATTCTGATTGATATTTTTATTTATTTCCAACTGTGATGGCTATTTTGGTTGTCAACTTTGCTACATCTGAATTAACCCTTCAAAATGGCTGGGCACACCTATGAGGGATTTTTGCTTAATTAAATCATTTGAAGTGGGAAAATCTACTTCTAATTTGGATCTTTGAGGTATGAAGACATATCTTTAATCCAGATCCTTTGAGGTGGGCCATTTAATCTTTAATCTGGGCCATACTTTCTCCTGGAAGCCTATGTAAAGGGCATGGAAGAAGGATGCTTGCTTGCTCTCTCATCGCCTGCTCTGGCTGGCAAGTCCATTCCTCACGGGCATTGGAGCCTGCTCCTTTGGTGTTCCAGCATACACTAAAGAACAGTGGAGAAATCCTGTCTGAAGCCATCTAGGAGAGGCAAAAACTAACAAGTGACTTTCTGGAGTTGGCTCATTGTTTTGCATGGCTGTGATGGGTAAACTGAATTGCAGGGCCTTCAGAGAACTCATCTCAAGCTCTCTGAAGATTGGTTCTTGTTGGTGACGTGCCTTTCCTGTCATCATTACATAGTCTAAGGATTCCTGGGCATTAGCCCACCTTATTTGGCAGATTTTCTGCAGATCAACAAAAATGTACTCTCTTGTAGTGATGATTTGTAGACAAATTGATGACTTTGTAATTCTTAATAATGATTCTACATAATTCCTAAATTTATACAAGTAATTTTGAGTCCTCTATAGTATGAAAGCTGCAATTAGTGCTCTATAAACCTTCATGTGTTATGGGCTAATTGCACTAGGATAAGAAATCAGGCTTGGAGCAAATTTACAATTGGGGAAAATATCCCTTCTAGGCTAGCTGTGGAACCATTATCTGATAACTAAAGTTCATAAACTGGGAATAGACAATTAATTGTAAGTGCAAAGACAGAAAATAAAATATTGACTGATTTACCTACGCAAAACTTAAAAACTAATGCGACACAAAGCCATATTGACTTATAAAAAGTATTGCTTTAAACTTGCAATCAACGTGTAGATCTATAAGACAGATGATAAATGTTTATTTAGTCCTAATGGGAACACATGTAAACATTTCTGCTGTAACTCTTCATTTAATATATGATTTGAAGTAGTGCCTTAAACTTGCTAAGAACTTTTGGAATGTAAAGATAATTGGAAAACCATGTGATCTATGATCCTGAGAAAGTAGAGGAACTAAGAGCAATAGTAGGAAAGGGTCTTCCTTTTTCTTTCAGCAATAAAGTTTTGAGCCTCTTTTTAGAGTAAGTGTTGTTTCTGCAAGCCTGGCTTTCTCTGGGTCACAAGAAGTTAACAAACCTCTGCTGATCAGCCATGGGGCCTTTTAGAAAGGAACAAAGAAACAAAGTAACCAGTTCTTTACTTAACTCCCCCACCAATCACGTTCCAGAGAGAACTGGTGCTGGGCAGGCTCCGGACAAAAATCCAGCTTTGTGAAGTGGACAACTACTGGATTCTTGAACCTTCTGTCCATAAGCAGCCAATTTTGGATTAGCCTTTAAGTCATTCTAATAAATAAACCTCTTTTCTATAAATACAGAGAGATCCATTCTATAAGTTCTAGAGAATTCAAAATAATACACCACACATATAGATATATATATACATATATACATATATCTATATATGTATATATATGTGTGTATATATAGATAGATATCAGATAAAAGATAAAAGAGTGATAGAGCAGGACACCCTATGTCCTTTGCTCTCTTCACATGGATACATATGCACTTGGGCAGTAGCACTCACAGACCCAAGCTTCTACAACATATAAACACAGAAACAGAAACTTCAAAACAAACTTAAAGATTCTTTAAAGAGATAAGTGAGAGAATAACATTTTAAAATTAAAAAACAATGTAACAGAATTCAGGAATTAGCCTTAAAAAGACACGACAGAACCTTAACTACCTAAACATTCAAGTAAGCCAGCCTAGAAAAGGCCCCACCCTTCCCCAGCACTGCTAAGAACAAAGCATTTCATACATGATTTGGGGGTTTGGTATGCATACAGCATGGTATCCCGAATCACATAGAGCAATGGTTCTCAACCTTCCTAATGCTGTGACCCTTTAATACAGTCCTTCAGGTCATGATGATTCCCCAACCATTAAATTATTTTTGTTGCCACTTCATAACTGTAATTTTGCTACTAGTATGAATTATAATATAAATATCTGTGTTTTCCAGTGATCTTAGGTGACCCTCAGGTTGAGAACCTTTGAGCTGGATTATAACAGGAGCTTGGTCTGTGTATTAGTCTTGGAGGAAGGAAATGATTGAAGCCTCTTATTTCACCATCTTGTTGAGGGCCCTTTAAAATGCCAACTATCTACTCTCTCGGTCCTTGGTTACTCTGTAGGGTATAAATGATGAACATTGAGGTCCTTCAGAGTACACAGTACAGAATGGAAGACGTTTTCACTAACCTTGAGTTAATTGATGAGAGTACCTTTTGTTTTTAGGATGAGGTCTGGAGATTGCTGTCACCTGTTTGGCGTGGACAGATCCAGAGCGGGAGAGAGAATTCCTGCCTGTAGACGAGACTGGATTTCCCAGACTAGCTATTGACTCAGATCTAAACGATCTTCCAGATCAGTGTTCAACCTTCCTAATGCTGAGAGCCTTTAAAACAGTTCCTCACGTTGTGGTGACCCCCAACCATAAAATTATTTTTGATGCTACTTCAAAACTATAATTTGCTACCATCATGAATAATACTATCAATATCTGATACGCAGAATATCTAATATCTAATATGTGATCCCCCAACAGGGTCTCGACCCACAGGTTGAAAACTGCTGCCCTAAAGGCTCCCATGTGAACATAAGCTTGGTTTCCAGTGTAATAAAGTTCAAAGTCAGACTTTGGGAAGTTACTAGACCAGGGTACTCTGGCCTTGTCAATGGATTAATGCATCAATTACTTCATAATAAACTGAGATGTGGTAGAAAACAGAAAAACTGGGATATTGGAGAAAGCAGGTCACTGAAGTAATGTCCAAGAAGGAAGAATGTATTCTGGTATTTTAACCCTACTATCTCTTCCCTCTCCTGTGTCACTACCCTTTCCTGACCTCTATAAGTTGTGCAGCTTTCTTCTGTTGGCCCTCTCTCATGGTCGTTCTGTTCTTGCTTCTGTATATTACTCCATGTACAGTGCATTCACAGACTTGATTTCGTTAACTTTAACATTAATGCGAGAATGAGCAAACTGGATCTCTTTGAGTTTGGCCAGACTGGTCTACATAGTGAATCTCAGGTCTGCCAAGGTTTCACAAAGAGAAGGGAAGGAAACTGACTTGTTCCTCTAGTGATTCTGTTAGCTTCTCTCAGCAGACCTGAAAGACTAGATCTCTCCTGAGTTTCAGTGGTTAGAGCACTCTCTGCAGGCAAAGTTCTCCTCTTGCAGGGAAGGTGGACAAATATCTGGCATTCAGACCTGCCTCCTGGCAGAAGATGAAGGTCTGAAACAGGGCTTGTCCCAGAATCTGTGTAGCTTCTGTAGTCCACACTCTCACCTGCACAGAGTATTCTCTGTGCAGGATCTGAGAACCAAGATGTCTCCACCAGATGCTGTGGTAAAGCCCTCCTGGGCAGGGGTGGACACCTCTCCTCTGGCAGGGAAGGTGCCCGGGTGTCTGGAGCCCAAAACACGGTTTGCCTCAGAAGCTCTGTGGGTTCTGCCTGTCCCAGAAGCTGTTAGTCTCTGCAGTCCACACTCTCACCTGCACAGACCAGTCTTGGTGGAACCCAGGAACCCAAGATGGCTCCCTCAGATGCTGTGGTGAAGCCCTACCGGGCAGGGCGAACACCTCTCCTCTGGCAGGGAAGGTGCCCAGATGTCTGGAGCCTGAAATGCGGTCTGCCACTGAAGCTCTGTGGCTTCCACCTGACCCAGAAGCTGTTAGCTTCTGCAGTCCACACCCTCCCCTGCACAGACTAGTCTAGGCGTAATCCTGGAACTACTAAATGAATTTTGTATTAAAATTCAAGAATAGCCATTGTAATCCTGCAAACTCTCTTCAAAATTAGCATGCTATGGTGATTTAAAGATAAACCTGAACATGACATTTTTCTTCTTTTAATTGAAAATATTTAATATATTTGGATTGTGGTTTCCCTTCCTAAAGCCCCCTCCCTGATCCTCCCCACTTCCCCACCCACCCAAATCCATATTCTCTCTTTCTCTCTCTTTATGATACAAAGTGAATCTAAACAACAATGATGACAATAAGAATAAGAATAAAATAAGGTAAACAAACAGAAGAAAAAAAGTCAAAGAAATAAATTAAGAAACATAGTCATAGAGACACACATTTTCTCATACAGAAATACCATAAATACCAAAACAGGATAACATAATTACACACACACACACACACACACACACACACACACACACAAATATATATATACATACACATACAGAATGGACCTGGTGCTATTTGTATTTTGGTGGTAATTCTGCTCTCCTGGGAAGCATTGTGGACAAGGAGTGTTTCATGTACTCAGGTGACTTCTTGTGAACCAATCCCTTAATGAATAAAGGAGTCAATCACTGGGTGAGTAGGAGGGACTTCCAGGTTGGAGAGGGGAAGAGAAGAGGAGGCAAGAGAGTCCTTTTGGACAGGGATAGCATGAAGACAAGATGTAATTACTAGTGTTTCTCAGTTTCAATGGCGGATCTGTTAGGATTTGCCACTGGAGGATCTAGATTTAATAAGGATTACAAGACTAGGATTTTAATTGTTGTACCTAGCAATTGAGTTACCATTGTTTTTGAACTAAGTCTTCATGCGGTGGTTCGACTGGGTTCAAAAGAGAAAGTTACAGTGGCAAAGTGTGGGTTTGCCAGATGTGCACCACAAAGGCCATGGGGGATTTGAAGCATGGTGCTAGCTTGGTAGCTACCTGCCAGTGGGAACTTAGTGAGCTGGGTGAAGAGATTTTTGAGCTCTGAGTCAGAGAGTCTCCACTAGTTAAGAACTGGTCGGCGAGACTACTGGGGCTGAGAGTAGCTGGGTGTAGGGCAGGAACTTGGAGTTTGTTTTAATATTGATATATATATATATATACAAAGGACCTGGAAGTAGGGGAGGGAGAAGCCCTGGTAAAGCATTAGGAGACAAAGAACCTTCAAAAATGTAAAATCGTTTTATATCAGCCATCTACTACTCTACTTATATTAAAATAACACAATAGGTTGTTGGTTTTGTGACTATTTTTGGGAACAGGTCTCATACAGCCTCAAACACACTACTAATCAGTAGATGACTTTAAATTTTGGTTCTTCTGTTTGTAGTTCCCAAGTGCTGGTGTTACAGGCATATGCCATCACTACTGGCCTCAATGTTTGTTTTATACGTAGGCTCTCATTATGTAGCACTAACTGACCAAGAACTCTATATAGACTAGGCCAGCTTCAAAGTACTATAGATCTGCCCGTCTCCTCATCCTGAGTGCTAAGTGCTGGGATGATAGTGTATTCACTACATTCCATCTGGCAACTACCAGTCATATAGTTGTGATAGATTTTTGTGGTTGGGGGGGATAAGAGAAACGAGCCCTAATCAACAAATACTTAAAATTTAATTAATTGTGGTATAAAAGCCAAAGCTGTTATGTTAAACATAGTTCTCTAGAGGAACAAATCTGTAGGTTGCATCTATATTATAAAGGTGAGTGTATTAGATCTGCTTACAGTATAGAGGCTGGGAAGTCCTGTATGTCCATCTGCACACATCACGAAGTTGATGCCTCAGCAGACCCCATCTGATGCTGAAGACATGGGGTTCCTGGAGAGTTGCTAGGCTTCTGTCTATGTTGGGAAGCTGAAGAAGCTGAAGTCTGATATCAACAGAAGCTTCAGGAAACAGACTCAGTCTGTTGACAAGAAGTGAGCCTGCTAAGGCAGCTAGCTTTATGTTTGGGTGGTTCTTCTTGCTCTCAGGGAATGAAGAACTTCTCTCCCTAGGCACTAACCTCTCACAGGCCCACCCAGCGGTGCGTAGTCCAGATGTTTCTAGATCCTGTCAATTGACAGTCAACCACATGAACTACCACAGATCTTGGTAGTCTTAGTGGGTGGCCTTTCTTTGATGGTTCTACTTGCTGGTGAAGGAAAAGATACCTAAGAGCAACCCTGAATACAGGGTGTGCCTTTTAAGAAAGCTTTTTACAAACTGTGTCATACTATTCAAGGGCTAAAATATAATAGCATCATGCAATACCTAAATATGTAGTTGGTGTAATCAGAAAAGTAGACTTTCCCCACGATGACTGTAACTATTGTTTTTATATTTGTTCAATACTTAGTGATTCTGAAATCAGAGTCTCAGAAGAAAACAGGGTCATTTTGCTAATGCTGTCTGTGTTTGCTTCAATCACCCATGTCCTTTCTGCTGGAAAGTTGCTGTTGCTAGTAGCTGTAGAGGATATAGTGAGTCACATAATTGAGTTGTAAGTGAAAATAGACAATTGGTTGAGTGGTTTTGTGGAAGAGCATCATGTCTCTCCCAGCTGATAGTTTGGGGACCTTGAGGTAAATCCTTGAGGATTTACAAAGATGTTTCCATCTAAGTTAGTATTTGTCTTAACTTCTTTGGATTTTAATATCAATCATGAATCAGATAATTAATGTTCCTTTAAAGTGGAGCAGTGTGAGAACCTCTAGGTTGAACTGAGCAGGGACTTGCAAATGTCAGGTCTGACAAGTGGTCTCATGACTCAGCTTCTGAATCATGGGCTCAATCAGCTGAATAGCCTTTGCTGATGTAAGGGTCAGCCTCATTACTCAACTGCAAAGCTACTGTTTCCTGTGTGTAAATTAATTTCCATCAATATATTTTAATGAAAAATAAGTTACATTATCTATGATATAGAGCACGCACACATCAGATTACTAATCCACGTTAGGGCCATGTCTTGAGATTGATGTGTGAGCCCATCAGTTTCCAAAGTAGCATGTGAATCTGCTTCTGCTGTTCCCAGAGCAATGTTGGACAAAAGAAAAGCCACTCTAACTACCTGCCATGGGACGCTATTCCCGGGAAGATATGAAGTGTCCTCTACTCATCCCAGACTGGGAACCAACAGCAGACCAAAATAATTATACCACCAAGTCCAACTTGGTGACCCAGTGGGTTCATTTTTGGGTTGGATGTCAGGACTGCTACAGAGAAAAGTCTTTTTTTTTCCATTTTTTATTAGGTATTTAGCTCATTTACATTTCCAATGCTATACCAAAAGTCCCCCATATCCACCCCCCCACTCTCCTACCCACCCACTGCCCCTTTTTAATTCGTCTCCTGTTCCTTATCTCTTGGAAGCAGAAAGTCTTTTGTTTGTGCTGCCACCATTGCATGTTGAGTGTTTAGAGAGCAGGACAGTCCCTTCAGCTTCACAGACCTATGATAGAGAGCTTTGCTTAACATATTATGTTAGAACCTCATCTGCAGTTGAACCTGCCTTTGGTAGTGACTCTCACAATTTTTAGACACAGTAAGTAGGTGAGATTTGATAACCTTGGAAAGAAGTGACCACTTTATCTATGAAAAATTACTGAAGAGACAGTATATAACACATTACAGGACAGATTGTCATGGTCAGACACCACCCCCTCACACACACACACACACACACACACACACACACACACACACACTGGAAAGAGGGTCTTACTATGTAGCAGAGGCTGGTCTTGAACTCACATACACTGGAGAAAGGATCTTACTGTGTAGCATAGGCTGGTCTTGAACTCATGATCCTTCTGTTTTCATTTGATTGTACCCTATTTTGTGCTCCCTCCATTTGGGACAGAGTGGGTTTTTCTTCTAATTAGTAGAATATGATGGAGATATCATGTTACCCCTACTTTTACATTCGATGCCTCCTTCTTACTAGCAAGCTAATTCCTATTTAACTAATAGCAAGTCTCTTCCTATTTCTCTCTCACTTTGCTGGCTGCCATAGTTTGGATATTGATTATCTTTCAAAGGCCTTATCTCTAGAGTGACAATATGGTAGATGGTAGAACTTCAAAAAACTGGGCCTACCAGGAGATTTTGAGGTCATTGGTGCATACTATTGAAGTGAATTACAATGCCCAAGCCCCTCCCCAAGCCCCTCCCATTTCTTTTCTTGCTCCTTGGCTCATGGTATGAGTAGGTTTGCTTTACCATGCAAGACTGCCACGATTTGCTGACCTTGTGGACACGGAAAGCTATGGAGCTAACCTGTCATGGACTACAATCTCCCAAGCCCAAACCAGATAGGTCTTTCCATTCTGTAATGTAAACACTTCGGGTATTTGATGCAGCTGTGTAAAGCTATCAATCACACTGACTTTTACAGACCTCCTGTAGACCACATAGTTTCAGGGAAACAAGGTCACCAACAACCATGGCATCAGGGAAGCAACTTCTCGCCTAACTCAGTTCCTCATGAGGAAGCAGCAAATGCTAACAAATGCTCTCAGTCTCTGAAACCTTTCAATGACTCCTTTGTTGGAGAACTTGGTCATCTGCGGGTCACAGAAGCACTGAGGAATTGCCTCCTCCTTGCATGGTCTTAATTTGTACAGTTGCTTGCTGAGCCCCACTGGAGCAAAACCCAAAGCTGTTAATACTCCACTTCCTTCTAGTCTCCTGCTTGAGCCACTCCAGTCGGGCTTTCTGATTACACCTCACCCAGTCTCGTTCCTTGTGCACTCTTCTCCCCTGAAACATCCACTCTCTCAGTATTTGCAATGTATTCCCTCAAAACTCCAAATCCTATCTCTAAAGCTGAAGAATGTATGGCTGGGTTGGTTGGTTGTTTGCTTTTGTGGGGTGACCCCATCATTTCTCTCTGTGGTTAGACTGTGCATTCCTTGTGACTTTCTGCCTCCTAATCTATTTGGCAAACATTACCTCTTTCCTTAGCCATTTGAGTATATGGATAGCCCGTATGAATCTTTTGCAGCTTACTGTGTCTTGTGTTTATTCAACTTTCATAAATATCTTTAGATTACTATTACAGTGTATTGCTTTAAAGCCTTTTTATTTACACTTATAAGAATTTAATCATACCAATTGATAAAAATTTTTCTGTCAAGAGAAAAAAAAAGCAACTTTCTTTTGGTAAAAGAGTGTATTGCTGCCCAGTGTTTAAGAGCATGGACTTTAAAAGGGGCAAGGCCAGCTCTGAAACCTGGTGTCTCTGTGTAGGCTGGTTGCATATCTCCTCCACTCCTCAGTGCTGTCTTCTATAAAATAATATAAGTATAATGTTCAGTTTATTAAATTGTTTTAGGAAGGAATGCACACATGAGACTGATGCTTCAAATGCTGTACTGTACCAGTCAGTTCCACACATGATGAGTGCAGGCTACTGTGATAGCTAGGAAGGGTGAACAGGAGCTTAGAGTGCCTTCCATGGTGCCCCTTTCATCCTTCTTTAAATGGAGAAGATTCTGGCTGCCCCCTTCATACTGCCTGCCCCCTCATACTGATAGTATCGGGTGAGCAGAGTTAAAAGTTCTGCTAAGCTCTAATAACTAGTTCAAGTTGAGATCCTTCTCATGGGGGGAGGACACCAAAGCCTGACACTATTATGGATGCTATGATGTGTTTACAGATGGGAGCTTAGTGTGACTGTTCTCTGAGAGGCCCTACCACCATCTTTCTGAAACAGAAGCAAATACTTACACACAACCATCGGACTAAAGTTGGGACCCCTATGGTTGAATTAGGGGAAGGATTGAAGAACCTGAAGGGGAGAGAGACCCCATAGGAAGACCATTAGTCTCAACTAACCTGACTCCAGGGAGCTCCCAGAGACTAAGCCATCAACCAGGAGCATACACAGGCTGAGCTGACCCCCACCCCCATCCCTGCACATATATATATATATATATATATATATATATATATAGCAGAGGACTACAAGGTCTGGCCTCAGTGGGAGAAGATGCCCTTAATCCTGGAGAGACTTGAGGCCCCAGAGAAGGGGGAGGTCTAGGGGTAGGGAGCACTCACTCAGAAGCAAGGGAGAGGACAAATAGGATGAGAAACTATGGAAGGGGGACTGGATGAGGGACAGAGATTGGAATGTAAATAAATAAGATTAAAAAAAAAAGAGAGAGAGTTCGGCTAAGTATCTCATGAAGAACAGAGCAGTCAACTACAAAGAGTAGGGATCCAAACTCAGAGGATAGTGGCCCATTGGTCAGGAAAACACATTCCAGAAGCTTCTACACCTTAATGAGAAACGACCTCTCATTACAGTGACTAATCCTTGACCATACATAATAATTTCAGTGGTATTTTGAGTCCAATTGCCGTTCATAAAACAAATGCTAATACCTGCTTACTCCACCTACAAGTCTTGGTCTACGTGTTAATTGCCATGTGCAGTGTTCTCTGGGCTTCTAAGGTATTATCTACATACCACTTACTATTAATCAACATTTTGAAAAACTCAGCTGTGTCCCAGTGCTAGGCTCCCAGTGTTCTCTCTCTAGTGAAGCCTTACAGATCTGGGCCATGCTGAGTTACTTCTTGCTAGCTGGGATATTTATATCAAGGGAGGCAAACTTTAGGGTCTGAAATAATGTTAGGCCCGATGGTAGGAATGCATGTGATTTGACTCGTTCAGGTCAGGAAAACCATGTTTTTGCTTCTGGTGCCTGTGCACTAGAGCGAGTTCCTTCCCATGATGCAGAGATGCCTTCCTGGCTGTATGGGGAGCAGTAGCAAGGATCTGACACAAGTCCAACTGCTTGGGGATGAAACAATGGAGAGGTGTGCACAGCTTGGGCAAGGTCTTGTTAAAAATGCAGCATATTGATTATAAAATATTATTGAATCTCCTAAATATACTGGTTGATGTATGTTTAGTATAATGCCGTATATTGATTATACAATTATTATCGAGTCTCCTGAACATGTTTTAAGTTGATCTGTTTAGTTTTTATTTTTATCCTATTTTATATTACTTTCTGACTACAGTTTCCCTTCTCTACTCCCCTCCAGGCTTTCCCCTTTCACCTCTCCTATCCCCCAGATCCACCCCCACCCACCTCTGCCTCTCCTCAAAAAAGATCAGACCTCCCAGAGACATCAACCAAACCCAGCCTAAGAAGCTACAGTAACACCAGGCACATACCAGCACACCAAGGCTGGTTGAGGCGCTCAGCAGGAGGAACTGGGTTCCACAAGAAGCCAAACGACTCAGAGACAGCCCCTGCTTTCACTGTTAGGATTCCCACAGGAACACCATGCCACTCAGGCATAACATACATGCAGAGGACCTAGGTCGGATCCTTGCAGGCTCCCTGATGTCTGTGAGTCCATTTTCTGTAACCAGGCAAGGCCTCAAGTGGAGGGATTGGAACACCAACCCATTCACAAAACCCTTCAGCCTACAGTTTGTCCTGCCTGAAGAGTTCTCTGGGACAGGAGCACAGCATAATCATTATCAGACAGACCACAGAGAGTCCATATGGCTACTGCTGTGAGCAGATATAGAATCCCGTAGCCAGACATTAGGCAGAGCTCAGAGAGGCCTGTCAAGGATGGGGAGGAAGGATCACAGAAACCAGAGGGGGCAGGGACCCTCAAGAACACAGCCCACAGAATCAACTGATCTGTGATTATTACACTAGGCTGAGTTACTGACAGATAGATCTTTATATCTCTCTGACCACAACAAGCAGCATGACACCAGACAAGACTAAGAAACCTAAAAACACTTGCCATCTATGTATATGGGCTGGAGAGATGGCTCAGCACTCAGATGGTTAATAGCACTGACTGCTCCTCCAGAGGTCCTGAGTTCAAATCTCAGCAACCACATGGTGGCTCACAACCATCTGTAATGAGATCTGATGCCCTCTTCTGGAGTGTCTGAAGACAGCTACAGTGTATTTATATATAATAAACAAATAAATCTTTTAAAAGAGATACAGGAGATAGGAATCAAAACATTTCTTGGGAAATTGTATGAAAGGGATTAAATATATGCTATAGAAGAAAGAGGAATGAGGGAGACAACTATATACAGATTATAAAAACTGCATATCAGCTGTGGAGGCATTATGTAGCATAGTGTAAAGTAGCTTAGTCACCAAAGCAGAGCAGTCTCATACAACCAGATGGAGAAGCCAAGGTCCTCCACAGGCTGGGAGGACCCAGGATACACCCACTCCAGCATGTAGAATAGGCTTTGTCTCCCACTGCAGGACTTTGGGACAAAGACACCATTATCCAGAAAATAGTGAGTTTGAAACTCTTTTGTAGCACAAAGCCAAATATATGTCCTAGTATATTTAAGAGCTAGAAAAGTGCCCAAAGCCATTCAAGGACTTTCATGCTGTAATCAAATCAAACCAGAATGGAGGAGAATGGATTGCTGCATTTATTGTACAAAATTGACAATAAGGAAAAAATGCTTACAATAAGATATCTGAATGACCTTATTTTTGTTGTTAAATGGAGAACAGCTGTAACCAACAAGGCCATTTTATATATATATATATATATATATATATATTCAAAGGAAAGAAAAGTCTATGGGAGAAATTAAAAGGTAACAACTGCATCCAGAGCAAAAAAAAGTACCTACAGAAAATCACATTCTGGGTTTGTGACGGCAGCACTCCCATTGATATCATTCATACACACACACACACACACACACACACACACACACACATACACATACACACATATATATAACTTCTATATGCATGCCCAATTGCAGCCAATGTTATATTTAAATATGCTTTTTCTGATTAAGTTGTCTTATTTATAGGCAGCTATCTCAAATATAATTGGCCATGTTAAAAAAAAAAAAACACAACAACAACGACTTACAAGGACAGTTAGTGAAGAAGCAGCAATAGATGTCAACCAGAAATCTGTTTAAATAAGTAAGTAGTGATCTATATGCCATAACAATGTGTCATTGTTAAAAAAAATTAAATGTGTACTGATACAGAAAGATATTAAATATATACTAAGTGGAAATAAAGAAGACATTAAGTAGAGCTTGTTTTATTTATATCTTTTAGGGTGTGGTATTGGGAATTGAATATAGAGCCTCCTATATGCACAGGAAGTGCTACACCAACAACCCCATTTGTCCTTAAAAAAACAAACAAACAAACAAAAAAACCTTTTAAAGCTTTGTTTCTGTCTTAGTCAGTGTCCTATCGCTGTGAACAGATATCATGACCAGGGCAACTCTTATAAAGAAAAACATGTAGTTGGGGCTGGCTTACAGTTTCAGAGGTTCAGTCCATTCTCATCATGGTAGGGAGCATGTGGGCATCCAGGCAGTCATGATGGAAGGAGCTGAGAGTTCTGCACTCTGATCTGCAGGCAGCAGGAAGAGAGACTGGGCCTGGCTTCATCATTTGAAACTTCAAAACACTTCCAGTGACACATTTCCTGCAATGCTTAATCCTTTTGAAAAGTGCCACTCCCTGGCGACTAAGCATTCAAATCTATGAGCCTGCCTTCCTTGCTCCTCCCTCTCCTCTCCTCCCCTCCCCTCCCCTCTCCTCTCCTCTCCTCTCCCTCTCCCTCTCCCTCTCCCTCTCCCTCTCCCTCTCCCTCTCCCTCTCCCTCTCCCTCTCCCTCTCCCTCTCCCTCTCCCTCTCCCTCTCCCTTCCTTCCTTCCTTCCTTCCTTCCTTCCTTCCTTCCTTCCTTCCTTCCTTTCTTCCTTCCTTCCTTCAATTTGTGTGTGTGTATGATAGAGAGACAGAGAGGTGAAAGAAGAAAGAGAGGAGAGAGCAGATAGAGAGAGAGAGACAGAGAGTCAGGGAGACAGTGGCAGGTGGGGAGCACAAATCTTTCTACATGTTGCACACATATGCCACAGTGTCCTCGTGGAAGACAGAGAACTGCACTTTTGGTGTTGGTTTTCTTGGATGTTACTGAGACAGGGCCCCTCTTGTTTCTTCTGTTCTGCATATTCCAATGAACTGTCCCCCATCAGGGGGTTCTCCTATATCTGCCTACCATAGTGCCCTAGGCATGCTAGGATTATAGGTGCATTCATGTTTTAATTTAATTCTAATTACTCAAGTTTTATATAAATGTAGTATGTTACTAATTAATTTTATTAAAATTTAGAAATCATTTAAATTACTAATTAAATAAATATAATTATTTTATTTTCCATACACAAGTACTGTATTTATATCATTTCGTTTCCATCCTCCTCCTGCTCTTCCAATGGTGCCCCCGACTCCCTCTCAAATTCATGCCCTCTTCTTTAGTATTGTTTTACACACACACACACACACACACACACACACACACACACACACATCTGATAGTCCATTCAGTGTTGCTCTTGTCTGTGTATGTTTAAGGTTAGCCACTTGCAATTGGATAGCCTATTAGCAGGCTTATCCCTGGAGAAACCTGAATCTCCCTCCAGGCTTAGTAATCAATAATTCCCTGTAGCTCACCATCTATGAGTAAGAACCGGTGCGTTTTCCCCATCTCTACAAACTAGTGTCATGATGCCTGTGTTAGGCAACTGTATTGTTGAGATTTCATGGGTGCTTCTTCTCTATCATGTTTGCAAGGCCCTGTCTGACAATGTTTGCTCCTTTATCTCTTACAGTTCTTCTGCTTCACCTTTCATGGTATTCCATGAGCCTTGAGTGTAGGGATTGTGTTGCAGATGTGTCAACTGAGATTGGCCACCCTATTATTACTTACTTTCTGCATTTTGACCATTTATGAATCTTTGTAATAGTTTCCACCTATGGCAAAAAGAAAACTATAAACACTTATCTGTGGGTACATAGATAAATATTTAGGGTACTGTTTTATTCAGGGTTCTCTGAAGTCACAGAACTTTTGGAATGTTTAGGGAATTTATTGTGATGACTTACAGTTTGTAGTCCAACTGACCCTAACAATGGGCAGCTGTGAATGGGAAGTCCAAGAATCTAGTAGTTGCTCAGTCTCCTGAGGCTAGTTGTTTCAGTTGGTCTTCTGTGTAAGCTGGAATCCTAAAGTAGGTTCCAACAGATGTGCTGGCACGTAAGTACAAGCAAATGAAGAAGAGTGAGTCTTCCTTTTTCCATCATCCTTATGTAGGCCTCCAGCAGAAAGTATGGCTCAGATAAAAGTTGTGTACCTCCATGCCTGGATTTGGAACTTGTTCCATCCCAGGCTGGCCTTGAACTCAGAGATCTGCTTGCCTAAGTCTCCTGGGATTAGAGGCATGTACTACCTTGCCTGGGCCTAAGCTTTTCATGGATGCTACATCTCAAGATCTGGATCAGAACAGTGTGTTATTCCATGTGAAGAACTGGATCGGGAGCCTGTGTCTTCCAGCCTTAATATATGGATCACAGGAGTGCCTTCCATTTCTGGATTGTAGTTTATTCCAGATGTAGTCAAGTCAACAACCAGGAATAGGCATCACAGATATAGTTAGGAAGTATAACATAGTGTGAAAATGGATTACTAGTTTCTCCTTTAGAGCTTATAGCTTCTCCAGCAACTGGTAGTTGACCAGGTTTACAGTACCAAACACAAATTACCTTCTATTAAACTGCCTACAAATCTAATAAGATGGTTGATTGTTCCTGATATATAAATGCCACTAATACATGATTTTGGGATATTTTGCCATGCTGGCCATTGTGGTTCATAGCTCTCACATCTGGGTAGGGCTATTGGTGGCCTCCCTCTCTTGGAAACTTATGTGACATCTTCTGATAGCGTGAAAGCTGGTTCTCTAGAAGGAGGCTTGCAAGTAAGTTATAGCTCCATTTCTCCAGGCCCTGGATACAAAGGGTGTTGTTCTCAGCATGGAGTCTTACCTTCAGGTTCTCGGAGGCAACTAAGGACAACAGCAATAGTTGGTATTGCTTGGGGGAATCTCCTGGAGAACCCTAGGCAACACATGAAGGGAGATTTCCTGTGTCTGGCACTGGGCTTTTTATTAGACGGTCTATGGCTCCTTGGGGAGTTGTGGAGGGACTCCAGAGTTAAAGTACCCTCCCTCTGTTTCCCTATTTCCTCCTCATTACAGAAATGTCTTCTGTTCTCTCTGGAGGTCATTCTCTTCCCTCACAATCTCTTTCTGTTTTCCTTGCTTTTCTGGAAACGCCAATGCATATACATCTTAGAACTGGGATCCACAAACAAGAGAGAATACAAAGCATATGGTTGGCTGGGCCTGGGGACCTCGTTCTGTATATTTATTTCCCCAAACTCTTTGGAGCTTTACAACACACATGTCATGTGGTGTAGTGTCATGTAGGAAATGTTTTGGCTTCTATACAAGTGACTGTGGTGACTATCTGCCTGTTATAAAAATTTTGCATTTACATAGATCTTATTATTGAGAAATTATATCAGATGGAATTATTCAGTATTATAAAACCTGTATGACTAACTAACTAAATGAAAATAACTCAAAAGACTAATTTATTCACAGTGAAATTCTATTGGGACTGGAGGATGTCATCAAGTTGGAGCAGCCTAGATTGGGAAGCCCCAGTGGTATTCTAGGCACATGTTTATAAAGACCCACATGGACTAGCATTTGTGTTTCCAGAGACTCACATGGATGGGCATTTGTATTTGGCATGCATTGCTTTTAAGAACATGTCATAAATAATCTCATCAGCCGTATAGATGTAGGGACATTGAACACACTGGGTATCTCACTAGTGACCGCCTGCTATCAACAGAAGGTAAAAGGTAAGTTCTAACCAGTGGTGGTCTGTGTTACAGACAATGTGGTAAGTCCTGCTGCATCTATCACATGCTGATCTGCACGGACAGTGAGGTGACAGTGAGGTGACCTGTTAGACAGTACTGCTGCATTCTCCGTGTCCCCTTTCTCTGACCTGTCCTTCCACCACCAGAAGAACACACGATACATAGAATACCCTGTTGCCCAAGGTGTCCTCATCTCCCCTCACGTGAATGTATTAATTAAAGGAGTCTCTCTAACACAGGAAATCCCAGTGTTAAATCAGTTTAAGTCTTTTTCAACAGAGAAATTAAACAACATGGTCGTGTTGCGTCGTTCATCAGAAGTTGTGAGCAAAACACCTTTGCAGACAACGTGTTCTCTGCCAAGCACAAAGAGCCGGCCTTAGTCCTGACAGCTGCCAGACTGGAGAGTCGCTGAACAGGAAGAGAGTGTTTTCAGCTTTACCTGACTTTGTTAATTAGTGTAAATGAGATCACAGCAGGGGCAATTGCCAGTGTCACTTACCATCAGATGCCTGACTGGAGAGGTGAGGTGACAGGTAGATTTTAGTCAAATTCACCTCCTTGGATGCTGTGAGAATGGCAAGTTCCAGTGTTCATGATCTCCCTGGTTAGCACAGCTCTTCGAAATGAAATTCTCTATAAATGGAAAGAAGCATATGCCACGGTGTTTACCACAGTGATTTCTGTAATAGTGAAAAATCCAGGAAGCTTCCCAATGTCATAAAATAGCACTCATCTTATGAGCAAGGATGCCCAACCCTGAGACCACGAGGAATGATTCAAAATAGCTACCCCGTTCTCTCTGAACATCCACCTCCTCTCCAAAGTTCAGGGTGTGCTCTGGTCTCTCAATGTGAGATCTCTTCTCCATTCACAAGGCTTCCCACATGATTTGTGTTCTTGTTTCTGAAGAAAAAAAAAAAAAAAGCAGACATGAGTGCTCTGATATTTATGGCCCTGTCTGTGTTGACAGAGATAGGATCAGGAATGCCTGGGGTAGGCAGTGTCCATCCCTGGAACCTCTTGATCCACACACTGTATTTTAATGACTCCCTCCCTTTGCTGAGCTCCTCCTGTGATTTGGGCCTGAATCCTATGACTTGACACTTATCCCTGTTTTAACTAAGCAATCTCAATGGCTCTTCCAGGGAATTTCAGCTTCCTGCTTACATTTTCATGACTCCCTCCTCAGTTTTGATTTCTATTGGCATCATATACATTCTTATTGAACGGATTGGATGTCACTGCAGCTTCACGTTACATTGTACCTCTGTCTTAGTAAGAACAGAAGCAGGGGTCCTTGGGAATTGGAGAAGACCGTGTTCCAGAGCCTGTCAGCTTAAATATGTGTTTGAGGTAGTGTTGTGTGAGGGTAATGATGTGTAATCTAACGCTAATGAACAAAATATCTGTGGTAAGGAAGAACAGGTAGCTAGGGTATAGGATACCTCTAGAAGGCGTCCTAAAACATCTTTGAAAAGTCTGTGTGGAGAGATGATGGCTCACCGTGAGCTCAGAGTGAGCCTGGGCTGAACAGTAGCAGGTAGCATAGCAGCTACATGCAGTGTTCTGGAGGGTGACATTGGGCTATTGGTAGCTCTAAGCTGGCGTCCAGTTCTATATCGCATTGTGATAATAGAGATTCTCTTCCTGGGATTGTGATGGGGATCAAGTAAGTTAGTATCTGGCAAGGGTTTAGGAACCCTATGGCCTCAGGAACAATAATTTTCTTTCAAGACAGCACTCTGACAACCGTCACCTTCCATAAAAATGAAAGGAGTTGCATTTTAAATTTCTGTGTATTTATGTTCTGGGAATTAAACCCAGCACTTCATGCTAGGTAGGAAATTGCTTTTTCATTGACCTAATCCCCAGCCCTTATGTTTTACTGGAAGAAACTGAGGTCTGGAGGTTGGAGAGGTTAACCTTGCTTTATGCAAATGGGGGGAAATCAACGTTCCGGCGGAGAAACTTTATAGATATAGATGACAAAGGTAAAATAAGCAACGGAAAGCCAAATTGAGTGAGTGGAGCCTCAGTGTGATGGGACAGGATTGGAGGGTTGAGTGGGTGGAGCCTCAGTGTGATGGGACAGGATTGGAGTGTTGAGTGGGTGGAGCCTCAGTGTGATGGGACAAGATTGGAGTGCCATAAGACTCATCTCCTTCCCCAAAGCAAAGCCTAGGTATAACGGAGGAAAACGTAAGACGTGTCCCAAAGGAAAGATATTCTGGGTGTGGTCCAAACCTTAAACGCAAGTAAACAATCCTGATTCATCACTGTGGAGGTTTGGATGAGAATACCCGCCCCTGCCCTCATAGGCTCACAGGTGGAAACCTGGTTTTCAGCCAGTGGGGTTGCTTGGCAAGAGTTCCCTGAGTAGCTGAGAGTAGGCTCTGAGGCTTGAAGAGTCTGGTGCGGCTTCCCAGTGTGCGCTGCCTCCTTCTAGTGGTTAAGAATGTGAGCTCTCTCTCAGCTGTTTTTCCTGCCCTGTCTTTAGCTCCACTCCATCATCTTAGGTTTTAACCTTCTGGAACTGTAAACTATTGCCCGAGCTTTTGTGTCCGCCAGCAAGAACACGTGCAGGACAACCGGAATCTTTTGCGGCAAAAGCTTTATTGCTTACTTCTTTAGGGGCCAGCGAGAAAATGGCAAAACCCCGTCCCTTTTAAGGAGAATTATCCTCCGCCTAGGACGTGTCACTCCCTGATTGGCTGCAGCCCATTGGCTGAGTTGTCATCACGGGGAAGGCAGAGCACATGGAGTGGAGAACTACCCTGGCACATGTGCAGATTATTTGTTTACTACTTAGAACACAGGATGTCAGCGCCATCTTGTAACGGTGAATGTGAGGGCGGCTCCCCACAGTAAACCAGATGAAACTCGTCCTTTCATAAGTGGTCACGTGGCCTTGGTCACGGTGTTTTGTCACAGTAATAGATAAGTAGGTACGACAACCACGGAGTGACTGTGATACCAGTGCTATGGGATACTAGGTGTCATTGGTAGAACCTTAAAAGCAAGCAAACAAACAAATAAACAACCCCATAAAAAATGCCCATTTTCTGTAAATCTAAAATTGTTATTGTAGGACCCCAAATTTAGGGACCCCCACTCTAGTCCAAGGACAGGAAGCACCCACGAACACAAGAATCCTCTCTTGTTGCAAGACGCTTGAGGCTTTATTGGCAGAGCTCTGGGTCCACACGTACCTCACGCAGGAGGCAGGGGAGTTGACCCTGAGGCTCGGAAGCTAGGGGTTTTTAAAGAAGCAAAAGGTTGGGAGTACAAGGAATTTTGAGAAAAGGCACGGGGTTGATTCATTAACAGAAAGATTACATGTCAGCAAAAAGGGGCATCAGAGCTTTGTTCCGGTGGGCTTGGGACTTATCTAACAACCAGTTGATGTATATGACTTTACTCGGCACCAAGGGGTAATAGACAGAAAGGAGATTCCGGCCAGATGGTGTGGACTTTAGATAAGATGGCCCTGCCTGTCCCCGGATTGAGGGGTGATTCCGGCCAGATGGTGTTAGCTTAGATAATGTAGCCCCATTTGTCCTTGAATACCTTTTCATCTTTACAGTCAAGATGTTCTTAGGAATACCTTAACAACATCCCTGCCCTGGCATGCCTGGGGGCTGTTCTGCTTTGTTCTCAGTCTCAGGCCGGGGCAGTGGGCTCCTAAACAAGTTACAATATTTCATTTTCCTTCATTATAAGGCGGCAAAGACGTCCTTTTTCAAGGTCTACACTGACAGAGACTTAAGCACACTAGGTCCCAGAACCATGCTAACAAAATGGCACAAATGAGCAGAACAAACAGCAGAGCTTGTTTAATCATAGTTTAGGAGAGCAGAGGTTCAAGATCTGGGCATTATCAAGTTTGGTTATTTCTAAAGTCTCCTTGGCTTGCAAAGGCTGCTTACCCACAGTGATCTCCTGTGGTCATGTGGCCTTCACTCTGTCTGTGGAAAAGCAGCCCAGCTGCGAGTCTTGGGCATGCTGCCATGGGTCTCACTAACCTTTGCACATCCTCTGACGCTTTGGAGCCCCTGCCCATCGGTGACTTCTAGCCCCACACCTCAGATGCCACTCTGCTTCCTTCTACACACTGTCTTGTCTCTTAGCTCGTTTGATCCTTATTTGTAACTCATACACCATGTCTGATGTTTACTCTTTATAGATGTCAGTAGTACTAACAGATTAAAAGAAAACTTCAGAAATGTTGGATGAGATCTTTATGATAATATAGGCCTTCTATGTCTCCCCTTTTCCTTGGTCTTAGAGCCACTCATCTGAATCTGGAGTAGGCCAGAGATAGCAGAGATGACATCCTTTGATATTCTAATACTTTGAAATTCTAGCTAAAACTGGAGAGGTCATATAAAAATATAAAATAACTATGAAAGTTCAGAAATGAAACAGACAATAGCATTTTGAATTTGAAAATGCCAGGAGTCTTTAAGAAACTATGTTGCATAGTTAATTGCACGATCTTGAGCAAGCTAACACGTTTCTCTGCACAGCTGAAACATTTTCAAAGAGGGAGGATATCTATAATTAAAGTGCTTAATCTTTAAACAAGTGGTAGATAAATTATGAAGACGCTCCTTTAGAATGCTGCTGGTGCGAGAGCTAAGAAGAGCGCATGTAAACAGCGAGTGTCCCATATATCTACATATGCACAGGTGCACATGCCAAGGTTCTGCTTGTGTGTACATGTACATATGCACACATATGCACACTGTGTAATGAAGTTTGATTTTGAGACATGAAATTACTGAAGACTGAAAAAAAATAATTTAAGTATTTTGCACAGGGACAACAGAGAAGGTTAGGTAATCTTGAATCATGAGACATTCTAGGGAGACTAGCACAAAAATTCTTATTTTTAATTCAGTACCAAAGTTGGCAATTACTGACACTGTACACACTTGCCACATTAAAAATAGAAATATGTTGGAAAAGCTAAGTTTTTCCCAGATGAATATGAGAGATAGTTTAATACAATGTGAAATATGGACAATATTTACTTATTGACCAATTAATTAATTTAGTGTGTGGTGTATGTGCAAGTGTGTGTGTGCTTATGTGCCTATGAGTGGAGGCTAAAGGCTGGCACTGGAACCCTTCTTTATTCCTCTCAGCCTATTCCTTTGAGGCAGAATCTCTCCCTGAACCTACAGCTTGCTCTTTTTGAGCTAGGCACACAGTCAGCAATTTATTTATCCTTCTGTCTCAGTAGTGCTGGGGTACATCAAGTGAGACCACAGCATGCTTGTCTCATGCGTGCTGGGATCAGAACTCAGGACCCCATGGTTGTGTAGCAAGCTCTTTTAGCCACTGAGGCATCTCTCCTGCCCCACTGTCAGTTAAATAGAAGAAGCAAATGGGTGTGTACATCAGTCCTTCCTAGCTCTCTTGTGATTGCAGACACACACGGTTCCATGGTGCGGATGTTGCTTTCTAACTCTGAGTAACCATCACAGATACACATGTGCTGCACCTTCCCTCGCAGGGTCTCTTTCTTGATCCTCAGCAAGCCGCGGTGCCTTTATTATTAAACCGTGGTGGGAGTGAGACTTAGCAGTTCTCACCTACCTGTAAGAGGATCGGCAGCTTTCATTTGGGTCTTGGACTCTAAACCATTAATGTAAGGTATCTAGTGGCCTGGTGTGGAAAGTGTCTAGGGTAGCCCTGACCTTGTGCAATTTCACATGAAATTGTGAAATAGAATTAACTTATTATTACTTAAAGCCACTGAGTTCTGGACCATTTATCATGTACTAGGAAATAATTTAAAACTATTCTTTAGCTCAATTAGAAAGAGATGTATGATGGATTTCTGAAAATGATGTGTGTGTGTGTTTTTTTCTTTTAGAATAACATCCAATATAGTAACTGTGTACATGAAATAAAAATTCAATTAAAAATCCCTTGGGTTTTTTATTGGTTATTTTATTTATTTACATTTCAAATGTTATCCCCTTCCCAGTTTCCTCTCTGCAAACCTCCACCCCATTCTCTCCTCACCTCACCCCGCTTCTATGAGGGTGCTCCCCCACCTCATTGCGCTAGCATTCCCCTATGCTGGGTCATCAAGCCTCCACAAGACCAAGGGCCTCTCCTCCCATTGATGCCAGGTAAGGTCATCCTCTGCTACATATGTATCTGGAGCCACGGATCCCTCCATGTGTACTCCCTGGTTGGTGGTTTAGTCCCTGGGAGCACTGGGGGAGGAGGGTCTGGTTGGTTGATATTGTTGTTCTTCCTGTGGGGTTGCAAACTCCTTCAGCTTCTTCAGTCCTTCCCCTCACTCCTTGATTGGGGTCCCTGCACTCAGTCCGATGGTTGGCTGTGAACATCCACATCTGAATTGTTCAGGCTCTGGCAGAGCCTCTCAGGGGTCAGCCATACTAGGCTCCTGCCAGCAAGCCATTCTTGTCATCAGTAATAGTACCTGGGCTTGGTGTCTGCAGATAGATCCCTTATACCCTTTAGATTTAGCCAGTAACCACTAAACCCTAGTAACTCGAAGGCACAGGTTACCCTTGTCCTTGGTGACCTGGAGTGAGCACGTCTGTCTTTCTCGCTGTAACCATGGTCTGTGACCCAGTGTCACCATCTTAGAAACTGGGTAGAAAGGAGGGGAAATGCAACTGCTGCAGTGTGACCAGGTCCTTGGTGGCTCAGCAGGACAGGAGTTGGGTGAGGGACACAGCAGGATTGGATTTTACATTGGTAAGTGGGATGGGCAGTGTTCATATGACTGAGACTTTTCTTCGCACTGTTTGGTCTACGGTAAAATCTACAGGGAGCCTTGTCTGCATGTAGCTCCCGCTTCTTTTTTCAGGCTTAATAAACTTCACTGGAATAACTTCAGTAGTTGCTATAGACAGACCGATTTGAACCACAAATATGCCACAAGAGAGAAGTAGGCTTTCACGCTTCGACATGTGTCATGCATGTACTGAAATCACAGGTTAAGTAGACAAGTACAATCTATAAAACGATCTTCCAGTTCTTTGTAAATGTATCTTTTTATAATTGGGGTGAACAGAGGGCAAATTCGATGTAAATATTGCTTATGGAATAAGTAAGCCAGTTTAGGTTTTGGTGCTAAATAATGACAGGGAGTCAAGTGTAATGGAATTTGTTAGCACAGAAGAGATTGCTCTAGCAAACTGTTATTAAGCTCTCTTTTGTGGTGAAGGATTGAATTTCTCCTTGCGGCTGTGCTGATTTAGTGTGTGTGTGTACATACATACACACATACATACACACATACATACATATGAAGCAGACCCACGTCTCATGTAGTTTCTGGGAGAGAAGTTATCTGTAGACAGGCAGACCTCTGAAAGAGCTCTGAGCAGTGACCCAGTATCAAGCCACAAGAACACTCTAGAAGTGTGTAGAGCATCTCATGAGTACCAGAAACAGATGTGGGCAACAGTGGGGGACAAGCTTCCCTATCCACACTGCCCTGAGGAAAACAACGCCCTCTCTGTTACCTCTAAGTTCTAGCCAACAAGCTTGCTGTCTCTCTGTGTCTCAATTTGGGGGTTTCCATAGTGAAGCCTTAAGTGACTGAAGCCCAGGCTCGCCACCTTTTATTAAAACCTCCTTTCCTCCGGCATCGAATTCCCTCATAGCCTTATCCATAGTTGAGTATTGAAGGCAGGAGCTCTTCTCTTCAGTGGAAACACCTGTATCTAGCACCTGCAGCACCACTGTGTGCAGGTACCATGCTCTCCCGTGATGTCACCAACAGTGCTTTGAAATAGGTATCACCATTGTGTTTCAGAAAGACTGAAAAAAACTTGGAGATGCTGAGAGCTGAGTTGCACACACAGACCTCCCCATCTCTGCACTCCATGGTCTCAGTCAGCTCAGGAAGCTTGCAGCAGGGAGAGAAGAGCAGCACAGAAGGGGTCTCTGGGAGTGTGAGGTCAGTGTGAGACGCAGAATGGACTTGCCTGCTCCTGGCTGCTGCTCCAAGCTGGGTCTATCTTAAGGATTTGCTATGAAGAAATAAGAAGCAGATGTATGGCAGGAACTTCATTTCTCTTAGCAGGGAGTGGGAATCACATCCTGTAGCCACTTGGCCTGCTTCCCAATACATCAAAAGGTAATGGTCCTTAGCTGGACACCACTAACTTGCTACCCAAAGGGTCTGCTTTCCTGAGCAAGCTCTGGGACAGCCATGCTGATTGACATCACCTTCAGAGAGGTACTTAAATGGCACCACTCTGCAGATTCTGCTAAACACAAATTAGCATGCTAACAGACACAAGGAGAGCTGGGTCCCCATGGTGGGATAGTGGCAGAGGAGACAGTGCCTTCCACAAGCCTAGGTATAGCCAGGCTATTCAGTCATAGTCACAGGAGGCTGGAGTTTTCAGGTCACTGCAGGGAAATCACTTCCTACTGCGGTTAACATCAAGTTCTCTGACACAAAACCTTGCTCTTTCTGCAGCACACTGAGATGGGTAGAATGGATCACAACGATTAGCGAGCTAGAACGAAGAGACACTTGGTATTTTCTTAGATGGTTTCCCAAAATATGTTGTAAAAATAGGGATGTAGCATCTGACAAAAACGAATCAGCTTTATTGTAAGTCCTTCTGTTTGGTATTGATGCGTGTTCCTCCAGATGAATGCAATCATTTGGCTCGCGGCATTAGAATCTGTTGTTTGGTGGCATTAAATGCTCACGCGTATAGCAAGGCAAGGTGCTTCAGTGTGCCTTCTGTGTTTCAGCCGTAAGGACTGCCAGATGTTGGGGGTCTGTCTTCCAGACAAACCCAGATCATTGGTCGGTCAGCCACTTGTAAGTAACCTCACTCTGAGCCTGATATTCACTATGGAGAATCATTCTGCTCACAGCACCTTCCTTGGAAGGCTGCTGTCGGATCTGTCTTATGTATGTCCATCTTTGTACAGATCTTGGGCATCTGACGTGTTCAAGGCGAGTTAACTATTGAAAACGCTAAGTTTTAGCCATTCTCTGCTTCTTTGTATATCTGTCAGCCACCGTGGCTTCTGCTGAGAGCTTTAGGCTCTGCCTGTCCACAGCTCCCCTCAGTCGCGTCTTTAGGATGAGTATCGCATAATTCTGGATGTGGATGGGGCCAAGCAGCCAAACCAGCATCCTTTGACTTGTCTGAAATAAACCAGTAGGTGATGGTGAATTGACACTGGTTCTGAGTGTTTGCAGATTACTACGAGGAAGTTAGGGGTATTCAGGCTGTTACTCCGAGATGAGCAACACAAGTCACTACTTAATGACTTAGGTGAAACCAAACCCAAAAGCTAGGAGACCTATTTTTGGGCAAATCCATGCCACCATTTAAACAGAAATTCCAGACAGAATTCTGGGGCTTTCTGGGGTACAAGAAGAAGTCTCCATGTGAGTACCAGCCATGATAAACCACCCTCTGTGCAAAAGGGAGTGAGTGTTGTGTAGCCATTTTCTCTAGATTGAAGCATTCCCCACAGAGGGAAACAGGCAAATCTCACGAAAGATTGAAAGACTCATGCAGGATCTCCTTCCTCAAGGAAGAAGAGATGGTAGCACCGTCCATGTGATGGGCGAGAAACTGGATCCTGAGTCATTCCCCAGGCAGGGGTGGGCCTTGTGGACACAGTCATTCTTGATCTAGAGAGGAACCCCAAGGAGCTCATTGGCCGACCATGCTGAATGTGTTTGCAGTTGTTTCTTTGGAATGCTTTGATGCATTATCTAGAGTCAGTAAACATTGGTCGTGATGATCTCTTAAAGAAAAGCCACACAATGAAAGGCAATATTGCTTGTCTGTATCTCTCTTTCCTTGTAACCCCAGAATACTAGACTCTTTCTCTCCTCTTCTAGAAAAAAGAATGGCTTGCCAGGTCTTTTATCTATTCCACTTTTTAACTGTTAGAAATGTGTAGTAAAATATTTGTTTCTGTGCATTTCTGATTTGTTTCTGTGATATGTCACATATATACAAATATGTATTCCACTTCTTTTCCTGCTCCTCCTCTCCCTCCCTCCAAGACTCTTTCCTCTGTCTCAGATCCACTTTCTACTTTCATGTCCTACATACATATTCATATATGAACACAGAAATATACTCAAATTTAGATTTCACTTACAGGAGTAAGACTCCTTCTGAACATGGCGGCATATTTTGTTGGACATAATCTCTTTTCCATCCATTTTCTTGCACACGGCTTAGTTTCATTTTTCTTGATGTTAAATAACATTCCAGGGCATCTGTGTGCCACAGTTGGTTTCCCAACCGTGGATGGAGGTGCATTTCAGCTGGTTCTATATCTTGGCTATTGTGAGTAGTGTGGAAACAGGGATAGAGGGCATTGCCTTTCGCGGAGGGGGATCACACCCGGATCACTATTATTTTATACACACATGTGCCTCTGTTGCTTTTCTCATTGCCAGGAGAATGGTCCTTGTAAGAACAGTGTAAACTAGCGAAGTTTATGTCGGCTCACAGTTGAGCGACTCTCTGTCATGGCAGAGAAGGCACGATGGCAGGATGCACCTTACCTGCCATCTAGAGGTAGACAGGGATGAATGCCCTCAGGGTTCAGAACACTTGAGACCAGAGAAAGGTGCCACAAGTACTTGGAATGACTCACCCTATGTCAGTCAACCTGGTCGACATACTCCTCAGGCATGCGCAGAGCTTTTGTCTCTAGGAGAGTCTAGGTCCTGCCAACTTGGTACTCACAAGCACATGTTACACCTTTACCCTACATGCTCTGAGCTTTCCAGCTGACTATTTTTAATGCGTTGATGATAAGGAGGAAGTTTGATCCTGTTATAGCACCGCCATGTAGCCTCATACAGGAGGTGCTTCGATGTGCCCCTCGCTCGGCATGCCGGGAGAAGCACTTGCTTCCAGCCCCTCAGTGCAGCCATTGGTGGGTCCCCTTATGATGCTGTTCTGCCTTCTCTCTTTTTTTTTTCTTTCTTTTTTTTTTTTTTTTTTCGAGACAGGGTTTCTCTGTATAGCCCTGGCTGTCCTGGAACTCACTCTGTAGACCAGGCTGGCCTCGAACCCAGAAATCTGCCTGCCTCTGCCTCCCAAGTACTGGGATTAAAGGCGTGCGCCACCACTGCCTGCTGTTTTGTCTTTAACTGTTTAATGTAATGCTAAGCACTGGCCTCCAAGATCTGTAGTCTGCACATAGCCTCTGGGACCGTGCCCCTAGTTTAATTTTGATTGGTGAATAAAGATGCCAATATCTGAACAGAAGAGAGGCAGGTGGGTTCAAGGTTTTCTGCGCTTGGGACCACGATGAGAGGAAAATGAAGAGGAGAGAGGAACCACCATGGAAGTTGATGGAGTGTAGGCTGCTCTGCTCTTGTGCTGCCTAAGGCATATTTAAAAATACAAGGCTGTAATACTAGTTGTTTTTGTTTGTTTGTTTGTTTTTTAAGATTTTGTTAAATATATATATGTGTGTGTGTGTGTGTGTGTGTGTGTGTGTGTGTGTGTGTGTATACTTTAGCTGTTTCCATACACACCAGAAGAGGGCATCAGCTCCCATTACAGATGGTTATGAGTCACCATGTGTTTGCTGGGAAGTGAACTCAGGACCTCTGAGAGAGCAGTCAGTGCTCTTAACCACTGAGCCTTCTCTCCAGCCCCTGGGTTGAGTGTGGGGTCTCCGATGGAGGACTTGGAGTAGGGACTGAAGGAGCTGAGGGGTTTGCAGCTCCGGTGGGGAGCAACAGTGTCAACCGACCAGACGCCCCCCTCCCAGCCCCCTACCTCCGCCTGTGGAGTTCCCAGGGACTGGACCACCAACCAAAGAGTACACTTTGGTGGACCCATGGCTCTGGCCGCATATGTTGCAGAGGATGGTCTTGTTGGGCATCAGTGGGAGGAGAGGCCCTTGGGCCTGAGGGTGTTCGATGTCCCAATGTAGGGGAATGCCAGGGCAGGAAGACGGGTGTAGGGGGGTGGGGGGAGCACCCTCCTAGAGACAAGGGGAAGGGGTATGGGATAGAGGGTTTCTGGAGGGGAGACCTGTCAAGGGATAACATTTGAAATGTAAATAAAGAAAATATCCAATAAAAGAAACAAAATTACAAGGCTGTGTGTGTCTTTCATCCAGGATCATAAATGGTTTAAGGCAGGTAGAATCCCCCTTCCAACTCCCGCATTGGGATTGTTTTAATTTTTGTTTTAACCACACTCATATTCTCTGAATCCAGCTGTTACATGGGGATGTGCCCTATCGTTGTCTTGTGCGTTTCACTCCATGTGCCACCACAGTGGCATGCCACAGACTCATGGCAGACTTCATAGGCCCTTATCAATTCTGCAAAACAGTTTCAGAAAATTTTACTGTATCTTCTCTTTATTCACCAACCTTGGTAAGCAACACATCCACAGCCTCACATCATAAGGCGAAACCTAAACATCTGCTTGAATTTAAGACTTGATAGATAACCACTTTAAATTTGGCTGATTAAATATTTGTTTACATTCAGAAATGAATGCGATATCTATCTATCTATCTATCTATCTATCTATCTATCTATCTATCTATCTATCATCTATCTATCTATCTATCTATCTATCTATCTATCTATCTATCTATCTATCTATCTACCTATCTGACAGGTTAGTTTACAAACTAAATGTTGTTAAAAGTAGCATTCCGCAATGGCTATATTATAAAAAGAAACTCATACATAAGGCCACTTCTAGATCTGACTTGGGCAGGATAGACTGTCCAACAATATTTAAAGCATAAGTATTAAGGTTGTTCTTGAAGATTTCATCCTCAAATCCTCCCAAGATAGATTTTGTGACTTAAGCTTGAGTTGCATTGTGAGTTGCCTCTCAAAACTCTGGAGTATACGAGACAGCGCAAGCCATGGCTCTCTTCGAACAGACTCAACTCTTCCAATAACTCTTTTCACCGAAGAATACATTTACTACCTGGAGTCTAGTATTGGAGGGGTTGTTGGTTGTGATTAGGGCAAGATAAATTATCCCTAGAATCTCAAGAAAGGAATTCAGTGTGTGTGTGTGTGTGTGTGTGTGTGTGTGTGTGTGTGTGTGTGTGTGTGTGTTAAGCAGAATTTTGGGAAGATATCCATAAAGATAGCTTTTCATTATCACTTTTTCCTCAACACCCACCAGATGCACAGGGTATGATGGTCACAGCAAAGAGTCCTGAGAGATTCAGAAGTATGCCTTTGCATAGTAACCAGGAAAAGAAATTTTATCACATGGGCATGTTGTCCCTCACCTAAGCTCCTCCTAGATAGAGTAATCATGGATGCAGGAATTCTTATGGGATGCATGCATCTGCTATGCAGAACTCTTGGAAGTGAGTCCCAGGACTCTGACAGCTGAAGCTATGTCACCTTGTGTCCCCATGTGTCCCCAGTGCTCCTAGCCTTGTGAATCTCATGTGTGTTGAGAGTCTATTTGAGGGTGAGTACTTTGGAACCATGAAGTGCTATCTTTTCTAGGCATTATTTATGAAATTGTGCCATATCATATTCTGGGATTTCATATAAATTTGTCTTTGGCTTGGGAACCAAGCTCCAAAATAGAATATATCAAAAATATGGTTCTCATTATAGAACTTAACACTCTGACAAAAAGCTGATATCTAGGGGGACTAGTGGGAAAAAAAACCATAAAAATAAGTTTAGTATTTTCCCTTGATTCTCTGGGAGGAGATTGCTGGTTTCCCAGTTTTGTTTTGCCTTTCATCCATTTAAAAATTTAAAGTATTTCATAATATCAACAATTTAATTTCTTCCAATTTAAAGGAAAACTCATTTTTCAAATGTCACACATACCTATATTTTATATTTTATTCTACCACTCTTTAAAATGTGACTTATAACCACAGTACTGGATTACAACCACCCACCATTTACCCCTGTGTGCTTCCTGATGGCAGGCACAATGCAGGTGTGAAACTGGGTAGGACTTGATCTTGTAGGTTCCTTTCTTATGGATATATTTGTGGGAAGGTATAGTCTTATGTTAAAATTGGTGAAGTGCACATCAAATAACATAACAAAAATGGTTCTAGTGATGCCCTGGGAAGCCACAAGCATCCCAACTCTGCACTTTGAGACCATTATTGAGTAAAATAAGGATTATTAGAACAGAAGCATAGAGACGTTTGTGACAGCTGCTCTGATTTTCAAAATGGTTGCAGGGCAAATGACAGGGAAACAGCAATGCAGCATGGGTACTGCGCACATGTGTGGGTATAGTGCACACGTGTGGGTGTAGTGCACACGTGTGGGTACAGCATACAAGTGATTCCCTGTGCACCTGAGTGGGACGGGTCACATACAGCCTGGGCACAGAGCACACATGTGTGGTTCCCTGTGTGCCTTAGTAGAACGGGTCAGAAACCCACACTATTTCACCAAGGTCCTCAGAATGGACTTTAGTGTAAAAGGTTGTGAAATATTTATTTCTGGAAATTTTCACTTAAGAGAGTCTTAGATTGTGGGAAGAACTCAGACCGGAGAGTGGGGTTGTAGAATGTCGTGTAAACGCAACGGGGGATCCTCACACTCTACCTGTGTGGTCTCCTAACACCAAGATCCAATCCCTCATTTAGGGAACCAATGTCAACCAGGGTCACAACCCATCACCTCAGGCAACTGGAACAATTCTTTGTATCTCCACCAGGTGGCAGCATACAATGCCACAGAGGCAAGAATCTCAGAAAACCTGCATCAACAGAGTGGACTGCCTGGTTCTTCTCTATTTACTGTGGTGATAGCAGGCGAGTGTGTTAAAGGTGTGAAATAATAGGTTTTTCCTGGAGAGACGTTCATCACACGGAGGTTAACGTCAAGGGTTGGGCCTAGACCTGTGCCTTCCAGGTCCTGTGTTGTAATACGGTATACTTCCCACTGTTGCGATAAGGCATACCTCCCTGGCTCTTTCAGTAATGGTTACTGGACTAATGTCAATATTGGCCAAAGGAAAGGCAGCCTGAACAGCAGAAGAATGTTAGGGGTGGAAATAAACAGCAGAAAACCAACAAACCTAGAGCCTTCTCATTCACAGTGGCTCTCTGTATTCCTCATTACCTCTACCTGGATGCATTGCACAATCTCTTAAAAGGGGAGGCTGGGTGTGACTTGGTTTTGCAGTTTCTCTTTCTAGAGTGATTGTGCAAACAGTGTGACGCCTCACTCTTTCTTGCCTAGCTCCATGCAGGCAGAAAGAGCATGGTCAGCCCAAGTGACCCCTGGTTTATTTTGTTGAGCCCAAGCATGGCCCAGCCTGACTATTCTGCAGCCATGGCTAATGGGAGGTGGAATGAGCACACACACACTCACACACACACACACACACACGTACACGCACACACACTATATGTATGTGGGCTGGCCATTTGGTAGTGGATAACTAATTGGTGTGCTCTTCCTTGATGTGAGCCATTTCCCCTACTGTGAGCATTCCTTGGCTGCCTGTAGTTCCTTGTGTAGGCTGAGGCCTCGTGGTCTTTCTGCAGTCCACTCTGACATGTCTATTGTCCTCCTTGTTCAGGTCATGTTTGGGCAGTCATGCTGGTGAGACTTCATGAGTGTAGCTTCTGATATTTCTATGAGACACAATCTGACAGCAAACCCCTTGAACCTTTGGCCCTTACACTCTTTCTGATCCCCTTTCCACAAGGTTTCCTGAGTCTAGGTGCCGGAGGTTTTTTTGGAGATGTATCCATTGGAACTGGGCTCTACAACTCTCTATGTTGATTGGTTATGATCTTCTGTATATTCATCTGTTGCAAAGAGAAGTTTCTTTGATGAGAGGTGAGGACTACAGTTACCAGTGGGTACAAGGAGAAATATTTACAATGTAGCTAATGATTATGCTAGCTTAGTAAAGGGACAGTTGTAGGTGCTTCTCCAACAACTGTGACTTCACTAGTACTTGGCTAGGTTTTTCAGCACCCGGCATAATTTTTCTCTTGCTAATTATGCCTTAATCTAATTAGAGAGCTGTTGGTTATCGCCAAAGTATTCATGTCACCGTTTTACCCTTTTGGTTACTGTTCCAAGAGGGTTCTTGCATGGGAAATGAACCACTTTTATTTCTAATTTTTTAAAAAAGGGAGGGACTAGAATAGATTAAAAGAAACACAAAGCTAAGCTTGAAATTCTTCTGCATCCAACTCTGACCAAAGATCCTCTTCAAGTCATTCAGGCAGGCAGTTGGAAAGGCTGGCACGGACTATTAAGAAGCAGTTGTTGTTTTGTTCTAACAGAATTGTGTTAAGAATGAAAATGCATCCTGGAGCAATTAAAGCCAGATTAATAAGGTACTCAAAGTGGGCTTTAAGATCACCTTGCTGGGGTTTCTGATTTTCGCTATGATGGGTGGTATCTAGCAGAGCAAATGTCTCCGATCCTAGATGTAAAACACGGCATTTTAAAGCATTCTCTAAGCTCCCTGTAAGGTAACCTCCCTGCTAAAATAAATGCCAAGACAGCAACCCTGAGCAGCAGTGGAAATCTACCCCGGCCACTGAACTTGAAGGTCAACAATGCCTGAGAGCAACCAACTGCATTGTGTGGACCCTGCCATTCTACACTCTATGCTCCCCTGCAGCATTTAGTGGTTTTGAAATAAAGCTGGACAAAAGGCTTAAAATCCCCATCAGAATGGAACAGCTGGGCACTGCTTCAGACTGTCTCAGAGCAGTCAGGATGCAACATTTGATTTAGATTGTTAATCAATCCAGCTAGGGCTTGGAGAGAGGACCTAGGCAGTCTGAGTCACTTGTCCTCCCTCAGCCTTTACTGTCCAAGAGATTCAGTTTGAGGAGTAGGTGGGACTTTCCTAAGCACTAGAGAAACGAGCTGTCATGAAGGAAGGAAGGATCTGATAGACATCATGGACTCTCAGCGGTGCCATCTGAGAGCTTGAGGGCCAGGCCCTGAGAAGTGTGCAAGACAGAAGAGACCACAACTCTGAAAGTGTCAAAACATTAAACTATTCTCAATTCACAAGCTAAAGAGAGAACTATCTCACCCCCACTAGAGCTGCATACTTCTTTGCTCTGTCAGCTCAGAGGGCATAAGAGAATTAGTGTGTCCCAGCACCACAGAGCATAGCTAGTTTCAATTCTTGTTGCCAACAAGAGGAGCTAAGGGCTTCTGGGAAAATGGCCAATTCCAGGATCAGTGCAGGAAATAGGTGGAGCATCTATTGGAGAAGCAGAGTAAGTGCATGTGGTGGTTTGAATATGCTGGCCCAGGGAGTGGCACTATTAGGAGGTGTAGCCTTGTCAGAGTAGGTATGTCATTGTGGGCATGGGCTTTAGCATCCTACCTGCCCAGAAATCAGTATTCTCCTATTTTCCCTGAGAACAAGATATAGGACTCTCAGATTCTCCTACACCATGCCTGCCTGGACACTGCCATGCTCCCATCTTGATGATAATGGGTTGAACCTCTGAATCTGTAAGCCAGCCCCAATTAAATATAATGTTGTCCTTTATAAGAGATGTCTTGGTCATGGTGTCTGTTCACAGCAGTAAAACTCTAACTAAAATGGTGCATGAGGGTATCAGAGAGACCCACAGCAACGGGGCCACATCCAAAGGACAATGGAGAAAACACAAAGGACAGTCAATTCCAAGGCTGGGGCAGTTGGAATCATAGAACATAAAGTGTAAAATAGATACTTAGCATCATGCTAGATGTGCATAAATGACTGAGGATGGAAATACATAAATAAAAAGATAATTTTTCATACAGAAGCCTGATTAATTTTTGGAGAAACAAAGATCTTCAGGTAGAATTTTAATTATTTTTAAAAAAAATCAAAAAAAATGCTTAACTGAAAAAATACTTATCTTTAATTTCTCCTGAAGACAGACTTTGAGAGGCAGTTCCCTTACTAAGTCAAAACTTGCAAACAAGCAGTGGTTAGTGGGACATCTGGGTAATTTACTATCAGACTCCTGGAAGATTCCACCCAGATTCAAGACCTATGAAGTTTGAATAAGTACATTTTTCCCTTGTGACATGTCCCCAGACCTTTGCCTGTGGTTTGCCTACAATTCCCACTCTGGCTCATGTGTGAGGCAGCTGCCCTTTTGCTGCTGGCACTATTGAGGGAGATGGTGAAGCTTAAGGAGGTGGACCCCATGATGGATGTTTTTGGTTGTCAACTTGACTACACCTGGAATTAACTAAAACCGAAATGGCTGGGTGAACCTGTGAGAGATTTTTTTTCTTCATTAAGTCATTTGAAGTGGGGAGATCCACTTCTTATCTACATCTTTGAGTTGTGAAGATCCATCTTTGATCTGAACTATACCTTCTGCTAGAAGCCTATATAAAGGAGATTAAAAGAAAGAAGCCTGCTTTCTTTCTCTTTGCCTGTTTGCCCTCACTCTGGCCAGCAACTCCATTCCTTCACTAGCATTAAAGCTTACTTCTTTGGGATTCTGATGGATACTAAAAACCAGGAAAGCCATCCAGCCTTGAATACTTGGTCCTTCCATTGTTTGGCAGCCATTGTTCGACTAGCTGGACCAAAACCTGTAAGCCATTCTAATAAATCCTTTATCTCTATCTAATCTAAATCATCTAGGTAGCCATGTATCTACGAATTATTAATGTATCTATCTATCTATCTATCTATATATCTATCTATATATCTACTCTATAAATTGTTTCTCTAGAAAATCCTTGCTAATATAAGTTCTTACCTGGAGGAAGTAGGTGACTGGTAGAGATAATTGCAGAGCTCACACATGGCCCATCTTTCCTCTTTCTGCCTTCTGTCCTCCATGAGGTAGAGGGCTGCTTCTTTTTTGCACACATGCCACCATTGCATTTTGCTCAAGTGCATGAGTCCAAGCTGCCATAGCTGCTTGTGAGACACTGCGGAAATCACTTTTTGATAAAGTGTTCTCATTTGGTGTTTTGATCACAACGATACAGAAGAAACTAATACAGTTCTCAATACTCATGAATTCATCTTGCATCTTTTGCCTTTGTTTTTTGTGTTTCTGCAACTATTATACTAAACTGTTCTGTATCTTATTTTTAAAACATACTCCGGGGGTCTGTGGTAAACATAGAAGGGCATGTTAAAGAGGCATTGATAGATGCAGGGCTGCTTTCCTGATGCTCACATTTCAAAGGATGACTCCGTGTTTCTTGAAAATGACAGTCCTGAATTGCAAAACCAAGCTGGGGCTTTGAGAAGATTTACATCAATCAGAGGGGACAGAGGAAGTAGCCTATGTATGCACTCTGAGAACAGTGCCTGGGTACTGAAGTTCAGTTGTATTTAGGAAATATTGGGCTGTTTAAGTTGGGATCTGTGCTTTGTAGCCATGGGTGCATCTGACATTTCTAGATGGCCAAGAGAGCAGAAGTGAGTCAGGGGTTAGGCCAGGGCATGCACAGGCTTGAAAACCCTGATCCAAGGACTAATCTGTATTCTTTAAGGAGTCCTTGAGAGATTTTACACTTGGGAAATAGATGATCAGGCTTATAAATTAGCAGAATAGGGGAAAAGAAGGACTGATGCGGCTCAGACAGGGCTATAGAATAGTAATCGGATGCAGAGAGTCTTCTTGTTCACCACTTAGAGCATGTGGGTGTTTATTATTCCCACTTTCTCATGTTAAACCAAAGACTCCACGTGTTTAAATTCCCTCCCAAATGTTGTAGCTTCAGTACGTGTGGGCACTTTTAAGCTCAATCTGTCTCCCGAGAAGTCCAAAACTCACTTGGCAGCGAGGCTGCAGAACCTGTGTGGTCGCCAGACAGTGTGTGGGGTTTGCAGTGTAGGAGACAGGGTGACAAGTGAGTGGTACCCTGGACATATGCCACCGGCATGACTGTGGAAGACGGCAAAGCCAGCCAGTATTAGTGTCATCTGGCTGAGGATGGACGTCAGCTCCTAAAAGCATCCTCCTGGCCCACACCAGCTGTGTTCGCTTTCCTAGATTGAGGGAGACAATTCATATAAAAAAACTTCACTCACTGTGGGATCCTCAGAGTCAAAGGCTAGTACATTAAGAGAATAGACATCGTTTATAACTCAGTTTCCACTTAAAATATACCGGGGTAGATTATAATGCAGTGGAGTCCCATCATGAATTATTTATAAGTAGAGGAGTTTCTTCCTGTTTTATAACTGCGGATTTCCATAATTTGGAGCTGTCTGTGGATGACTCTAAAGCAGTCTGTAAGATATTTTTTTTTAAAAAAGAGAGAAAAAAAAGGAAATGGTTTGAGAAAATATCGGCTTTCATGCGCATTCCTTAGAATATTTTGTATTTTAAGTTAAGGAAGACTCACTTGAAGGCAGTATTGGATTTGATGGGTAGAAGTGTGGCATGGAGGAGCCTCAGGTCCTGGCTCTAGTGCACCCAGGCTGTGTCATTCCCAGGGCTTCACCCTACCTGGTGTTTGTTTCAGGCTGTCCCTGGCATTACTCTCCATGCTCCGTGACTGTCCCAACCCATCTTCACATAGCTGGAGACTTTCCTTAGCCTCCCCAGGCTCCAATGCCCCCATTTCATAGCTCCAGAAAGGAGATGACTACCAGGGCTGAGATCTATGTTTTTGTACGTGTGTGTGTGTGCGCGCGTGTGTGTGTGTGTGCGTGTGCGTGTGCATGTGTGTGTGTGTGTGTGTGTGTGTGTGTGTGTGTGTGTAACTCCGCGCGCTGGGCTTGGCAGCACATCTCTTTACCTGCCGAGCATCTCGCAGGCCCCAGGACCTCTGCTGATCCGCTGGATACTGAGGATCCAGGGGATGCTCTGTTTTATGTGATTTGTTCAATATTCCCATTGCCCTTCATTAGACTCCTTTCTTTATGTTGTGTTAGGTCCCTTATAACCTTTTTTTTTTCACATGGGAATCATTTTTGTTTTATTTGTTTACTGACTGTTTTTCCTTTTTATTTTAACAATCATTTCTTAGGTGGTACAATGTTACTTTTTTTTTTTTCTATGAACGTTCTCCTTACAATTTCAAATTAAAAAAAAAAAAAAAAACCGCCCCAGAAGCTAGAGAGATTGCTCAGTGGTTAGGAGCACTTGTTGCTCTTTCAGGGAAGTTTGGATCAATTCCTAGCATCCACATGATGGCTCACGATCTCCAGTTTCAGAGAATTCCACACTCTAGAAGAATACCCTTCATGAGCAGCAGGCGTTTATGAGATGCACAGACCTGCATACAGGCACAATATCCATTCCAGTAGAATTAAATAAACACACACACACACACAAACATGCACATGTATGTGTGTGCACACGCATGCATATGCACACCCATGCATACACTCATGTGTGCACATGCACACACCTAGACTACACAGCAGCACTGAATGTATGCTCACTCATCAGTGTTTTTTGATTGCACAAGATTCTCTTCATTGGTCTGTTTGAAAGTTACGCCTTCATACCTTTCCAGCACATTGAGGGAAGTTCCATTTGAGTCAGAATAATCCAACCATAGGCTATGCAGAATGAGGATGACATTCTGCCATGTGGCATTTACATCCTTCCATGGGGGACGCATTTTTAAGGTGCTTACTTTTTGAAATGCTGAAGTGAAAGTAAAAGAGGGACGCCGTTCTGGAAATATGTGTCCTTTCTGTCACCTCCAAGTTGTTGATTCCTCAGAAAGATTTCAATTCCATTATGTATCACCAAGTATTATATAAACTGTCACTTTCACTTAAGTTCTAATTTATTTATTTGTTAGTTAAGTTTATTTATGTGTATGCTTTCTTTTTTCTGTGTCCTCAGTGAGTTCTGTCTCAACTAGATAAATTTAGATTCTCTTGCAGTGATACCTTTTAACCACGTGGAGTCCTGACTGTGGGTCATTTACAGAAATCAGATAAAGGAGCCAGATACAGAGCACCTAGCTCAAGGCCACAAGTCTGAGAGATAATCATGATAGATTGTGATAATATTGCAAAGCAATACACTCTCATAAGCAAGTGACCACACACTCCAGATGTTAAAGAATATCTGCTATTTCAAGGTAGACACTAGGCACTAACTGTGCCACAAGCTTCTACAAGGCTATTGTCCCAAATATAAAGGTTCCTTTAAAGCATAGAGTATCTGGGTGAATGATACCCGAGGACAGGCCATGCATGACCCTTTACCATAAACATCATGCAGTTTAGTCCTTGGATGAAAAAAAAACTGCCTTTAGATAGGAAATCAAAGTGACTACAGTTTAAAATTCATCTCTTAAGACCCTGTTTTTCCTTTGACATGACTGATCTGTAGAGACTTCTCACTTATGGTATGCACTTCAGTGTGGGTGCTTACACCGATCAGCCTCAAGAAATGTGTACTCCAGAAGTACAATGTGGGGAAAATGTGGAGTGAGAGGTCAGTGTGGGAAACACTCCTTGGTTTCCTTAGTAATAGTTATCTATCACTGTAACCTGGAGGGAACTTTATAGATTTTCTGTAAATGGATTCTGAGGTCTATAAATTATACTTAGAGAAGAGATTATCCTGTTATGTCAAATTCCAGCTAACACAAGGGTAATGTGTTGGCACACAGGTCCCCTGCTTCAGTGACTTTATTCAATCCTATTTCCAACATTTATTATGTCTTATGATCTTAGGACTTCACCAATAATAATCATTATTTTAGGCATTTATTTTTAGGAGACATTCTCCTCTGACCATTAGAGTATTGCTATTTAATGGAGTGGAAGTGTCAGTCTTTGCCTTGGCTTTCAGCCTCCAGTAAGGACACATTTTATTTGTTCTATACATACTCATGAAGTCACCCCTATTCTCTCTCTCTAAGATTCTACAGTTTTAGAGAAGGAACTACGCCTTCCATCGTGTGGATCATCAAACCAGACTTGTGGCTATCAGTGCTAATGAACATCTAATAAGTAAACACAAAGCAACAAGAGAATTGGATTTCATGAGCCAACATATTAAGGCTCAGTGGACACAGACCTTCCATGGGAGGCAAAATAGACAAGTGTTAATGGCCACACTTTTCCTAGGGTATTAACAAGTCGTCAGTCTTGCCATTTAGCAAGTATTCTGTGCCCTTTCTAAGTGGAAGAAAGCCATGTTCTCTATTATAGACCTTGACTGAAACTTTAATTATTCATATAATTTTACCCTATTATAATACAGCTCATTATTCATGTCAAATGTGTTAATATATGAAAGTCCTGCTGTCCACTGGAACTAAGCAAGATGCTGTGGGGGCAGAATTAAAATCAAAGGACAAAATGCACAGCCTACCCATCTTTAATATATTCTTACATTTAATAACCTCAGATTATCTCCTGATTTATTATATATACATATTACAAATATCAGAAATAATTCAAATATCTTATAACCCAGTGGAGGTGGCAGATTTCATAAACAGACAATTTCAGTATTAATCTGTTTTGGTGATTTGCAAATAGCAGATGAGCAGAAACAGCCTGTTCTAGGTTCAGGAACTCATGGCTGTAGGTGCACATTAGAAGACAGCATGTATAAGCAGTGGTTGCTTGGAAGGCTTCCAGGGAACAGTGTGGTGATAGCAGGTGCACAGATAAAGAGCCTTGATTTTTGAGGTGTAAGGAGGTTAGAATATCTATAGGTGAGCTGGGTACTAAAGGGGTTCATGGGTTCACTGAATTTAGACTGTTAATGAGAGATGAGCTGGATAAGGCTGGGGTAAAGCTTATTGCTGATGACCTAAGCTCAACACAAGTTAATGCCTTACTCCACAGCTATCTGTTTTATGGATATGGTGTTAATTGTATCTGCCATTGGTGTTCACTTCGATGTTTCTACGTGTGCACCAAATGTTCACACTTGGTCAGGAAACATCTAGTAGGTAGCAAGGCAAATCCCTAGCACCATTCCTGCAAGGCAGATAATGGTAGTGGTCTAAGGGATTCCTGAGTTTGTTCCCTGGCACAAAGAAAGAACATCTAGAAAGATGGAAGAGCAAGTTACAGAGAAAGGGAAACTTTATACTGTCAGCATGTGAGAAGCCTAAGACTGGAAGTCCTTTCGATGCAGGCTAGCTTGGGTATTTTTTTTTTTTTCCGAGACAGGGTTTCTCTGTATAAAAGGGTCCTTGGGACTTCTCCTTGTGTTTATCGCCATGTCTAGGTATTGACCCTGTGCCTGCCCGTTGATTCTCCTCAGTCTTCTGGGAACAAGAAGTAACCAACTATGGGAGCCTGCCTTAGGTCTCTGTGCCTACTGTATTATTCTAACCCCACATCACCATGAAGTGGGGCCACAGCCTGGGATGCTTTGGTCTTGGGTTTGGACTATTGTAGTCCTATGATGCCTTGGTTGCCTTAGTGATTGTAAGTTAAAACTAGAGAACTTGACAATGACTTTTTTTCCTGTCTCCTCCTGTTCATGACACAGGTAACTTCCATTCACAATTCATGGCCCAGACTCTGTCACATGTCCTTTGCCAATGACAAGAGTTAGGGGTGATTATTACTCTATGGTCAATGGACATGATGTCTGTAATATGTCACCGAGTTTCTTCCAACCCTAGTTGGCACAGTGTCATATTTCTTTTTCTTTTTATACCATGTTATTTAGTGTTTTATATTCAGTAATTAGTCTACATATGTGTTGGCTCCCATCGGCTCACATGTTTAAAACCTTAGTTCATAGCTGGTAGGGGCATTTTAGGAAGTCATAAAACCTTTAGTTCCTGGGGACTGGACAAAGGAAGTGGGTTACACTTTTTCTCAAGCTCTCTGCCATGTAGCAGGTGGCTGCATCACACTCCTACTGGAATAGATCACACCAGTCCTGTCACCATGCCTTCCCCACTATGATAGACTGTCGTTCCCACTGAGCTGTGAGCAGAATGCATTCTCCATTTGCTCCTCCTCTTCCTCATCCTCCTCTTCTTCTTCCTCTTCTTTTTATCTCCTCATCTTCCTCTTCCTCCTCCTCTTCTTCTTCTTCTTTTTTCCTGGAAGGCACTTCACCACAGTGCTACAAGAAATAACTCACACAGAAGCTTAGGATGAGAAATAGTCAAGGAGCCAACCCAAAGTCAACTATGATACGTTTAACATTTAACACCATCTATTGTTTTAGGTTTGCCCTCAGTTCTCCCTGGGCTCGGAAGATGTGTGTTGACTCCCGGGTGACTGCAGAGAGATCATTTCACAGATTTGAATTCATTATTACACTTGAATTTCACAGTTCCCATGGGCTAATATGCCATGCATCCATGATCAAACTCAGTTCCCCTCATCCCAGTCAGCTACAGCTGAAGCAAAGACCATCACTTAGCTGATGAGCTAAGTTGATGGTGACTTCACGTAACAAGTCAGCGGCACATTAGTGATCTAGGATTTGGGGAGAGTTATATGAACTTAAAGCATGATTTTTTTCCCAAACAGTACATGTCACACTATTAACAGTTACTGGTTCCATACTTGGCAATTAAGGCTTTTTATTTTAACATCTTGTTTTCAGCCTTGGTCAGAGTTTCATCAAGTCCATGAGTCCTTGTGTCTTGTGTCCCTGCTTCAGTGACTAGAAGTAGGTAGTACTTATACAGTCTTATACAGTCTCTGTGGGTGAGGACCACACAGGACAAGTGTTAACAGGTGGATCCTTTCAGGGGCTGTGATTATTTTCATTCTTCTCTCAGGCTGATTCTTTTTTGGGTTGTTTTAAAGTACATGTTGTCTTTACCAATAAGAATATTTGGTGATATTTCTGAGCTCTATGAGAGTGGGACAGAGGTCAATTGGGTTTTAATGGAATTGTATGTTAACAAGATGCTCTGGAGGAAGAGAACAATTTTTAGCCTGATCATCATTACCTCTTAGTCATAGCTGTGCCTACCACAGCCTGTTAATACCAGGTAGATGGAACAGAAAACTCTAACAGCCCTCGACCTCATTAGAGAACTAGAGTGAGAGGAAATGATGTCACTGTGAACTGTGGGATGCAGGATAAGAAAGTATGAAAGGGAAGCTAGGAGAGACTGGGGTTATGCGCACAGAAGTCTCTCAGCGGGACGAAGCAGCAGCAGCTCTTGACTGTAGCTACCTCCTAAAGACTCTGATTCATTTGGTGTGTGCTGGATTTCATGAAGCAGAAGTCAATGCAAATAAAACAACACTGAGCTCCAGATAAAGGATTGAGAATGTTAAGCAGGTTAATGTTGCCTGTGCCTTGGACTGCTTGCCCTAACACTACCTAACCTTAGCAGGCGAGAAACGCCCCATGCTGCTCTCTGAACACTGCTGCAAGCTCCTTCAATACCCTCCACCTGTGCCCCATTGGTCCCAAGAAAGCATCTCTTCTAAACTGCAGTTCCTGATTGGCTGCCATTGCCTGCACCAGCAATCCTTGGTCTCTCAGGCAGCCCTCAACTAGGTCCTCCTGTAGGAGATGCTGTTGCATCTGTGCAGCCCCTGGCATTTACATAGAGGTGGCCCTGCCGTTCCTGCTCCAGGTTGAGACATTTTTCTCTAGGTACACAGATTGGATGATTTAAAGATTTTTTTTTAAATGTTATTTTAATGAAAAGGTTTTGTTTTTGAGAATTTCATACACGACTGAGTATGGTATTTCCATAATTTCTACCCATTTTCCTTCTAACTCCTCTTGTGTCTACCCCATTCCCTTTTAAATTCATGACAAAGTCTTTAATTATTGTTTTACACACACACACACACACACACACACACACACACACAGCTGAGTCCACCAAGTGTTGTTTGTGTGTATGTGTTTTGGGTTGACCACTGGGATTGGATGACCTACTGGGGGCTCGTCCCTGGAGAAAACTGGTTCCCCATCTCTCAACAGTCAGTGACTCTCTGCTGCACCTCATCTGGGGTGGGGACCTTGTGAAATTTCTCCGTTCATATTGTCATGTTGATGGGTGTGTTCATGATGCGGGTCTTGCTTATACAATCAGGCTGTTGAGACTTCGGTGTGTCATGTCTAGAAGATACTGTCTCACACCAGTTTCTGGCTCTTACTGTCTTTCTGCCCCATGGCCCAACATGTCCCCCGAACCTTAGGTGTCAGGCTTGTGTTGTAGGTATATCTCTGAGAATGGACACCTTGGGTCACTTACTCGTTGAGTTTTTGCCAGTTTTGGCTCGCTTTAGCCATGTCTATCTGATGCTTTAAAAACAAAGCTTCTTTGTTGAGGGGTGAGAGCTACAGTCACCTGAAGGTTACACACTGGGTATCTGAAGTATATTTAAGAAAGGCAGAACCACTACATTATATTTCTTGTTCACTTTGAGAGCTCTAACTACATCTACAGCTCAGATTGAGAAAATATTCAGGCACTATTGATATCACACATACAAATTACCATTTGCTTTACAATTGTATTGATAAGCCTTTCAGAACAAAGGCCACGAAGGGGCGTGGTATGGAGATGCTCCCAGTGTGGTTGAGATTCTGCTTAGACGACCAACCACACTCAGAAATCTTATTCATTGTGGATCTCAGAACGACAGTTTCCGCTGTAGCTGAAGTTCATTTGAGTGAAGTAGAAATTTTCTCACCAACTTCCATAGCTGGAATCCTCCTCCACGAATGAGGCCTCCTAACAACTCAGTCAGACTCTGCAGGAATGAATGACTTCCAGAATTACGTAAATCAGTCGACTGTGATGAGCTACCACTGGTCGAAAATAAGCCACAAGTTTAAATAGCTGGAGATGGAGGGACGGCAGAGGGATACCAGGGAGGTGGGAGTTAGGATAAGTCTTGTCTCATTTCCTGGGATAAGGATTGATGCTCTTGCTAGTGTATGCCCCACTGTGGTTCTATGAATTCTAAAGCTTTCTGATTGCATCGGCCATGTTATCTCATGCTGACATTGTGTGTGTAATGTACACACTCAAACCTTGTAGTGCGGCAGGAGTAAGATTAAAACCACACCAGTCTTGTCGCTGTCTGTCATGTTCAACCACACAGTAAATTAAAAAAATAAAAGTTATTTGTAGCAGCTGACCTGTTTGCAATGTCCCGAGCACACAGGCTAAAGGAAGCCTGCCCCCAGCTGGATTTGATTGGCAATAAAGAATTGCAGTACAGCAAATGGCTGGGCAAAGGGAGAAGGGGTGGGACCCTTGGAGTTGCAGGGGCTAAGATGCAGAAGCAGAGAGAATCACCAGGACCTGGGAGAGATAGGCAGAACAGATATTGAGCTGCAGAGGGAGATCATTCAAACTGTAGGAGTAAAGGGGGACTGCCCCACCCCTGAAGGGCTGTCCAGGAGCATCTTGGGCAGCAAAGGCCAAAGTTAAAAGTAGATTTAGAAGGTGTTGAGCCAGGAGTACCAGAGGGAAGGACATGCTAGGTGCAGGAGGCTTAGAAGTGCACAGCCACTGAGCTAGTAAGGCCTGTTAAAAATAAGCTAATCTCTCTCTCTTTGTCTGTCTCTCTGTCTCTCTGTCTCTCTGTTTCTCTCTCTCTCTCTCCTCTCCCCCCTCCTCTCCCTCTCCCTCCCTCCATGCCCCCCTCCCAAGTGTGTGTGTGTGTGTGTGTGTTTCATTTGCGGATCCAAAAATAGCTCTTGGGCAGGCATGTGCATGTGACTAGCGGGGAGCCAAGGCCCTCACTGCTACAGTTATACATAGTGTTTACATGTAAACTAGACATCAGACTACAAATGGAGCATGCTTTCATTACAAATAACTGGTTTTGCATATATACAAGGTCACATTGAGGTTAACAGCAATGTCTCAGACTGGCTTTAGGGCCTGACTATGCAATGTGTGGGAACTTGGACTTGACACACAGTCTGTCAACCTTGGTTTCTTCATCTGTGAAATAGAGTGGTAAGAGCTCTTTATTCAGAGTCACTGAATTTCCAGTTGACAGAGACGTTCATGCCACTGACTGGCACAGGGTATGTCATAGACTTGGGGTGTAGAAGAGATAAGGTGAGTCCATTTCCATTGGCATGGGGAGTGATGGAGCCTGCTGCCTGTGTTTAAAGGGTCACCACCTCTGATGAGGCTGGTATTATGAGCCCCTTTCAACAGTGTTCCATGACCTATTCTTTGAAAGTCTGTAATAGGAGAATGAAAGCTAAATAATTCAAAAAGGCAAACATTTACTAAGTTTACAGATTTGAAAACACACTAAACATGGCACCAAGCTTTTGGTTTTGGCTGGGAACACCACAGAATAAAGTGTAGAAGCAGAGTAGGTGAAATAGAGGCTACATGGTCAGAAAGTGAGACACAGGCACCAGGCTGGATACTAACATCTGCTGTCATGACAACTAACCCATTCTCAGGAGAACTGGATAGATCCCTTCCAGAGGGTGGAACATGACCTAGCTACCTCTTAAAAGCTCCACCATTTCTCAGTTCAACTTTACTGGGATCAAAACTCCAGCAAGTGGGAAATTAAGAGACAAACCATATTTTAACTAACATGCAGTTATTCTTTATAGTGTAATGAATAATAGTTGTTATTTTATGATTATAAAAGATAATATAAAATAGCCAACCATGTAGTAATTTGCTCCAACAAATTAAGGAAGTGAACTCACATGATGCTCACTTACAAGGGACTCTGTTACAGTCAGACATAAGATTCTGGAAGGTAAAATGCTTGATTTTTTTTTTTTTTACCTACTGACATACTATATAATACATACAGGCTGCTAATAATAATTAAAGGGCCCCATATGGATTCAGCACCCCAAACAGGCTTTTCCTCCATGCATGGCTAAATAAGATACTGAAGATGGATCTAATATATAGCAGATGTAGCATTGCAAGAGAGTTAAGAAGTACTATCTGAAGTTCAGACAAAAGTTTTTTCAATATCTGCTTCAAGCTCGGCATTTTTATTTTTAAAATTAATTATTCATCTATTTACATCCCAAATGTTGCCCCCATTCCAGTCCCTCCTCCCAGAGTTTTTTCATCCACCCCCCTGCCCTTCACCCCTCAGAGGCTACCCCTCCCTGGCATCCCTCATCCCTGAGGTATCAAGTCTCTACAGGGTTAGGCACATCTTCTCCCCCTGAGGCCCGACAAGGCAGCCCTCTGCTACATATGTGCCAGGGGCCTTGGGTCAGCCACTGTATGCTCTTTGGTTAGTGGTGTAGTCTCTAGGAGCTCCTAGCAGTCCAGATTTGTTGACACTGTTGGTCTTCCTGTGGGGTTGCCATCCTCTTCAGTTCCTTCAATCCCTCTCCTAACTCTTCCATAGGGTCCCCGACTTCAGTGCAATGCTGGGCTGTAAGTCAGAATGACCCTGAGATTCCACCTTATACCAATCAGAATGGCTAAGATAAAAACTCAAGTGATAGCACATGCTGGCGAGGATGTGTAGGAAGGGGACAGAAAAGAGGCTGGAAGAGAAGGCATGGCTTCTCTTAGCACTCCGTGTCAGACAAAAGGCTGCGTCTCACTATTGCTACATCTAACCCTTTACTCCAGAGGAGTCCTGAAGCTGTCTGAACCCAGGGGTGTTCAGAAGAAGCTCAGAGCTTCTTTCCTGTGGCTCACATGGTCCCAGTTAGTCACACTGCTAGCTTGTGACTACTCTTGGAGCACAGGGATGCATTCTTCGCTAAACAGAGAGAAAACAGAATCTGAAAAGCAGCAAGACTCTCAGCCATTTCTTCTCATGTAGTTGTTTGCCTGTCTTCATTTTTTTTCTTCCTCCTGGAAACACTCAGGGAGCAAAGTCATCTTGATACCTTCAAAGGTACCATTCAAAATAAAGGCAACAGTCCAGGTTATTGTCAACTGGGAGAAGATACTCTGTAAATTAGGATGTCATCGCAGGGGATGCTGTGTGTGTGATGAAGGCTATTTAAGGAAAGATTCACTCTGCCCCAAGTGGAAGGAAGCACTGTAGCTGCCACCCAAAGGTAAAGCCATGTGATGTTTGTTTCCACTTCCGTGAGTATCGGCTCTGCTTGTTCAGGAGTCTTAGTGACAAGGGAGAGGTGAGGCTATAACATAGCCTCATTGTTCTACCATAGGATATAATAACCGTTTGATTGAAACCATGCTAGCCTTCTTCCTGTCTTTCATTGTCTGAAAAATACCTGAAAATCCACAGGAGGAGTCATGTGACTGATGGTGTCAGAGGATCTGTGGATCTACTACTTTGGGACCAACATGGGACAAAGTATTAATCTGTTGTGAATGTGTGAATAGGAGGCTACTCATCTCCTTCCTGACAAGAGGACAAGAGAGAGAAAGAGGGAAAGAGAGGGAGAGAAAGAGAGAGAGGGGATGCTAGGTAGATGATAGATGACAGATGAAAAATAGATGATTGATTGATAGATGGTAGGTAGATAGATGAAGGATAATAGATGATAGATAGATAGATAGATAGATAGATAGATAGATAGATAGATGAAGGTTAGTAGATAGATGATAGATACATAACTGATAGATATATAGATGATAGACAGATAATAGAAGATAGATGATAGGTAATACATACATAGGTGATAGAATATATATGGATGATAGATAGATAATAGACATGGACATGAATGAACAAAACAAAGCCTTCAAAAGCACTTCCCCAACTAAGCTCTTCCTGCAGACCCTCACTCTGCTATGAACCCATCAGTGTACACAGGAGTGGGGTCCATGCATGGCTCCATCATCTGTGACAAGCCTTCAGCATGTAAGCTGTGGGGAAGGTGGTTTTCATTCAGACATCCAGATTCTAACAAAGGCTGCTGACTTTCTGTATTTGGCTTCTCACATCCTGAATCCAGTGGACCTCCAAAAATTCTATCAAGTGGCTTTGTTATTTTACAGTGCAGACAAACTGGTGATGTGGTGTGGGAGAGAAGCATTGGGAACCTGGCTCTGATGAGTGTCCTGAGGTATAAAAGACCTAAAAAGTCACATGGCAAAGGCTCCCCGATTCTACACACCCAGATAAATCACATCCCACACACCCCTCTTGGTGTGGTGTGACTGAGACAGTAGGAATGAGACCGACATGTAGAGGTCGGATTGTGGGTGTCAATCATGGGTAATTGGTTAACTTCAGAAACTAGTTACTATGACATTTATCATATTTGTGTCTAAAACACACGCTCACAAATAAATTTTTCCATTACTTTATTTCTACCACAAATAAAAGGATGGCTGTGGGAAGCAGGCATTTAGTCACATTCTTAGGTTATCAGACATTGCAATTCAGGTTGACGTGGATGACGCAAGGCTGTCAGTAACAAATGCACAGTGATGGCCATTGCTGTACATCCCCTTAGAGGACTGTGGAAGGGTATAAATGAGGACCACACATGGCGTATCCATCCATAATATTGATCTGTATGAAGGAGCTAAAGTTACATTTCTGTGCATGCAGAAAAGCCTGATGCTTACAGTCTATGAGGCAGTCACCAGTCTCGCTATGTCTATGTGCCTACTCACCAATCATATATATTTTAGATATGACATTTTAAAAGGGTGATACTTATAGAAGCCCAAAGAAAATTAGGAAGGAATTCTATGGTCTAACACTAGGTATACACTGAGACTTTTAAATGTGGAGAATAATGATCATATTTTATTTCAGATAGTACAATGACACTCATTTTTCTTATTGATGAGGGTTGGATTGAAGAGAATGTAGTAGCCATACTGAATTAATGATACTCTAGTCTGATTTTATCTAATAACTTCTTCTACTACAGACCATAGCTAAAACAGTTCCCTCTTGGCAGAGTCAATCCTGCTTGACTGTGGTGTCTTGTAATTTCAGTGGTGATTGACCCTGTATTCTATCCCTATGTATCTGTGACCAGCTCATAACTATCCAACCTCACTATCTATGTCACTAAGTTTTCAGCTTAATAACTGACCTTCTGGATTCTGCTACAATTTCATGCAAGGCTGGAGAGGGGCTCCCACCCACTCATCTTGCTGGAGTTTTAGGAGACAGTTTCACAGTCGAACATCCAGACCAAAACAACTAGGGAGAGAAAAGAGTTCATTGGGATTCCGATTTCTGATCATCTGATCATGTTACATCTGTAGTAAGAACAAAGAAAGAATGAATAAATGTGTCCTTGCTTGCTTGTCTGCTGCTCAACTCACTTTTTCCACCTACAAAGCTCAAGGCTCAGCCCATAGATTGCTACCACTCATATTCAGCCTGGCCCTTCTCACCAATTTAGGCAATCAAGACTCTTTCTCATAGATATGCCCACAAGCTAACTTGACTGTTCTAAGTCAACTTCAGGCTGTCTTCCCTGATGATACCATATGGGGACAAGTTGATTTTAAAACTGACTACGTATTCTGCTATCAACAGCATGACTACCCTTTTACTGACATCTTTTCCCCATGCCAGCTGGAGTTTAATCTGTACTGAAGACCCTACTGATTTTCCTACCACCAGCTGTCATGGAAAGCAGGTAGGTCTTGTTATATGGATGATGCTTCTCAGTTCATTGCTTCTCTGTCGCATCTGCTCTCGACCAGCAAGAATGACACGACCACCAGTCCTTCTAACAGCAGTTTATTCAGCAAACTTCAGTCTTCCTCTCTCTCGCTTCAACTTTATCTCTCTCAACTTTATCCCTCTCACTAACCCGGGCCTCTCATTCTTATATACTCTCAGCCCTCATCCACTCACGGCAGGCCACGTCCTCACCAGGCACGCAGCTTCAGCTAATCAGGGCAGCAGGGGCATGTCTCCACCAAAATGGATTCCCCAGTATCCTGGTGCACCTGCGCAGCTCTCATGATGGTTGTGGCTTATTTTCAGGTGTATGAGGAAGTCAGGTGCAAGTCATAAGACTTAGCTGCATTCCCGGGCGCCTTCTTGGGCCTGCTGCCACACCCGCTCCTCACACTTCTCCTTGGACATTGATAAATTCCCTGATGGACATTATGATGTTACTTCCAGTCTTGCTTCTTCATGAAGAAATGAAGTAGATCGTTCCATGCCCCGGCATGAATCGCCTTCAATGGAGTCCCATCTTATCTCTCTCTCTCTCTCTCTCTCTCTCTCTCTCTCTCTCTCTCTCTCTTGATATTTTTCTGTCTCCCATGCACATTTATTGTTATCTAAACTCATAAGGGAGCAACTTATACAATTACACGTGTCTTCCACTAGGCATTTCCCCAAGGTCATATTAGAATATCTGTACAATTTTATTATGAAACCTTTTGATTTTTTTTTTTTAGTCAATCCCCCTTTTTATGTCTCCTATTGCTGGGAGATACCTACAATGGTTTTCTGAAATTCAGAAAATCCCTGACATTTTCTATCCACTTGACTGAACCTAAATCACCATGAATACAAAAATAAAGAATTCACCTTGGCTTTGAAGCTTCATGGCCTAGTTTGGTTAGACAGACAATGGCAGATGGCATCTCTCACTGTACATTGGTTAGGGCTCTAGTAGACAGCCTTGGCAGCTCTCTGAGGTAAGAACAGAACAATATGTAAGGTTTTGAGCAATGAGTAGGAATTTTTCCAGTATCATACAAAATGAAGGAGCACTTGTGACATTAAGACAGCAGAGAATGCAAAGAAACTATGGAGAGCGTGTCCAGAGCAGGAAGAGGCATGGCTGAATGCTGGGGGCACGAAAGGCAAGCTAACAGCGCAGAGATGCTGGCTTCCCAGTCAGCTGGGGACAGAATCCATGTAAGCTCATGAGGACATACCAAAAATCACATTTGAAAAAATAAACCTTAAAGGTTATGGTTATTTGGAAGAGTTTTAAATATTTTCAATTTTATAGGACAGATTAAAAGAATTTTTATTTATTTTCATTTAGTTAATTTATTCATTTTGGAGTTTTTGAGACAGTGTTTCTCTGTGTACCCCTGAGTGTCCTGGAATTTGCTCCGTAGACTAGGCTGGCTTCAATCTCAGAAATCTTCCCACCTCTGCCTCCCAAGGGCTGGTACTGGATGTAAATACTGCCATGGCCAGATGATTGATAGGATTTTAGATAAAGGAAGCTAAATTTACTCATGTGGTATGGTCATTGAGTAATACACATATATTCTAGGAATCAGTTTAAGACCTTCTATCTCTGTCGCACAGTCATAACACTCCAAAGAATAACTTACTACAACTGGAACTTTATATTTTAAAACCCATTGTGGGACCATGAAGGAAAAAATTAGGTTGGACTGTTTTGTAGCCTCAGAAGACCCCTCTAGACAACCTTGGAATATTTTTTTGTGTCTTGTACGTACCGTGTAATGGAATATCTGTAAGACACTCAAGGCCTTCCTTCTTCACTCTATTTGCCACAAAGGCCTTCCTCATGGTCAAGAAACCAGGAATCATTCAACATTTTACTAATGAATGAACGAAAGGATTACACACACACACACACACACACACACACACACACACACATACACCACACACCACTTTTATGGAATCACTTTCCATCTGTGGCTAGACTCCTAAGAAGTTACTTAAAATGTTGACAAGTTTGAGTCAGCCTGGTGTATGGGAGAACCTTGAACCTCTGGCAAATCTGACAGAGAGGTGAGCATAAAAGCTGTCACAGAAGACAAGAGGGGTCAGCATCCCAGGAGCAGAACCATTGTGAATGTTCATCCTAACTTAAGACTGGGAGCCAAGCATCCTTGAGGATAGAATGGGATGCATTTTTGTTTTCTCTGCTTTCTTTCCCACTATTTTTAACCCACAAACATACAGTCTCCAGTTCTTACTGAGTTTGCAATGTGCAAACAGATGCAATGACTGAAATTACAAAGTCAAGGAATAACGTGTCTGTCGATGAATACCATGTAGAGCAGGAAGACAGGACATAGCTCTTCCCCTTGCTTCTCAAGTGTGATGCTTAATATTCACCAACTTGGCAGGATCTAGAACCACCTAGGAGACTGACCCTCGGACATACCAGTATAGATTAGGTTAATTGAGATGAAAAGCCCCACCTCAGCTGTGGGCCACAGTATTCCCGTGGCTGAGGTCCTGGGATGAATGAGAGAAAGCTAAAGAGTGTTGATATTCATGGCTCCAATTCCTATGAGAAAATGCAATGTGACCATCTGCCTTAAGTTCCTGCTGTCTCCACTTCTTGGCTATCATATACTGTTCCATTGAACTACTGGCTGCAACAAGCCTGCTTTTGCAACGTAAGTGGCTTTGTCACCCTAGCCTGAGTTATAGCAATTAAGAAATCCCAACCATCATGAACTAAGCTATACTCTCACAGTCAGGATTGGCTTTGAGATGTGAGATAGGACTAGCTCATGGGTAAGTTTCCTTCAAAACCCAGTAATCAGTGATTGTATCCCAAGCTCATGCCTTTTGTAAGTCATTGCTAACCCAACATTTAACACAGGTTACACGGTGTTCTTAAAAGATAGATTCCTTTCTTCTCCCAACATGCTACAGTGACTGGTCTCCAAGCATTGTCTGCCATTTAAAAAAAATCTCCCAGGGTCCAAAAGAGATTTTCCTTGGCCAGAGGGTGCTTGCAGGCATGCTGTTCTGGGTCTGGCTCACCAGTGGAGCTCTGGGCAAAGCCCATTAACTTTCTTACCTGCTTTTAATTGAAAGGATACTGTCTCCACCATTTACTTCTTAAACGGCACAAGGATCATGCTGACAAACATTGATCTTTTGGGAAACAGCGCCAATGTGCAAATGCATGATGATTAATATATTCTGTCCTGCTCTTTCAGAAGGACAGCTGAATTGCTCTGCCAGGAGGCAGGTTGCCTAGGTAGTTCACTTTCTGCCTTCTTGGTACTGTGGCGCGCTTGTCCTCTGTCTTTGAACTTGCAATGCTCATTAGCATGGAAACCGCACAGGCAGAAGAAGGGCAGTGTGGAAAGGGCATTTTCTCCCACCAGCTTCAAGGAGAAGCCTGGACAAATGAGCAACTGAGACAAGGATCTCTAGGTGATTCCAATGCACTGCTGTTCCTGTGAGCTGTCCTGGTCTTCACCTGCATCTTTCTTAGACTTGCCGGCTGGATAGTTAGCTTTATTTCTACAGGTCTCAGAATGTATTAGACAGAGTTTGAAACATCAATTATATATTTAGTTTCTTCTACTGATATCCTAATTTTATAGTCCCAAATAGAAGAAATAAAATCTGAATACTGACTTAGGTTTGTGTTGCTTCTTTATAAACAGCGAAGTAACTGAAGCCAAGGACGTTGGCACCATCCCTTCCATGGAAGCTGAGATGACTTTATTTGAAATTTATACTGTGTTGCTAACTGTTAGTATTCTGATGTACTAACAGTTAACCCAGAGTGAGCCTGCGGTGGAAGACACCCGATTATCACAGGTGTTAAACAGTGTAGGTAACAAGTTATAACTGTTGAAAATTTGTTATAATTAAGCTCAGAGAAAATTCAGACTTGGAAAATCCTGCGTTATGTGTGAGAAACTATTGACTCTCAATTAAATTTGATTTGTAAAAGTCGGCGAGTCACTAGACAACTGATTGGAGTGCTCTTCCCTGGGGAGGGTCACCTTTCCTGCTCCCAGCTTTTCTAACTTGCCTGTGGCTTTTTGTGCAGAGCTGAGGACTCGTGGACTGTTCCCTGGACAATTTGCCCTTTTTGTTTAGCTCATGTTCGGGAGGTCATCTTGGGAGACTTTGTAAGTGTCGCCTCTGACATTTTTAGGGGACACATCTCACAGCAGAGTCACTGATCCTCTGGGCTCTTAAAAATCTTTCCCCTCCCTCTTCTGCAATGCTCGCTGAGGCTTTAGATGTGGGTGTTTTGTAGATGTATCCGGGGCTACAGAACTCTGCATGTTGATTGGCTGTGGTTTTCTGTAGTCTCTGATGCAGAGAGAGGGTTCTTTAATTCGGGGTGCAGACTACAGTCTTCGGTGGGTGTAAGGACACGTGTCTAAAGACCCTTACTAGTGACTATGCTGATTTAGTAAGCTAGGGATTGGAGATTCTCCTCTAAAGACCAGGACTTCTCTAGCATAGAGTGCTTAGCTAGGTTTCTATGACTAGGCATGGCCTCCTTCGTGTTGAGTGGGTCTTAAGTTCAGTTAGAGAGCTATTTGTTGCCACCAAGGTATATGTGTCACTGCAACACCCGTAGGGTTATTGTGCCATTCTGGTTGTTGATATGGCTATAGGCTTCAGGGCTGGGTAGGGCTGTTATTTGCCCTTCTTTCCTGGAAGCTTACAAGGAAGCTATGAAAGCTAGTCCTCAGGGAGGGAGCATTTATGTCAGCCTGGTACACATATGAGCAAGTAACATGACTTGGACTCAATAGGGTATATTTTGGAATATATATGTATACATACACACACATACAAATACAATAATTGAGCCACAAAATTGGAAGGCAGAGAGGGGTGTATGGGAGTGTTTGGAAGGAGGAGAGGAAAGGGAGAAGGTTTTGTTTTGTTTTGCTTTGTTTTGTTTTTGTTTTAAATTAAAGCACAACCAAAACCAAACCAAATCCAAACCCAAACCCAAACCCAAACCCAAATGCAAACCCAAATCCAAAACCAAAAAGAGCCCAAAGCCTGTGAATAAATCTTGTCTTTTGGTAAGAGACAGAGAACAGCTCAATGCTGATCACGATGTACAGTGTGACTTAGATCAGTCAGGGCTCAAAAAACTAGAGTGGGTTTTGTCTATGTGTGATAAGATTAAAAATTACACTACACATAAATATATTCTTCTCCTACTAATTACACATTTCCAAGTTGTAAAAGGTTTATTTCTCTAAGTGAGAACATATTTTGAGAAATTTCAATTCCTGAATCTTGACTTAGACAACAATTTTTAAGCTTCCTTTTTGTTAACTTAGTCAGTTTTGGATTTTGTCATCACTGTTGTTGGTAACTATTGTAATATTATTTTTGCTGTCACAATGGGTCTCTGTCCCCGTCTTTGTGTATGTGTGAGTGTTCACATGTGTACAGGTGTACTCCAGTGTGGTGACCTGACAGAGGTCACCTTCAGTCTTTTTCCTCAGGAATGACACTGTACCTTTTCTTTGTGGCAGGAGCTCTCAGTGGCCTGCAATTCCCCAAGTAGGTTAGGCTGACTGTTCCAATATTCGCAGGGAACCACCTTTCCCAGCCTCTCCAGTGCTGAGATGTTAAGCACGTAGCATCATGCCTGGCTTCTTCTATGTGGGTTCTAGGGACTGTACACAGGTCCTTGAGCTTGCTAGGAAAACACTTTATGGACTGGATTTTTCTGTGAGCCTATAGATAATTTTTAATATTACTATATAAGACACAAGTACCTAGGACCAGCAGAATTGCCAGTTGCACACTTTATTAAAGTCTCTATAAAGTGAAGAATATATTCAATGTGAAAATTGATGGAGAGTTAGCTATAATCCTATAATACGTAATGTGATACACCAATCGTGTTTGTAAAGAGAGCTGCCCAGCTCTCCTGCTCCTCTCTCAGGTGTCTTTTACTCTTACCTGGGGATACAGAATGCAGCACTCAAAGACGATTCTATGTGAGAAGCTGCTCATCACTACGGAGCGCACATTTAAGTCACCGCTCTCTTTGCATAACCTCACCTATGCAAGAAGAATCAAATTTCATTCTCTCCTGGCCCTTGAATTATGTTAGAGCAAGCCTCGAATCAGTGCTGCTTGCTTTAAGGTAACTCGGGCTTAGGAAAATCTTCCCTAATGCATCATTGTTGTAAGATAATTTCCTTTTTAAAGTAACCTGCCCTCTAAGGCTACATTTTAAAGAGCACTAAATAGTAATAGTATATAGTAAAAAGTAAAATGGGTTCCAAATTACTTAGAAACATAAGATCTCTATCATCTCTTTATCATCAATCAATCAACCAATCAGCCAATCAGCCAATCTATCTATATGTCATCTATCTACGCATCTATTAATCTATCATCTATCTATTATTTGTCATCTATCTATAATCTACCTATTATTTATTCAACTATATATTATCTATCTGTAACCTATCTATCCAACTGTGCATTACCTATAATCTACTCATCATCTATAAACTATCTATCTATAATCTATCTATTATCATTTATCATCTATAATTTATCATCTATCTATCATCTATTTATTTATCTATTATCTATAATCTATCAATCTATCTATCATATGCCTATCCATCCATCATCTTTCTCTCCATTTAGTTCTCTTACTACCTCTCCATCTCTCTCTCCCTTTGTATACCCCTGCTCTTCCCTAGAGTTATACACCAACAGAATTCTTTTCTTATTTACTGTAAACCGCATAAAAAATTGTTACTTCTCTACTGCTGACATTTTAATTTAAATTTCATTTCCCCCTACCTCTCATGTTACTACAGTTGACAAGATAGCACTGGCTTCCTTTGGTTGTGTGTGAGCAGTGAAGCCTTGGGTGTGGACTCCTTTTCTGGGTGTTCTGCTTTGCTACCACCCAAGGTTATATACAGGTGGGTCTCAGTCCCCTTCGATCTGCAGAAGGAGCGGAGAGAGTCCACAGAGAAACTGGAAAAGTAAGTAGAGAAAGTTTGCAAGTAGATTCCTCATGCAAACATCTCTAACCTTTAGAAATGGAAATCTGAATTTCTTCTCTGAAGTTGAAGTTGTCAATGTGCCTACATACCCAGTCTCTTTTTTTTTTTTTAGAAAGGCAAACAACACATGATAAACTCTTCTGTTGTTGTAAAATGGTCTGAGAAAAAGTAGAAAGCAAAACAAAACAAAAATAACTTTGCTGCTTTGTTTTTATGCACAAAAAATTTGAAAAACTTGATTACTTTTCTTGGAAATATGCTTTTTAAATAGCCCAGATGATTTTTATATTATAAAAATACTATTTATAAGCATTTACACTGCAATTGGCATCTGAGTCTAGTTGCAGAATAGTAACCAAAAATTAAGATTCTAAACTAGTGCCTCAGGGGGGCTTCTGGGAAGTGAGGCGGCCTTCTAACCTGAGCAGCCTGCGTCTGGTGCTTTCTGGCTGGACGCTAAGTCCTTCCAGCTCCAAGACTGCTCAACACATTGAACTCCCAGGCCTTCCTTCAGCTTTGATTTCTTGTTGTTTGCTGAAACAGCCACATTTAATTATTTAAAAAAAGACATTTCTCTTCTTTTGGATGTAAATACATAAGGGATTTCTACCTTGGAGACTTGAGGGTAACCTTTCAAGCAACCCTTCTGCATTTGTATGTAGGAACAAAGAGCAGAATCAGAATAAAAACAAAACAAAACAAACAAACAAACAAAGCAACCTCTCTTGTTTGAAATCAGGCAACGTTTCTTTTTCTTATGTGAATTCCCAAATAGTGAGATTTCTACTCTTTTATTCACTTTGAAGTCCCTTTATGGAAACAGTCTTGCCTCTGTCACCCACCCACATGGGGAATCTGCCAGAACAGGACTTGGTCTGGAGTGTTTCTTTCCTCACAGGAAGCCTTGGGGAGCAGGGCATTATGTTTTCCTGCATCTCTCAGGTTTTTCCCATTTATACCTGAAGGTATCTCTCATGTACACACAGTTCACACCTGAAGGTATCTTTCATGTGCACATAGTTCACACCTGAAGCCATCTCTCATATACACACAGTTCACACCTGAAGGCAGCTCTCATGTGCACATAGTTCACACCTGAAGCCATCTCTCATGTACACACAGTTCACACCTGAAGGCAGCTCTCATGTGCACATAGTTCACACCTGAAGCCATCTCTCATGTACACACAGTTTATACCTGAAGGCAGCTCTCATGTGCATACAGTTCACACAGTTCACATCTGAAGTCATCTCTCATGTACACACAGTTTATACCTGAAGGTGTTTCTCATGTGCACACAGTTCACACCTGAAGGTATCTCTTATGTGCACACAGTTCACACCTGAAGGTATCTCTCATGTGCATGTAGCTCACACCTGAAGTTTTTTCTCATGTGCACAGTTCACACCTGAAGTTATCTCTCAAATACACACAGTTTATACCTGAAAGTATCTCTCATGTTCACACAGTTCACACCTGAAGGTTTCTCTCATGTGTATAGTTCACACCCGAAGGTATCTCTCATGTGCAAACTGCTGAGATCTGAAAATCTAGAGCTGTAGTATGTCATTGCTGCAGACAGAAATGCCATGAAGCAGAAGAAAGGCATACGATGGAGATGAAAAGCAAGTAGATGTGCAGGGAGAAAGGAAGGCCAGGTGCAGATAGACTCAGGAAAGCAGTGAAGCCAGGCCCTTTCTCTGTGTGTCAGGAGTTGTGACTCAGACCAGAGTCTCATTTTCTAAGGGTGATTTCTGCTCTTTTGTGGACATATCTCTAAAGTTGCTTTTGATCCCAGTGTGAGGATAAATATTTGTGAGTCTTTACCTGTTGTAGAAGTTTTGTCTGTGTGGAGCCTTCATCTGGGTAGCTTTTTCCTTTACTTCATTTTATGCTTTGAATTTCCTGAAAATTTATTGCTTGCTTTTCCCCCCTACGTTTTATTTATTTATTTATTTATTTATTTATTTATTTATTTATTTATTTCTTCAGGGACGTTGTATTTCCCTGTTATAGTTTAGATGTTTCTCCTGGGTATTTTACCATGCACAGAATTTAACGTTAATACTATCAATCATTGTATAAAGAGCATACAACACGTTCTGTACATTCTCCGTCCCCTCCTTGCTAAATTTCTCCAGTAATCTGAGTCTACACTGCTCACTTTAATCACAAACTAGAAACCATCGTGGCCATGCTTGAGATGAATTATAAGTCCCCCCTCTTTTAAATATTTGTGCTTCTTGTCCATTTTTTGTGCCTTCGATTTTTTCATCCACGGAAGGGGATTGCCAGATTTCGTATCTCGTTAAGCTTAGTGAATCTTTCTGCAAACATCTGCATTTGGCAGGAGATGACTTTACAGTGTCATGAGGCTTTCTCATTGCGGATTTACCTTCTACCTAAGGATGCATCTTCTCTTCCCAGGTCTGCTCTGAAAAACATCCTCAAGTGGCAGGAATTTCTCCCTTCATAATCTCCCTCTGTGTGTCTCAGGGTGTCACTGCTTCTGATGAGTCCACAGCAGAGTCCCTTGTCCCGGCTGATGGCTCCAAGTATGCCGTACCTCTTAGACTATTCTCCCGGTATCTCTCATGCTCAGTAAGCCGCCCTCCCGCTACCCAGGCTGAACACCCATTCACACACACACACACACACACACACACACACACACACACACACACTACCCAGGCTAAGACCATTGCTAGAACTTTTCTTCAACGATGTCTGCAGAGTCCTTTTTTAAAACTAAAGCTGTGTTCTGAGGTTCTGGCGAGGTTTTGGGTATACTCTGCATTCACTTGCAAACTCTACAGAATAGCTGTGCTTGAGAATAAGAAAAGCTACTGAAGCATCACTGAGGGACGAGTATGTATCCAGCCACTTACATGTATTTTATTTTCTTCTTCATGAAGCCCTTCCCTTTGACAGAGAAATTGAACTTCATTGTATCTTGCACCAACTCATGCTGTCTGTTGACCCTTCATGTTCTGTCTTCTCCTCAGCTTCACTAGTCAGATGTGGGGTGATGAGGACTGTGTTGTCATGTTTTCTGTGATAATAACATCTGCTGGGACTTGCCTGGCATAGATCTGGACATCTGTCAATCATATTCCAAGGATGTGAGCTCTTGTTCCACTTGCTGGAGTTAAATGCAAACCCTGTATCCAGTTTCCCACAGAGAACACCATGGGAGAAAGAAATGGAACAGAATTTTGAAAGAAACTAGAGGCAGATGCTGTCTTGTTACATACCTCCTTCATCTCCCAGGGATGTTGGGACATAAGTGTGACAGCCAGTTTCCCTTCTGGCAGTTCTCAGAATCAGGAAGTCAACATGAAGCTGTCACAGAAAGTCACATAGTTTCAAAAGCTGCTGCTTTGGTCAGCTCAGCACTGGGCATTTTTTAGACTTGAAACCATTTTGAAGATGACTCCTTCAGGATGTCACTGGTGTAGGAAATGCTTCTTTTTTTTTCCTTTATCTATACTTCAGCACAGAAAACCTAGAGCCAATCTCCCAACAGCTCACTTGCAAGGGACCCTGCACTATGAGATTCAGAAATGCTTGTCTTTATGCCCACTGAACCATTTGCAAAATTCTAGCGACACAAAGTTGAAATGCAGTGAGCAGATTCATGTCAATGCCATACCTTGAGGGACTGTGGACTACAGTGGTCTCTGAACCAAGGCTGTGCAGCTGTCTATAGGCCAAGCTGAGTACACTCATCCTGAACACGGTAGCCTCCTGAAAGCATCATGGCATCTTTTCCTGTGTTTGGTTGCTGCTCTATATTAAGGGGCTTCAACTGTCTGGAGTTTTTATTTAGTTTATTAACTAAAAACAATTGAGTCCTTCTTGGAATCATGATTGCATACAAATTATTGAACTTAAAACTGTATTGCTAAATTGAGAAGAAAAAAAACCCCTCACTTTATGAGTTGTATTTTATTCCATAATATGTAATCAGAAAATTTGTAATGACGTAAAGATGGCTGAGCTTGGTTCCAATGCTCTCTGTCTTCAGATCAGTTGTCACTGCACATGCAGTGTCCCGGCTCTGAGGGGAGGACACTTTCCAAGGCACTATCTGCCTCAGAGCAACTTCTGGCAGACCTAGGAGATGACAGTGGCCCCTTATGATGTCTGTGGGGCTCAGAAAAACTGAAATCTTAATGCAGCCACCCATGGTGCACTCCTCCCAAGGAAGGCAGAAGGACACCAGGCATTCCACAGTGTTCTCAAACACTGGGGGAGATCTGTGGGCTTCTCTGACAGACCAGCAAACCTGGAGAAATTACACCTTTTCAGTACTCTCATCAAATACTCTGCCAGAGTAATGTCAGGGCTCTTCTCCAGGGACACCCCATGAAGACATCCTGCCAGGAGTAGATTGTCTAACCTTGGGTACAGAAGAGCCCAGGACTGCTCAGCCTTACTGCACAGCTGGTTAGTCTGTGTCACTGTGTAATTAACTTGGTGTTAGCTGTGTGTGACATGAAAGGCATCCGGGCACAGAAAAACAATGGTCTTAATCATAGTGGCTGTGTAACTTTCACATTTACTCCCAGGCTTTCTGCCTTCCCCTCTCCTTTGACTAGTTATAGTTTGAAGGTTTATAGGTTTATAGTTTATAGGTTTCTGCTTCTTTCCTATTCTCTGGATAAAACATTTCTACCAATTCTGTCCCACTTTTTACCATTAAGCCTATATGAGAAGTGTTTTATGATTCTTTTTTTTTCCCATTTTTATTAGGTATTTAGCTCATTTACATTTCCAATGCTATACCAAAAGTCCCCCATACCCACCCACCCACCCACACTCCCCTACCCACCCACTACCCCTTTTTGGCCCTGGCGTTCCCCTGTACTGGGGCATATAAAGTTTGAGTGTCCAATGGGCCTCTCTTTCCAGTGATGGCCGACTAGGCCATCTTTTGATACATATGCAGCTAGAGTCAAGAACTCCGGGATACTGGTTAGTTCATCTCAGGGAAAAAGACAGACACTACCTCAGAGAGAAAGGCTGGAAAACAATTTTCCAAGCAAATGGTCAGAAGAAACAAGCTGGAGTAGCCATTTTAATATCGGATAAAATCGACTTCCAACCCAAAGTTATCAAAAAAGACAAGGAGGGACACTTCATACTCATCAAAGGTAAAATCCTCCAAGAGGAACTCACAATTCTGAATATCTATGCTCCAAATGCAAGGGCAGCCACATTCATTAAAGACACTTTAGTAAAGCTCAAAGCACACGTTGCACCTCACACAATAATAGTGGGAGACTTCAACACACCACTTTCATCAATGGACAGATTGTGGAAACAGAAACTAAACAGGGAAACAGTGAAACTAACAGAAGTTATGAAACAAATGGACCTGACAGATATCTACAGAACATTTTATCCTAAAACAAAAGGATATACCTTCTTCTCAGCACCTCATGGTACCTTCTCCAAAATTGACCATAAAATTGGCCACAAAACAGGCCTCAACAGATACAAAAATATTGAAATTGTCCCATGTATCCTATCAGACCACCATGGCCTAAGACTGATCTTCAATTACAACATGAATAATGGAAAGCCAACATTCACGTGGAAACTGAACAACACTCTTCTCAATGATACCTTGGTCAAGGAAGGAATAAAGAAAGAAATTAAAGACTTTTTAGAGTTTAATGAAAATGAAGCCACAACGTACCCAAACCTATGGGACACAATGAAAGCATTTCTAAGAGGGAAACTCATAGCTCTGAGTGCCTCCAAGAAGAAACGAGAGAGAGCACATACTAGCAGCTTGACAACACATCTAAAAGCTCTAGAAAAAAGGAAGCAAATTCACCCAAGAGGAGTCGACGGCAGGAAATAATCAAACTCAGGGGTGAAATCAACCAAGTGGAAACAAGAAGAACTATTCAAAGAATTAACCAAACGAGGAGTTGGTTCTTTGAGAAAATCAACAAGATAGATAAACCCTTAGCTAGACTCACTAAAGGGCACAGGGACAAAATCCTAATTAACAAAATCAGAAATGAAAAGGGAGACATAACAACAGATCCTGAAGAAATCCAAAACACCATCAGATCCTTCTACAAAAGGCTATACTCAACAAAACTGGAAAACCTGGACGAAATGGACAAATTTCTGGACAGATACCAGGTACCAAAGTTGAATCAGGATCAAGTTGACCATCTAAACAGTCCCATATCACCTAAAGAAATAGAAGCAGTTATTAATAGTCTCCCAGCCAAAAAAAGCCCAGGACCAGACGGGTTTAATGCAGAGTTCTATCAGACCTTCAAAGAAGATCTAATTCCAGTTCTGCACAAACTATTTCACAAAATAGAAGTAGAAGGTACTCTACCCAACTCATTTTATGAAGTCACTATTACTCTGATACCTAAACCACAGAAAGACCCAACAAAGATAGAGAACTTCAGACCAATTTCTCTTATGAATATCGATGCAAAAATCCTCAATAAAATTCTCGCTAACCGAATCCAAGAACACATTAAAGCAATCATCCATCCTGACCAAGTAGGTTTTATTCCAGGGATGCAGGGATGGTTTAATATACGAAAATCCATCAATGTAATCCATTATATAAACAAACTCAAAGACAAAAGCCACATGATCATCTCGTTAGATGCAGAAAAAGCATTTGACAAGATCCAACACCCATTCATGATAAAAGTTTTGTAAAGATCATGAATTCAAGGCCCATACCTAAACATGATAAAAGCAATCTACAGCAAACCAGTAGCCAACATCAAAGTAAATGGAGAGAAGCTGGAAGCAATCCCACTAAAATCAGGGACTAGACAAGGCTGCCCACTTTCTCCCTACCTTTTCAACATAGTACTTGAAGTATTAGCCAGAGCAATTCGACAACAAAAGGAGATCAAGGGGATACAAATTGGAAAAGAGGAAGTCAAAATATCACTTTTTGCAGATGATATGATAGTATATATAAGTGGCCCTAAAAATTCTACCAGAGAACTCCTAAACCTGATAAACAGCTTCAGTGAAGTAGCTGGATATAAAATAAACTCAAACAAGTCAATGGCCTTTCTCTGTTTTAAGATTCTTAATGAGGTGCTTCAGCCTTGAGAAACTAATTAACACAATAGACGTGGAACGCGACAGGCTGAGCATCCACCTTGCTTGCAAGTGTTTTGCAGATGACACAGGGCACATTGTCTCTGTCATACGTGTTTGCTCACTTGCACAAGAATTTATAGGGCACCACTGATAACAGCAATAGTGAAAATGACCAGACATCCAAAGCACCATCTCATGGGACCTTAGTGAACTCACAGGGATGCTACAAAAGCACAGAGACATGCTTTACCTGAATGTAGTGGTATTTTAGAAAACAGGGCCACTTTAAGACAAGAGCATTGGGACAATCGATTCTTCTATTTTTTTTTAATATAGTCAAAGGTAGAGGGAAAGACTGTCACCTTCAAGAAGGCAAACTGGGGGTGCAGGGGGGGTCTAAGTGTAAGGACTAAGCAATGCTAATCAGTTGCCTCACTCTGACTCACCTTAGGAACACTGGTTTAACAGATGGTGGCACAACCGTGTATGAGATGTGGACCAAAGCCACACCATGAGTGAACTGATTCACAAAAGAGAACCAGTCCAGCCTGAGGAAGTCCACCTGATAGGTGGGACAATTATGTGTCAATCATGATGCTCTTGGCCTCGGTTATCCCTACTCACGATCCCTAGCTTCTCGTCAGGGCCACTGTTGGCAGAATTTGTAACTCAACTTCACCAAGTATTTATGGGCAGCCTTCAAGGTCGTTGGGGCTTTATTTAGACCCCATGGTGACTAGAGAATATGAGAAGGAGATGGCACTTGGTATTTTTCCCCCTGATTGCCGCAGACCCTCTGGGCCCCTTTGTCTGCATGGAACGGGTCTCTAGTCGCGGGTGGGCAAAGCGTTGGATGAATGACAGACAGATGCACACAGGAGAGGTTGTGTAGAATCTGAATGTATTTTGTCAAATCGAGCATCAAACTTTTTATACAGAAGACAATAAGGAAGTTGGGTGACATACCTGCAAGGTACAAATGAGGTAACTGGATGCTTAATGACTCTTACACAGAACAGAGGAATGAAAACGCAAAGATTGGAAGGAACTGGGCAATAAAAATAACTGAGACAAAGTCAGCCCTATCTAAGGTCAGTTATAGTCTTAGAAGACAGGGCTGAGGTCTTTACACTCCTAGGGCAAGGGCTTTCACACCCAAGTCATGGTTCTAACTAGGGAGTTCCGTTCTAGCTAACCATCTCATGAATAATGCAATACTATAAAACCACAACCCGATCTACTTCCTAAACCATTGTAAATTCCTGTATATGGAAGCGACTTGGCTTTTATTCTAAGTGATAGTGTAATACCAGAGGCTATTCTGAATGTCACTGAATAGCAACATTCTTACTGAATTCCAAGCCCAAGGTATTGCTCAAGAACTTTCTAGGACTGTTGGAACACTGGCGAAGGCTTTAGCTATGTCAGAATTCAATCTTAAAAGGCACTTATAATAGGATAATACTAAAAGAGAGCATGTGGATTCATACACTAGACTAACTCGGGAATGGAAAATTAATGTATGGGTTAGAGAGAACGCCAGACTCGAGGAGTGAGTTTCTGTGAAACTCTTCTGCCTCGTGAGTGGCTTCCAAGCCTCTTGGCTTGTCAAGCTGACTCGACTGGAGTGCATGGCACCTGAAGTTTCTTTTTACTTACCACATTCAGAGTTACAAATGTGAGTGGTCACTTTTCGCAAGGCATTGCTTTAGGCATGCCATGTAAGTGTGAACAATATACACTGGAATTTTACACACAAGACACCACTAATTTAATTGAGAAGCTATTATACATATTGTGATACGTACCCTGTACATTGAGGGATACCCTGGACTAACATTTACATACTGGGAGATCCCATGTAAATCTGTCCTTTTTGTTTCTCCTAGCTCCCTTTGTCTGGGATGCATGGTATCAATAAGTGAAGTGTTGATATTTGGGGCAGAACACCTGGCTCTTGGGGGCTCATTGTTTGCAGGGTCCATACACATCACTTTTATTTCCATGTATAGAGCGACACTTGTGACAATTACTGAGAGTCTGCATGAGGGCCTCCATTTCAAGATGGCATAGAAGACACGTGGAACTTTTAGGGGTTGTGATTTATTTCAACTTAAGAAAAATGCACAAGCTCTAAAAATCAGTTTGGAATTTAATCATTAGGAGGAAAAGCTCATGCCATTTCTTATTTTAGCACAATTTACACAACCATACATAGATACACATACACAGGTGCACATATTGACATATAAACACATACATGTATACACAGATACACACACATGTGCACACATATAAACATACAGACCTACACACATGCACATACATACTTACATATATGCACACATACACAGACATACGCCCCCCCCCCAACACACACTATACACATACACACACCTGGGCACAGGTAACTACACATGACAAACTGAATGACTATTTCTAGGTATCTTTAGGCTATGGTGGGTTATATCCTGAAAAACCAATCAGGAAGGTGCAAATAAATAAGCAGAAAGTATTTGATTTCACCATATTGAAAGAATATCCACTTAGCAGCCGAGTGCATTGGAGAACATCTGGTTTCCACGGCGACCATGAGGCTGACTGGGAGTTCCTGCCTCAAGGCACAAGTGGCTCTCACATCTCCCATTACAGCCTCAGGGAAAGGTCTGAAATCAAAACTTACAGCATGTATGGCACTGAGTGCACATGGCTTTCCTACCAATGTAAAGTCAAATATTTTGAGTTTGAATAATTTATTGATTTAACTATTTATAATGCACAAGAACAAAATGCATATTTTAAATTTTACTTTTAATCTAAGTAAAGATTACATATGTTTATGCTGTGATACATGATTTTGGCACACACACACTATGAATAGCTGAATTGAAATAGTAATGTCTACATGAACTGTGACCTTGGAAGTGTAAACTGTGAAGGTGGTAAAGAGGGGAAGCACAGTTACCTTTCATGCTAAAAATAGATTATTACAATTATAGTATGTAACCACAGAAGAGGCACATTCATTCCTGTGCAGTGTGTGTGTTTGTGTGTGTGTGTGTGAGTGTGTGGGTCTGTGTGAGCATGTGTGAGTGCCTGCACATGTATGAGTGTATTGTGCACACATATGCACGTGCATGATGTATGAAGCATGCATATGTGTGAGTGTGTGTGCATGTGTGGTGCATATGTGTGCACTCGCATGCATGTGCACATACATATCTGAGGTGCTGGCCTTGCCCAAATGGACAAGCTCTTCCTCTCACCCTCAGTCTTTACTCAAAACTCCATGCATACATTCAATAGCACACAATTCTTCAGAGTCACTAAGCCATCACCCTCTTTAGCTACCAATCACTAAAGGAACACATGGTACTGATTTTGCTTTGAAAGCACCGTTGGCTTAACTCTATGTCAAGCATCTGTCACTCAGAATTCCAATTTCTCATGACACCTGAGGACCAGTCTTTGATTTCTTCCTCATTTTTTTTGGGGGGGGGAGCAGGCTCAGCTCGTACAGACTACTCTCATAAGCATTTGCCAGTGGACAACTATTTTGAAAGGGAATTTCTAACCTTCATCTCAAAATAAGATTATTGAGCCAATTCATACAAGTTTTTGTTGAATCCTCTCTTTGTATTGAATAATCAGCATCATGAAAAACGATCTGTGGCTTCACAAGTGCTGTATGTGCAACATCAGGCTAGCAATCACGTTTAGGCTTGACACATTTGACAGTTTTCTAAGCGTGCAACTTCTTATGAACACTCTCATACTTTTGTACTCTCTCATCCTCTCCTCTCTGCTTTCTACAAATCCTCATCATCTTTCCAGTCAGTCCATCTCCGCTCAAGTCCTAGGATGTGTGCATGTAGTGCATGTACATGCATGTGCATATGTGTGTGCACATGTGTGCATGGGCATATGTGTATGTGAGTGTGCATTTGTATGTATGTGTGTGCATGCATGTGTGTTAGCATGTCATGTTTAGAGGACAGAATTTCACAGTCCTCCCTCTCACCCTCCAGCTCTTGCACTTTTTATTCACTCTTTTCTGCAGTGTCTCCTGCATTTGAGAGGCTGACACAGATATTGCATTTATTCTCAGCTTCTGATAAGTTATGAATCTCTGTATTAACCACTATCTGCAAAATGAAACTATGCTGACCAGGCAGATGACAGGGTTGTTTTAAGGCTCTAAGTATAAATGTTAGGAGGCACTTTGGATGCTTACTTATTTAGCTTAATGTCAGTAGTAGATCTTGCCCTAGGGTTTGTGACATCTCCAGTTATAAGTTCTTCCCTGGGTTTGCAGCACCAGGTGACATTTCTTCCTGTGGGTCTCAAACCCAATCAGAAAATGGATGGCTGCCGCTCATATGGCAGAGCAAACTCACCCAGATTGAGAGATGAAGGAACATGCACATTTATCCTTAGGAAGAGAAACAGGATTTGAGCTCAGGCTTCTCATTTTTCTCATGCCCATTCCCTATGATTTGTTACCAATCAAATATTGCCAATACCTAACTGCACCCTGAAAATTCAGGAAAATCAGTAACCCCCTTACGTTTCAAGATGAACTTCTTCATAAACCTATGTGGCTTGTTCATTTCTTAATCCATTCCTCAAAGTTGCATAATGTATGTGCAATGTTTTTGGTCATATTTCCCCCATTTTGTTAGTCTTAAACAGGGTACATATTAATCATGTCAAATAGAGAACAGCATCACATTTATAAAAGGACTTATGAACCTTATAGCAGAGCCCGGTGCTTGGGGAAGCTCGGGCCGTCCATCCTTGCGGGGAGTCTCTGGTGGACTGTTGGCTTGCTTGCCATCCTTGCCCATTCAGTTGAAGCTCAGAGGGTTAGGTTGAGCTGCTCGTCTTTTAAAAAGTTTAACAGACTTTAGCGGATGGAAAATTTTCTCTGCTCTAACACAATGAGTTCAGCCGCAGAGATGCCACCTCTGAGTTACAACTAAGATTTTCAGTTTCTTTGGTTCCAAGTGGCAGAACCTCATCCATCTGCACCACAAAGCATATCCATTACAGGATTCAGTTCCAAGCCTTTCAGTGGTTATTAAACATCCTTCATTCCTGCTTATGTATGTAGATTATCTGAGTGGCTTTTGATATGGAACCTATAATACAGAATTGCCAGTCTCCAAGTCCTGGCACAAAAAGGTATTTAATGTTATTTCCAAGGACTACATAGCAGGAATTTTTACTTTATGGAATTGCTCTGATTTTCAATCTCCTACACTTGTCTAATTGAGGCTAAGCATGTAGCTGATATTGAAATAGATAAGACAGATACAACTAATCAAAGGAGGGTTGATATATGGCATCTCCTGGTATATAGAAATATAGTACAAGTGAATGGACATTTTTATATGTCATCATGAATCATTTGGTTAATTTGGATAGGGACAACGTCATCTGTGCAACCAGTGTTGAAGGAGTACAGAAACTGGAATCTAAGTAGAACGAAGTCCAGATTCAAATTATTTTATTGGATGTGTGTGTGAGCATGTGTATGTGAGCATGCGTGTGTATGTGCATGTGTGTGCATGTGCACACATGTGTGTGCATTGTCTGTGCATGTTTGTTTGTGCATGTGTGTATGCATGTATATATGTGAGCATGTGCCTGTGTGTGCATGTTTTTGTGTATGTGTGTGCGTGTATATGTGTGTGTGTGTGCAAATGCAGGTTTCACGGAGGCCAGAAGAAGGTATTGGATTCCCCTGGAGCTGAACTTACAGGCAGTAGTGGGTTGCCTGACACAGGTAGTAGAAATCTGACTCTGGTCCTAGGAAGCAGCAGCGAGTACACTTACCTGCTAAGCTACCTCTCCAGCTGCCATATTCAGGTTCTTCAAACCTGAGTAATTTGTAATCGTTGTGGAATATAGAGAGTGATACTTGTGCAAATTAGCCTTAATAAATACCAAGTGCTTAACTTATGATAATGTGTCACTTTGTGCTCTCTGTAGAGCAGAGACCCCTGTGATATCAGATGTGCAAAGAAAGCAGAAGTATGAATGAACACTATCAAGGGGGACCAGGGGTAGCCAGGGAGCAATGAAAAGTGAGTATGATTAGAAGACAAGCAATCAGAGCTCTGGGAAAGACAGCTTTGGGGACTCTCCAAGCAACGGCTGCCATTTGGGCACTCATGACACCTTCACTCTGGGTTTCTCCCAAGTTAACAGCACTCACAGGAGTCATGGCCTTCACAAAAACAGACTTCAGCTGGTTGTCAATGCTCACCACGTACACCCTGCAGAGTGAGATCTGCCAGCACTGGGAAAGAGGCACAGTAGAGAATCACCGTCTCCAGGTGGCATTAGTCCAGCGGTTGGACTTTACAGAAAATGATTCCGCGTTATTAGAGTCATCACATAACAAGCCAGTTCACCAATAAAGCTACACTAGTCAGCAAAGTAACACGGGCAGGGCAGACATTATAGAATGTTTAGAGTTTGCAATGAAATTCAGTGGAATAAGGGCATGAATTAAGCTGGTGGCGAAAGGATAGAGCTGCTCAGACAAAGCCGAGGCAGCCTGTGCGCAGGAGCCGTGATCTTCAAAGTAGCGACTTCCTTGGAAGAATTACTGCATGCAGTAACACAGTAGCATAGAGACATGTGCGTCCTGATCTGCTCTAACAATAACAAAGGAGTGATTCCCGCTGCCCTTACCGTCCCACAGGGAACAGAGGTGCGCTTAGGGCAGCTCATCCCTAAACCCACCTTCTACGGATTGTACAAATTTTGATACCCCGTTTGCTTTTATACCCATAACACAAGCCAGCCCATCCTCTTCTAGGCACAGTGGCTCCCTGGGGGGCAGAGGGGGATGGACAGGATGGGGCATCACAGTTCCTTTAGATATTACTTACCCCTGACACTTCTCACTTCTCAGCCCGCTTTTCTTCCTTCCTTCCTTCCTTCCTTCCTTCCTTCCTCCCTCCCTCCCTCCCTCCCTCCCTCCCTCCCTCCCTCCCTCCCTCCCTCCCCCCCTCCCCCCTCCCTCCCTCCCCCCTCCCTCCCTCCCTCCCTCCCTCTCTCTCTCTTTCTTTTTTTCTTTTCTCTGTGTGTGTGTGTGTGTGTGTGTTGTTGTTGTTGTTGTTGTTTTAGACTCGGTCTCATTCTATAGCCCTGAAACAGGCCTGAGACTCAATGAGCTCCTCCTGGCCAGCCTCCCAAATGCTGAGATTACAAGCATGAGCGACTGACTCATCTCACCCTGACTGAGATGTCCCAAATAGAAGAAAACTGGAGAGCTACAGCAATGAAACTTAAGAAGCTACAGTTATGGGGAAAGCTGGGGGAGGGGTGGAGGTGAATGTGATTATATTTCATTGTATACATCTATGAAACACTCAAGAATAAAGGAAAATTAAACATTAGAGTATATTGTAGAAAGATTGTGGAAAGTAACATTTTTAAAAGATTTATTTATTTATTTATTAGGTATTTTCTTTATTTACATTTCAAATGCTATCCCAAAAGTCACCCATTACCCCCCACCCCCACCCCCACTCCCCTACCCACCCACCCCCACTTCTTGGCCCTGGTGTTCCCCTGTACTGGGGCATATAAAGTTTGCAAGACCAAGGGGCCTCTCTTCCCAATGATGGCTGACTATGCCATCTTCTGCTACATATGCAGCTAGAGACACAACCTCTGGGGGTACTGATTAGTTCATATTGTCGTTCCACCTATAGGGTTGCAGACCCCTTTAGCTCCTTGGGTACTTTCTCTAGCTCCTTCATTAGGGGCCCTGTGTTCCATCCAATAGATGACTGTGAGCATCCACTTCTGTGTTTGCCAGGCACTGGCATAGCCTCATATGAGACAGCTATATCAGGGTCCTTTCAGCAAAATCTTGCTGGCATATGCGATGGTGTCTGCGTTTGGAGGCTGATTATGGGATGGATTCCCGGGTGCGGCAGTCTCTAGATGGTCCATCCTTTTGTCTCAGCTCCAAACTTTGTCTCTGTAACTCCTTCCATGGGTGTTTTGTTCCCAATTCTAAGAAGCAGCAAAGTGACCACACTTTGGTGTTTGTTATTCTTGAGTTTCATGTGTTTTGCAACTTGTAACTTGGGTATCCTAAGTTTCTGGGCTAATATCCACTTATCAGTGAGTACATATCATGTGAGTTCTTTTGTGATTAGGTTATCTCACTCAGGATGATACCCTCCAGGTCCATCCATTTGCCTAAGAATTTTATAAATTCATTCTTTTTAATACCTGAGTAGTACTCCATTGTGTAAATGTACCACATTTTCTGTATCCATTCCTCTGTTGAGGGGCATCTGGGTTCTTTCCAGCTTCCTTAGCCCACTTTTCTTATTCCCTAGATAAGGCCAGAGTCTTGAGAGGGGGAAGTCTTGGGGGTGGAGCATTGAGCCCCACCCTGCCTCTCCTCAACTGTCATGGAGGTACTAACCTCAGGAAATGCCTAGCTCTTATCTTCCAGTTGGCTATTTGCCTCTGTTATTTTATGAACAAACGATGCTTCTGGGTTCAACCCTATGTGTCACTTCCTATCCATTCAAAGCTCTTCAATGCAGGATCTTGCAGGTAAGCTCGGCTGTGAGCCGTTTCCTACAATCAGCTTTTAGTTTGGGCGTCTGGGTGGATAGCTAGGCAACTCTAGCAGAGGTATGACATTTTTCTGTTTATCTGTGTGGACCTAATCTGTCTTGAAAATGGACCATTAGGTTTTATTTCTTACAGGGAACACAGTCTGGCATGTCCCCCTCTCATCAAGGACCATCTATCTCCCTGATGAGATCTGTAGTGTTTCTTACGGTAACATTCTATTCCTCATATTTTCATTTAACTGTTCTCACAGAGTCCACTGGTCATCCTTCTGGACTTTTCTATTGTCTTGTCAGGTTAAGTCCAGACTGATATCTGCATCAGACTCGTCTTGGCTGCCTTTGACCATCAAGGACTGTTCTCTTGCATCCCTCATGGTACCGTGTTATGCAAGCCAACAGAACCTCGGTTTATTTTGTCATTCATTCCTCTATTATAGATTCCATCCTGACCACAGTTTACCCTCTCTCCTCTCCCTCATTTCCCCGCTCCCCCTGATCCACCCCTCCTCTGTTTCCCTTGTTTTAAAACTAGAATTTGATTCCCTATGAGCCAACCACCTAGTATATTTGAAACCAGTGACATTCTTGTTTTCTCCATAGGGTTCCATTCTTTCTTCTTTGCCAAATGAGACAGTGAATAAGATTGCCTGGCACCTGGAACTTAGCATTAAATGTGGCAGCAGCCATCACCAAAGTCTTCCAGGAGAATTTCTGGTGAAATTTGACCTCGCACCATTTATCTTTCTTGTGGTGCTCCATCCCCGATCTTTGCTGAGAATCCACAGCCAATACTGTTTCTTCTGACGGCACAGACATCCCCACTAACACTGACTTAAAATAATTGTCACACGTCTCTTAAATGTACATCCCCAGCACACGAAGTCAGAAATGCACACCCAGTTGTCTAGTATTGTTGTAAGCATAATGATAAACAATTGAAAGCACAGTTGAATGTATATTATAGAGTCTAATGACATGTTTTTCTCAACTTACAAGTTTTTGATACACCTTCCATTTCTGACACCTACCAATATTTTTGATAATCCCAATAAGGAAGGTCTCATGTTGAGGAAGATGGAGGTCACTGTAAAACCTGGACCGTTTTGAGAGGGTTCGATGTTGCCTCTCTGATGAGGCCAACTCTCTGTATTCTTGCTGGGACTCAGTGTCTGTCCTTTCAATCACAGGCATTGCATTGGGGATGAAGTAGCTCACTGGGGATCGCCTTTGTATCCATTCAGCTGACAAACACTTGAGTGGCTTCAAGTGCTCCCTAACTTGTCATTTTATTTTATTTTATTTTATTTTATTTTTTTGAAGATTCACTTTGGATTTGAAATGGAAGATTGTAAATAGCTTTTGAATCAGAGTTATCAGATATCGAATATATAATGGGCTATTTTGGAGGCTTTGGTAACATAAACAACTGATTCTTCTGGGTGGTTATAAGTTGAATATTATTTTGTTAAGAATATCACTGAAGTAGTGTAAAGGAAAATAACAACATGTAAATGAGTTCTGCTAATTATTATTATTATTATTATTATTATTTTGGTTTTTTGAGACAGGGTTTCTCTGTATAGCCTTGGCTGTCCTGGAACTCACTCTGTAGACCAGACTGGCCTCGAACTCAGAAACCTGCCTGCCTCTGCCTCCTGAGTGCTGGGATTAAAGGTATGCGCCACCACGCCCAGCGAGTTCTGCTAATTATTAACAATACTATATACATAGTGATTTTGTTAGTTACCGGGAACTATGACCCTGGATATTTCCTCAGAGGACTTGTGACCAGAGTGGAATTTATAGCACTTGACCTGGAATGTGTAATTTGTAATTATCTCTGCCAGGAGAGAGATGCACAGTGCCAATGCACCTGCAGTGGGGTTAGTATCAAAGCAGTTCTTGTCTGTGTACAACAGTCATGAATGATCATACTACTGAAGTACTAGCTCTAATTAAGTTTTAAGTTCTAAGTATATCAAGAAAAACTAGTTTTCATTAGAACTATATTACAGAGAGAAACTATACCTTCCACAGAGAGACATGCTGCTATCCTTCCTGATGGAGACTCTTAAATGGTTGTGAGAACCTGGAGATCTGAGCCTGGTTACCAGGACCCATGGTTTCTTCTCTCCTTAGGAAGCTGCCTGCTCTCATCAATTGGCTTCTCATATCATACCACACGTGCAGGGATTAACTAGGATTTGGAAGACCCAATGGTAGGAACCGGGTCTGAGTCCTCGGTACCCACAACAAAGGAGATGTTTCCATTGTAAGCTTGTTCAGAACACATGAGAATTACTGAGAACACAGAACAGTAGATCATAGAACTCGCAAAGATCCCTGTACACAGTGAGGAATACAGTCTTAGAATTGTGAGTATACACACACACACACACACACACACACACACACACACAGAGAGAGGGGGGAGGGGGAGGGGGAGGAGGAGGGAGACGGAAGAGGGAGAGGGAGAGGGAGAGGGAGAGGGAGAGGGAGAGGGAGAGGGAGAGGGAGAGGGAGAGGGAGAGGGAGAGGGAGAGGGAGAGGGAGAGGGAGAGGGAGAGGGAGAGGGAGAGGGAGAGGGGGAGGGAGACAGTCACACATTTAAAGCCTGAATAAAGTCTTATAACCACTCTCCAGAGTTGTCAGGGTGACTTACCTGCCAGTTCAGAACCGCTGGAGCCCTCTGTCTGTTTCCTCTTCTTGTCCCCCATGGGTGCCATATTAAGAAAGCCTACCTACTGGTGTTGCTCAACTTTCCTGATGTCTGCATTATACTCTGGGGCTGGGATCTGCTTGCACCCTGCTAGGATATGCTCATGCCAAACTACTCTGCTTTTTTGGACATCAGCTCCTGTGAGCATCTCCAGGCCTCTTTGCTGTTTCCCACTCCTACAGTCAGACACAGCCCCTTACAGAGAGGGTGTCCTGCCTCACCCAGGCTGTCCCAGAGTCCTCCCTTCTTCCGCCACTGTGTTCCTCAGGTTGTCCTGCAAGGCTCCTGTTGCTGCCTCCTTTAGCCCAAGGTATCATTATCATTAGATACAGAGGCTGCATTTTCTTTGACTATGTGTCATCTGCATTTATTTTAGTTCTTAGCAGCAATATTTGTAGAATTAATGAATTATTTATGAGTGAATGAAAGCAAGGGAAGAAAGTAAACCTGATGCAGAAATCCCTGGTTCTGTGTCTGCAAAAATGAAAATCAGATTAAGACAGGATACGTGGGTGTCAAAACAGGCTCTGAGAAAGGAAAACAGTTTAGTTCCGACTAGGTTGAACACGAGTGCTGGTGGGACATTTAAACAGATAATTAGTCCTATTTAACAAATATTTATTTGGGGTCTACTGGACAAGGAAGAGGCATCAAGCCAGGCTAGACTCCTCCCTAGGTTTCAAGCTTTATGTATGGTCCGGACCCCAGACAGCCACCATTATGACTGATCATCGGCTGTGTGCATCTCCTTCATGGGCCTGTTGTGACTTAGGACTTCTGATACCTGAAAATTAAATTTGTATTTTGTTAGCAACATTTAACAGTGGAGGTAAAGACATGGAAATTAAATTTGTATTTTGTTAGCAACATTTAACAGTGGAGGTAAGTTTTCTTTCAGGTCCCTTATTATAATTTAAATCTCACCTGGAACTGATTTTTATTTCATTGTATAATTTGTGCATAATTATATATATGACAGTTATGAGAAACCATCATGTGCATTTTACAAAGGAAACAAGTGCCTGCTGCCCTTTGGGTACTTTCTCTCCCAGGGAGATGCTTCACACCTGTGTCATTAGAAGCCACCAGGCTAGTAGATCCAGGGCAAGCTGAACACTCAAGAAAGCCTGCTATGTATAAATGTCAATGTTGTTTGTAGCGTGTAGTGAGGGCAGACAGCATTCCACTTGTCACATGTCCTTCATGGACCTGCGATTATTATCATCCACTGGCACATGAGACCATAACTATTGATGGAAACTACTACTTGATTTGTAGTACATGAGGACAAAGCAAACACTAGCAATGTTTGCCACTGGGGTCTATGATGTGGGCTCTGGGATTCAGTGTGCTTCCCTGCATTTGCTGTCTGCCTCTTGTCACCAAGGCTGCTTTCCCCGTACTATAACACCAACCCTGCTCAAATGTGTGTCTCCCAGTTTCTCTTTTTGTTCTTATGTCACAGGCTGTGTTTGTCAGTGTTCTTGAGAGAAACAGATCCAAGGGAATGATCATGTTTACAGAGAGAATTTATCACTACAGTGTACACATTAGGACTTGGGTTATCCAACAGTGGGTATCTGTACATCTGAGAGCCGAGAATGGTTAGTGTGCAAAGCTATCCTCAGTGATGTCAAGGCCTGGTCCCTAAGGGCTGCTGCTAATCAGCCCACTTGGAAGGGCAACAAACCTTGGTTCTGTCGTAGGCAAAGGATGTCAGCAGTGGCAACAGGGCAGAGGCACAATTACTAGCAAGGAGCAAGGCAAAAGGACAGGCAAAACAGCCTGGCTCTTCAGTTGAGGAAGTGTCTCCATGAGATCCAGCTGTGGGGTATTTTCTCAATTAGTGATCAAGGGGGAAAGGCCACTTGTGGGTGGGACCATCTCTGGGCTGGTAGTCTTGGGTTCTATAAGAAAGCAAGCTAAGCAAGCCAGTAAGTAACTTCCCTCCATGGCTCTGCATCAGACCTGCTTGAGTTCCAGTCCTGACTTCCTTGGTGATGAACAGCAGTGTGGAATTGTAAGCTGAATAAACCTTTTCCTCCCCAACTTGCTTCTTGGTCATGATGTTTGTGCAGGAATAGAAACCCTGACTAAGACCCTCTTCCCTTCTTCATTCATATCTGAGCTGTCACTGGAGAGAAAGCTTTCTCTGGGAGAAAGTCCACCCTTTCCTGTTAATCCTGGGAATTACCCTTTGTCCTAGTTAGGTCTTTTATTCCTATGAAAAGACAATGACCACAGCTTCTCCTCTAAAGGAAAGTATTTAGTTGGGGCGAGCTTACAGTTCTGAGGCTGATTACATTGTCACCATGATTGGAAGTGGGGTAGCAGGTAGACATGGTAGGCAGCCGGAAGAGAGAGAAGGAGATTGTCTTAGTTTGGGTTTCCATTGCTGTGAAGAGACATCATGACTAAGGCAACTCTTATAAGGATAACATTTAGTTGAGGCTGGTTTACAGGTTCAGAAGTTAAGTCCAGTATCATCATGGTGTGAAGCATGGCAGCATCCAGGTCTAGGCAGGCATGGTGCTAAAGGGGCTTAGAGTTCTCCATCTTGTTCTGAAGGCAAACAGGAGAAGACGGGCAAAGCCTACCCTAACAATGACACACTTCCTCCAACAAGGACACACCTCATAAAAGTATCACTTCCGATGGGCCAAGCATTCAAACACATGAATCCCTGGGGCCAAACCTATTCAAACCACTACAGAGACTGATCTTGGCTTGATCTTCTCAAACTTCAAAGCCCAACTGCCTACAGTGATACATTTAGTCCAACAAAGTCACACCTATTCCAGCAAGACCACACCTCCTGAAGCCATGAAATATGAGTATTTAAATAAGTGGTCAAGACACTGCAACCTCACATATCCAGCCAGAGCTGTATCTTTCACTTGATCCAGTCAAGTAGACAACCAAGTTAACTTATGTTTAATATCCTTTTATTTTAGAAGAAATCTTTACCAAGCCCAGCATAAAACTGTGAGTATTCCAGGCTTCTTATGATGCTTTTGAACACTCACATCAAGGACAGAGAGGGCCTGCCTCCCCTGGACCCCTTCGCCCTAACTCTCCTCTGTTGGTTGTCAGCAGCTAAGTGACATAAATACTATTCTTTAGCACTTGAGTTTTTAGTGAAATATAATTTTTTTTTGAATTTTGGAAGTTATATGGAGACAATAAAGCCATAACTGTAATTCTGACATAATAAGACATTTGCTAGTCTTGAAGTAGGCAGGCTCAAGTGATCTTGACATTGTTATTTGACAAAAATAACCTGTATGAAGATTCATGTCATTCACAGAATGTGTTTAATAATATTGATATCAAAATCATGTTATGAGGGACTGGAGAGTTAACTCACTAATTAAGAGCACCTGCTGCTCCTGAAGAGGATGCTAGTTCCCGTCTCAGCACTCACACGGGGGTCACAACAGCCTCTACTTCCAGGGATTCAGCACACTGCCTCTGCGGCAGGCCCATGTAGTACATGTGCATGCACGCACGCAAACACATTAAGTGAAATAATCAATATTAAAATAAGATTGTTCAAGGACAAATAAATATGTACAAGAGTAGCCAGCCAGATGGTGCCTGGACCAATGTCTTGATAATCACAATGATTTTCCATTGCTGTTTTTGGGGATAAGCTAAATCTGTGATGATACTACCAATGTTAAGGTTATCTGGAAAGTGTTTATTATAAAAACAACAATAACTTTCACACCATTGATTTAAATATTTAGTGGTGATATTTTGAATTTATGTTCATTCTCTTCTCGAGTGTATAACTATTGAGTGACTATAGCATTAACAATATACATTGTATCCATACATTTGGTAACTATATCTGGCTTGATAATGACAGAGACACACAATTGAAAGTGTTTTAACCTATAAGACACCAGTGAGTTGATTGTCTCCTGTTCCTCTCTCTCACTTCCTTTTTAATTCTAACCCATACAATGAGCAGATGGTCAGTACAAGCCCCCCTAGAGAGACCCATGATGTTAAACTCGATTCTCTCTCTCTCTCTCTCTCTCTCTCTCTCTCTCTCTCTCTCTCTCTCTCTAAGAATTAGATGGTTTGTTTCAACTCTGCATTTATTTAGCACATTTACAAAAATAAGCTCACAGGAAACATTAGGTTCCAAATTCACAAGCTACAGGAAGGAAGGAAAGGCTCATTGTGCCTCTCTGTGAAGGCCTCTCAACTGGAGTCCATTCTCCCTTTGTCTAGCCATTGCTAGATCATTGTAGTTCTATTTTGTGCGTCTGCTGCACACAGTAGGGAGTTTTGGGAGGTTGTTTTACAATGTGCTTTAGACGATTCATCCTCCACTGTCTTGCTCCCTTCCCCTCATCCCACTCACTCCATAGCCCCCTTCTTTCTTAGACACGTTTGCTTTGACTTGCATGGTTTTACGTGCCATGCCCCCTTCTCTCATAGACACATTTGCTTTCACTTGCATGGTTACCTTTGCTTTGCCTTGCCTGATTTTATGTATCACTTGTGAAAGTTAGGATCACAGCATGAGAAGTGTGTGCAAATGACTTAACTCGGTCAGCAGGAAACCTCTGGTAGCAGCCATTTTCGTGCACACAACAGAATTCTTTCCTTGATGACGCCTCAGAAGTCCATTGTGCATACAGCGCACGCCCCATTCTCTTATCTGTGGCTTGGTTGATGGACACCCACATCGGTGCTGTAGTTTAACTGCAGAAAAAAATTATGACGTGCCGGTGTCTCTGTGGTAGACTGACTGAGTGTCTATGGTTTATATTTATTTCCACTGGAAGTCTGTAAGGGTTACTCTCTCCCAATGCTCTCATGAGCTTTTCTTGACATTTTTTTCATATATACACTCTGACTAGGGGCATAAGGGTTTCATTTTAGGTTATCCCAGCACACAAAATGTTAGTTAAATAAATTTGTTGTGCTGTCTTTCACTTCTCTGTTTTTGTTATGGGGTGTCAGCCATGCCTTTGCAATGGGTAAGGAAAGGTATTGCTGTTTCTGCCCTACAGAGCATTTCTTCAGATGGGCAGTGTCATGGTTTGAATATGTTTGGCCCAGGGAGTGGCACTATTTGGAGGTGTGGCCTTGTTAGAATAGGTGTGTCTCTGTGGGCTTGGGCTTTAAGACCCTCATCTTAATGGCCTGGAAGCCAGTCTTCCACTAGCAGCCTTCAGATAAAGATGTAGAACTCTCAGCTCTGTCTGCACCATGCCTGCCTAGATGCTGCCATACTGCCACCTTGATGATTATGAACTGAACCTCTGAACCTGAAAGACAGCTCCAATTAAATGTTGTCCTTTATAGGACTTGCCTCTGTCATGGTGTCTGTTCACAGCAGAAAAACCCTAACTAGGACAGGCAGTGATAGATATGTGTGACTAATTAAGGGCCTGGATAGGGGGATAATTCCTGATTCCCAGGTGGGTTCCACACACTATCTCACTATCTCCAGGCATTCCTATTACCAAGAAACAGAGGGTGATTTCACTGCCCACAAAGGAGGAGATAATCTGAAGAAAAATATATCCGAAGATATTGTGCTTACAGACTAGGGGGGATGGAGCACAAGCCAGAGAATCCACCAGCAGTGTGAAGTGTTCCTTTCGGTCCATGACCCATAAGTGGTCACTACTTGCTTTCTTTTTTCTTTTTTTTAATTATATTTTTATTTATTTATCCACACTCCATATTTTATTCCCCTCCCCGTCCACCCTCTGACCATTCCACATACCATACCTCCTTCCCACCTCACCCTGTCTCCAAATGGGTGCCCCCACTTCCAACCCCACCTGACCTCTAAACTCCCTGGGGCCTCCAGTCGCTTGAATAAACACAGACCCAGCAGTCCTCTGCTGTATGTATGTTGGGGGCCTCATGTCAGCTGGACTATGCTGCCTGGTTGGTGATCCAGTGTTTGAGAGATCTCAGGTCTTCCTACAAGGTCGCCCTCCTCTTCAGCTTCTTCCAGCTTTTCCCTAATTCAACCTCGGGCAAACCGGCAACCTACAGATTGGGAAAAAAATCTTCACTAAGCGCACATCCAATAGAGGGCGAATATCCAAAATATATAAAGAACTCAAGAAGCTAAATTACCAAAAACGACTTGCTCTCTTAATGAATTGGATTGTGGTGTGGTTTTAGTTCGCATTCCCTGATGGCTAGGGAAGACAAGCATTTTCTGCTGTGTTTATTGCTCGTCTGGGCCCCACCTTTAGAGAACTTTCTGGTTGTCTCACTAAGCCTATTCATTGATTCAGTGATTGAGGTGAGTTTTTTTTTTTTTTTTAAGATTTTATTTATTTTAAAAGAGGGCATCAGAACCCATTACAGATAGTTGTGAGCCACCATGTGGTTGCTGGAAATTGAACTTAGAACCTCTGGAAGAACAGTCAGTGCTCCTAACCACTGAGCCATCTCTCCAGCCCCAGTCATTGAGGTTTTTTTGTATTGAGGTTTCTGAGTTCTTTATATACTTTAGATATCAGTCCTCTGTGGGATGTATAGGTACAAAGGTTTTCCCTTCTTCTGAAGTGTTCTCTTCATTTGATTTACTCTCTCTTCACTGTGCAGAAGTTTTTTTTTTTTTTTTTTTTTTTTTTTACTTTCGGGATGTCTCCCGTGTGAGTTGTTGCATTATTTACTCACTAAATAACATTCCTTTCAGAAAGTCCTTCAGGGAGACAGGGAGAGATGGGGATCACATTGCTCTGCCTGCAGTATTCTGACAGTTAAAATCACCTTCCCTTTTAACTTCAGTAACTACTGGTATATAAAGAAAGAAGGATGATACAGTGTGTACTTAGACACTAGTTACAAAGTTTATTGCTGGAATGCAGATTGGCTAGAGGAGGATTAGCATTTAATCAATGGGGAAAAGTAGCTGGAGGAGGCATGTTGGAATACTGTGGAAAGCTATAGTTAAGATACAAAAAGGGGAGGGCACAGAGGTGGGAGGTGTGGAGAGGTGGGATAAAAACAAGAAGAAAAGCTGTGCAGGCGGTGTTTGGAAATGGAGTACACAATGGATGGATGTACAAATATTTCAAGATTCATCAGGCTTTTTTTCTGTTCCCTATCCTAGTCTCTTCTGTAAAATCTGCATAGTTTAAATGTTTTCTACTGAACTAACAGGAATACAATATGGATTCCTTTTGTCAGTTCCTAACTTCTAATAGTTTAAGATGATGACATATTTTCATTAGTTACATGTACAGTGCAGTATTTAAGATCAGTAAACATTTTAACATATTCATATTAATTCTGTATTTCAGTCTTGACTATGAGTAAATAAAAATGGAAACAAATATCAGAACCTTCCTAAATCTCTCAGGCAGCATTAATAATGTAATAACAACTGTGTCCTTGACTGTGAATACAAATGACTTATGAGGTTGGTTCTGTCTTTGTCAATTTAACATATTATATATGGAACATCATTTCTCAATTATGCAGCTTCACAGGAAGATTGCTCTTTATTTGAGTATTGTCATTTCAGATCATGGAATGTTAAATTGATGAAAATTGAAAACTAATTTTAGGAAATTTTTACCGAAAGAGACCAGCTGTTCAGATGTCACTTTACCTGGAAACAGAGAGATATACAGTGCCACATGCCGTGTGTGTGTGTGTATGTGTGTGTGTACATGTATGTGTGCACATATGAACATGTATGTATATGTATGTGTGTGTTACTACATTTCTAGTGAGTTTTGGGGGATGTTCATTGTGAAAATATTTAATAAAATCTGTAACACACTGACTTATGTTAACATCCAGCTACAAGAGCTTTCAAAAAGTGTGGTATGTTTACACAGAAGTAGGACAGACTACTGACATGTTGAGCAACATAATTTTCTTGAAGTGCCAAGAATCAAACTCAGGACTTCATATGCCCTGGTGGTATACTTTACCATTGAGCCAACACCCTAAATACAGGAGATAAGCCTTCTCTTGCATTATGGGTAAGGGCACTGGGAACTTGGAAGGCCAAAAAGCATGATGTAATACAGTGTGCAGTGACTGCTGCTGCACTCCGAAGCTCCCACAGCATCTGAAGTTTCATCAGTGTGGCTTAGTTCATTGCCAGACTTCAGAGCGACTTTGAGGTGCAGAATCAGTATAAGAAGTACATTTCCTTCCCCAGTTTGTGAACAGACATTTTTTAAAGCCTTTTCCCCGTGCAACATGATTCTCTGGTGTTCTATTCTGGTCCTCATAGAGAGAAACGTCTGAGGAATATGTGCGACATGTTCACAAGAGAGGCCTTGTCAGTGGTACCTGGGATTCTGGCAAGCATAAGAGTGTTTTAAGGACCAGCAGTCTCAATTAATCTGGACCCGTGAGCTCTCTCAAACACTGGACCACTGAACAGACAGCATACATCAGCTGATATGAGACCCCCAACACACATACAGTAGTGGACTTCCAGGTCTGTGTTCATTCAGAGATGATGCCTCTAACTCTCAAGAGACTGGAGGCCCCAGAGAGTTTAGAGGTCAGGTGGGGTGGGGGATGAGGTCATCCACGTGGTGATGGGGGTGGGTGGGGAGGAGGTGTGTGATGTGGAGGGTGGATGGGGGGCAGGGAATGGAATATGGAGTATAAAAATAAATTCATTTTTAAAAAAGAAAAATATTAAAAAAACATGAGGTTGGTAGGTTGTGAAGACCAGGCAGCTACAGAGAAATGTTCAAAATATGTGTTATTTTATAGACGGTTCATTTGGAAGAGCTTATTTTTAACACTGAAAAATTGACATGAATTGTAAAATTGTTGGCAAGCAATTCTATATATAATGCAAATAGTTTCAGATGCCGCTGGTTTTAAATCACTCACAGACTTTGAAATGGATCGTTAATTAGATATGTAATTTTTTAATTGATACCTGCAAATGTACAATAAGAAGTTTATGTTTGATCAGCTAACCAGTCTGTAATCAGTCTGTAATCAATGGCTTACTGAGCCATGTTTCTACTAGACACATAGACCCCTTATATGCTGCTTCAATGCTTTCAGAATCCTTTTGAAATAAAAATGAGACTGTTAGTACATAACTTTATTTTAAAAAAATAATTTCAGCAAAATATCCCAGTGTAACTACTATTTTGGTACAGTGAAGCCAAGTTTTGTGGTCATAAATTCCCATTTCTAAGAGACAGGTAGAACAGGTGGCTACAGGGACGACAGTGGCGTTCCTGTGAGCAGGGTAACATGCTCATGTGAGAGTCATGTGAGATGGTGGTGTGTTAACTAGTTTCTCCCCTCAAATGCTATACTGTGTATGGTAAATATACGTACTGCTATTTGTCTAAGAAAGGATGAAGGACACAGAGAGTAAGATCACACTCTGGGTGTGGGCCTTCTGCTGCATGGTCTTGGCTGGTAATGCACAGCCAATGTGCTCCACATCAGGCAGTGGCCCAATGTTACAGAAATTCTGCTTGATCTTTGTAATTGGAGCCGTTGAGGAAGTAGCAAGGCCAGGCTCCTGGGGAATGAGGTCTTCGGTTCTGCAGGATAGACCCCTTCCTGGGTGGAATCTGCTCGTGTGTGCTATTACTCCCCTTTTATAAAGCAAGCCCTAGAAACTCCACCTTTAACCACCACTCACAGGTCTTCATGACAGCACTGAGGGAGAGGATAAGCGAAGTCCCAGGCAGAGGTCATTTTGTTCACAACTAATTGATTATTAACTCGCTTATTTCTCTCCCTTTTAGGTACCACACCATGACTGGCTACATATATGTCTCAGCTCCAGTGTGCAAAGAGTATCCTGAAGGGGCTTAAAGGACTCATTATTGATAAGTAAATGTAACTCTTCATTATTGATAAGTAAATGTAACTCTTCATTAATAATAAGCAAATGTAACTCTTCATTATTGATAAGCAAGTGTAACTATTCATTATTGATAAGCAAGTGTAACTATTCATTATTGATAAGGAAATGTCTTCTTTTGCATGACAGGTGTTTGCTTCTGATTAATGACAAGCTAGAGTGGAGAGCCACTCAGGTAGACATTGAGATACAAATGTGAAGCTGGTGTTTTTATTTTTTGCAAGAACCCTAAGCCCAGGGCCAACATGTACTGCCTTGTGTCTGGTTCTCCAAACACACACATCTCACCAGGAAGAGATATTGGCGTTTGATTACCTTTAGCCCGTGTTCATGACTTTCTGAATATTCTCTCTTCTTAGGATGGTTATGGAATAGACACCTCTGTCCTTCCTCATGGTGTTGAATTACCAAGGGTTTGAGGTTGATGGGGCTATCCCAGAATGAGGCTATTGCACAACACAAACTCCGAGCAGCCTTGCTGTCTCTCTTCAATGTTGGTGCTTATAACTTATGGTATCAGGAAAAAGCTACCTTTTTCATGGTTTACTGCTCTTGGATATATTCCGTGAGGGTAGGATAAAAGGAAGAAGTGGGAAAAAGGGAGAATTGCCTTTTTTGAACAAGAAGGGAGGGGTGGACAGTTACTGGTTAGCTGCAATCATAATGAAATAGTTATTTCATTGAACTTGTCCTGAACACATAAAATTGCCTGCATAAATTCAGGCCTGAGAACCATCTGTTTTCTTTCTCTGTTAATGACATTGCCAGCATGTGTTTCTCCAGCATTTGTGCAGAACCCCCCAAGAGTCTTGTAGAGACATGTTAAGCAACCCCATGGGTTGCATTTGGAACACCAGGTAACATCTCATCTCCTGATTACTGTGAAGACAGCAAGATGTCTTTTAATTGTGTTAGCAAGAGGAAGAAGGATATAAAACTAGACACAGGCGTCAGAAGCTGTAAAGCCAAGTGCCATTGCATCTAAACGGAATGCACACAGAAAGTCCTGCAGAGCCGGGGTTTGTCTTAAGAAAACAGCCTAAAAGATGAGGCATACTTCTTACAGGGAAGACAGTTTGTGCCGATGAGCTGCTTCTTTGTGTTGGACCGCAGCTGACCTTCAGCAGTCAGAGCGCACTTGGGTTTTCAGACAGCAGCTGTTGTGGGGGAAGAGCTCTCTGTATTTTTGCCAAATCCCCTAATAAACACACACAGAGCTCCATGCCTTGGAATATAAAATTACATGTATCCTGGTGGGTTTTGCTTCACCCTTTCTGTTTCTGTGTCCAGGCCTCTGCAAGACATTCCAAAGCAGTTTAACATCACCAGGCTGAGGTGAGAAAGCCCAAATCACACCCAGGAAGGAGATGCTCTGGGTCCTGAGTCCAGTGCCTTTACCCAGTATAAGCAGCCAACACCTGCCACTGGGCCGGATGGAAGCTCTGTGTGTGAGTTCTGCTGGTCTGCCATGTATGGATGAGCCATAGGTTTTGGTGTATCGAAGTACATCTATCAATGGAAGCAGTCATGCATGCTTAGAACAGATATGCAATTATGCATAGAGTTCCCTCTAGGAGAGAAAGATATCTAAGGACATTGGGAGCTATCGAGTGAGTTTTACGTATATGAAATATTAGGTGCTAATGAATTTATATGTATGGTACTGAGATAACCCTACTAGATAGCCCATCAGTTGATATTATAGATGTACACATGATAAGATGCTGCCAGAATACAAAATTGAAAGATTAGAGATGTAATGGCATAGGATGTGGCTTACAGAGAATCGTTCTCCACAGAGTCAGATGCAGATGACATTAATCAGACACCTTGATTCTTTTCCTAGCTTGAAGAAGGAGCTGGTGGGTGTGGCTCAACCTTCGCCCCTTGGAACTGGGGAGTGAGGTTAAGACTGGAGATTTTAGCAGATACCAACCCAGGCTCTGCTTCTTTCAGCACCAGAAATGCCATGCCATGTTTCCTGGACCCCTAGATTCACCGCAACCGCTTGCAGACTTCCCGTTTAACCACAACATCAGGCGTCTATCACTCTCTTCATAGCTACTTCCCGTACTTCTCTTAGCATTTTCAATATCTACACAGATTGCTCTCGAACCATCCCAGCCTCTTAGCTACTCGAATCCCTGCCATTTAATTTACTTTTAAATCATTCTCATGGTAGTAGCATAGATGTTACTATTATTAATAATAGACATCATTATTTCACTTCACTGTCAATCATCCAGCTTTCGAGTCTGCCCTGCCAGCTAGCTTTAATCTCTCAACTACGGCAGGCTTTCATGATGTCAGTGGGACTTACGATCCACTGCTTATGGTCTCTGATCCTTTCCTCACACTGCCTTCCCACTTTTCGACCTTCATGTGTCCTGTTCTCTTCCATAAACATCTTTTCTAATCATTTTCCTGTGGAAAATCTGGAACCTATTTGAAATTTTTGTATCTGGAATAAACGAGATTTTTTTATACTCCAATGTGGGTAGCAAAATACATTAAAATCCTGTAAACATATTATGATTAATCTCATTGGAGTTCAGACCTTTCGGTGGTCACACGTCATCTGACCGAGTCACTTCCAGGCAATATGGTGTGATGAAAACATCCCAACTAAAGTCCTTGTCATAATCTGATCATTATGACTCCTTAATTTCACCCGTGGCATACATCCTAACCTACAGGACCTTTGTGGTAGCAAGGGATTATTTGGCTTTACCATTTCAGTAGGTAACTCAAGGCAGGAACCCAAGGCAGCAACTTAAATATAAACCTGCTTGTCATTCCAAACAGTGTTATCCCCAACCAAGGAGCTTAACTCACAGTTAAACTGTCGCAGCAAGAATGGAAGACAGTGTTTGCTGGCGTGGTGGCTGGCCAACTTAACCCCAATTAGCTTTCTCCAGAAGATCAGGCACATCTGCCACAGGAAGGGTACTGCAGTGCCTGCAGCGACTTGAACCTTCCTATATCAATGAACAACCAAGGTAATTCCACCCCTATTCACCATAGGCCAATCTGATCTAGTCAGTTCCATAACTGAGATTCACTACTTAGATGACTCTAGGTTGTGGCAAGTTGAGAGTTAAAGCTAACCAGGACAATACCTGTCCACACAGAACCAGGAGACCTATTTTACCTTTCCTTGAAACTGGCTGAGAGTTTGAGCCTGTCTTTTCCCATGGACTGTTGATAAACTGGCTCTATTGGATGTGAAGTTTAACACACAAGGCAACGCAGGGTCTACTAGCTGCTATTTGGAGGCTTGAACTGAGCACCCAGACATTAATTTGGTTAAACCTCAGTGTAGACAACATGAAGAGGAACTGCTGTGGCGAGGGTTAGCTTCCTAGAGATGGTCCACTGTCTTGCACAGCTGTGATGGACATACCTCAGAGAGGCACAGCCCCTTAGGGCTTCATCCCAGGATGGCTTCTTGTTGCTGCTGTGCTTTCTCATGTTTGTCATTGCTATATTCCTCCTGTATCTGGCATGGAAAACACTCACTGCCTAGTCTGGTGTGATTGCTTCTTGGGAGACAGCCTATTCTATTGGGGAATTTTCCTGTAGATCAATATGAAGATGAATGTTCATAGAATAATATTTTAGGTGAGTTAATGATTTTACAAAATTCTTAACAGGATTTACTTTTGGGAAGTCGGGATAGTTGCTGAGAAAGATTAAAGAGTTGGTTTAGGTTGTCTGACCAGGAAAATATAACAAAGGCAGGAACCTAGAGTAGGACGTGCCCCATCCTTGTAGAGTAGTGAGGGATGTACAGGTTAGACAAGGCGCACATTAAGCTCGTATGCATTATAAGCACATAGTTGTACTTGGGGAGTGGAAAACAGTTTGAGACAAACCCATGATCAAAGAAAACAGTCATTCTAGTTGGATCTGGATTCCTTGATCTTGCAATCCAAGGATGTGGTCAGAGGTCTCTGTGGGCACCATGAGAACGCAGGATTATGAACAAAGAATAAATGATCATACTATGAGTATAAGAAGGGAGAACAGTTGATTAGCCGGTTTAGTAAAACAAGGTTTCAAAAAAAAAATAAGATGTAAGATAAATGAGTTGTTTCTTGGAAAATACAAACTGTCATCAGCTAGCATAGGGAGAACCTAGCTATAATAGATTTGACTCGCTTAAATTTTATTAATAAACAACAAAAGAGTTATTGCCTTGGGTTAGGATGAATTTGTGGACAGAAAGATAGATGGAAAATGTTCAGTCAGGTTGGATTTTGAAAGAAAATCATATAATCAATAATTATATTGTAATTTCTTTGTGTAATTATTTTAATATATTTTTGAAGAATATGGCTTTGTGCTGATTGTTTTTGGAGAATATGTAATTTGTGGCCATGAGCTGATCATAGACATTTTTTTTTATCTTAGGTGCTATAAAAGGGCTAAGAAAGAAGTTGTTGGAACACTACCCAGTGTGTTTTGTGTGTGTGTGTCTGTCTGTCTGTGTCTCTCTGTGTGTATCTCTATGTGTGTCTCTGTGTGTCTGTGTGAGTGTGTGTGTCTGTGTGAGTGTGTGTGTCTGTGTGAGTGTGTGTCTGTCTGTCTGTCTGTCTGTGTCTCTGTGTGTATTTCTGTGTGTGTCTGTGTGACTGTGTGTGTCTGTCTGTCTGTGTCTCTGTATGTCTGTGTGAGTGTGTGTGTGTGTGTGTGTGTGTGTGTGTGTGTGTATGTGCCTGTTTTACATCCTTTCCAACTCCACACCTCCTTGGATTGCTGAACACATTCTAGAACTGACCTCCAGCACCAAAGACTCTGTGGAGCAGCCACACAGACAGCCTGCAGCACACACCCCTGACTGAGATGTTGACTCAACAACCATGTATACAGCTGCTCTCTCTCACCAGTGGATGCGTCATCTTGACCACAGATCTTCTTTATAGCCAACCATGCCTAGCTCACAGCATGTTAGCAAGGGCAGCATTTATCAACCTTTCTTTTGAAAGTCACTGGGTCTTCAGGTGGTCTGACTGACAGCAGCAGATAACTGATGCTCTGCTAGCTGTTCAGTCCAAGTTTACAGGACTTCTTCACACCTCTTACCCAGTTTTCATTATCAGTTGATGCCAAACACAAACTCTACCATAAGTTTTCTAGCAGCTTGCAGAGTCGTATGCCAATACATGTACCTTAAAGTTTGAGCATTCGTGTTTCTGTAAGAGAAGCCTTTTATTTCTACTTCTTAGTACATAGAACTCACTCTTTGGCCCCGTTCTTAGCTATGGCTCAATTGTAAGCTTCCAGTCACCAATGCCATTTGTCACAAGAGCTTTCTGCACACATGTCTTCATTTCCCATGTTGTTTCCATGCTGTAGGGCTACCGTCTCTGAAGATTCACCCAAAGAGTTGTGAGTAATGTTACAGATGCCAGGACCAGTCATGGGTCCTCTTCCTTCTTTTCCTCCTCCTCTGCTTCCCTCTCTCTGTCTCCCTCTCCTCCCCTCTTCTTCTTTATTCCTCCTCCTGGCTACAGAGTTATAAATGCCTCCTCTATGTCAACGATACCTAAATGTGGGTCTATATCATCCAGAGCACACCCCTGAATCACCAGCATTGTGTCCTATTGTCTGTGTAAAGTCCTCTTGTGAAAATCATAGCAAATAGGTGACACAGCATCGGTGGTGCTTAGGAATTACTGTTCTGGATGGGGAAGTAGGAAAATTGCCATGAAGTTGAGGCTAGCCTGGACTACCCTTTGAGGTACCAAGTAATCTGGGCTTTAGTGTTAGACACTGCCTCAAAAAAAAAAAAATACACCATGCCAAATCAACCAACCAACCAACAAACCAATAGCTCTATAACCTTACAAGTTTGATTTTCTTTTTCAAATTTGTTCTTTTTTGACCATCTTTTCAATAAATATCACCCATATTTTAAAAACTTTTATTTTGAGTAACTTAGATTAATCGTGCATATTAGTGGAGTTCAAATTATTCATCCATGATCAGATGCAAATGCCTTTCCCCCATCCCTCTCTTATATACGTTTGCATCCCTAATAATCAGGATTATGCTTTCTAGTCCTTGTTGAAGCTTCCACGTATGTTAAAGAATATGGTGTCTGCCTTTCATACAAGGTGAACCCCTACTTAGCCTCATGTCCTCCAGCCTGCTGCATTTCTTTCTGGGATCTAGGAAAATATTGAAACCATACTGACAAATCTGTCTTTTACATCTTATCTGTGATTTGCCAGTTCAGCAGGCTCTGATTTGGTAAACACAAAACATGTCTACCAGGTTTGCTTTCCTTACCAATACCTTGTTCAAAGCTGTAGTGATTTCTTCCTGTGTTTCTATCCTCCATTCTCAGGACAGGTTTTCAAGGACACACTTCTCCTCACAAACCTCTAGTAGTTTCAAGTGAAATTAAAGCCCTTAACAGAAGAAGAATGAAGCAGCCTTGAGCTTGGCAACAGGGGGTCTTACAGCTACTGTATCCCATATTTATGAGATTACAGTCTCTCCTTGCCACTCAGAGATGGAGAATAAAACCACACTACAGCTTCACTTTGATATGTCCTGTGTGTCTCAGTGGGAAAATTATTAGGACGTGAGTTAATTACCAAGGTCACGTTTTGAAAAATCCACAGCTGTATTTATGACCTGTCCCTACTATCATCATCATCGTCATCATCATCTTCATTGCAACCACCATCATCAGGATTTTCAGGGAAGACCATTTTTCTCCATGGTCCACATTAGCGTTGACCTTAGACTCCATCTGCTTCCACTTTTTCAGTATTAGAATTATAAATGAATACCACCACACCCAGGACTTTGAGGAACACTTCATAGAATCGGCAAATACAAGACGTTTTAAAACCAAACATTTCAAAGGAAACAAGATAATGATAGCAGTAATAGTGATGGTGGTAATGCTCATGGCAACAATTCTGATGATCTGGTGACAGAGGTGACAATGGTGGCGATGAGGGTGATGATGATGATGTCGATGGCATGGGTTACGATGATAGTGGTAGGGATTGTGATGTTGATGATGATGATGTAGTGATGGCCATTGTGTTGATGATGGTAATAGTGACCATGATGCTGATGATGGTGATGCCAATGGGTATTGTGGTAGTGGCAATGATGGTGTTTTTGGTGATGCCAATGGGTATTGTGGTGGAGATAATGGTGGTGATTACAGTGATGTTGATGGGGATTGTGGTAGTGATAATGATGGTGACTATGGTGGTAATCTCATTTCTGTCATTGCCAAAGGGTGTCCTTAGTGGGTAGGACAACTAGCTGTTAAACTCTATTTCATATGGTCAAGTGACATAATACATGCTCCTTTTCAAATTGCATAATAATTTGGGAAAATCATAGTTTTATTCTTATACCTCTTCCAACATATTTCTCAAATTGGGATTCTTTTATCCTTCAAGTGTTTTGCCTGTCTTTCAAACTGATAACTTCATTTAGACTATATCAAAGAGATTCCTTCATATCTCATAAGGTTTTATACACTTGCCAAATGCTCACAGACCTTTATACATCCAGTTCTTACAGATGTAAAACTTCCCTTGAAAAGTATCGGTAAAATTACACATTTTGTTGAAATATAAAACAAGACATACATATGTGAGAAACATCATTTGGTCTTATACATTTGCAATTACAATACACACTGCACCATACTTTGTAAAAGTAGAATATACAGAGTCATTAGACGCATATAAAAAGATATGATGGGAGACAGTTTGTGACATGAAAATGACACAATGATAGAACTGAATAAGTCATCATATTTATACAGTTTCAACCACAAGGAAGGGAAGAACTAAGGTACAACTATGGAGGACAGATGAGGAAAAAATGTACAAATTAGTGGGGAAACAATGTGTATGAGTGAGGCAGATAAACAGCCATACACTTCGTTGAACTTGGAGATTTTTCAAGATCATTTTGAGCATCAGTCTTGCTGGTTATTTCTCTTGTTGAATGGTCCCAGCAGGCCACTGTGAACAAGTCAAAATATTTGTGCATCATTTTGGCTCTGCTTTTCTCTCCATAGCATGCTGGTATTGCCTGAAAAGATGCTCTAGGGAGAGGGGAGAAGACTTAGCCATCAAAATAGAAGTCTTTTTGTATTGTTGAGTAAACAGAGAAAAGTCCAACTGGGATATATGGAAAAATATTGCCACAAAAAGCAATGAGAGCATATGCCAAGAGAAGATTGGAAATGTGTGTTTTTGAAGTGGAGTCTCTGCAAACAATGTAGCGTCTCTATTTCCCTAGGAAGGAAAATGTTCATATCAGCAAATGGGAGCAAAGGCAAAGCTGAAATGCTGCAGGGGAAATGTTAGCAAAGCTGGAAACAGACAGCAAAAGACAAGCAGGACCCTGTAGAGAGAGGTCTTGGATATTAGGGACTGAATTGGTTCTTTAAAGAACATATTTGTAGACCAATTGTGAAGAGAGGACACAAAAAAAGATAAGCAGATCAATTTTTAAAGTAGGAAAATTTTGATATATGACAGAATAAAGTACAACTGAAAGAAAAGAGATAATAAAATATCTGAAGTAATGTGTGGGTATGTGCTTGTGTGTGCATGTATATGCATATGTCTGCATGTATATGTGTGCATGTATGTGCATATATATGTATATATATATATATATATATATATATATATATATATATACACACACACACACACATACGCATGTGTGTGAAGGTTAATGTTCAGTGTCTGTCTTAGTCACTAATCTATTCCTGTGAAGAGCACTATGACCAAGGCAACCCTTATAAGAGCATGTATTTATTTAATTGGGGTTGGCTTACAGTTTCAGAGAATTAGTCCATTGCAATCATGGTGGGGAGCATGGCAGTATGCATGCAGCCATGGTCATAAAAAGCAGTTGAAAGCTTGCATCCTGATCTACATAGAGAGATAATGATGGCAGATAGATAGATAGATAGATAGATAGATGACAGATGGATGGATAGAAAGAAGGAAAGACAGAAAGAAAGAACGAACGAAAGAAAGAAAGAAAGAAAGAAAGAAAGAAAGGAAGGAAGGAAGGAAGGAAGGAAGGAAGAAAGAAAGAAAGAAAGGAAGGAAGGAAGAAAGAAAGAAAGAAAGAAAGAAAGAAAGAAAGAAAGAAAGAAAGAAACAACGAAGCAAGTGGCTGAGGAGGCAGGATGGCTTGGCACTGCCGGCCCCCTTCCTCCCACCCCCTACCCTCCACCCTCGCCTCCAGGATGCTGCCAAGTGTCTCTCTCCTCCCCCCCAGAGCATATATATATATATATATATATATAGTCTTGAAATTTGGTGTCTTGGGGGGCACTACTGCCTGCCCCTTTTTTAATTTCTTTTTTTTTCCATTTTTTATTAGGTATTTAGCTCATTTACATTTCCAATGCTATACCAAAAGTCCCCCATACCCACTCACCCCCACTCCCCTACCCACCCACTCCCCCTTTTTGGCCCTGGCGTTCCCCTGTACTGGGGCATACAAAGTTTGCGTGTCCAATGGGCCTCTCTTTCCAGTGATGGCCGACTAGGCCATCTTTTGATACATATGCAGCTAGAGTCAAGAGCTCCGGGGTACTGGTTAGTTCATAATGTTGTTCCACCTATAGGGTTGCAGATCCCTTTAGCTCCTTGGGTTCTTTCTCTAGCTCCTCCATTGGGGGCCCTGTGATCCATCCATTAGCTGACTGTGAGCATCCACTTCTGTGTTTGCTAGGCCCCGGCATAGTCTCACAAGAGATAGCTACATCTGGGTCCTTTCAATAAAATCTTGCTAGGGTTTTAATTTCTGAATTCACTCTTGGGGGGGAGAGGGAAACTACCTCCTGCCACTAGGGTCCTTTTTTATTTTTTGAAATCACTCTTGGGACTATGATCCTTCCTGTTGTGGGCATATACCCCAGTCCCTGCACTACCCCTGCTGCTACCTGAGCAGGGGAAAGGGGAGGGGCATGGTGCCTGTAATTATTAAACATAAATTCAATTTTAAAAAGAAAGAAGCCGGGCGTGGTGGCGCACGCCTTTAATCCCAGCACTGGGGCGGCAGAGGCAGGCAGATTTCTGAGTTCGAGGCCAGTCTGGTCTACAAAGTGAGTTCCAGGACAGCCAGGGCTATACAGAGAAACCCTGTCTCGAAAAACAAAAACAAAAAAAGAAAGAGAGAGAGAGAGAGAGAGAGAGAAAGCAGACTGGGCCTGGTGTGGGTCTTTGGAACCTCAGAGGCTACCCCCTCAAGACACACTTCCTCCAGCAAGGCCACACCTACTTCAACAGGGTCACACCTCCTAATTCTTAAACCATACACTCCCTGGTGACCAAGCATTCAAATATATGTGCTTGCTGGGGTCATTTTCACCCAAACCACGACACTATTTTTATCACTCTTCCCCTTATTATTTGCCCAAACCTCAGCAGCACCTGGCCCAGCCCCTAACAGCTGGGTAACATGGGATCTATACACCTGAAACTGATGTTGCCCAACGTCCTTGGAGGTCACGCCCCACGCAGCTTTCTCCTGTGTGCTCGTCTGTCTAGAGGATATCATGATATTCCCATTTTCAAAGGCACTTGTTGCAATGAATTATGACCTAATACAGTGGAGTGGAAAGAGCCTCTTTCCGCTCACCTGAAGCTTGTTGATTAGTTACACTGACTGGCTAGACAGCCCCAGGATCCGCCCAGTTCTGCTTCTCAGCACTAAGATTACAGTCACTTGCTTTCCTGTATGGAATTTTTATGTGGGTTTGTGGTATATGAACTCAAGTCTTTATTGTTACACAGCAAGTGATTTACCCACTGAACGGTCTCCCCAGCCTTGCAAATGGATTTTACAATGAGAAAAACAATACCATCTCCTATTTTTCAATAGTAATAAACCTTACCAAGGCTGGAAACCTAACTCCAAAAGTGTCAAGAACTCAATGTCCAATTATCTGGAGTTCACTCACCATCCCGGACTCCTTCACACACACACACACACACACACACACACACACACACACACACACACACACACAATTTGTCTTTTAGGCTCTGGCTGGCTTCACTCTACGACTGCTGCTGTTCTTGGCAGCCATGCCGTGGTATTGACATCTCCAAAGCCTGCTGCAATGGGGCTGTGCTCCAAACAGACTTTCCTTTCTCTTCATGGTGCAAAGCCTCAACTTTTCCCCACAAAAGTTCTGGAACATCAACTGGCACTCATTGTCTAATCCACTCTTCAAATATTTTCAGAGGCTCATCGACTTTGCATCTGTATTCTATTTACTTGTTTATTTCTAAGTATATGCACTCGTGTGCATCTGTGTGGGAGTATGTGCACATGAATATGGGTGCCTGCAGAGGCCAGAAGGGGGCACTTGATCTCCCGGAACTAGTGTCTGGGAGTTGCTCAATGTGGCTGCTGGGAAGTGACCTTGTATCTTCTGAAAGAGCAGCCCATGTTCTGAACCACTAAGCCACCTCTCCAGGCCTTTTCTCTATCCTTGATGACATATCCAGATCCGTTCTCTAGCATGACACCTCTACTTTTTAACTGTGTTTTGTTTAAATTCCTACTGGTTCTGGAACAGTACTGCTGCACACATTTAAATGAAACTCAGCACTTAGTTAAAAAAAAATCTTCCTTTACCTTTGTTAGCATAAACGTCTTCAAAATCACCAACTTCTTATATGGTGCATGTTTTTCTTATCTAAAAAAAAAGGAAAAGAAAAGAAAAAAAATCATAGAACCCCATCAGTATCGTGGCCAGTGGATAATGTACATATGAGGAGATGGGAGGAATTGGTACACACAGCTACAAGGATGAGTCAACTGTGGGCTAGGTCCAAGCTGGAGAACCAAGAAATTGGCTAGAATGATTCCACTGTAATACAAATGGCTGAGGGCAAGGGCAGGCTCCGCTTCCTGGCAGGACACAGTGATGGAGTACTGGGGAGGGAACTCTATTCTTCCTCTGCTGTGCTGGTCTCAGTGGACATTTGACGCTCACCCACACTGGTGAAGATAGAGCGATTCTCTTCAAATGTGAAACTCCCCCAGAGGAACCTTGCAGACACATCACAGACTGCTTTTCTAACGACCAGCTATTCATGTTCGCACACACGGCGGTGTGTGAAGTGACCTGCCATCCCTGGACTGGGACCTTAGTATTTGTCATGTTTTACTTTACTAAAAAAGTCCAACTTCTGTCTCTGTACAATCAGAGAAGATTTCAAGCCATTTGACTTCTGATGTGACTAAAAGAAGCACTAACCTGATAACAGGTAAAATATTTTTAAAATGTAGGATTGTTTTTTACATTGAAGTATATATGATTTTTACATTTACATGTTATAACACAAGCTTTCCCTGTCTTTGCTCCTGAGCATTGCAAAGTGAGCCACTGCCCTGTGCTAAACCCTCCCTGCCAAGGCCTGGACCATCTAAAGCTGAAGTTGATGCCTATTCATCTGCATTGAAACTGTTTCCAGCCAGCGTTTGTCACTGCAATGGAAAGTCTAAGCACCATGCTATCATAATCCGACATTTTGCTTAGAATTTTATTTTTAGGTTTCTACATATTCCTTTAATTAAATTTCTGTCAAGGTTCTTGGTATGATTAAACAGGAGACTGAATTTTTGAGTATCCAAAATTATGTGTTTTCGAATAAGTACCTCCAGGAACCCAATATGTGAATTTACTTGGAAATAGGGTCTCTTGTTATTTTATATCACAATTCACCGTAACACATGCTTTTAAAACTGGGAGATATCATTGCTTTTAATAGCTAAGTAATATTCAATTGTGTAAATCAACCATATTTTCTTTATCCACATTTTGGTTGAGAGACATCTAGGAAATTTGCAGGCAAATGGATAGAACTAGAAAAGATCATCCTGAGTGCGGTAACCCAGACTCAGTGGGTGTTAGTGTTGTGGATAGCCCTGGTGCTGTTTGTATTTTGATGCTAATTCAGCCTTCCCCAAGAGATGCTGCCTGGGATGAGGAGTGAATTAGTACTCAGGACTTCATGTGATCCTTCTAATGAATAAAGAAACCAATCACTGGGTGAGTAGGCGGGACTTCCAGGTCTGAGAGAGGAAGAGAAGAGGGAGGAAAGAGATACGGGCTTTTGTATGGGGACAGTGGGAGGACAAGATGTAGCTACAAGTGGCCCCTGACTTAGATGGCAAATCTGCCATGATTCACCACCGGAGGATTTAGATTTAATATGACTTAAAAGACTAGGATTCTAGTTGTTGCACCCAGCTATTGAGTTACCACTGATTCTGAACTAAGTTTGTTGTGGTGTTTTCCTTCATGTGGTGGCTCAACTGGGTTCCAGAGAGAAAGGTACAGTGGCAAAGCATGGATTTGCAAGCAGCGTACCCCAAAAAGCCATGGGAATTTTGAAGTGTGGGGTTGGTGTGGTAGTGATCTGCCAGTGGGAACTTAGTAAGCTGGGTGGAAAGATTTCAGAGCTCTGAGTCGGAGAATCTCCACAAGATGAGAACAGGCTGGCCATGCCCACTAGGGCCTGCTGACTTAGCATGTATTGCATTTTAAAATATTTCCTGCAACATATTAGCTGTAAAGTACAGGATAACCATGCTACACAGACCCAAAGAAGCTAAGTAACAAGGCAGGGGACTCTAATCTCACTGAAAAAGGGAAATAGACTAAACACCCAGGGGTGAACAACAGAAGGAGGGGGCTGGGCGGGGACAGGGTAGAGATGGGAACCGAAAGGATCAAGTAGAGGGAGGATGATGGGAGAGACAACCAAAATGGGGGGCACATCTCTGGAACTAGATAGAAACTTAGGACAATGGAAAGTCCTAAGCTTCTATGAGGGTTTTCCTAGCTAAGACTCCTAGCAATGGGGGATGTGGAACCTGAACCAGATATCTCCTATAACCAGACAAGACTTACAATGGAGGGTTTGGGGAACCAACCCCACAGCCAAACTTTGACCCACAATTTGTTCTGCCTACAAGATGTACAGGGGTAAAGATGGAACAGAAATTGAGGGAATGGCCAACTAATGACTGGCCTAGCTTGAGACCCATGCCATGAGAGAATGTCCACCCCTGACACTATTGATGATACTCTGCTACACTTGCAGAGAGGAGCCTAGTCCAGCTATCATCAAAGAGGCTTCACTCAGCAACTGATGGAAACAGATGCAGAGACCCACAGCCAAACATAACGTAGAGCTCAGGGAATCCTATGGAAAAGGGGGAAGAAGTATTGAAGGAGCCAGAGAAGTCAAGAATAGCACAAGAAAACCTATAGAATCAACTCACCTCGATCATAGAGGCTCACAGAGAAGGCACGCATGGGACAGACATAGGCCCTGTGCACAGGTGTAACAGTTGTGCAGCTTGGTCTTCATGTGGCCTAACAGCAGGAGCTGGCTGTCTCTGATTTTGTTGATTTCTTTGGATCCCATTCCCCTGACTGGGCTGCCTTGTCTTGTCCCCAATAGGAGAAGATGCACTTAGTCTTACTGCTACTCGATATGCCAAAGTGGATTGATATCAGGTGGGAGGGCTCCCCTCTTCAAGAAGAAAGGGAAGGGAGTGAATGGGGGAGGAGAGGTAAGAAAGAAGGACTTGGAAGAGAGGAGGGAGGGGGAGACTGTCTGTGATCCATCAGGATGTAAGGAGAGAGAGAGAGAGAGAGAGAGAGAGAGAGAGAGAGAGAGAGAGAGAGAGAGAGAGAGAGAGAGAGAGAGAGAGAAGACATCTTAACACCAAGATAGATGAGGACAGGGAAGAAAGTAACAACACGGAAAACATGTCATGTTGCCCCCAGAGACTGGCAACATCAGAATTTAAAAAGATGCAGAATCCCCCCCCCTGCCCCCAATATTCAGATGTATAGGCCTCATGCCAGTGGTCAGGGTCCCCCGCCCCCAATATTCAGATGTATAGGCCTCATTCCAGTGGTCAGGTTAGGGCCAGGTGCTTCAGGTACTTGGCACCTCGTTCAAGATTGAAATAAATTCACACAGACTTCAAAGTGTTATGGGAGTTTTATTCATAGCAAAATTGGTAGTACAGATTAGAAAGGCATATACTCTCCAGACGGATAATGGGTCACATGAGTGAGGGGGCTCGTGGGCGTAATTACTGATAGGGCTTCCTTTGATGGCATTGATGTTTGTTCTGGGGCTTCATGTGGGTGGTCCTTTACTTTGCTTGGCAGATCAAGGTATCTTCTTTTCTACGAAGATGGTGGTAAATAAGGGATTCTCTGAGAACTCTGAGAAAGAGTTGGTCCTATTGCGCATGCGCACATTTGCTCAAAGGGCCTTCCTACTCTTGTACCTGGACATAGGTGGAGCAAGACTGAAGAGAGTCTCAGTTTTGTGGTTATTAAAGACAGGAGAAGACCAAGCAATTGTTCAGAGACGAGTGTGCCTGCAGCTGTGTGCACATGAGGATTGTAGCTTGCTAACAGGTTGTGAGCTGCTTACAGACTACTAGCAGTCATGCAGGTAATGGCTTCAGGCTGCCAACTGTGGGGCAGTACTGCAAACCTACACTGAGGGGAGTCCCAGTTGGCTGCACTATTCCCTGCGCTTGCCTGGCTCCCTTGGGCTCGCAGACAGAGTCCATTGTTTTGAGCGCCTTCATTAAAGCCGCCCTGGGAACCAATGTATTTGGAGATTCCCTGCTCCCATTGGCAGCGCAGTCTGGAAATACTCTGTGTCATGGATTCATCTACGTTGTCTCATCTTCAGACGTCTACATTTAGAACTTGAGAAAGAGAGCGAGATAACAGTGTATTCTTTTACCCCCCCCCCCAACATATTCTTGGCTGTGTGGTGTGTACGGTTCCTCTGTGGCGGGGTGATTCCTTCCCATCCCTGGTCTTACAGCATTCCTGTCCTTACCATCTGTTTCTTTCCTCCTCACTCTTTCCTCCCACGCTGTCTCTTGGCGGCTTCCTGCTATCCTCCCTTCTTCTATGGCAGCTCCATTACCCCTGAGATGCTAGGATGCACACCCATTCAGCAAGAGCTAAGAAGTGAGTGTGATAGGTCCGGCAGTGAAGGTGAATCCCCCACTCTTGCATATCCAGCTTGTCCTTAAACCTGTCCGTCGACTTTCTAATTTTAGTGCGTATATTTTCAACATGTAACAAGAGTTTTATTTTTACCATGTTTTCAAATCTTTTAAAATTTTTGTAGTCTCTTTTTCCATTTATTCTCAAACTTGTTCATCTGTCCATGAGACGGATCTATCTTTAGGAACTTCAACATCGTATTATAGTTCTTTGATTTTTGTCTATATGAATTTGCATGGTTTTGCTATGGAAAAGCAGTTAGTTATATTTAGTTATATTTCATTGTGGGTCAGATAATTTTTTTAATGCAGAGAGTAAAGGGGCAAGGGTGTTCTGAATATGCAGCTTGCAGAGTTTTGTAGAAGAGAAGCCAGAAACACCTTCCAAAGCATGCAATTGGGAACAGGACTGAACCCAAGGCATGCAAGGTATACACCAGTGGTTCTACCTTCTTAGCTTTCATGCCACCCTTTGCAAATGACCTTGACAGACCATGTGCTTTGAGCTTCTGGGGAAGATTTTGAATGCCATTTTCTTTTCTTTATTTTATTTTATTATTTATTTATTAGCATCCCAAAAGCTGCCCCCCTCCTGGTACCCTCTCATAGAGTCCCTCCCTTTATCTCCCCCCCCCTTCACCTCTCCTGGGTGTCTCCCCACCCTGGTGCCTCTCATCTTTTCTTGATGGGTTTTCTTACCTAGCACCCTCCAAAGTTTCATTTGGTGCTATGAAGGCTAGGCAACAAGGCGGAAGCTTCCAGGTCAATATTAGCTTGATTTCTCCATATCCTGTGATGTGGGGGTATGTGGTGTCTTCATCAGTGGGGTCTTATAATGTGTTTTATTTGGAAAAAAATAGCTTTGGAGAAGAGCATTATCTATCCAGGTAGTGCAACTTTTAACACACACACACACACACACACACACACACACACACACACACACACTGAGAGAGAGAGAGAGAGAGAGAGAGAGAGAGAGAGAGAGAGAGAGAGAGAGAGAGAGATGCATTTCTTCTCTCCACCTGTCCCCTGACCTGCCTTTCTAATCTCTCTCCACTTAAACCTCCTTCTGCGTTACTCTCCTGTCCCCACGTAATAACACCTGTGCTGTTACCCTGTCTCTTCACTCAACTCTTCCTTTCTCTCACAATAGCCTTCTTTTTGTTCCCCTGGTTCCTACATATTTAAAGATTTGAAGGAAGGCGACCCAAATATGAGAGAGAATACAAAACATTTTTATTTTGTTGTCTGGCTTACTCCTCTCACTATATTTTTCTAGTTCCATTCAATAACTTGCAATTTTTACAAATCTGCTTTTCTTCACAGCTAAATAGTCTTCCACTGCCTTAGTATCCCAAATTTAACTATCTATTTATCAGCTGATCCTCATCTAGGCTAATTCCATTTTCTAGCTACTGTGACTCCATCGAGCAGCAAGCAGCAATGGGCATGGTCCATCAAGCATCTCTGTAGTAGGATGTAGAGTCACTTGGGTAGATGCTCAGGAGTGGTGAAGTTGGGCCATTTGGTAGATCTGTATCTGTGTCATCAAAGAAATGTCTCTTTGCATCAGTCAGAGACCATTACTGAAAAACACAATTGATTGACATACAGAGACCACGAGATAGTCTGGTGTCCAGTCCCAGCAGATACAGCTACAGCTCAATGCTGCACTAAAACTCAGAGATCATTGCAGAAGAGGGTGGGAAGATTCTAAAGAGCCTGAGGAACAGGAAGTTTGCTGTGAGACTATGATTCCTAGAAATGTCAAAATGGCTACACCCATGAAGTCTCATCAATATGGCTGCCTGAATAAGACCTATACAAAGAGATCAATGCTAACATGCAAACAGGGAAGCTTGTGGGGCCTCAACCCTAGATAAAGAATTACAGGCAACTGGGGAATTTGGGAGTGGGAGACATGATCTTCAAAGATAAGTTATCCAACTGTTACCCATTACTAAATGGTTACCTGTAGTCTACTTTAATTGGATTGTTTCTATTAGTATTTATGTGGTGTGTGTGTGTGTGTGTGTGTGTGTGTGTGTGTGTGTGTGTGTATGTGTGAGTATGCATGAGTTTTTGTGTACCATGTGCTTGTCTGGTGCCAGAGGAGGTCAGAGGGCATCAGATGCCACCATGTGGCATACTCCCTACCTTTGCCTCTAGCAGTTTCAGAATTCCAGTCTTCACAATGATGTCTTGGTCCATTTGGAATTGATTTTTTTTCAGGATGAGAGACAAGGGTCTGAAGTCATTCATCTACTCATGAATATCCAGTTTTACCAGCACCTTTGTTGAAGACACCATCTTTATTCCAAGTCTATGTAGAAAACCAGTTAGACATAATTACATGGACTTTATTTGTGTTCTCTATCTTATTCCATTGATTAGCAAATCTGGATTTGTGAGATACCATTTTTTTTTTTCTTGTTATTGAGGCTCAGAAGTAACCCGAAGTAAGGTATCTGTTATTCTTTCTCTGAGGGTTAAATTGGCCACCTGAGGTTTTTTGAGGTTTTTTTCATATGAATTGCACGATTTTTTTTTTAATTGGAATTGCATTGAATCTGAAAATTCTTGCACGCACTCAACTGGCCAGGAAGAACGACGCTGCAACAGGATCCTTCTGCACACGTTTATTGGGAGAGCATTGATTGCATAGGCGAAAGAAGAACAACGAACAAGGAAAATGATGCTGCTTATATACCCCTCCATGTGACGTGTCAGCTCCTGATTAGCTGCTCGCTCATCACCCCACTACTACGCCCCGGGATGGGCAGTGACTTGGCATGAATTTACTCTTGCACCTGCGCACATTACTTGTTTACCAGTTAGGCACAGAGGAGGCTCATGATGGCAATTGCTCACGGCTCTCCACAGAAAATTACTTTTGGTAATTTATAGGATGGTCCTTTTCACATTACTAATTGTAACAATTTTTGAGTGTTGGAGGAAGACTTATCATAGAAAAATATAGATTATTGTTTTAACTTAGAGATTTCATTTTTCTTTTTAGGATAAAGTTGAGTAACCATCTAGCCCACCCTGCTCTTAAGCAACTGTGTGGTTTCCTGGGTGCAGTGGACTTCCTCCTGGAAAGGGAGGCCAGATGGTATCACCTTGCTGGGCAATATGAATGTCATGATTCTTAGAGGTCCCTAAAACATTTCTGTTGTTTCCACCCTCATTATTTATACTTTTGAAGACAACTTTTCAAGTCTAGAAAAACCTCTTAGCAGAATCCTGTGGTTTTTATATGTCCAACATTATTGGCTGTCTACACAAACCAACGCTACAAGAAAAATTTCATCCGACTGTTCTCTATATAAGAAGTTTAATGTATCTTGTAGGCAGGATAGCTATTATTAAGTATTTGGAACCTATGAAAATGAGTTTGAAATTGGTTTGGCCTTTCCAGAAAATGATGCTTTTAGGTAGTCTGACATAAAAGTGGTTAGGAGGGCTTTAGTGTAGGCCCTATTTAGTAGAAATAAATTTCCACTAAATGTGTCACAGTGGAACTTCTCTGACACAAAGTCAAAGATTGAAGACTAGGTCATAAAGTTTAGTATGACAGATGCAGGCATTATGCTAACATGAAATATTTCTTGGTACATACAGCATGAAGTATTCATTTTCTTCTACTTTACATAGTAAGGTACTCGTCTTTTCTCTCCCACTCTATGATTAGCTGTGATTAACTTAGCAATAGTACTAATAATACCTGAGAATAGTACTAATGAACACCATGACTCCTCATGTGGTGGTTATTATATGATAGTCAAAATATACTGTGTTTATGTGACACAGTCTGGAATGGGACTATGGTTGCTCAGTTTGCCTTGACATTAGCTGCTAAGCTGCTAGTTTACAAGCTGGTCATTTACTATTACTAAAAGCTATTACTAAAGTTTTTGTTGCATTGTTAAAATATAACAAGTCAAAATGTGCAATTCTAAAATGAGACTTCATCTTCCTTTATCCAGCATCCTACCCAAATCCTGTCTCACAGTGACAAAGGCATGGTTCTCAGACTGTCACTTAGCTGCTATAGCAGACATTAAAGTGAAGGTTTCTGGGGAGGGGCGGTGTACAGGCATGCAGATATGCAGTGTGTCAACAATACATTGCTGGAATCTAAACTTGTTTGTCTTTTGACTTACGCATGCTGCTGAAAACACCAGCAGCTTTTCTGAGAGCAATGGCCCCGTTCCCTTCATTTGCACTATGCCAAGGCAGGTTTGGTGAGTAGTTGGCAAGGCAGCCAGGGATAGCAGCAGGATGCCTGAGCTTTTACATCAAAATTCTGTATTTTCTCTAAACTTTCATGACATTTTGACAAGTGTTATAGAACGAAGAGCGTTGTGTGCTTGCAGCAGGTGAAGAGAGCTTATGAGAAAGAAAAAAAGAAAATCACTCCAGCAGTGTGCTCCAGCAAGTAGAGAGACAGTGTGGGGCCACCCAGATGCTACCATCTGCTCAATCCTGGGTGTCAACCACCGCCTGCCGGCTAAGGGGACATCAAGGAGCTCACGCGGCAGCTAGGACTTGGGTGGCATTGTGAACAGTGTGAAATAACTAGTCACCACCAACTCACTAGATCCTGTGCTTCAACAGGGACAGGCTCAGCTGACATGGGAAATAACGAGTGTTAACAAATTGTCTTTGTGTGGAGCAAAATTAATTACAGAGTCTGAGAGATGCTGCAGATTTGGCACCATTTTAAAGTAGATACTATGGACTTTCTCTTAACACAAATAAAGGGCTTGTATGTTTCCATTGAAAGATACCATTTACCCTATATACTGAAATATATATGGTGTATAACAAGATACTAAAGACTATCACTACAATTTCACAATTCAATAATATGTAGCCTGAGGTCAAAATTGCCTACTGAAATAGCATGCTAGGCTTCTTAAATATATAAAGATATGAAATTCAAGTAAAGAATACTAAAAGTAGCTGTAAATCTCAAGAGACTACTATAATTTCTGTTCCTGGTACTGATGAGGACATAAAATTCATCCATATTTAATCTGACTACCTTTTAAAGATGAAGAACTGAAGTTAATTATTAACATGATTTTAAAAAGAAAGAAGAATGGGAGGACAATGCCATACATTCATGGAAGGAAATAAAATAATTAAAATGCAATATTATACAAACTGAACAGATTTATGTTTAGGAACTCTCTGTCTCTCTATCTCTCTGTCTCTCAGTCTCTCTCTGTCTCTGTCTGTCTCTCTCTGTCTCTGTCTCTCTCTGTATAAACAAGGAAAAATAGGACATAGATTATACATGGGAGAGAGGAAAGAGGAGGGTGAATGATGTAATTATATTATAATTCCAAAATAATTATTTTTAAATGTTAATAAAATGTACTTAAAGAAAAGAAGACCTAGGCAGAGTTCTGATGTGCCCACACATTCACGCCAAAGCAATGCAGAACACCAGAATCCAGCAATGGGATTAGATACATATCAGTGAAGAAGCAACACGGTTCCTTCCAGCATGTAAATGGAAAGTTGTTTATCTCTTTAAGTAGATTAGATTTTTACCAACACTCATTCTTTGGCAAATATCACAGTTCCCATATGTTTGGGAGCTTTTCCTAAGGAGACAGGGAGAAATGACTGCTGATCCCAGACAGGTCACCAGCATTCAGACAATGCCAGCCAAATGCATTGTGTCTGAAACAGAATCACAAAGCCACAAAAGTCCCAGGCTGCTGCTAAGAAGGTCACGCGGGGCAAAGCTGTCAGTATGAAGGAAACCAGGAAGTGAGCATCCTGCTCCCTCTGCTTCCAATGCTTTCCCTTCAGCTCCTGTTGCTGTGCACAGACAGAATGCTAACTGTGGAATGCCAAGAGTGGAAAGGATTTTATCCTCATCATCTCAAGGCAAGGGAGGGACAGAGGGTTGTGAAGGCAGGGCAGCAGCTTAGTATCTAGCACTGGCTATCACCACATGAGACTTTCTGCAAACATTTGTGATCCTATGTTATAGCTTGAATCCTAAATTCCCCCCAAAAGCTCATGTATTGAAGGCTTGCTTCCAGGTTGCTGTGTGTTTTGGGCAAAGAGGATGCTGTGGACCTGCCCAGGATCAAGGGATGCTACATACCCCAGGTTGCAAAGTAAATAGTAACTGAAAGCCTCTCAGTGGAAGCAAGGTGGCTGTCTGAAGGCCCAGCCTCTGCAGCAATGAATCTTCTTATCCCTCCTAATCAAAGTCCAAGTACAGGGCAGCAGCTCACAGAATGCACATGGCTGAAGGAGCTATAAATACCATGTTTCAGTAATGAGGGCTGGGTCAGATGCCAATCACTTGCCTCGTACTTGACAGCAGGGCTCCTGTGCATGCTGTTTTCTGGTTTGTTCCAGCTTTCTGTATAAACTCACATGCATGTATGTCTAATTACCAAGTCACCTGTTATCTATTTGTGTGTGTGTATTTATGGGGTATTATCTATTTGTAAATATATATGGTGTATAACAAGATACTAAAGACTATCACTACAATTTCATAATTCAATAATATATAGCCTGAGGTCAAAATTGCCTATTGCAATAGCAGTACTTATGACTTATGTACCGATCATCTCTCTATGCACCGTTCATGTATCTATCAATGTTTCTATAGCTATCTACATATCACATACTCACTTACCATTTATTTCCTGTTGATCCATCTATTATCTATCAATGTATCCACTATGTATACATTTAATATTATATTATCTATGCCTATCTATCCTCTGTATACAATTCATCATCTGTCTTCCATGAGCCTCTATCATTTGTCTGTCTGCTGTCTACCTGTGCTACTGTGTAGTTTGTTCAAAGGCACACTTGCTGTAAGTTGCTCTTCTCTACTTTTCCATTCTTCACTCCACCTGTTGCTATCTCCACACCCACGGGCATAGCTTCTGATGCATGGCCTTCTAACCTGCTTTTTATCTTGAGCCACTTTTGTTTGGTAAGTTACCTGCTCATATATATGTGTGTGTGTGTGTGTGTGTGTGTGTGTGTGTGTGTGTATACACACACACACACACACCCTCAGATCAAATGCCAGACCCATGGTTTGGGAGCCATCTTTGCTGGGTCCAAATAAATCTCATTTTCCAGCCTCAACAGACCTAGCTTAGACCATAAATCTTCTGCTCTGACCCAACATAAGATGAGCCAGGTTCCTGCATCAGATTCACAGCCAAAGTGAAAAGCCAAAATGCCGGCTCAAACTATAAAACCAAAAAACCATGAATGGCCAAGACAACATGTCTCCCATCAAACCCAGTAGTCATATAGAAGTGTTCTCTAATGAGAACTACATAGATGATTCCCATGGAATTTAAAAGAATATATATAAACTTTATCAAAGAAATCAGAGAATTTAAAGGCGACATGAACAAACACTTCATCGAGCTCTAAGAGGCTTATGGTAAGTGCTTGACTGATGTTCGAGAAAATACAAATGCTCAGCTGAAAGAAATGATGAAGATAAAGCAGGATTTGAAAACTAAATTCAATAAAGGGATAAAAGCATTGAAGTACAGAGGAGGGTCAGGAAATTGAATAGAAACATGTAGCAGTGGGGGATGGGGAACTGGGAATAGCCACTAGAAAGTCCCAGACTCCAGGGAAGCAAGAGGCGCCCAGGAACCAATGGCTATGACGTTAGCTGAAATACTCAACAAAGGGAAGATAGGACCTGTAGAGACCACCTCCAGTAGATAGGCATGGCTCCCAGTTGAGAGATAGGGCCATCACCTCTCTCAAAATTTTTAACCTGGAAATTTTCCTCTCAAAAGGAAAAACAAGTTAAAAAATAGAACAGAGACAGAAGGAAAGGCCATCCAGAGACTGCCCCACCTAGGCATCATCCCATCTGAAGACACCAAACCCCCACACTATTGCAGAGGTCAAGAAGTGCTTACTGCCAGGAGCCTGATATAGTTGTTCCTGAAGAGGTTTTAGCATTACCTGACTGATACAGATGCAGATACTAACAGCCAAACAGTGGACTGAGCCAGAGGACGCCATTGGAAGAGCTAGGGGGAGGACTAAAGGAACTGATGGGGATTATAACCTTATAGCAAGAAAAGTATCAACTAACTGGACCACCCAGATCACCCAGGAACTAAACCACCAGCCAAAAAGTATACATGGAAGGAGCCAGGACTCCAGATACATATGTAGCAGAGGTTGGCATTATCTGATATCAATAGGAGCAGAGGCCCTTGGTCCTATGGAGGCTTGATGCCCCAGCATAGGTGGGAGTGGGTGAGTGGGTGGAGGAGCACCCTCATAGAGGTAAAGGGGAGGGGGAGAGGAAAGAGGAGGTAGGATGGGGGTTTATGAGGGGTAACTGGGAAGGGGGATATCATTTGAAATGCCAACAAATAAAATGAATAATAATAATAATAAAATCTCAGCATCCCAATTAGAAAACTGTGATGCCTCAAGCAGAATATTGAACATCAGGACTCAAAGATGAAGTAGAGAATTCAGACCACATAAGCAAAGGATATGAAAACATCAAATAAACTGGACAGGAGCATGTGAGAAATGTGTGAAGAGCATGAAATCATTCAATAACAGGCACAGATGAGGGAGAAGAGCCCTATGTCAATGGCACGGACCAAGGACAAGATCATAGATCATGTGCCTGAATTAAGGAAATACACGCCCATGTAGGCAAGAGAAACACACAGAACATCAAATAAGTAAGACCCGAAAAGGAAGTCTCCACAACACACCACAGTGAAAACTGAAGAGATATGGAACAAAGAAACATGGAAAGATGCTATAGTGTAGGCAAGAAGCAAGGCCCAAAGGTCTGTGTGTTACTGGATTGGGCCTCTGGAGGGAGGCGTTGTTTGGAGTGTTGTGGCCTTATAAGGTGGGACTGCTTATCAGAATTCCTTATGTTTTTGGTAAAGTGCCCCTTCCTCATAATGTGAGTCTCTCTGCAAGATCACTTTGTCTTAGAAAAGAAACCCCAAGCTAGGCAGTGGTGGCGCACACCTTTAAACCCAGCATTTGAGAGGCAGAGGCAGATGGATTTCTGAGTTTGAGGCCAGCCTGGTCTCCAGAGTGAGTTCCAGGACAGCCGGGGCTACACAGAGAAACCCTGTCTCAAAAAAAAAACCAAACCAGAAAAATAAATAAATAGGAAGAAAGAAAGAAAGAAAGAAAGAAAGAAAGAAAGAAAGAAAGAAAGAAAGAAAGAAAGAAGGAAAGAAAGAAAGGAACCCCCCAAGCCTTGAAGCAAATCAACTTTTTCCCTCTAAGTTAATGACTTTTGGTATTTTGTTCTAATAACATGAACCTCACTAATACACCTGCTATGCATATGCTAATTTTTAACTCTTTGCCCGTTATTAATTTACATTTGAGTATGGCTGACAGACAACTTTGTAACTTAATCATCTCATTACAGAATATTCAGATAAAAGTGTGGCTGATTTTTTTTAGAATAATTAACTTTATTTCAGTGATAGACACACTGAATACTGTGGTAATGAACCCAATTGATATGTATGGTAAAATGAATTACCAAGTCCCCAAGGAGCTGAGTTATTAGGCATGGAATTGATAATATAAATGAGTATTTATGAGTATAAAAAGATGTCTGCAGTATTCTTGGGTACAGGATCTTCATGTCATTACATGTGGTGTAGGCTTCTTTCCTCACTATAAAGCAAACCTAGACAATGCCAGGGTAGGAAAGGGGCATTACTAGTCACTGGAGAGCAGGAAAATATGTTGATTACTACATCCATCTGAGTGTCTGAGACAGGCTCCTTCCAGCTCCGCCAGGGGACAGAGACCTAGTGGAGTGATTGGAGTGTAGGGGTCAGGAGGACCAGTGTGGCTGAGCACTGCAGATTGTAAGAGTATGTCAAAGATGGAGGCATGCTGAGCAGACACTCAGGAGTAGGCTCTCCTTTAAATCTCTGATCAAGTGTTAGCCTCATTGCTGAATGCATTCCTACATTGGTTCTATTTGTAATTGGTAGTTACACATTATAAGGTACTGTTGTGTGTTTTCTTTAACAAAGTGCACTTCAGTAAATCCCCCTCCCTCAGATCTTCACCGCTCTTCTCTGACACTTTCAGCAACCTCCCCCTTAATGTACCTTCTGTTTTTATACCCTGCGTGTCCATGTCTGCCCCATTTTCCTCCTTCCATTCACAGCTCATATTTTTACCCTCTCTTCATCTATTTTCTGTTTTTAAAAGCTGCACCTACAGTCATACCCTTGTATATAAACACATGTCTACATTATAGAGTAGGATCCACATATAAATGAGAACACATGCTTCTTGTCTTTCTGACTTTGGGTTACCAAGACTTTGAAGACCCATTCATTTTTCTGCAAATGTCATCATTTCAGTTTTCACTTGGTCTGAATAAAACATTGTTGTGTCTATGTACCACATTTTCATTATTTATTTACCTGTCGATGGACCTCAGTATTGTTGGGTCCACTTTCTTACTATTGTGAATGGAACAGCAGTAGACATGGATGTGCAGGTGTCTGTGGTAGGATATAAAGTTCTCTGGTTTATGTCCAGGCATTGTATATGGCAGTTCTACTTTTAGAGAAACACCTATGTTGAAGTTTGTTCTACTGATATGTATTGTAATGTTACATTCTACATCCGAAGATCTAGGCCTACAAGTGACTTCTCATGTTTACAAACTCTAGTTGTGCAAACCTTGTTCCTTGATTTAAAACTATTGGTTAAATAAATTGGCTACAGTCAATTACTGAAGGGATTGGTGGTAGGTGGGATAGGCGTGCCCTGGTAGGAGGAGAAGAGACCAGGAGGAAAGGGGGAGGAGGAGGAGGAAGAGGAGAAGGAGTTCGAGGAGGAGGACAAAGAGGGGGAGAAAGTCACCATGAAGGGAGAGGAACCATGAGCACATGGCCAGGAGAAACAGAAAATATCTGGGGTACACCACTGGAGGCAGCCAAGCCTACAGCTAGAAGAGTAGATTAGGGGTGACTACCAGTGTTTGTCAAAGGCACATAAAATAACCGTAGTCTGAGTCTCAATTATTTATAAACTAGTTGGGAATAAACTTAAGTTCCTACTATACCCCCACTGATTTCTATAACAGTTTTACTAGTTTATACTCTCCTGGCTTTTTTTTTTTTAAACAATAAAAGGTAGATTGAATGGAAGGAAGAAAAAAATACTAAGTAGGCTTTTTCAACATTTTTACTGGCAGTAGACAGTGAGTGAGAAAGAAGCTGCTATAAGTATTGTCTGAAGGCTCTTATGGGTCTCCAAAGGACAGAAAACTCAATTTTCCTGTCTTCATCAAGCCTGTTGCACTGGCAGAGCCTCTCTAAGTAGATTTCCCCAAAGTGATTAGTGAGGAGAGTCTCAAGTTTGACTCCCATTGATGGTGGTCCTCATGGGACATTGCCTTGATATTTCTAGTGTGCCATCATGTGAAACTCCACATGGAAAAAATAAAACTGTTTTTCAATTATGCACATCCCTTCCTGCTTTGTTATTGATATGAACTTGCACAGTTTATCTCTGCATGGAAATATCTGTAGTCAAATGAATTTCAAAATTCAGAATTTAGCAATTGAGTTGGAAGGCCACACCTATCAATCGGTGCTCTGTATTTTTCCAAACCAGGAAGCAATCAGTTAAAATTATTTGCTCTCTCATTGATATGTTCTGTGGGGAAAGTTAACAAAATATTAAAGAGAAAGGCAACTTGTGGAAATCAAGGGATTTGATCTGCCATATGGCCACCTGCTCAAGCAAGGGTCATTGGCCTTTGTGTTCAGCCCTCTGAATATTAACTCTTAAATGAAATTTTGGTATGTGCTACAGAACTGATGACCATCAAAGACTGTAAGTTTTATTCTAAGTAAAATAAGGTCTATACATACTGACAAATACATTTCTGAATGTATGTGAGGTTATCTAGGATAGGTTGTTATGTGTCTGTGAAGTACCTAGGATAGTTACATTGTTGTGTGTATGAGAGGTACTTAGGGTAGTTACATTATTGTGTGTATGTGAGATGCCTAAGGTAGTTACATCATTTTGATAGAACCTTGTGGGGAAACCCCCACTCAATTCCCAATCCGGAGTGCACCCAAAGAATCACGGAAAGGCCTTGATGTAATTACACGAGGTAGTTTAATGACGGAGCTCCAGACCGACATGCATCCCACACAGGAGATAACAGATTTTGGCCACAAGGCTCAGAAGCTAGGGGTTTTTATGGGATAAGGGACTTAGGGGTGTGGAATTCAGCATAGTGACACACTATTGGCTTATTCAAACATCAGCAGAAAAATCACAGGGTGTCAGAGTTCTGTGAGTTGTTGACTCAGTTCAGATAGCCCTGTTATGTCCTCACATTCCTCTATCTTATGGTCAAGCTGTTCCCAGGAATGTTTTAACTACGGGGTATACCCAGGTTTGTTTTTCTTTTTTCTCAGCCCCAGGCAGCCTCCAGGCTCACAAACAACCAGCAATTTCTGAGTACTTTATATGACTTACAGGTCTTGAAATTTCATCTTTCTTTCAGTTTCATGTATGTGAAGTACTTAGGATAGTTACATTGTTGTGTATACGGAAGGCACTTAGGTAGTTACATTGTTGCATTATGTGAGATCCTTGGGATATTTACGTTGTTACATGTATATGAGGTACTTAGGATAGTTACATTGTTGTGTATATGTGAGGTACCTAGGGTAGTTATTTTTGTGGGAAGGGAAAGGAGAAAAATGGTTGCCAGGGCCTGCAGAGTCAGGGGCATTGATGGAGGAGAGGGTGAAAGGATGAAGAATTTCCATGTGCTATGATAAGAAAGCTTTAGAAATGGACCCAAGTGAGGGCTGCAGAGCCAGGGGGAGAAGATCACTGATGACACTCAACTTTCTTCACTGCAGAGACAAAACCCATTGTCTACCATGGGTTTTCTGGTGTGGCTTCTGTGAACCACCCTTTCCTACAATATACTCTCCCATTATATTTTCCTCAGTGTTTTTCCCATTTACATGATCCATTCTCACATAATTTGAGGATTTGAGCAACACTGCAAATTTCTCAGATTCATATCCTTTCCCTCCTCCCTCTCCCTCTCCCTCTCCCCCTCTTTCTCCCCCTCTGTCTCCCCCTCCCCCTCCCCCTCCCCCTCTGTCTCCCCCTCCCCCTCCCCCTTGCTCTCGCTCTCCTTTTCCCTCTCTCTCTCCCTCTTGCTCTCCCTCTTCATTTCATCCTCCTCTTTCTGTTTTATAACAGCTTTATACCCTGGACTCCATGGCCTCAGTTCTGTCTCCTCAGCTTATTAAGCTGGCTAGCTTCTCCTTTTTTTCCTATCACCTTGGAATCTCTCAAAATAGGCACACACAGAGAAAACAGGACTCATTTTGTGTGTCTCTTGTCCAGGGCTCTGCTATCCAGGTGTTGAGGGCAGTCATTTTTGTCCTGACCCAAAGTGGACATCTGTGATGGCTCTTCAGTGAACATCACATGAACCTCCAAGCCTCAGCCCTTCAGCCACGGTTTGAAAGATGTATTTATGTATTTATCCCCCCTCTTCACCCTCAGCTTCCTTCCTTTAGTTAACAGAAGCCTACTCTTGACAAACCAAGCATCTCTAAAGACCTCAGAATCTGCTGTCACAAAATCACCGCAGAAACAACTGTAAAATGCAGAAACCACGTTGCCCTGACAGGACTCCCACTGTGGAATGTACTGTTTGCCACACCAACATGCTTCTTCAGGGAAAGTCAGTTGTGACACTTTGAGCTAGTTCTCTAGAATAATAGCAAACCCGATGTTACTACTTATCTTATTAATGGGGAAAATTGATGAGTAGATGCGCTTTTCAGAAAGAGAAACAAAGAAACCAAACCAGAGAACTGAGGAAATACATTCGCTTTCCTCGGTGAAAACAGGTCCTTTGGCAGCTGTTTCTTTTTCAGTCTTCCATAAATGTAAAACTCTGAGTTTCCACTTCTTGTTTTGTTTTGTTTAACTAGTTTATTTAATTAGGAAGAATGTGGGAGGGGCAGTGTCAAAGGAAGCAAACTGTCATTTTTGCCAACTTCCTAAGTCACCCCCCAACCCCCAGCTTGATTCTGTGAGCATCCTTCAGATGAAACCTGGCAAAGTCCCTTCACATGGCTTTTATCTTCCCTGAGCAGAAAGCCTCCTTATGTTTAATTCACAAACGTAGAAGCTGATTCTGGCTGAAGGGAAATAAGTCGCTGCTTCCTGAGAAAGTAAAACAGGAGGAAGGAAAAGAGCAAGGGCTGGGGCTGGCAGCAGGCATCCGGTGCTGGACATGGAATTTGGAAGACTCACTTTTCCCATGGGTGCAAGGTTCTTTCGTCTACCATTCATATTTTATAGTCCCTATATTTCAATATATTTTTATATATTTAAAAAAATAGAAAGAAGTTTGTGTAGCATAAGCAGAATATGGAGGTAGAATTGAAGTTTTTGTTCAATATTAAAGGAACAAATACAATGTCTACAGAGTTTGAAAGGAATCCTTATTGGCCATACTAGCAACTCGTAGCTGGGGTTTGGACCCTGGGCCCATGCCCGAAAAGTACAACTCACATCTGGTGGGCTGACCTTTTGTTTTTAATGTATTTATGAAAATGTAGCTGGGTACTGCTTGGTACATAATGCATAAGTTTTGAGCTGGAAATAAATGATTCTCAGCTAAATGCAGTTTACATCTCACCTCAAAAACAAGAGTTTAAAAAATTCTTAGAGATATTAAAAATTCCACAGACAACTTGCAGAGTTAGTAACTGAGCACTAGATACCACACATCTGCTGTCAGTCATTGTGGTTGGCATCTCATTAGTATGCTGAACTTGCTAAAATATCCTAAGGGAAATTTAAGTTTAGGGGAAGAAAGAAAGTAATCTATTCAGAGCTTAAATATTACATGCAAATTCTCTTCTTCGAATTGCTCCCAAACCTGTTTAATAATTTGGTGGTCCAACTAACAAAAGTTTGGCCAGTGGTAAGAATGTACAAAAGAGAAGTCTTGAGAGTGAGACTGGGACAGAGGAGCTGAAAGGCGCACACAGGAAAGCCCGAGCTTAGAGGGATGTGCAATACCATGTACAATAAGGGGAGCCTGGGGAGGTGACCAGCTCACACCCGAGTGCCCAGTGCTTGGTTTGGAAGGCCATGGACTTGAGTCTCTCATTTATTCCAGATGAGTACAAGGCCAGTGAGCTTCATAGCTCCAGACAGAGCTGAAAGGTATAAGAGAAAGGCATAGCAGGCATGTGTTATACTCTGTATCCTGTACTGCAAACAGAGAGGACATTGGAGGTTCTTTAGAGAAACCCTGTGTGATGCAGAGCCAAAGATAAGAAGATGGCTGTGGATATGAGGACAGGTACCAAGACTGAATTCAGGGGTAAGAAGTTCCCCCCAGCCCCCACCCCTGTTAGCTATCTGTTCTGGCTTAGCCTCAGGAACTACCTGCCCCAGTTTAGTTTGCCTAAGGAGGCCATGTATACTCTTTAGACTAAGAAGGCTTTGCCACACTTAGTCATGTTATGATTTGTAGATTCTGTTGCCTAGTTAGAAGCTCCCTGCTATAACGTTTATGAGCAAAACCAGAGTGTCTTGTTTTCTGTCCCATGGCTGTTTTCAAACCCCATGAATTTCCAGCTCTTCAGCAACTTACCTTCTGTAAAGTTCAAAGTCTTGAGATACTCAAACACCTGTTTGTACTGTTTATACTTAAAACTGTCCGGCTACCTGATTTCACGTGTAGCTTCTCACAGCTGTGCAGTGGGTCCTGATTTTGCTTCATGCTTTGGTGAGTCCTAAGAACCTGCCGGTGTTAGTCTTCAGCCATGTGCCACTTACAGAGGTAGCTGTAATATAAAGGGTTTTGAGACTATTCGTCTGCACTTAGCATTTATTTGCATGTATACGCTCACACGGGACACAGAATTACCAGAATATAAGCATTGGACTTGAAAAAGAAAAAAATCTTCAAGGTTAGAAATGAAACCACAGACAGGTTACAGCCTTGGATGTGGGCTTTTCTGAAGTTCAGGCACAACTTTTAAGTCAGGCGTGCATAAACAATTTTGAGATCTGATTTCTTCCCAGCAATGACTTTCTAAGATGGTAATTTTGGTTGTTAAGGCACTAGACATCACCAGATTAAGTACAATGTTACCAAATCGTATCCACAGCCACCCTTGCTCTAGTGCACCTCTAAGTCTGGCTCAGTGACCTACAGCCTCACCTTGCTATCAGGAGAAAGATTTCTAGTTTGTCTCCCATTGATGGCACACTGAGTGGGACAATGGTTTGGCTTTTCTGGTGTGTTGTGTGAAACACCTTGACATGGCAAGACAAAACTGTGCTTCTCGATGATACAGGTTGTTTCCTGCTTTGTTGACACATTTTGAAATGGTTTTTATGTCATGTTATTCAGTAACGACCATATCTCTGTAGTTTAAAGTAATAGTTCAGTTTACTTGACTCTTCCTAGCATTTTTTCCTACATTTTTTTACTTTTAGGTCTTAACTTTGTTGCTTTTCATAGCCTTTGAATATCTCCCAATAAGCACGTTTTAATTTTATAAATGGGAAGCTTATTATTGAAGCAACAGTGGAAGGAAGGCTAAATTCCCAAATCCGTTAACTCAAAAATAAATAAATGCAAATTATTTTAGTGCAACTACATAAATAGAATGTATGATTGAATAGTCAATTACCATTTAACATTTTTTTAAAAAATTGCAACACTGTATTTTTGCACAAGTAATGTCTGGACATGTGCCTAAACATATCTTGGTTTAAAAAAAGTATAACTGCTTTATTTTTATTTGTTCCTTCATTATCAGAAGGATATGTTTTCCCTGAATTGGACTCAGTGCTGTGTGATGGGGAAAGGGAAGATCGGGTATGCTAGAATTTATTCTGTTGCCTCCTTATAAATACCCGGACTCTCATATACACTCCTGTGGAAAGACTTCCAGTCAATAGCATCATTTCATAAAATGTTTATGATTATACACCATGCAACCTCAGCTTTTGGCTCAACAATCTGGTGCACGAATTTCTAGCACACATAGTGGTTTAATCTGTAGAAAAGTAAAACCACAGGGTAGTTTTAATATCCTATATATCCTAGTGAGTGAGTTGTCACCAAGAAGACATTTGATATGATTATTACTGAATCACTTGTCGGTTAAGAGCTCAACACATTACTATATGAACAGTGTTCATATCTTTAGTAGAAAAAGACAGAGGCAGAGGGAAAAGGTGTTTTTAAGATATGAAAAAGATCAGAAGATACTTGAAAACTAAAGTAGTGGCAAGCAACAAACAGTAAAATAGAAAAGAGAGCTTGAGAACATGTACCACACTGAAAATCAGTGTGGTGCCATGAGCTGTTTTCTCTCCTCTCATTGACCAAGATACAAAGATCTATCAAGAGAAGTTATAGATAAAATTTGATTAAAACTCACAAAATCTTTTAACCTCTTTCCCAAGACTAAGTATAATAATCAAGAGTAACATAAAGATAAACACAAATGATAATAAAGTATTAATTTCTATAACTAATATTAATGTCTTGTATCAATCTTGTCTGAGTCTAACAGGAAGATGACCAAAGCCATAAAGGTGGGAAATGATTTTCATGGCCCACAGGATGACAGGTGCCTTTTGGACTCAGGTTAATGGAAATTTCACAAATGTAAAGATTTGGTTTTCAGTTACTCACTGTGTCGGGAGAACGTTTCTTTTCTTTTCTTTTCTTTTCTTTTCTTTTCTTTTCTTTTCTTTTTTTTTATTACGTATTTTCCTCAATTACATTTCCAATGCTATCCCAAAAGTCCCCCACACCCCCTCCCACTCCCCTACCCACCCATTCCCATTTTTTTGGCCCTGGCGTTCCACTGTACTGGGGCATATAAAGTTTGCCTGACCAATGGGCCTCTCTTTCCAGTGATGGCCTACTAGGCCATCTTTTGATACATATGCAGCTAGAGTCAAGAGCTCTGGGGTACTGGTTAGTTCATAATGTTGTTCCACCTATAGGGTTGCAGATCTCTTTAGCTCCTTGGATACTTTCTCTAGCTCCTCCATTAGGGGCCCTGTGATCCATCCAATAGTTGACTGTGAGCATCCACTTCTGTGTTTGCTAGGCCCCAGCCTAGTCTCACAAGGGACAGCTATATCACGGTCCTTGCAGCAAAGGCTTGCTAGTGTATGCCATGGTGTCATCGCTTGGAGGCTAATTATGGGATGGATCCCTGGATATGGCAGTCTCTAGATGGTCCATCCTTTTGTCTCAGCTCCAAACTTTGTCTCTGTAACTCCTTCCATGGGTGATTGTTTCCAATTCTAAGAAGGAGCAAAGTGTCCACACTTTGGTCTTCTTTCTAATTCAGTTTCATGTGTTTTGCATATTGTACCTTATATCTCGCTATACTAAGTTTCTGGGCTAATATCCACTTACCAGTGAGTACATTTCATTTGAGTTATTTTGTGATTGGGTTACCTCACTCAGGATGATGTCCTCCAGGTCCAAACATTTGCCTAGGAATTTCATAAATTCATTCTTTTTAATAGCTGAGTAGTACTCCATTGTGTAAATGTACCACATTTTTTGTATCCATTCCTCTGTTGAGGGGCATCTGGGTTCTTTCTAGCTTCTGGCTATTATAAATAAGGCTGCTATGAACATAGTGGAGCATGTGTCCTTCTTACCGGTTGGGACATCTTCTGGATATATGCCCAGGAGAGGTATTGCTGGATCCTCCGGTAGTACTATGTCTAATTTTCTGAGGAACCTCCAGACTGATTTCCAGAGTGGTTGTACAAGCTTGCAATCCCACCAACAATGGAGGAGTGTTCCTCTTTCTCCACATCCACGCCAGCATCTGCTGTCACCTGAATTTTTGATCTTAGCCATTCTGACTGGTGTGAGATGGAATCTCAGGGTTGTTTTGATTTGCATTTCCCTGATGATTAAGGATGTTGAACATTTTTTCAGGTGTTTCTCTGCCATTCGGTATTCCTCAGGTGAGAATTCTTTGTTTAGCTCTGAGCCCCATCTTTTAAGGGGGTTATTTGATTTTCTGGAGTCCACCCTCTTGAGTTCTTTATATATATTGGATATTAGTCCCCTATCTGATTTAAGATAGGTAAAGAACCTTTCCCAATCTGTTGGTGGTCTTTTTGTCTTATTGACGGTGTCTTTTGCCTTGCAGAAGCTTTGCAGTTTCATGACGTCCCATTTGTCAATCCTCGATCTTACAGCACAAGCCATTGCTTTTCTATTCAGGATTTTTTCCCTGTGCCCAAATCTTCGAGACTTTCCCCCACTTTCTCCTCTATAAGTTTCAGTGTCTCTGGTTTTATGTGAAGTTCCTTGATCCACTTAGATTTGACCTTAGTACAAGGAGAGAGGAATGGGTCGATTCGCATTCTTCTACATGATAACAATCAGTTGTGCCAGCACCATTTGTTGAAAATGCTGTCTTTCTTCCACTGGATGGTTTTAGCTCCCTTGTTGAAGATCAAGTGACCATAGGTGTGTGGGTTCATTTCTGGGTCTTCAATTCTATTCCATTGGTCTACTTTCTGTCACTATACCAGTACCATGCAGTTTTTATAACAATTGCTCTGTAGTAAAGTTTTAGGTCAGGCATGGTGATTCCACGAGAGGTTCTTTTATCCTTGAGAAGAGTTTTTGCTATCCTAGGTTTTTGATATTCCAGATGAATTTGCAGATTGCTCTTTCTAATTCGTTGAAGAATTGAGTTGGAATTTTGATGGGGATTGCATTGAATCTGTAGATTGCTTTTGGCAAGATAGCCATTTTTACAATGTTGATCCTGCCAATCCATGAGCATGGGAGATCTTTCCATCTTCTGAGATCTTCTTTAATTTCTTTCTTCAGGGACTTGAAGTTTTTATCATACAGATCTTTCACTTCCTTAGTTAGAATCACACCAAGATATTTTATATTATTTGTGACTATTGAGAAGGGTGTTGTTTCCCTAATTTCTTTCTCAGCCTGTTTATTCTTTGTGTAGAGAAAGGCCATTGACTTGTTTGAGTTAATTTTATATCCAGCTACTTCACTGAAGCTGTTTATCAGGTTTAGGAGTTCTCTGGTAGAATTTTTAGGGTCACTTATATATACTATCATATCATCTGCAAAAAGTGATATTTTGACTTCCTCTTTTCCAATTTGTATCCCCTTGATCTCCTTTTGTTGTCAAATTGCTCTGGCTAGGACTCCAAGTACTATGTTGAAGAGGTAGGGAGAAAGTGGGCAGCCTTGTCTAGTCCCTGATTTTAGTGGGATTGCTTCCAGCTTCTCTCCATTTACTTTGATGTTGGCTACTGGTTTGCTGTAGGTTGCTTTTATCATATTTAGGTATGGGCCTTGAATTCCTGATCTTTCCAGAACTTTTATCATGAATGGGTGTTGGATCTTGTCAAATGCTTTTTCTGCATCTAACGAGATGATCATGTGGTTTTTGTCTTTGAGTTTGTTTATATAATGGATTGCATTGATGGATTTTCATATATTAAACCATCCCTGCATCCCTGGAATAAAACCTACTTGGTCAGGATGGATGATTGCTTTAATGTGTTCTTGGATTCGGTTCTTGAGAATTTCATTGAGGATTTTTGCATCGATATTCATAAGGGAAATTGGTCTGAAGTTCTCTATCTTTGTTGGATCTTTCTGTGGTTTAGGTATCAGAGTAATTGTGGCTTCATAGAATGAGTTGGGTAGAGTTCCCTCTACTTCTATTTTGTGGAATAGTTTATGCAGAACTTGGATTAGATCTTCTTTGAAGGTCTGGTAGAACTCTGCACTAAAGCCATCTGTGCCTGGGCTTTTTTTGGCTGGGAGACTATTAATGGCTGCTTCTATTTCTTTAGGTGATATGGGACTGTTTAGATCATTAACATGATCCTGATTTAACTTTGGTACCTGGTATCTGTCCAGAAATTTGTCCATTTCATCCAGGTTTTCCAGTTTTGTTGAGTATAGCCTTTTGTAGATACCCAAACCTATGGGACACAATGAAAGCATTTCTAATGGAAACTCATAACTCTGATTGCCTCCAAGAAGAAACGGGAGAGAGCACATACTAGCAGCTTGACAACACATCTAAAAGCTCTAGAAAAAAAGGAAGCAAATTCACCCAAGAGGAGTGATCTGATGGTGTTTTGGATTTCTTCAGGATCTGTTGTCATGCTCCCTTTTCATTTCTGATTTTGTTAATTAGGATGTTGTCCCTGTGCCCTCTAGTGAGTCTAGCTAAGGGTTTATCTATCTTGTTGATTTTCTCAAAGAACCAACTCCTCGTTTGGTTAATTCTTTGAATAGTCTTCTTGTTTCCACTTGGTTGATTTCACCCCTGAGTTTGATTATTTCCTGCCGTCTACTCCTCTTGGGTGAATTTGCTTCCTTTTTTTCTAGAGCTTTTAGATGTGTTGTCAAGCTGCTAGTATGTGCTCTCTCCCGTTTCTTCTTGGAGGCACTCAGAGCTATGAGTTTCCCTCTTAGAAATGCTTTCATTGTGTCCCATAGGTTTGGGTATGTTGTGGCTTCATTTTCATTAAACTCTAAAAAGTCTTTAATTTCTTTCTTTATTCCTTCCTTGACCAAGGTATCATTGAGAAGAGTGTTGTTCAGTTTCCATGTGAATGTTGGCTTTCCAATATTTATGTTGTTATTGAATATCAGCCTTAGGCCATGGTGGTCTGATAGGATACATGGGACAATTTCAATATTTTTGTATCTGTTGAGGCCTGTTTTGTGACCAATTATATGGTCAGTTTTGGAGAAGGTCCCGTGAGGTGCTGAGAAGAAGGTATATCCTTTTGTTTTAGGATAAAATGTTCTGTAGATATCTGTCAGATCCATTTGTTTCATAACTTCTGTTAGTTTCACTGTGTCCCTGTTTAGTTTCTGTTTCCATGATCTGTCCATTGATGAAAGTGGTGTGTTGAAGTCTCCCACTATTATTGTGTGAGGTGCAATGTGTGCTTTGAGCTTTACTAAAGTGTCTTTAATGAATGTGGCTGCCCTTGCATTTGGAGCGTAGATATTCAGAATTGAGAGTTCCTCTTGGAGGATTTTACCTTTGATGAGTATGAAGTGTGCCTCCTTGTCTTTTTTGATAACATTGGATTGGAAGTCGATTTTATCTGATATTAGACTGGCTACTCCAGCTTGTTTCTTCAGACCATTTGCTTGGAAAATTGTTTTCCAGCCTTTCACTCTGAGGTAGTGTCTGTCTTTTTCCCTGAGATGGGTTTCCTGTAAGCAGCAGAATGTTGGGTCCTGTTTGTGTAGCCAGTCTGTTAGTCTATGTCTTTTTATTGGGGAATTGAGTCCATTGATATTAAGAGATATTAAGGAAAAGTAATTGTTGCTTCCTTTTATTTTTGTTGTTATAGTTGGCATTCTGTTCTTGTGGCTGTCTTCTTTTTAGTTTGTTGAGGGATTACTTTCTTGCTTGTTCTAGGGCGTGATTTCTGTCCTTGTATTGTTTTTATTTTTCTGTTATTATCCTTTGAAGGGCTGGATTCGTGGAAAGATAATGTGTGAATTTGGTTTTGTCGTGGAATACTTTGGTTTCTCCATCTATGGTAATTGAGAGTTTGGCCGGGTATAGTAGCCTGGGCTTGAATTTGTGTTCTCTTAGTTTCTGTATAACATCTGTCCAGGCTCTTCTGGCTTTCATAGTCTCTGGTGAAAAGTCTGGTGTAATTCTGATAGGTCTGCCTTTATATGTTACTTGACCTTTCTCCCTTACTGCTTTTAATATTCTCTCTTTATTTAGTGCATTTGTTGTTCTGATTACTATGTGTCGGGAGGAATTTCTTTTCTGGACCAGTGTATTTGGAGTTCTGTAGGCTTCTTGTATGTTCATGGGCATGTCATTCTTTATGTTTGGGAAGTTTTCTTCTATAATTTTGTTGAAGACATTTGCCGGCCCTTTAAGTTGAAAATCTTCATTTTCATCAACTCCTATTATCTGTAGGTTTGGTCTTCTCATTGTGTCCTGGATTTCCTGGATGTTTTGAGTTAGGATCTTTTTGCGTTTTGTATTATCTTTGATTGTTGTGCCGACGTTCTCTATGGAATCTTCTGCACCTGAGATTCTCTCTTCCATCTCTTGTATTCTGTTGCTGATGCTCGCGTCTATGGTTCCAGATTTCTTTCCTAGGGTTTCTATCTCCAGCGTTGCCTCACCTTGGGTTTTCTTTATTGTGTCTACTTCCCTTTTTAGGTCTAGTATGGTTTTCTTCATTTCCATCACCTGTTTGGATGTGTTTTCCTGTTTTTCTTTAGGACTTCTACCTGTTTGGTTGTGTTTTCCTGTTTTTCTTTAAGGATTTGTAACTCTTTAGCAGTGTTCTCCTGTTTTTCTTTAAGTGAGTTATTAAAGTCCTTCTTGATGTCCTCTACCATCATCATGAGATATGCTTTTAAATCCGGGTCTAGCTTTTCGGTTGTGTTGGGGTGCCCAGGACTAGGTGGCGTGGGAGTGCTGCGTTCTGATGATGGTGAGCGGTCTTGATTTCTTTTAGTAGGATTCTTATGTTTGCCTTTTGCCATCTTGTATTCTCTGGAGCTAGTTGTTATAGTTATCTCTGGTTAGAGCTTGTTCCTCAGGTGATTATGTTAGCCTCTATCAGCAGACCTGGGAGACTAGCTCTCTCCTTAGTTTCAGTGGTCAGAGTACTCTCTGCATTTAAGCTCTCCTCTTGCAGGGATGGTGCCCAGATATCTGGTGTTTGAACCTGCCTCCTGGCAGAAGTTGTGTTCCACTCACCAGAGGACTTAGGATCCCGTGGCAGATCCTGTGTGGGTCCTTGTGGGTGTCCGCAGACTCCCCCGGGCCAGGGACCATGGTGCTGCAGTGGGCCAGCCGGAGGGGAGAACATTTCTAACTCTCAGTTCAGTCCACAGCCTCTGAAAAAACATCTGTCAGCATTAACAGCAACCACTCAAGTTTTCTGTTATCACCACTGTGGGCAACCTTAAAAAGAATAGAACTCTCTTTACATTAACCCTTTCTCACTCCAACTATGGAACTGTGGTTCCTTCCACAGTTTTAAAGGCAAAGCAACAAGCTCTACTTGACTTATTTACTCACATGTGGGCAGACACAATGCATCAATTCTCTGATGGTGACCTCATTGCTGGGACCACTTCTCACATAATTAAATCCCGTGCTCAAAATGATACATATAAAGGTATCTATCAAAAGCTTGTTCCTAATAGTAAAGGAAGGGAAGGAAGAGGAGAAGGGTAAGAAGGGGAGGGGAAGGGAAGATGAGGGGAGAGAGGGGGAGGGAAAGAAGGGGAGTAGGAAGAAGGGAAGGAAGGGAGGGGAGAGGAGTAGAGGGGGACGGTCTAATAGATGAACAGAAATATGTTCGTCAGAAGAGGAACACAACTACGGCATCTATGTGACAGCACACTTACCTCTGACTTACATCTTCTTTTCTGCTCTGAAGCAGGTGAAAACATGAATATACAAGTTCAACCTGGAAGAGATGGCTTTAAGGAACCATTAAAAATGGAAAGATTCTGAAAAAAAATGAGCATATGAATCCATTTTTCAAAACAAAGAAACACACATATGCATCTATCTAATATACATATAGTTGTCAGCATGTGTGAAATGCTGAAATACATAATTCATACCCACATGTATGCTTTTAATATGAGTCTAAGCCTGGGAAAGTGTGTGTGATGCACTGAGTGTTTATGTATTAATGTGCTGTGGAGCACCGGGAAGTAAGCTGATAGGGCAGTCGGTCATGGTCACCTTTAAGTAAGATGGAATTACCTTACTGATGTAGATACACACAACTGTCTGTGCCTTTATCAAGACGCAAAGATGAAAGAGAGTTGAAAAGCCATGCATTCTAAGCACAGAGGACATTTTAATCATCTTGTATTAATTGCCTTGGACTTGAATTTAACAAACATTTATCTTGCAAAACTGGCACTTACACCTTTCTTAAAACATACTGCAAATACCGTGTAATTCCTGTGGCTGTACAATAGCCCGGTGCTTTATTGTTTAAATAAGACAATGCTCAACACATATCAGCTAAAGCATAGTTTTATTTAAATGGCACTCTTCGTGGGGTTGAAATACAACAGCTGAACTATCTAAGATACATACAGGGCCATGGAAGTGGCTCAGTAGTAAAGCTGCTCGCTGCCAAGCCTGAGCGCCTGAGATTGATCCCTGGAGCCTACACAGGAAAAGGAGAGAACCAACTTCTACAAGTTTCTCTCTAAGTCCCACACATGCTGTGACACGTGGTTTCCCACCCAAAGTATAAACAAGTGTTAACAAAAATAAGAGAAATTCAGTGAAGTTGAAATGAAAGCAGCACTCCAATCAAGTTTTTAAAGAGTCATATAGGAAGAAATATACCATGAGCAGGTGAAACTCACTCTGTTAACATTTAACCTAGCTACAGATAATGAAAATAGTAACTCAGATTTTAATTATTTCTGTCTTATTATTAATAGTATATGTTAACTATTAAATTACTCTACACAGATTTTCACACTAAGTATTTGAAAATGTATGTGTATTTTATACTCTCAGCGCTTCTCAGTTCAAATTAGCTCTATTTCTGGGGCTCACTAGCCATGGTGTTGGACAGCACAGCACGAGACAGTTAACAGAAGGGGAATGTCCTGATTTTTGAGGGTTGTAATAGTCAAAACAAATGTTCATAAAAGACTGAGTGGTAGAAAGGCAGCTAGGCTCCCATCTGTCCATGAGAACACAGCCTCCACGGTTACATAGACTCAGCTTCTCATCTCAGGATCAGCATTCATCGGAATGTTTAGGAAACTTTTCCTTCATGACCTCAAATCTTGGTTTCTAAGTTGTGGGGTATGTTGTGAATTGCGATGGCTCATACACATGTCCCTACATATGAGTATATTTGTGCATTTCTGTGTCCATGTGATTCTTTGAAACTGAATTCTAATTTCTTACAATTATGTGAAGGACTTTCTTTATTAAGAAAGTAATATCTTGAACATAGTTGAGCATGTGTCCTTATTACAGGTTGGAACATCTTCTGGGTATATATGCCCAGGAGAGGAATTGCTGGATCCTCCGGTAGTACTATGTCTAATTTTCTGAGGCACTGCCAGACTGATATCCAGAGTGGTTGTACCAGTCTTATTTATAACAGCCAGAAGCTGGAAAGAACCCAGATGTCCCTCAACAGAGGAATGGATACAGAAAATGTGGTACATTTACACACTGGAGTACTGCTCAGCAATTAAAAACAATGAATTCATGATATTCTTAAGCAAATGAATACATCTGGAGGATATCATCCTGAGTGAGATAACCTAATCACAAAAGAACATACATGGTATGCACTCACTGATAAGTAGATATTAGCCTAGAAACTTAGAATACCCAAGATACAATTTGCAAAACACATGAAACCCAAGAAGAAGGAAGATCAAAGTGTGGATACTTCGTTCCTTCTTAGAATGGGGAACAAAATACCCATGGAAGGAATTACAGAGACAAAATTTGTAACTGAGATGGAAGGAAGGACCATCCAGAGACTGCCCCACCTGGGGATCCATCCCATAAACAACCACCAAACCCAGACACTATTGCATACGCCAGCAAGATTTTGCTGACAGGACTCTGATATGGCTGCCTCTTGTGAGGCTATGCCAGTGCCTGGCAAATACAGAAGTGGATGCTCACAGTCATCTATTGGCTGGAGCACAGGGCCCCCAATGAAGGAGCTGTAAAAAGTACCCAAGGTGCTAAAGGGGTCTGCAATCCTATAGGAGGAATAACAATATGAACTAACCAGTACCCCCACAGAGCTGTGTCTCTAGTGCATATGTAGCAGAGGATGGCCTAGTCAGCCATCAATGGGAGGAGAGGCCCTTGGTATTGCGAAGATCATATGTCCCAGTACAGAGGAATGGCAGGGCTGTGATGTGGGAGTGGTTGGGTTGGGGAACAGGGCCTGGGTGGAGGGTATAGTGGGCTTTGGGGATAGCATTTGAAATGTAAATGAAGAGAATATCTCATAAAAAATGCCTAAACAAAAAAAAAGTAACATCTTTTACCACTCTAACTCCCGGGGGGTTGGGGCTGCACTTTCAAAAGCTCTTCCTTGTGTCTCCCATGGTAGTGTCTATGGGCTGCTCTGTGAATCCCACCTCAGGGTTTCCCTCTTTGTGTGGTCTGCAGTCCTCTCAGTCCCATGAAGTCCAAGTCCCTCTCCAGTGTTTCAGGGCTTATCTTGTTCTAGTCTGTCCCTTGAACTGCTAGTATTTTCTCTTCATCTCCAGTATGGATTTTTCTGACTTGAGACTGACCAACAGCAGGTTTTCAATGATGCGTTTCAAATGAGAAAAAAAAAATGGTAAACATTAACGTGTTTTTTGTGAAGCCTCTTCTTTATGTTCTTCTTTCAGAACAGTTGCTCCAGGCAGCTCATTTACCTGTAGATATCAGTCACATGATAAGAATACAGACCATCCATTTGTTTTTCACAGCACTGAATGGCCAGAAAAGTCGTGCATTAGCTGTGCACGCCCAACCACTGTGTGGATACTAACACTCTCCTTTGCCTCTTCCTCAACCCCCGTCTTGTGATGCGCACCCTAACAATCTATCTCCCGCAGTAGCAGAAAAACTCTTCCCAGGACAGTAGGGGGCAATGACCTGACATAGGGAATGCAAGCAGAAAAAAAGCAAGGGATGTTTGGAAGGAGTTGGAGAAGGAGGTGATGGTCAGGCATTTCATGATTCAGATGCCCAGACAGTGAGGGCCATGTGCTTGACCATAGAAAACACTTTGAGCTTCCCTTCAGAATTCTTACTGGCAGCTTTGTCTGAGGTTGCCACATGCTAACCTGGAGGCAATCTCAACAGAGTTTAAGAGTTACCGACCTGAGGACAGTCAGTCCCAATGAAATTCATGTAGGATTGACCTGTGGGCTCATCTCAGAAGAATTTAGAAGGTGTCCTCTTCCAAACCCATCGTCCAAGCTTCTATTTATTGAGAAAGTCACGGCCAAGTCCTTTGTAGACAGTTTGGCTAGATAACCTCATGGACAGTGAAGAGCTGTGGTAGGAGGGACAGCTGACACTGTCACTAATCATGACAATGGTGCCTCACTGCTCCTGTAGGAGGCAGAAAGAGTGGGTTCTGAATCATTACTACAGGGGAAAGAGACCTAAATATTCATTCTACAAGTCCAGTCTTCTTACATGGGGATTTTAGTTTTCAGTATGAAAGTCTGTGAGAATGTCTAGCAGACAGGCCCACGAAACACTCCTGGATTTATTTGTGCTCATAAATATTGAAAAAGAAGCAAGTGCAATTCCTGTGGGTCATTCTTGAATTCAAGCCCAGGTTTCAAAACCTGACACAGGCCAAGTTTGAAGGATCAAGAGGCTTAAAGAAAATCAAAGTATAGAGGAGATGAGAGAAGAAATGTTAAACAAGAAACCATAGGAAAATCCTGGGAAACAAAAAGGCTTATAAAGAGTCTTCAAGACAACAGCATAAGAATTGATTTTGATTTTTTGAACAGACTGAAAATGAATTTTCCCAGCATGTTTGAAGACAAAAGAGTAGTCTTGTCAATAGTAAGAAAAAGGGAAGGGAATGAAAACACCTGGGTGTGCTTGAATAGAAAACAAATGATTAAAACATGCAAAAATGAACTTAAAACTGAGAGGATACTTTAAAGAACATAATAGATAAGGGAACATGTGTGTTAATAAAATCACATGAGGGAGTAAGATAAAAAAAGTATCTGAATTTTTGAGACTTTCCAGAAATGATAAAATTGCTGGATCTCTGCTTCAGTATGAGGGTCTCAGTTCTCTGTTGACTCAGAAGAGCAACTTAACTCAAGAAGTCTAACCTCGGTCCTGAGTAATTCGGAATGGGTCTCACAGTGCCTGGACCACGTGGTTGTTGTAGGCCTAGGGGAGAGTCTCTTCCCTTCCTTATCCCAGCTTCTGGGGAATGGCCAGTCATGAGATCATAATTTCTCCTCCATCTTCCATGTTGGTAGCAGAGGATCTTAAAACCCCTTACTCACACAGATCCTGGTTAGTGGTCCAGTTGATTAACCCAGATGACCTCCACATTGCAAAGTCAGCAGGTCGGCAACCTTATCTCTGGCCACTGAGTTTATTCTTATTGTGCCACCTGACACATCCACAGATTCCAAGAATTGAGAAACAGGGATGTGCTTGGGAGATCATGAGTTGGCCTAACTAAGACACCAGTCATGCCATTCAGATATTGAACAAATCACAAGGAGATCAAATATCTTCAAAGATACCCGGCATCTTCCAGACAAAAAGGGTAGCACATTCAGAGAATGAAAATTTATGTTCAACACAAAATGATGACATCTTAGAATTCCATACCTTAAAAAAAAAAAAACTGTTTTCAGAATCTATAATAAACAAGAGTATAGAAAGAAAAATTCTCAATTACCCAAAGGCTTCATTAAACTTATTGCATAGAAGGGGAAATGGTCTGATAAGAAGTCTGAACTCAGAATTGCTCCTGTCTAAAGGAAATATAGGGGCAAAGAGTGGAGCAGAGACTGAAGGAAGGCCATCCAGAGACTGGCCCACCTGGGGATCCATCCCATCTGCAGCCACCAAACCCAGACACTATTGCTGATGCCAAGAAGCGCTTCCTGACAGCAGCCTCCTATGGCTATCCCCTGAGAGACCCTGCCAGAGCCTGACCAATACAGATGTGAATGTCTGCAGCCAACCATTGGACTGAGCACGGGGTCCCCAATGGAGGAGCTGGGAAAGGACTGAAGGAGCTGAAGGGGTTTGCAACTCCATAGGAAGAACAACAATATCAACCAACCAGACCTCACCCCACACCCCAGAGCTCCAAGGGACTAAACCACCAACCAAAGAGTACACGTGGAGGGATCCATGGCACTAGCTGCACATGTAGCAGAGGATGGCCTTGTCGGCATCAGTGGGAGGGGAGGCCCTTGGTCCTGTGAAGGCTTGATATTCCAGTGTAGGGGAATGCTAGGGTGTTTAGTCAGGAGGGGGAGTTGAGTGGAGGAGCACCCTTATAGAAGCAGGGGGAAGGGCGCGTGGGATGTGGGTTAGCAGGTGGGTGGGGACCGGGAAGGGGGATAACATTTGAAATGTAAATAAGTAAAATAACCAATAAAAATTAAAAAAAATTGTCTGAGCTGTCATAAAGTGCATGGAAAACCAAAGAAGACATGTTTGATATTCCATCACAAGGCACATTAAAATCTGTCACTTTGTGGCATAAATTAGATAATAAATCAAGCCTGTGTTCACTACATAGTCTTCCTGCACATTCACTCTGCCGGTGATACCTGGGGTGAGTCCAACAGGAAATAGTCAGTCAGACATTCTTTCCTAGTGTTGCCAGTGTCTTCACAGTTTTTATCATAGAGCCAGGCCTGGAGGAGTCCTGGCAATCTTGATGGGTGAGTGTCCCCTCTGCCTTCAGGACACAGGGACGGGTGGCACTGAGTTGAATATCCTGACTCAATAATATTCTCCCAGAACAAATCCTTGTTCTCTTGGCAGTAATTAAGATGTGATACTGTTGCTCATGAAAAGAATTTGGTTGAAAATTTACTCTTTTGAGCAATTTTCTTCACTCTGGACCTAAATTAAAATGTTAGTAGAAATATATTTAGGTCCAAATGACAGGTCTAAATACTTCCTCTGTACATCTGACCTGTTCTTTAAGTACAGTTAATCTAAGAAGTTTGATACATAGTTTTTGCCAAACCAAACGATTAGCTTCTGCCTTCTACAGAGTTCAAAGGTTTTTTTATTATATTTTTAAAAATTGCCCTTATATGTAGTTGCACACACCACAGTAAATGTGTGGAGTTCAGAGGTTGACTTCTGGGTGTTGGTTCTCCCCTTCTGCCTCGTGGGTCTAAAGGATAAAATTCAGGCCCTCACCTTTCAGATGGCCCCTTTACCCATTGGGCCACCTTGCCAGCCCTTCAAGCTATTTCTTCATAAATTAGCATATGTAAGTGGGTCAAACACCTAGGTCTCTCTAATGTGGTAGACTCTAGGTTGACACTCTTTTATTACGAAATGTAATTCTCCATGATTTCTGTAACATTGTTTTTCATTTTTAGTGCCTACTGTACCTCCCATCTGGTGTTCTGTGAAGTAAATATTTGTCTTTCTCAAAGCTCCATGTTCTCTGAAAAGCTCGTGGCAGGTGACATTGCTGTGTCCTTTACACCAATGAAGCCTGCAGCAGAGGTTAAATGTGCCCACCATGAAGAACAGTCACAACCCAAAGAAGTCCTTGTACTGTACAGGTCACTTGCTTCATGTTTACATCCAAGGCTTCATGCTGATCTGTAAAGCTGCTTTTTGTAATTCAAATGATACAGTCCTAGATACTGTGTGTATGGCAGGAACACAAGATAACGAGTGCCATGTTCACTTCACGGCACAGGAGACCCTTCATGCCACGTGAGCTTTACTCATGATAGGTTCACTTGCAGTGACTCTAGGGTGCCAATGACCAAAACACTCTGAAATCAGCAAAGACTGTGTTGCAAGTTTGGCATGTGAAAGGGGAGGAAAGGCTATTTGGGCAAGCACCAAAAATGTACAGAAAGCAAAGAGACACAATTGGATTATATGTTTAATAATATGTTTTATCTGTTTATATGCTCACCTTACATAGGGTCCTGATCACTGAATGCTGTGTGACAGCCTCCAGTCATGTATGAAGGTCACTCAGTGCTGGCCTTTCTTCCCTCACTTATTAACATAGTCTTCCTATTTAATATTTTGGGCTCAGTCTATTATTCATAACTATATTTAGTCATTTCCCATGAACAACATAGAGAAACATATCAATTCTACTCACGAGACATACAAATTAACTTAATAATTTTTATAAACTAGCTTTGTGTGAGGGTACCTGTTTCAGGGAAATGCATTAACATGCTTAGCTAAACTCCATCAAGTTTTGACAAGAAAACTTATAACACCTCAAAATACTCACTCTGGAAGTTTTCCCTGTGTTCACAATATGGGGCTTTAAACATTGTCTCCAGGAATATTTATTTTATAAAACATGGCTTTTAAGATATCTATTATTGTATCCATTTTAGAAAAAGTAGTTGTTTTTTTTAAAAAGTGTTACAGAACATTTATTTTTTTTAACTTTGTCAATTTAATCTTTCATTTAAATTAAGTAGCAAGACATTTGTTTGGCTATAAAATCTGACTTTGGATGTATCTACTGCTTCATTCTCTCAAAAATGAAAATAATTCTTTACATAAATGGTTACATTTATTTGTTTTGCATTATATCCTATTGTTTTATATTAATTAATGTTATCAGGCAATTCCATATAAGTACATGTTCCTTTGATTATTCTTATTCCCATCCTCTCTTACCTCTATTTTACCTCTGTCACCTCTGGCCGTTCACTACCCACTTTCAAGTCTATATTCTATTTTGTGACCCACTGAGGTTATCCAGGGCCATCTATGTGACCACGGGTGTGGATTCTAAGCTGAAAGCAATGACTCTCTTTTCTCTCATCCTTCAACCGTCAGTGGTTCCCCAGGAGGCGGTTATGAGAATGTCAGGAGTTCTTGGTCAAGCTTCTGTCTCTAACTTACCAGCGTTTGTTCAACTGGGGCAAAGTTCAAATCTTCAGTAGCAGAAAGAACTGCTCATAGAGCCCACTTGTAACTCACCTCCAGCAGGACTGATCTGAAGGTAATGTTTCCTGTGCCAATAGCAGAGGAAATCCTGACTCACATCCATGGCCAGAAGGGAAAGTCATTTGCCTCTTGTAGGAGGTAGCAGTTTGTCCTCATTGGAATAAATGGTATTTCATGTGGAGATGCAGAAACTTTCCCAGCTCAGCGTCTACTCTCAAGCCAGCACCCAGTTGACTTAAAAATGGCTAAGTATTAACACTGTGATCAGAGTACCTGATGTTCCAGCTTAAGAGGAATAAAGATGTATTCATCTTGGAGATTTCAACTAGCAGCCCTTAGTCCCATAAAGTCTAGGCCTGTGGTGAGGCTAAATATAGTGATAGGAACATGAAGATGAGGCTTTCACCGTAGATATCATAGAGTAAGGGAGGGACCAGGATAAGAAAAAGCTCCCAAAACTCTTAGTGATCGACATCCTTAAGAAGGTCTGTCCCCCTAAAGCTCCCACACCTTTGAAAGGTAACACTGTGAGCCTGTGGGAGACTTTCTATGTTCAAAACACAGGATCCTAGCTATTGATCAAAGGCTCACCCCCACCTCAGCATGCAAAATTTATTTATCTCCTCTCAAAGAGTCACAGGATCTTAACAGTTTCAAATTTGTTTAAAAGTCAAAACTCACGTCAAAACTCAACATCTCTTCCGAGGCTCAAGGCAATTGTTAATTGTAGTCAACAGTAAAAATAAAAAAATTAAATAAATAACTTTTTACATAGTTCATGCACCATGATGAAGAAAACATTCTCATGTCTACAAAACAAACAAACAAACAAACAAACAAAAAAAAACAAAAAAAAGAGCAAAGGGGACAGGGGACAGACATGGAAGGCTAGGGCCACAATGAGACTAGAGTCCTGCATTTGTGAACATCTAATAATCTAGGTTGGAAGGGAGGGCATCTGTGGTATGAGGAAAGCTTCAAAGGGCTTGGGCCGCTCCATCACGCAGGCTTCAGTTTTCTGCCCATGTGACTCTTCTTTGAGTTGGTATCGCTCTCAACGTTCTCCTCAACAGACAGTCCAGTTTCCTGGTTCCTGGCATCTCTGTCACCTTGAAGGTCCTCACTGGGCTTTTCCTCATTGCATGGCTTCCTGCATTCCGGAATCCCGACCCTCCCATAAAATGCCTGGTCTCCAGAGTCTTTGAAATCTGGGTGGAAGAATTCATTATCTCAGACCGCATGCACTGTACACGACGGCAAAAGCAGCACCACATGAATCAAAACAGGATCAGCTGCCGTCTGGAGCGCTGTCCACATACACGCATGGGATTGCTGGCTGCTCGCGAAGATGGGCCCAGGTAACCATTGTTCTGGATGGGCCTGCTCTTGTAGAACATCCTGAAATTTCAAAGTAGTCTTTCAAAGGACTAGAAACCTTTGCACACTTCATTCAGAGATATGGGGTCAGCCTAATTCCTAAAATGCTCTGAAGATAGCTATGTACTCGATAATATTTCCTGTTGAAAAATGAGATTTTTTTCTGTTCTAGTAGACTTCCTATTTTACAAGACTCTATAGAAAAATCATTTAGCTTTATTCTTCAGAACCTCAGAATTCCTCTTGTTTTTTTTTTTCATTTTCTAGTTTACCTAGAGATACATTTGTTTTTTTCTTTTTTAAAAATTAGATATTTTCTTTATTTACATTTCAAATGTTATCCCCTTTCCAAGTTTTCCCTCCGAAAATCCCCTATACACCCTCCCCCTGCTCCCCAACCCACCCACTACCATTCCAGGTCCTGGCAGTCCCCTATACTGGAGCATAGAGCCTTCACAGGACCAAGGGCCTCTCCTCCCATTGATGACCGACTAGGCCACCCTCTGCTACATATATAACTAGAGCCACAAGTTCCACCATGTGTTTTCTTTGAATGATGGTATAGTTCCAAGGAGCTCTGGGGGTATTGGTTAGTTCATATTGATGTTCCTCCTATGGGGCTTCAGTCCCCTTCAGCTCCCTGGGTATTTCTCTGGCTCCTTCATGGGGGACCTTGTGCTCTGTCCAATGGATGAGTGTGAGCATCCACTTCTGTGTTTGCCAGGCACTGGCAGAGCCTTGCAGGAGACAGCTATATCAGGCTCCTGTCAGCAGGCTCTTATTGGCATCTGCCTAGTGACTGGGTTTGGTGGTTGTTTATGGGGTTGATCCCCAAGTGGGGCAGCTAGAGGTACATTTGTAAATTATTATTCCAGAAATATTCTACATTTCATGATTTCACAATGTTACTTTTATTATTTTTATGCTTATCCTTTCAGCTTTATTGAAACAATTTATAAAGATGTATATCTTTATGATATAAAAGGTGATTTGTAAATGAGAAATTTGTTATTGAGAATAATTTGGCAATAATAATTTAGCATTTTATTCAATGAATAAATCATATTCTTGAAAAAATAAAGGCTTTATGAAAGGGAGATTTTTTTAATTGAAAATAGTTTTTCGTTTTCATATAACATATCCTGCTTGTGACTTCCCCTTCTTCTACTCCTCCCAGTTTCTCCCCACCTAGAAAATGAGTGTAACTTTTATTTCTAATCTCAATTTTAGAAATTATCTTAATTTCATTTTATATGTGTGGGTATTTTGCCTACATGTGTGTCTGTGCAGCATGTGAGAGTCAGCCGAGCAAAAGGAGGCCAGAAGAGGGTGCTGCATCACCTGAATTAGAGTTACAGATGGTTATGAACCAACATGGGAACTGAGCCCAGGTCCTCCGGAAGAGCAGCCTGTGCTGTTATCCTCTGAGCCATCTCTCTAGACCCAGTCTGTTCTTTTCAAACATGCAAAACGTGCTCAAGCCATGCGGTCCTCGCCCGTGAATGTTCCTTATAAGCACTTTATTGCTCCCTACCTCAGCTAGACCATTAATAAGCGACAACACCATCTTTTGTTTTATTCCTCACCAGGAACAGGCACCAAGCATTTCACCATTAAACAGAACATGAGCTAAGGGGTTTCATGTCGGAGGCACATATTAAGTCCATGTCTATCATGATATCAAAACATATCACGCAGGAACATAGATAGACATCAGGTAAAGAATATTTCTTGGATACTGCTGTTTCTAGAAACTGGCTGTCATACAATCAGACCTAGAATGCATTCCAGATCAATGTTAACATTTTGGATGTTGGTGGCGACTTATATTGCTGGCATTCGAAACGCTACCCAAATCTTCATAAAAACAAGGCAAGTTCCACTCCATGAAAATCGTTTGGTGGTGTTGTCTTTGCCTTCTCTTCAAATTTGACTTTAAAATTTTAAGAAAAATGCTACACCCAGAATTGTTCACAAAACTCATATGATCTCTGGGGAAAAATATATAGCAATAGAGTTTGAAAATCAACAGAAATCTCTTGTTCCCAGCAGAGCATTTCTGGGGCCCCTTGCTATTGCTACGATTCCTCATCTGTGAGTCTAGGGAAGAGGCCCCACACATGCCTTCCACAGTCCCAGGATATGAGAGACCCAGGCACGGCTATGATGACCTCTGATTTCACAGAAACTTGGTCTTCATGTGGCTCTCTGGAGTGGGCGCCATTCCAAAGGCTGTTGCTTATATGCGGAATATGTTTTAGCTGGGCTTCCTTGTCTGGCCTCGGTGGGAGAGGAAGTGCCTAGCCTCCCAGAGACTTGAAGTGCCAAGGTTGGGGGATACCCAAGGGGCTCTACCAGCTCAGAGGAGAAGGGGAGGGAAATGGGGGGAAGATTTTGGGAGGGCGTGACTGGGAGGGAGACAATGAGTGTGATGCAAAGTGAATAAGTTAAAAAAATTAAAAATAAAGAGAATATATTCTAGACTGTATTTTCAAATTGCCCTGCTTGCCCAGCTTAGGCTGGGGTGGGGGGAGGGGATGGCTGTGCTGAAGAATTTCATGTTCAAGTTGCTTAACCTCCCCTGTCAACCTGATTTGGCTTTTTACAGGTGTATTTTTCACTCTTTATTTACAACATTGGGCTGATTGAATTCCTGGTACGTGGGGGATTTTGTTCGCTAGAGCTTACATTTGTTTGTTTATTCCATTGTTTATTGTTGTATGGCATCATCTAAGAGTAAACATGTAAGCACTTAACACACTTTTGCACACTCCCCCACCCCACAGCTCTGCTGTTTTCCTCTCTCCCCGTTTCTCAGTCTTCTTTGCTCCTAGGTTACCAACACACACACACAACTTTAGAAATCTATATTGTCTAGGAGCTGCAGATGAGAGAAAACATATTTGTCTTCCTAAGACCGACTTAATTCACTTGATGCGATCATCTTTAGTCACATCAATTTCCCCTGCAAACAACATAATTTCCTTCTTTGTGGCTGGTGAAAAATCTATTATACAAAAACATCACCTTCTCTTCCCCCCGTTCCTCTGTGGATGGACACCTAGGCTGATGGCAGAATTGAGCTATCTTGCATAGTGCCGCAGTGAACATGGATATGTGTTTTGTTGCTCAGGAGGCCCCAGAGGTCTCCTAAATAACACAGACTATACCCTTCGTTGTCCACCACAGGCACATGGTAAGACCCATTAGCTGAAGACACTTCATTTGTTAACTGCAGGCCACTGAACTCAACCTCAAACTGATCTGGAAACTCCCTTCCTGCTGGCTATGCAGGATGCAGGGGTAGAGAGGGCAGCAGTGATCTCACCCAGCAGTTGGTTCTGCATGCTGCAATACCAGCCTGACGGTCAAGATATGCCCACTGGTACAATAATGACGTGACTGGTATGGGCTGACTAACCACAGTCTGAATGGATTCAAGGCTAGTTCCACTGGAGAGAATCTTATACCTGGTAGTATAATCCTGCCCAAAAGCTCATGGCTGGCGAGGTCATGGGCTCTGAGCTAGAACTTGCAGATATTATTTATTTTGCTAAATGATTGTATTGACAAGTTGTCTTTCTGATATTTGTGTTTATACCCACCCACAGATGCCGGCTGCTCTAAGTCCTGGGGGGAGCAGCTGTTTGCAACAGGCATCAGTCAGGGCACTCACCAGCTGGCCAGAGTGCTGAAGATAAGGGGCTGAGTGCTCGGCCTTGGGTGGGGCATTTCTATCACTTTTTTTGTGAGGCTCAGGGAACCTCTCAGAAGGCTGCATGGGAGGAATTTAAGAGCTAGATGATGGGGCAGAGGGCTGTGGACTATAGTCTTTTGACTGACATGGCTACGATCGTGAACCCACAGCTACTTTGGTACAAGACCATCATAGCCACATTTCTGGCATATATTGGGCCTATCTCCTCAGCCTTTGGCATGTGAGGCTGCTGCGGAACAGTTGTTTAAGGATGCGGACGTTCCATGTTCCGTAGGATGACCGTACATCAGTTCACATACAGGAAATGGTAATTAGACTTAGCGCATAATCAAAACATAAAATAAGCAGGATATGAAACTGGAAGGGGCACATGATGGGAGTTACTGGAGGTAAATAGGTGTTGCATATGATTTCATCTCTATACACATAGGGAATTCTCAAGAGTAGAGATAAATTATAACTTAAAAGGACTGGCATTCAAGTGTCTGCAATATGTTGATTTGGAATCTTTTGGGTAAATCCTGAGATGCCTTGAGGCTCGGTCACATGGCAGAACTACTTTTAATTTCCTAGGGAGCCTTCACACCAGTTTCCACGGTGACTGGATGGTTTACAGTGCCAGCAGCATGTAAGGCTCCCATGGGCCTCATCTACACAGCACTTGTTTTATCTGTTTTCTTGGTGATGGCCATTCTGAAAGGAGTGACAGGGACCTTGAAACGGTCAGAACGACTGCCATTCCGTCGCCCTCTTCATGCTGTGTGAACTGAGGAAGTTTGAGTCCTTTTCCTGCTTGAGTTTCTTTTCATATGGTACACCTAATTTTGGAACCTGAGAAAACAAAACAAAACAACAACAACAACAAAATACCACATACCCGTTCTTAAGGAGTAACTAGTATAAGAATTATTGATGTAACACTGCCCTCAAATTAGATTAAAATGGGAGATGGTAAATTTAGCATCTCAAGGTTTAAGAAGATGTTCAGGAGGAGCTACTGTAGGCGGAGAACTCTATATGGGACTTAGCAGAGTCGTGGAGTTAAGTAGGAAGGAGGAGAGGGGGAAGAGGAGAAAGAGAGAGAGAGACAGAGAGACAGAAAGAGACAGACAGAGAGAGAGGGGGAAAGAGAGAAGAGAAGGAGGGAGAGAGGGAGGGAAGGAGAGAGAGGAGCAAGTGGAGAAAGAAGAAGAAAGCAAAGAAGGAAGACAAGGAGGGAGGGAGGGAGGAAAGCAGGCAAAGAAGGAGGGGAAGGAAGAAAGTGGGCAGGAGGGAGAGGGGAAGAATGGGTGGAGAGAAAGGAAAGGCAGGAGAAAAAGATTAGAGGGAGGAAAAGGAAAGAGAGAAAGAGGGGATGTGGGAAGGATAGAGGAGTTGAGAAAAATGGAACTAGAGAAGAGGCAACCATCTCGGGTACCACTCAGGGCTTGTGGGAGGTCTGCTTAACTCTGCCTCTGCCTATGTAGAGGAGACTCCTGGACTGATAAGGCTCCCTGCCTGGGCTGCCTCCCCCCGCCCCCCCCCCAACCCCATGTATCCTGCAATGTGATCTGAAGATGGCACGGCTCCTACAGGACACCATATGCAAAGCACGGTGCACCTGTGCTTGCGGCACATAGACCCTGTGGGTGGGTCAGGCAATCTTGCTACATCCCCACAGTTGGGATTTAATGCTCAGGAAAGTAAAACAATAAAAGGAGAGGCTTGGCTTTCTGATTTACTCTTGAGAGACAGTTCTACATGACACACGAATTCACTTGAGCAGTGATTTTGCTCTTCCTGAGGTTTTTCCTACTCTCTTCCACACACAGCGAGCCACCCTTTGTCATCCCATTCTCTCAAATACAAAACAAGCTTAAGGTGTGATTATAAGCAGTGAAATCCAAAGAGGAGAATAAGAATAAAGATCCACTCACCACAGCATGAGAAAAATGCTCATGTATGCCTGAAAGAAACAGCCACAAAACTCTCCTGGTAGGAATCAAAGAAGACATAAATAAACAAACAGGCTGTACTCCTGTGTTTCTAGACTCAGAGAGAGCAATTTTCCCCAATTTGATTTGTAATTTCAATTCAGTCCATAGCAAAATTCCACAGACTTTCAGTCCACGGAAAATAACAAACAAGTTTAAATTAAAAGAACCAAAGAAACTTGGGAACAGACAAAGCCGGGGGACTTCCACTTACAACCTCTTCATCTGAGTCCTCGGCTGTCGAGTCAGTACACACAGACATATGGACAAATGGGACAGAACTCTGGGTCCAGAAATAAATATTTATATTTATAGTCATTTTATTTCTGACAAAAGCGCCAAAAATAATCACTGGGGGAAGGAGAGTCTGTTCGCCAGATGGTGCTGGGATGAACGGATACCATATGCAAAGTCAGACCACACCTTGCACCACCCACGGAATTCACTCAAAGCAGAGACTTCTGTGTGGTCTCTAAAATGGCTACCTGTGGAAGAGAACACAGGAGGGTAATTTTCAGCCTTCATGTTAGGCAACAGTCTCTTAGACAGGATGTCAAAGGTACAGTTCGTCCAAGAAGGATGATAAACCCACCAATGTTCAAAATTCACATAACAAAAGGCTAGCATTCGGTAAATAAGATGTACATTAGATGAAGAAACCCCTGCGTGGCAGCAATCCGATACAGAATTACAAAGAACACTCACAGCTCCATAAATCTATTAAAAAGAAAGAAAGAAAACAGGGAACGGTAAAGACAAACACACACACAGGGCTTTGTGCTTCTGGCTAGCATACCCAGGAGACAATATTTGGCGTCATTAATCATTTGGAAAAGGAAACTAAACACACAATGAGAAACCACTTCACACCTACAGAGATGTTGTAACTAACTACACATTCTGAAACAAATGTTGGTAAGACCACGGTGGAGCAATGATTCACACATGTGTTTCTGGGACAGGTCACATGGTGTATCTTCTTTAGAAAAGAGTTGGGCAAGTTGCTCGCAAAGGTAAACAACAAGAACAGCAACAACATACCGTAGGATCCCAATATCCCACTCTTAGACGTCTCCTCAAAACCAGATCAAGCAGGCCACTGTTCCAGCCCTAAGTGGGGAGGACTCAAGAGGTTCGTTCACCCTCAGCTAAGGTGGCACTGACCTGTTGAGGGTGTGTAAGGATTTTTAAAGCTGTGACAGTCCCTTGAAGGCTGATCTTACTCCAGTGGATGGCCACACTCATGAGGTTATGGATAGTATAAGCCAGACCCTGTGGGTTATTTAATAAAAAATGTTATGAGGAACAAAATTATGCCCACATTAATTTGTACACATGAATATTCATAGTACATTTCTAGCAATATTCCAAAGTGGAAAAGTACATTAGCCCTGTAGCAAACAGGGCCAAAATAATATACAACACAAAACAAGTCATTTATGAGAACAAAGAACTGAGGTCCTCCATTGTGAATGAGGATGCTAAGCTGGAAAAGCCACACATCAGAGAGCATGAAGCCCACAGCTCCAGTGTTGTCAAATGTGGACTCCTGGTTCAGTTTGCTGTGAATGGACAGCTGAGCTTTCAGCAGACACGTGAGACACTCTGAGCATGTTTTCCATGCTAGCTTTCTCATGTGGTAAAATAACTGAGGTATACCTCTGTAACAGGTGAGTTTCTTGGCATACCAAACGTTCCTCAGGAAAGTAGTATACATCTGTCAGATTCATTAATATGGGCATTAATTGTTTTCTTTCCCTCTCTCCAACAGAGGCTAGGAGATCAAACATGACTGACTGCCAGGGCAGGGTCTGCTTATCTGTCTGTACAGGGTGATGGATTGCAATACATATAGTTTGTAACTTCCTGTGATCTTCATAACCTTATTTCCCCAGTATAACTCTAGTATTAATAATTGGAGAAACGGAGAGATCACTTTTCTATTTGACAATCCTCAGTTCATAATTGTATTAGTAAGGGTTTTACTGTTGTGAACAGACACCATGACCAAGGCAACTCTTATGAGGGCAACATTTATTGGGTCTGGCTTACATGCTCAGAGGTTCAGTCCATTATCATCAAGGGAGGAACATGGCAGCATCCAGGCAGGCGTAGTGTAGGAGGAGCTGAAAGTTCTTCATCTTTATCTGAAGGCTGCTAGCAGAATACTAACTTCCAGGCAGCTAGGATGAGGGTCTTAACGCCCACACCCACAGTGACACACCTACTCCAACAAGGCCACACCTACTCCAACAGAGCCACACCTTCTAATAGTGCCATTCCCTGGGCCAAGCATATTCAAACCATCACAATAGTGATGTCAATAAAAAAAAGTGGGGTTTGTTATAAAGTCAATTTTGAATTACTACTGGATATATCAGTGCTAACATTTTCATCTGAGAATAGTAATTATTACGTTTTTGTGTATAACTTAAATGCTCCTCTGGTAATTTTCAGTTATGAATTTGGTGTAGTAAGTCTGTATACCTATAAAGAATGTTGGCTGTGCATTGTAGACAAAACAGAAAAGAGAGAGCATTTGGTCTGCCTTTTGTTAGAAAGACCATGGATGTGGAAGCAGAGAGCGAGCAGTCTCCCTGTCAGAAGTAGCACAGATCGGTGCTAAATAAACATTCAGGGCTGTGTAAGGAAACAGAATGTGGCCCTCTGAAACCATGCAGGCAGTGCTAGCTCTGAGCACAGGTCCTGCAGTCCCACCAGACCAGACCCAGATGGGCCAGACTTGGTTTAACACTCTGCTGCCATCTTGACATGATTAATAACATCTTAGCGGGGAGCCCATATTTTCATTTTTGCACCGAGTCCTGCAAATTAGACAGGCAGAACTGAAAGAAATCATGTCAGGAGGAAGGTGGCACTTCCCAGACTCATTCTGCCTTAGTTGATGTCCTCTGTGGAAGTCTTTCCTCCTCTGGCCTGTTAATCTAGATGAGCAAAAGCAGATGCGCTTTTTGATTGTGTCCAAGGGAGCCAAGGGTTTTTGCAAATGTCTAACTGAGAATCACTATTTTATTGCAAGTACCGAATTCTTTGCAGATATGAAATGAGACATCCAGATACTTTGGTCATATATGTGTGTGTTTTCATTTGTGTTTGGGTGCATGTGTGTGCATGCGCATGTATGCTCATGTGCATGTGGACACCTGCACATGTATACATCAGATTCTTTTTTCCCACTTACCTATATTAGCAGATTTTTTTCATATAGTATATTTTGATCATACTCTTTTCTTTCTTCCATCTCCTGAGATCATCATTACTTCTCTATCAACCTATGTATCACCTCTCTTATAAAATAAAAATAAAAATGAACAAACCCCCCCCAGTAATACAAAAGCTATCAAAAAGAAACAAAACAAGAAGCACACAGAAAACACACAGAGTCCATTGTGTTCTGGAAGACTTACCCCTGGTATGGGGCCTGCCTTGGAGGGCTTGATACACCCTGTGTCATTCCAGTGGAGGACATTGAGTTTTCAATGTTATACCAACAGGTATCAACTACAAAGAGCTTCTTGGTTAGCTGTAGGCCTTTGTGTCAACTTCCACTTCTTTATGGTGGAGCATTATCAGGCTTAAGCTCATGACATTCTTTTGTATTATCACAGTCTTTCTCTGTGATATCATGTGCTTACCAGCCTTGTTGTGGTCTCAAACATACCTTTTCCAAACACACCACATGCACACGTGCGCACACACACACACACACACACACACACACAATCATCCTGTTTTACTTTCACTTTTGTAAAATAATGGAGCCAGTTAACTCCATGACATTATCTTCCTTCCTCTACTTGCTTAGAAAAGCAAAGCCTCGTGCACGCCTTTGACTTAGTCTTTGCGGGTCTACAGGTTCTTACTAAGTAAGACAACATAGTACAGACATCACTGCTGGGCACACACACAGGTTTGTCCTGGCAGCCTTGGCAGATATGATGTGCAGCTGTCAGCTTGAGGGCAGAGAAGGGAAGAGCAGCTCTCTGTCGGCTCCTTGCTGGAGGCTACTTCACCTTTACTTGAGGCACGTGAGCAGAGGAGCAGGAGACGGAAGAGGGCCAGGTAGGATAACCACGTTTTTTCTTTTCTGAAATGAAATCTATAAATGATGCTGTGGTAAACGCCCTCCGGAAAGGATAGGCTGCTTTCTACAGAGACTGAACCACTGCTCATTCCCGGGAAGACCATGACTGTACCATAAGTGGATAGCACATGCTCAGAAGATGTGCACTTCCTAAGTCAAGGATGTCTCTCTTTCAGCTTCATTTTAAATAACTCTCTTTTCTCATCTTTGTCGCCCTTCCCTATCCTTTACTGTTATTGTCTTTGTGTGTTTCTTTCTCTCTGTGTGTCTCTCTTCATGCAGAGAGAGAGATTATATATAATTTGTATGTGTAAATAATAACATACACTTGGCATGTTGATTGGATCAGCCTTCCCCACCCATGAGATAACATGTGTCATCAGACACAATCCATTTCCCAAGTGAAGCAGGGGCCTCAGCTCAGCAGTGGATTAATCAATTCCCTTTCATAATCTTTCTGTGAATGCACGGTGGCTTAGCCTCTTTAGTAGAGAGTAGCTCTGTTCAAAATGGTGTTTAACAGAGCTTCATTTAAAGACACACACAATCACATTGATTTATTTTCACTTTTGTAAAATAATAGAGCCAGTCAACTACATGACATTATATTCCTTCCTTCCTCTACTTGCTTAGAGCAGCAATTCCTATTGCAAATATATATTTAATTTTGCCATGGCTGAAGCATAGAAGGTAGCACCTGGTAGACCCTAGGGTAGGAACTTTGGCATGTCACAAGGTAGCTGAAGCAGATGGACATCCAGACATCCAGGCTATGCATCTTTTCTGTGTCCTTCTCCTGTAGAGCCAGCTCAGTGGGCCTCATCCTGCAGCAAGCAGCCCCCACCTCCTCAGCTCTGGTCACTGTATTCCTGACTTGCTCAATTCACATACTTTAGGTGCAAACTTCACACGTAAGCTTTCTATTCTTGACCACGTCTACCTTTTAAAGATTACGTTCCATTGAATTAGTGAGATACATACAATCCACAACAACAACCAAAAAATGCCATTTTCTAAACAACTGTCAGAGAATGACCTATAGTTGGGTTCATTTTTATCATGTCATCAATACAACTTCATTGCACATATCAGGGCACTAATTAGAAAGATGTAATCAACAGCCATGAGAGAGGGAGAGAGAGAGAGAGGGAGGGAGGGAGGGAGAGAGAGAGAGAGAGAGAGAGAGAGAGAGAGAGAGAGAGAGTTCCTGTGGCCAAGTTCAGTGGCCTCTTCCTGCTCAGGTGGCCGCTGGCTATCTAGGGCATTGCTTGGCTTGTAGGCCTATCAGTCCATCCCTGGGTCCCCATGGGCAGCTTCCTGTCTTCTCAGAGCTCTCCAGGCACAGGGGCTTAAGGGCTCAATTCCATCCTGAATTCATGTTAGTGTGGCTCATATTTGTAAGATGCTTCCCAAAGAAGGCGACAGTTTGAGGATATAAGAGTTAAGAGTTCAGCATGTCTTTTCTTTGTCAAAGACATAATTTAAATCATAACAGACACATTCTTTAACAACTTTACTTCTATTCCCCTATAGTCATATTTCTAAAACTGCTTCTCACTGGCAGCAATAAGCATGCCTTAAATCCTGAATAGCTGACTTAAATCTTTCATGTAAATTTATAACTTGATGATAAGGTTTTAGTACACAAAATTATCTGATCTTTTTATAGATTTATTTATTATTTTTTCTTTTTTATTAGATATTTTTCTTATTTACATTTCAAATGTCATCCCCTTTCCCAGTTCCCACCCTCCAGAATCCCCTTAGCCCACTCCCTCCCCCTGCTTCTATGAGGGTGTTCCCCCACCTACCCACTCACCCCCCTCCCTGCCCTGGCCTTCCCCTACATGGGGCCATCGAGCCTTCACAGGACTCTCCTCCCATTGATGCCTGACAAGGCCATCCTCTGCTACATATGCAGCTGGAGCCATGGGTCCCTCCATGTATACTCTTTGGTTGGTGGTTTAGTCTCTGAGAGCTCTTGGGTGGGGGTGGTCTACTTGGTTCATGTTGTTGCTCCTCCTATGGGGCTGCAAACCCCTTCAGCTCTTTAGATCTTTTCTCTAGCTCCTCCATTGGGGACCCTGTGCTCAGTCCAATGGTTGGCTGTGAGCATTCATCACTGTATTTGTCAGGCTCTGGCAAAGCCTCTCAGAAGAGAGCTATGTCAGGCTCCTGTCAACAAGCTCTTCCCAGCATCCACAATAGTGTCTGGGTTTGGTGACTGTATATGGGGTAGATCCATAGTTGATATTGTGATTTATAAGAGGATGGCTCCCAGAGGCTCATATGTCTGAATACTTGATCCCTACAAGATGGTGGGACTGTTTGGGAAGAATTATGTGGTATGGCTTTGTTGAAGAAAATATTGTCACTAGGGATGGGCTTTGAGGTTTCAAAAGTTTATGGGCTTACGAATTGAAGAAGTAAGCTCTCAGCTACTGCTCCTGTCCCATGCTTGCTTGCATGCTGTCATCTTTGCATGTCCTGGAATCTAACTCTCTGAGACGATGGACCCACAGTAAGTGCTCTCTTCTATAATTTGCCTTGGTCCTGGTGTCTCTTCCCAGCAATAGTCAAGCAGCTAAGTAAGATACCTGAGTCTTCACTAACATTTCACAATCATCATGCATGTCTAAGTCAGTGTGCATTTCTAATTTGTTTTGAATAAATTTCACTTAAAGCTAGATGCCAATGCGCCAGTATTATCAGCAACAGCATCTGGGCAGTGTTCAAGCATCAGATGAGAACAAAAATGAGATGTAAATAAGACATATCTATAAAGTCAAAGCCAGTGGCTTCAGTCCTCTAAAGCACATGGGTGAGTGTGCCTTCAGCTACATCTTGCTTTGCCTTCATTAACAAAATGATTATTTCCTTTTATACTTTATTTTTTTTCGCATACAGTAATAGAAGGCTATTTCGTGCTACAAAATTCTAGTAAAGTACTGCCCCCCATTTTTGCAAGAGTCCTGAGCATAAGAAATGCTAAAATTCAAAGGGCAATCAATCAATCGTCAGCAAAATTGCCGCCTCTCTTTAGCTCGAATGCTTCTGTGATTAATGGTCCGGCTGGCAATCACCAGATTCGAAATGAAAAGCAGCGAAGGGCTGACCATAATGTGCAGTCCATTCTATCACTGAGACGAGAGGGGCCCTGTGCTCAATATCTCCCATGTGCTGTTGTGCCTGTGACTTCCGCTGGATTAATCTGAGGGAAAGGTGTGACTTCAATTTCAAGCTCAGAACAGGCAGCCCTAATAACAGAAGTGACTGGCAGCTGGTACTTGCTTTTTCCTGCCTCCGTCTTGTGTTTGAGCATATTAATTTCCAAGGAAACAGAGTGAAATGCAGGAATCAAGCCCCAGACTCTGCCTGGGTGAAGAGCAGTGAACACGCACTGGATGTGCAATGCCTCAATGCAGTGGGCAAAGTGTGCATGAAGCATGTTTTCCTGGCGTGGTTAAGGATGAGAACCACTGATGCTCTGAGCTGAGAGGACCTGGAACGGTCCCCTCCTCAGACTGACAATTGCCCTGATGAAGATGTTGGGCCCTACTTGGTAGGTTGTTGTTTGAGTCATCTAAGATGATCTCTTGGAGTTCTTTGGTTCCTTTTCACATGTTTCCAAGTGTAAATACACTGTCATCCAAAATCCTCCTTTGTGCCTTCTTGTATGTGAGTTTGATTCTGAGCCACAAGTGGATAGTTTAAAGAAAATCATTTTTTCAACCACCTCAGCCCCCCACCCCCACCCCAAAGTCTCAGCAAACCCATGCAAAGCCCCATTCTCAGGCCTGGCTGACACAGTCAAAGCTCATTCCAAACACAGCGTCAGTGAAAGGAAGTGGAAACACCTGGTAGCATTCACAAGCCTAAGGACAATAAGAATTAATTCAAGGGGACACCTGGTGCATGCTCTAAGGAGGTTAAGCACCACCAGAGACACTACATTATAATAGTGTTCTATTTGAAAGTGCAAACAAACTATAAGAGACTTTCATGAAGTAGTTTCTAAATTTCGGTTTTGTTTCACCTTTGATGCTCGTGAATTCGAAAACCAAGTCTAAACACTGGGAGGAAGAAGCAAATTGTCAAAAATGATAAATTCTGGAAATAATGTATCGGTTTCAAGATGAGTATATTTAATATACACATGCACAATTGAGTCATTTCAAGAAAACAAGTTTAGACCTATTTGGCAAAGCTTGGATTTCATTCAGAAACCATAATTTACTGATTATATTTGTCTTCCACAAGGAAAAATTGTCTTAAATATGTATTTAAATATTTATTCAGTTAAAATTAATTGGTTTTATTTATTTAAAAAATTTTAAATACATTTAAGGTATGTCAGATAACTCTTTAGTATATGTTGTCTGTAGAATTATGTTAATATGTCATCATTAGATATGGACCAATTATATAAAGTATAATAGTATTTTGCTATACTTAATTCTTAGATCACAAAAGCAAGTTCTGGGCCACCCAATGTTGAGAGATTATGATAAGTGGGACATATGAGTAGGTCATAATATCTGGGTCACAAACTTTGCTCCATCAAGACCAGCTTTAGACTATTGCTCAAATGGGAAGGTAGATCATAGAGCCTGTGAACTCATTCTGCTGGGATATTACTGAGACCCCCGACAACACTTGGAGCTTATGGTCTGTTTGTTTCTCTCCCATTTGGTAGCTTGCTGTTTGGCTAGGCCTCTTGCTTCATGATGCGATGGAGACATTGCCAGTCAGTCTGCAAGATGCAAAGCCTGAGCTTTCAAATGCAACCACAAGGAGGCTGGAGAGATGCCTCAATGATTAAGAGCACTCACTGACTGCTCTTCCAGAAGTACTGAGTTCAATTCCCAGCAACCACATGGTGGCTCACAACCATCTGTAATGAGATCCAATGCACTCCCTCTTCTGGTCTGTCTGAAGACAGCTACAGTGACTCAAATGCATTAAATAAATCAAATGCAACTGCAGCACACTAGGCAGAGGAAAGCTCATGAATTTGAGGGGAGACGGAGTTGTGAAAAGAGTTGGAGGGAGGAGGGGGGTAAAAGAATGTAACTAATGGGGTTTTATCCATATTTTACCTTGTGAAGGACAGCCATACAATGCTCCACTTGGGTTGAAGAACACAATGTAGGTTCAGCAGCAAGCATTCCCTCCCTGGGATCAAGAAAGACTGTTTATGACATAGTCTAACCAAAATGTGTTTATGGACTAACTTTATATTTTAGGCATACCGTTGGATCATTTTAAAATCAGCACTGTGCATCTTTATGATTTAAGGATATAGAAATAAGTACTATTTCAAGAAAGTGTGTGTACTGAATCTGGAAGATGGGGAGGTTGCAGGCTCCTGCAGAGGTATGGCCAATGAAAGAAGACTCAGGAGGCAGCCACAGAAGGCTGGACAGCATCCCTGATGGAACTGGTGGCTGAGGCAGAATCTCCCGACATGCCTCTGGGTTTGTTAGACACATTTTCCCCTTTTATAAAATAAGGCTGATGGTCAATGGCATGGTTTAATGCAGCAGTTCTCAACCTGAGGGTCGCGACCCCTTGTCACATGGCTCCCGTAAGACCATCAGAAAACACGGATATTTACATTATGATTCATAGCAGTAGTAAAATTACAGTTATGAGGCAGAAATGAAATACCTTTATGGTTGGGGGTTATCATAGCATGAGGCTATGTTAGGCAGATTGAGGAATGCTACCTAGTGGATGGAGGTATTTACCTCAGGACCCGAGCTCAATCCCTGAGACCCACATGGTAGGAGACAACTGACTCCTATAAGCTGTTCTCTGACCTCCACATATGCATTGTTGCACACATGCATGTGCATGTGGGCACATGGGCTCACACACACACATACACTACACACACTACATACACTAAATGAATACAACTAAAATAAGGATAATTACTTTAACTTTTATTATTCTTCATACCCTCTGGATTATTGTGCAAAGATGTACAAAGATAAGTCATTGAAGATGGAGCCCACTCCTGGCGCTGTTACCAGGGCCGAGAACCTGAGGCTAGACAGGACATAGGCCCTTGGAGAGCACCTCCTTCTCTTACTGTGCTAAATGAGCATTTTAGTTGACCAGCTCCTAATGACTTATCATTAGACCCTCATCAGCCAGGCTTCGTTTTGCAGCAGACGGTAATTAACACAGAGGCCCACATCTGGTCAAAGTGTAGATAATACGAGAATAGGGAGTGCTCAGATCTAAATGAGGTGTCTATATCACATCCTGTCCTCCATCACATCCAGGGACCATTGCTGAGGAGAGAGCAGAAAGTTGGTAAGAGCCAGATGTAGTGGATGACTACAAAGAAGCACTTTAGTAGAGTCTCTAGACACAGCTGGGCGAGCTTGCCTATGAACTCATAGAGACTATAACAGCATACATAAAAGATGGCTAAGCTCAAGCCAGACAAAATCCTAGCATGAAGTGGGTGTAGACAGGCACAAAGTCCCACCCCTGACCGGGGAGCTATTGACAACTGATAGCTTTGGGGAGAGGGGGAGTTAGTTCTCTCTAAAGGCATAGCCCTTGATAGCTTAACCACACCCCAGTAGATAGCCCCACATTCAAGAGTACTTCGTCAGCACAAATTTTACTTGGTGGGTTAAAAGAAAACGAGGACCCAAAGTTGAGTCGGTACAGAAGGAGATATTGAGCTGGGGGAGTTGGGGAAGAAGGGTGAATATGATCAGAATATAACGTATGAATTTTTCAAAGAATTAGCAAACATTTTAAAAGAAGAAAGATGCGTGGAATGAAGATCAGGCACCGACATGCTTCTCAGAAATGCAAAATAAAGTGATGGAATGATGTACATATTCTGAAATAAATCAGGATAAATAAGAGCATTAGTACATATAAATTTTTTCTTTACTAGTGCCCATGGCATTTGCATCAGCATCAGTTTGTGATTCTGCATCTGAAGTCCTGCAAATGAAAGGCTTGATGGTGCTCTTGGAAGCTCCCAGAGCCAAGGTTGGAGGTTGGGACACAGCTACACTGTTTCTCTCCCTCCTGCTACTTCCTGTATCAGAAACTTCAGGCATTTAAAGACTAAATCCTAGGTAAAAACAAGGGAGAAATACCACCACCATCATCATCAACAACATCATCATTATTATAATTGAGTTCAAATAAATATAATATATAATATAATTAATAATATATGTAATTAGATATAATATACATATAATAATATATGTATCTTAAGTATGATATACACATAATAAAGTATATGTTGCTACCCTAAGTAGACCAAGCATTATATACACTGTCCATCTTTTGGGTGAGTGAGTAGCCTTGCTGCTGGATCCTCAGTAAGTCACTGCCAGCACATGCTAACCTTGTGTCTAACGACTTCCAGCTGATTTCTGCATTGGTGCTGATAGTGTCCGGTTTTGAACTGGCCCAGGCTGGGTAGGAGCTATCAGCTGGCAGCCCACAGAGTTAGAGAAGGGGGTAACAGGGATTCTGTAGACCCGATCTCTCCGTGCCATCACTAGACATCTTGACATTGTCTTCCTCTAACTTTAGCAGCAGTTAAGTTTTATAACCGGGTCTTTAAAGAGCTGATTGCAATATACTGTATAAACTCAGTGAGTGTGCACACCTCAGACATGTTAATTAAAAGGGCATGCTGATATAAATAAACACATATGCCGCTGCTTATCCACCCTTTAGGGGGTCAGCAGTAGGGAAGTCCTGCTGGCTTCTGTTAATTGTTGTCCAAAAATTTAACAGGAAACTGTCTAATGATCTTGTTTGGCCTTGGCCATCTGGCCCTCTAAGCTCACTTGCCAGTAAACAGTCAATTTCAGAGACACAGAAATGTGTCTTCTGATGAGCCTGGGTTTTAAGTGGCTACCTTGCCACACACACACACAGACACACAAACACACACACACGTGTGCACGGGACAGATTCACCATGATTTACTAGGTTAGCTGTATGCTTAACTTACATGATCTTTTAGATTAAGTCTGATGTCATCAGATTTCAATGTAGCTACAAAAGGAGAGTTTTACATGTTATATAACAGCAGGGACCATTAATATTAGCATATTATACTTCTGGCCACTGACAACTGAAAAACCACTCTGAATTTTTCTATCCGTGACATACATATAACAATGTCATGTTATTGTATGTTACATTCACACACATATACGCACACATATGACAAAAACAAATGAAAAGATGATGTGAATGTGATAGAAAGCAAGGAGGGGTATATGGAAGGCTTTGAAGGAAGAAAGGTGAAAGGGGAAATTTGCAATTGTATGTATTATATATATACTCTCTGAAGATATATTTTTAAAAATGGGTTGTTTAATTTCCACAAGTTGGGGGGGGCTCTTCAGTTTTCCTTAAGTTACTGATTTCAAATCCTATGCCACTGTGTTTCATGGGGTCATTTTTTTTTTTTTTGGTAACTTTTTGAAACAATTGAGACTTGTTCTGCGGCCTGAAATTTGACTGGTTTGGGAGAGTGCTCTACATCGGCCTCACTGGGTAACGGATTCTCTATAACTCCTTGAAGTCTAGCTCCTTATTGTATGCACCAAAAAGCTTCTTGCTTTGTGTTAGCTGCTAAGTTTTATTTATTCTTGAAAGCAGGCTGTTGAAGTCTTCAACTATTACTAGTGAGCTATTTTTATTTGTAAGTCGACCAGTATCTGCTTGAGTGTTGAGCTTCGGTGGAGTCATTGTGTGCAGGGACATTTGCAGTGATGGCATCTTCCAGGCCAGCAGTTCCGACATTGTGGAATGCCTTCTATTACCCTTTTCTAACTTCTGGTCTCTTATGTCGTGTTGATGCTGCTGAGGTAAGGATGCTTTGGTGTCTGTTTCCCCGAATATCCTTATACACGCCTCTCCATCTCTAACAACAGGTACGCGGGTGCGTATTTGGATGCAGAGTCAGTCTCCTGTAGAATCATACACAGGGACTGTTTTTCACCAGTTCAGCATGTCTCTTCTCATCTGAAAGGATTAGTCCACATGGAGTATGTTCGATTTTACTACCCTTTTTCTGTATCTCTCATGTCTCCTCTTCTTCTCTGTCTTCGTTACTTCTCTGTTTTTTTGTGTGTGAATGTGAAAAATAAATTATGCATATGTTACATAATAATGCTTTGTGTGTAGAGATGCTGCCTGCATTTGCACAAATGTTAATGTTCTCTTCATGGGCTGCATATGTGTTTCCACAGATGACTTTTAGGTTCTGTGTACATCCTTGTGCTTATGAACACATGATAACAACCGTATTGATTTGGAGCACACACTGCTTACAAAATCATTGTAAATTCTGAAGAATATATTTTAAAAGGGTCACGGTGGTAAGCTTTCCAAATAATTTTGTTTAGAAAATAGTAAAAAAAAAATCATTGAGGACAATTCTTTGTTACCTTACAGCAAGTATCATAGACCACTAATCAAATTAATTAAAGTTCTTGATTGCTTTTGAATGCTTCTGCATCTTTTGTCATGTCTTGGGCATCAAGGTACAGCAATGGCTAGTGTTCCATGTGCAATCAAGATTAGCCATATTGCTACAGGTCGTCACAAACTCCTCCTGTAAAAAGGAAAAAAGAAATGTTTTCGAACTCAGACATTTTGCTTCAGCAGTGGGGGTAAAGGCAGGAGTTTTGCAACCCCTTTGTAAACGGAAGGCTCTTACTCATCAACCCCAGAACTCACTGGAGAGAGATGGTATCTGCTTGTTTACTCTCTGTTACGTAAAGTTGCGCATGCAGAAGAAGGGGTATGTCTGTTTGCGGTTTTAACATTCAGTATCTCAGTATCTCCAGTGTGAATGGAGGTAGGCGGCTGCCCTCACGCTACCTTGAATGTCTCCCTGGTGACTCACTTCTGTGGTGTACGGGCAAGCCAGAATGTTATTGAGACTAGCTCTGTAGAGCATCTAAAATGTGCCGCTCTAGGTCAAATCTGCATCTCAATGTGATTTTTAAGGATGCTTGAAGGAGGGTGAGTTACACAATCTTCTCTCAGACATCCCACCAGCTGACAAGCCCCTACTGCTCTACGTGCTTGTGGAGACGACAGGATCTGCTCTGACTCAGCAGTCTGCTCCTAATGTGCAGGAGTGACACAATGGGAAACTTAGAGTGTGTTAGTAAGAGATTGGTCCAGTGTGAGACAATCCTTCAGAGTGCAAATGAGAAAGAACCACACTATTATGGACACGGCAGTGCGGATGAGAGGTGGACATTCAATTAATTCAGCCATTAAAGATACAGGGGCAAGCATTCACTTCCACAGCCTCATATCTTAGCCTCTGTCCTGGCTGGTTTTGTGTGTCAACTTGACACCACCTGGAGTTATCACAGAAAAAGGAGCCTCCATGAGATCCAGCTGTAAGGCATTTTCTCAATTAGTGATCAAAGCAGGGAGGGCCCAGCCTATTGCGGGTGATGTCATCCCTAGGCTGGTGGTCCTGGGTTCTATAAGAAAGCAAGCTGAGCAAGCCAAGGGAAGTAGCTGGGTAAATCTCCATGGCCTCTGCATCAGCTCCTGCTTCCTGACCTGCTTGAGTTCCAGTCCTGACTTCCTTTGGAGATGAACAGCAATGTGGAAAGTGTAAGCTGAATAAACCCTTTCCTCTCCAACTTGCTTTTTGGGCGTGATGTTTGTGCAGGAATAGAAACCCTGACTAAGACAGCCTCCAAGTGAATGTCCCTGGAACAATCTGTAATTGTTAATTTTTATGTCAAGTGCTAATTGATAATTTCCTTCTCAGTCACAGCTGCATCCCACCTGGGATTTCCATACCCAAAGCTCCAGCTCCTATGTGCACCCTCTAGGTCTCTACGGCAGGATAACGTTTGTGATGTCCCCTGCATGTTCTTTGCTAACTTAAGAGAGTAAGGTGCCTCATACCTGTGAGTGGGGTAGATGGAACAGCCTTAGATGATACCATGGCGATTATTCTAAAATGAATATAGCTTTTGAAACATACAGGCGAACTCTTTAGCTACAAGTACCTGAGACTGTGTGAGTTTGCTCATTAGCTCAAGTGGAACGCACACAGCCAAGAAGCATTACCTTCTCAGCACTTTCAGTGTTTTTGTCTATTTTAGTCTCCAAATTATTGTTTTGCCTTAGTTTTCAGGCAATACCACTGCTTCACTGATAGGTGTTTTTACATACATTTTAATTATAAATTAAAAGTATAACTTATATACTATTTATAATTTATGCATCATAATATATAATATGTAATATGTAATACGTAATACGTAATATGTAATACGTAATATGTAATATATAACATATAACATATAATGTATAACGTATAACGTATAGCATATAATATATAATATATAACATATAACATATAACATAACATATAACATATAACACATAACACATAACACATAACACATAACATATAACATATACTATATAATATAATTATTATATAATTATATAATTATATAATATGTAATATATAATATAATTATGTTATATTTTCATTGAATTTAAAATAATTTAAAATTACATTATTATATATTTTATCATTTAGTTATATATAAATCACATAAATAAATATATACTAATGTATAATATATACATATAAAATAAAAATATAAAAGTGATATGATATAATTTAACACAAAATAATAAAATGATAATATATCAAATTATATATATTATATATTATTGTTATTCATAGTAAATATACTAAATATAATTTTATGCATTATTATTGATAATACAAATTATAATTTAAATTATAAATATAGCGGCATAAAATTTTCAAGGCTTGGGCAAAATATTTCTTGAGCAAAGAGCGTTGTTTATACCACTCCCACTTTAGAGTCCTTTCCTGGACCTGCCACCCAGAACCCCACCCAGCACAAGTGTGGACTGGCCTCTGGAAAGAGTGATTCCTCTTCTTGCATGGTTTCGAATTTATGAAAGAACATTGCTTTTTGCCAAGTTATGTGGAACCAATAATTCCGCTGATTCCTACCCAGGCACTCTTCCTCCTGCAGCATGGTTTCCAGGGACTTTGTAAATCATAGCTTGGTGTGGAAAACTGTCTGCTGTTTTGAAACTATCTTTATTTAATCCAATAATAGTTGCATAGGCTGTAAAGCTAGTTTTGAAGTTGTTTAAATCCAACGCTTGAAAGTACTTATTTTCTTTTTCCATTGCCATCACTTGTGAAAAATTAGGGGATGACGTGCTAACGAAAGTTGCTCTTGATAGGAGGGTTCTTTCCTCCTGAAAATCACAAAACTCCTCTGTACACTTTGATCAAATGTCTCAACAACAATGTCTCGTGCACGTTTGTTTTGATAATCGGCTATTTTATGTGTAGGAGTGGCTTGCCCTCATATGGCTGCACATCAACTGAATGCAATGCCTGGGGTCGCCAGAAGAGGTCACTGGATGCCCTGGAACGGGAGTTACAGACTAACTCTATGTAGGTGCTTGGAATCTATCCCAGGTCTTCTAGAAGAGCAGCCAGCACCCTTGACCGCTGATTGCTCGCACTGGCTTAACCACACTCTTGTTGCCAACTACAGTTTTAAAAACTGCCTTGGAATTTCTCTCTCTCTTTCTTTCTTTTTTTTCTTCCTCTGCTGCTGAGAACACACGTTGTACCAAGAACAGTGCCTCTCTCGACCCTCAGTTCTTCTGCGTTTTTTCTTGTGCTCCCCCCATCCCTACCTTCCTCAGTTCCTGCCATTTCCAGGATTCAATCAACTTGTGGTCTTTGAATTCATTGCTCTGTCTTTAAACTTACTCTGTTTTATTTCACTCTGCTTAATTTTATATTTAGTACCCTGTGGTTCATTAAAAATAACGCAAAGCATTGCAGACCTCCAACTCTCCTATATAATTCAATTACCTTCTTGAGGATACTTAAGGGAATTAATTTACATTCTTCAATTATCTCTTTCATAAATCTATTTCGCCTGGCATCTGCGGTTCTATTTATTTTCTTTCATGCAGCTTGGTTCTGGGGCTTTCTTTTGTTTGTTTGTTTGTTTTTTAGTTTTTTATACTTCTGTTCTACTTTGTTTTACTTTTTGAGACATTGTCTCACTCAGACCCCACCATCCTCCTGCCTCAGACTCCCAGGCACCGGGATGACAGACTCCTGCCTCAGGACAGGCTAATACTGTGGTCTTTAAATGGCTTTGGTCTGGGCTGGGCTGGGCTGATAAAGATTTCATTCAAAGCTGGGTTGTTTTGAAGCTTTGGGATTGGGTGGAGGGCTTCCGATGCAGCATGGAAACGGTGGGCTACGCCTTTCCCTTACTGTCTTTGAAGCCAGTGCTCCCCAGCTGTGCTCCTCTTTCTTTTGAGGTGGTGATGGAAATTTGGAGCACATGTGCAAATGGCTGTCAGTTATTTTGCCTGTGGATCAGTTTTCAGCACTTTGAACACTGCCATCATTCTATAGCCAGTAGTCTCTTCCCACAGCAAAGCAGCAGAAAGAGCCCCCAGGAACCATTGCCTTTCTCAAATTCTCCAGCCCTGGACTTGGTCATCCTGCTCTGTGCCCCACTTTACCCCAGCATAACAGAAGCCTGATAGTATCTGTGGCCTCATACACATTTCACAGGCCTTCTGTCTTCTGTCTTGACAAGTTCTTTAGCATGGGCTGGGCTTCCTCTGAGCCACCAGTTTTGAGGAAGTGAGCCCTGCCTGAGAAATTCTAAAGTAAATTTTGACTGGTTTTACACCTGCCTTCTCAGTGACTGATAGATGATGAGAGGAAGTTAGGTTATAAAGGTATGGATGCTTCTACAGTACTATTTTTACCACCATACAGCAATAATAATAAGCCTATATGTCATTTATTCAGGGTGCTAGACACTCAGCTGTCTAAGCAAAGCGATGATCCTACCTCATGCAACACGGCAGCGCCAGAGAAAATCCACCAGACACAGACAAATGCTCAGGGACACCCAGGAACTTTGCGACGCCCCTTGCAGATCTGAAATGACTTGGCCAGAGATCAGGGATGTGTTTACTAAAGCAAACATTTAAAACAAGTAGTAAATAATTCTAAGAGCAGGTTTATAAATATAATTCTAGGTGAATGCAGGGTTAGCTCAGTGGATAAGAGCACTTGCTGTTCAATCATGAGAGCCAGAGTTCAGATGCTATCGTTCATGGTAAAAGAGGACCACTGTGATCTCAGTGCACAGAGTGGGGGGGGGTGTGCACATGAGCATGTACACACACACACACACACATAGACACACATACACAGACACACACACAGAGACACACACAGACTTACATATACAGCCACACACACAGACATACACACAGACACAAAGACACACCCACCCACACACAGACAGAGACACAGATACACACAGACAGAGACACACACAGACACACACAGACACACACAGACACAGACACACACACACATGGATATGTCACAGATGACATTTGTATGTATCAAACACACAAAAATAAAACAAGTAACAGAATAAAACATATTTTAATAAAGAGAAAGATGATGTGAAAGTTCAGCTAAATGCTTAAAATCTAGTGTTTAAGAATGGAAATCTATTTCTTAATTTTTTGAGAATTTATATGCACACATACAATAAAATATGATTCTATTCACCTCATATTTCCCCTGCCATCTCCATTCATGTCTCCAATGATATGACTCTTCCCAAATTTAAATGGTTTTTTTTTGTTTTGTTTTTTTTTTACCTATTGAATCTAGTTAGTCTTGCTCATATGTGCATGGAGCAAGGGAAATCATATGCACAAAAAAAAGAAAGATTCTCCTTTCTAATAACTAATCACTGCTAATAGCTTCTCAGGAGGGGGTGGGGCCCAGAGATCATCTTGCCTTGATAGTGTGCAGATAGCCATCGCTGCTGGTGGGGTCCCTGACTGTGATAGGCACATCATGACCAGAAGACCTCATACCACTCTTCCCCATCCTCTGGCACTCACGCTCTTTCTGTCTGGTCTTCTCTGTTGTTCCCAGAGCCTTGGTGGAGCCTTGGTGGTGGTGGTGGGGTTAACATCAATGTCCACTGACAGCGGAACTCTCAGTCTATGTCCTCCCAAGCCACAGGATTGACTGGGATTACAGTAACATGTGTGACATTATCTCCCATGAAGCAGGTCTCAAATCCCACCAGAAAGCAGTTGCTATCCCATAATAGTTATGACACTCTTGGGCAGTAGGCACATCTTCTCTGACAGCTCAGTGTTGCAGCATGCAGAGCCCAGCACTTGGTTAGACTGCTGATGTGATTTGTCTGCCAGAGGCCTGCACAGCACCTTCTGAGACTATGAAAGCTCGCCAGAAGGATGGATGTTTTCTGGTCAGCTTGGGTTTGATTTCTTTGTGTCCTGTAGCCAAAATGTGTGTGCCTACAGCACTAGGCTCTTGCCATGTATTTAGGGTTGTTAGCCAAAGGCAATGGCCTGTGTCAATTTTAAAGTCCACTGGGGCCTCTCTGGCCAATAACTCACAGGGAGGTAAATTACTCTCTGTAGTGTGATTTTCATTTAATAACCCGTGTTTCCTGTGAAGGGCATTGCACTGGCTGATTTTGTGTGTCAACTTGACGCAAGCTGGAGTTATCACAGAGAAAGGAGCCTCCCTTGAGGAAATGCCTCCATGTGATCCAGCTGGAAGGCATTTTTCTCAATTAGTGATCAAGGTGGGAGAGCCCAGCCCATTGTAGTGGTGCCATCCTTAGGCTGGTAGTACTGGGCTGTATAAGAAAGCAAGCTGAACAAGCCAGAAGAAGCAACTCTCACATTAACATGGACACTAATCAGGCCAGCCTTGCAAAGCACACTCAGCTGTATCATTGAGGGACAGCACTGAGAATGGATGGCTGTATGGCCCAACTTGTTCTTCAATGCCATGCAGAAGTGCATACAGTACAGTTGTTTACACACACACACACACACACACACACACACACACACATCCACATTCACAAATAACAAAATAACAAATGTGATAACTACTCATTGTATAAAATTGTTAGGAGAGTATTGAGAAAATAGTCATTTTTCATTCTTACTAGTAAAAATAATGTTTACCATTTAGTATTTCATCTTCTAATCTTCTATATCCATCTATCATCTCTATCTATCATCTATCTATCATCTATCTATCTATCAATCATCTATCATCTATCTATCTATCTATCTATCTATCTATCTATCTATCATCTACCTACCTATCTTTTTATCTATTTATCTATCTATCATCTACCAATAAAGATATCTATGTTTATCTATGTATATGTTTGTCTATATATCCCTCTATATGTCTCTCTCTATGGATATACATACACATATAGACACACACACACACACACACACACACACACACACACATATATATGATAGGCAAGACTAGAAGTAGAAATGCTAAATGGCAAAATTTACTTTTTTTCTGCTAGCAATAAAAATGATTATTTTCTTCATACTCTCCTAAAAATGTTCTACAATGAGTTGTTATCACATTTATTATTGAAAAATAGTATTTTAAACAGAAAGAACACCAGCTACCCTATAATCATCCTTTCTGATTTTTATGAGCTGTCAGAGATTGCTTGCTAACTGCTTCTAAACTTGATATTCTTTCTTTTACTAGGGTTAGCATTTAAAATGAATTATATCAATAATGTGGATATTAATTTGTTGTAAAGTACAGAAGAGGGTGCTCCTGGATTGAAAAACTTCACAGCAAGGAGAACAAGAAACCAGGAATTCCCTGGTATGTGATAACCATGGCTCATATTTGGTCAATCGGTTAGGTTGCCCAGCAGAGCTACATGGCAAGACCTTATTGCTAAAGGCACCTTGTGTGCTAATTTCAAGATACACAGAAATCAAACTGGACCTTAGCAGGGAATGTCCTCCCTGCTGGCTGGTTTCCATGGTAATGGAATGTTCTATGAAAACCACTGGAGTAGAAAAGGCATCAACATGTATTGATCCTGTTTGCTACACAAATGAACTGCTAACCAAGCTGTGTCCATTGTTGCAACAGTGGTACAAGTGTTACGGGAATAACCAACTGCTTTCTGATTGTATTTGAGGCTTAGTGTTGCCATGCAAAGTCTGAGACACAGAAGGTCATAGGCCCTAAAGGGAAAGCTACTGCTGTGGTTTTGCTAAATGGATGTGTTGTATCTATCAAACTTCCTCTTAAATATTTATATTCATGTTTATAAATTAATGCAGCTTTGGCCAGACAAACAATGGGCACTGGTTGTTGCAGTTACTCAGAACTGGTAAAGATGCCAGGAAGAAGCCACCACTGAGTATTCAGTTCTGAATGGGACATCTACTGCTTCAAGGGTCAAGGATCATCCTTGAAGAAGGGTTAGGAAAGAACGTGAGAACCATTGCACTCATGATCTTAACAGCAGCAGTGATTAGCTGCACCAGACAGGTGCAAGATTGGGCCCATCAACATTTCAGCCATGAATGGGAAGTGGCTTACATCATTCCAAGTTAGTTTTCTCTGTGTGTGTCTCTGTGTCTCTCTGACTCTGTCTCTCTCTCTGCCTCACGCATATGGATCAGATGTAAGCTCTCAGCTACTTACCCAGAACTTTCCCTCCCTGTGTTTTTTGCCATGCTGTCCACTAAGATGATCACGTTAGTCATAGCCCTCTAAAACTATAAGCAAGCCTCCAATTAAATGCTTTCTTTTATAAGTCATTTTGGTCATGGTGTCTCTTCACAGCAACAGAATAGTAAGTATCACACCATCCTTCAAGAACTTTGACTTCTCACTGAAAAGAGTTGGTGACATGGAGAAAAAGATGTTATGTGATTGCTCCAATGAAACTCCGATCTCTTACCTTTTAACTTGGTTCATAATCGTGAAAGATGTGTGCCTTCAATCACCGTGCAGACTTGGATGGAGTCTGACAGTTTGAACTGATGCTGTACACAGGGCTCAAAATGGATCCTGAAATTTTGGACATTGGTGTTCATACATAACTTTCTGGAGACAGTCTACCTCTAGGACAAATGGGTACTCAGAACCCAAGGAGCCCCAGTAAGGGAACGATCTTCTGCGCCCCTCCCATATCCAAATTGATCTTTACTTATTAAATAAAGCAATGTTTATGCTGTTTCAAGAGAGAATGTCACTTTCGAGCTGTCTTGTTTCCTTTGTCAGTACTTTTACACGATAAAATTCTCTATCTCCATGTCTCCCTTGGGCGGTCTAAAGGTCTACAAATGTAGAGAGGAGAGAGCAATAAAGAAACAAAGTGGTGTAAACCAAGTACAAGAAACATGCAAGGAATGTGAAGTGGTGTAAACCAAGAAGAAGAAACATGTAAGAAATGCCAGTGGTGTACACACAGAAGCACACAAGTGCACAGCAGAAGGGGTGTGGATCCCATGGAAGAAATAATCCAAGGACAGTGTTCAGTGTCATCTCAAGACTCAGAACGGAACCAGGGGGAAGAGAACATAGGACAGAAAATAAGGTGAGATTGCTGGACACTTCTAACATTTCTCTTTAATTAAAATTCATTTTCTTAACTCGAAAAACAGCGCATTACCAAAAAAAAAAAAAATCTCAAAAAAAACTCCATGTAAATATAGTTACTGTGAAACACTCATGTGTCTGTTTTCTACACTCTGCCACCGTATGATAGCATACTGAGTTATATACACCTGTATTTCTAACCCTCTCTCTGTAGTTGGATGTTACATTACTAGCTGCCATGGTTCATTCTCATTGCCAACTGATGGGCTTTGGTGTCACTGGAGAATCTGGGTGTCTGTGACTCCTGAGAGGCTGACTGGTGTGGGCCGCGCCATCCTGTGGACTGCCATCCCAGGCAGAACAGGAAGGCGACAGGGAGCTGCACACCAGCATTCACATCTCTCTCTACTTCCTGACTGCACACAACAGGACCAGCTGCCTCGTGTTTCTGCTGCTGGGCCCTTCTACCTAGGTGGATGGACCCCTTTAAGCATAGCCTGTGGAGTGGCTGCTACCACTCTAGTCTGCTTTGTTTCTCCTGCTTGGTCCTTCCCCTCCCCCGTTTTCTGTAAGTATATGGATTACTTTAAAGATTAGAAAATTTAAATATTAGCTGACTGTAGCAGTGTTTGCCTTTAACATCTGTTCTTGGGAAGCTGAGGTAGGACAACACGGTTTCCCAGCCAGTCAGGGACTCGTGGTAAGTTTCTGGATATCCATAGCTACAGAGTAAAGACTTTTTTTCTAAAAAAAAAAAAAAAAAAAAAAAAAAAAAGAATATTCTAAAGGCTATGTCATATTCATAATTATGACGCAGCCCTAAGCATTCATTTGACATTCAATGTATAGTTAATGAATCAATGATTTTGTAAATGAATAAATTTTCATTGAGAGAAACATTTCTAAGGAAAAATATGTAATTTTTCATCTCACATTATGCCACATGTTCTGATATCGTGCCTTGAAAAGCTTGTACACTGTATGAGAACTGCATGGTGCCTGCCCTGCTGTCTGCTGTGGTGGTCCTCTCCATTCTCTTCGGGTTTTAATGGTTTTGCAAAATGGAACTGCAGTGGGATGCAGATGGCAATCTAATAACCTTGAGGGAATCCAAAGTGTGGCAAGAAAGAGAAGTGGGCTGTGCAAATTCTGTTTACTATAGGTAAAGGATGTAATGTACTGGGGTTGCCTTGGAGGGTAAAACATCTGCAAACACTAAGAACTGAGTTCAGAATCCTAGAACCCAAGAGGAAGGTGATCATGGTGTCTCCAGCCTGTAAGCCCAGTTCCTGGGAACAGAGGGAGACAAACAGACGCAGTCAAATCTTAGGGTCTTGTTGGTCAGTCAGTGTAGCCAAAACAAAACCACCATATCACCAAAGAACTCCCAAACAGCTTAAGGTTCAGTCAGAGACCCTATACACAGTCACACATACACAGACACAAATGCAAATTTGAAACAAAAAGTGCTAGGGAGGAAAAAGAAGCAGCTATGGTTTGAGGGAAATATCGTGTTTCTTGTCCAGTGTTAGCAGAGACGGACTGTGCCCATCACACCAGAGTTAAAGTCATTTGAACTGGGTCAAAGTTCAGTGAGGCTTCTCTCTAAGGTCTAGCCTCATCAAATGTCTGAACAGAATTGGGAAATATCTTGAAGACCACATGCAGTGTTGTTTGTTTGAATAATCTGGAAAGGAGTAACATAGAGCATGTCACCTTCACATCTGGACAGTTACCACTCACCACCATCATTTATTAATTTTACTTTTTTTGCCAGGATATGTCTGACATTCACCTTGACTTACAAAGTTAATCGTTACAACCCGTGGACAGCAAACGGGAGAATATCTACACAGCATAGGGTTGTGGTTGTAAATGTGGCCAGCATTTTTAGGCCTTTTAAACAATCAGAAGAGAAAAAAATGTACCAACACACACAAACAACACAGACAATGTGTTAAAAATAATTTTAAGAAACCACCCAAACAGAAAGAAGACTAACATAAAACACAAACACAAATCCAAGAACAGCCGCTTTTATCACATCCAGACACCAATTATTTTAAGCCATCTATTGAAAGAAAACCATGCCCAGATGGGATCAAAACACAAAGCACAGCTGCTTAAGTAAGCCATAAAGCAAACTGACTCAGAGAGATCAGGTGGGCGGAGCTTGCCAAGTACAGAAGGAAGCCAAATCCGCGCGTGCGTGCATGCATGCGTGTGTGTGTGTGTGTGTGTGTGTGTGTGTGTGTGTGTGTGTGTGTGTGTGTGTGTGCGTGTGCGTGCGTGCGTGTGTGTGTGTGTGTGTGTGTGTGTGTGTGTGTGTGTATGTGTGTGAAGTTCAGCTATTTAGCTCAGAAGCCCAGACACCAAAGGGGGGGCAAATACTGAGAACTGTATGCTTTCCAGCCCGACTTACAAATTATACTTATGCACCAGAGACACGCCATGGATGTCAGCAGCTTCTGCCCAGTGACTGCCCATTCATGCTGCCTGTTCTCCACTTCCAGGGAGATCCGGATTTCTTCACGTGTTAAGCCCCGCCCAACATGAGTCACGTGCCCATAAAATGTCAGAAGGATGTGAGGTCATGGGATGCAGCTATGCCCGTTTCTTGAGGGCAGTACAGCGGCTGTTCTGTGTCTCTGCCTCCATTCTCGAGAGAAGAGGAATGTGCAAACCTGCTTGGCCCGGGATGCCAGGCAAGATAATCTGGCAGCACACCGGTCTTTCACTGTCATCCATGGAAATTTCATAAATGCAATCCTCCATGAAAAATTAAGTTATACGAAGTCATGATGAAGTCTATTACAGTAAGACAAAGTAGGTCACCTTCGGTGGGTCATTGACTGGTTATGATTCTGCTCTTTCCGGTATCTTCCTACAACTGAGACCTGACACATTGGTGGGGCAGAGAACTAGCTGAAGAGGGATTAGTGTGCGTCTATCTGTTCCACTTCCACTGTCACTCACAGCGTGTCACAATCCTGATGCCATCGTGGAGATATTTACACCAAGGAGTTGGCATCTATTACAACCATAGGGTTGCTTAATTTTTCTCCCCGAAAGCTGATTTTCAAACATTAGATAATAGTCGGTTATTATTCTGTTCAATGGAAACCTTTTGCTGACCAGATTAGGCTAAGAAGAGTATTATCATCAAAATCACCAGAATGAAAACTCGATTCTCTAAGAGACCCTTGATCCTTAAGTAAAACCATCTAACGGTCATTTTCCCCTCTGTGACATATTGTCAGATCTCAGATGTATACATACATTAATAGGGACTAGCTGTGAGGAAAGCTCAAACAAACATTTTTAAAGTGGTTCTATGACCCTTGACCCGACTTGTCACAGTACTACATTTACTTTTTCTAAATGTGCTCACTTCAATTCAATGGCAGGTTAACTGTCTGGGCGCATGCTGTTCTAGAGCTGCTCGGTGCCCAGTCTCCTAAGAAGTGCTGTTCTTTAGGAACCAGACGTTAGAGCAGCATAAAAGGCCATTCAGGGGAAAGCTGCTACCTCCAAGCCAAGAGGATGGGCTCTCTGGGTGAGCACATGCCTTGTCTGGTTCACTAAGAGTCAACATGGTTCTGCAGGTTAATTCCCCAGCCAAGGGACCGCCCCTTAGAAAGGTATATTAACCAGAAGCTATGCTAAAGAGATTGGGGGAGCCTTTCCCTTAATGAGACAATGGGCTTTTCCTTCATAGAACAGCACTTCCCTGGCACAGCCCTACAAGCCCCCACAGGGTTCAATTAGGTCAGGCCTCCTTCCTGAACCATATTGTCCCCCTTTGTTTCTTTCTTTCTGATGTTGCACAGGGCCTAAGTCTGTTTTCTATCTGGCATGGTAGGTTTCCTTTCTTTTCTCTAAAGTTCCCCTCCTTATTATGTAGCTGCTTGTCTGCCAGGTGACTGAGCTCTGTGTCAACTGCATTTAAATGATGTGACTTCTCCCTTCTCTCTTCTACTCCGGACAGCTGCTATGATTCGACGTTTGATTTCCTTTGCGCTTTTCTTTTAAACACTAATAAAGTTGTCCTCAAGCTAAAAAAAAAAATAGGAGAATGAACAAAATTGTATACCTACATTTCATTATATTACAAGATGGCACACACCTTTAATCCCACTACTTGGGAGGCAGAGGCAGGTGGATTTCTGAGTTCGAGGCCAGCCTGGTCTACAGAGTGAGTTCCAGGACAGCTGGGGTTACACAGAGAAACCCTGTCTCAAAAAACCAAAAAACCAAAAACCAAAAGAACTGTAACGTTAATTTTTATTTCTTTCTACACTTTATTGTTTTTTTAAATATTCGTTTTATCATTTTTAATTAAGAATTGATGTGTCTGTGTGGGGGGGTATGAACATGGGAGTGTAATGTCCCCAGAGGCAAGGGGCATCAGATCCCCCGAGAACTGAAGTCACAGGCAGTTCCGAGCTTCCTAACCGTGAGTGGATACTAGGAGTCAAATTCAGGTTCCCTGCAAGAGCCCGGCGTGCTCTTAACCGTGGATATAACTCTCTCGTCTTATTCTTTTGGTTATTAAATAAAAACCTTATTTTTCCCAGTCCACATATAGAAACAACATTGGGGCTGTAGATGGATGAGCCATGACCTCTGACCTCAGAAAAGCCAAACTCCAGTTCATGCAGACACCAAGTGGGGTGATGTGAATGGCGAGTGGCCTGTGGTGCGCACGCGCAGCGTTGAGGGTGCCGCAGCCTCGCACCCTCTCTTCCGTCTGTCTTTTACTTCTTCCCTCTCTTCCCTCGCTCTTCCCTCGCTCTGGTGTTTGTAATACTCCCGGTGAGCAAGTCCATCTGAAGTGTACTTTGTTATCCTCCTTCAGTGACTTCACAGGGCGCTGGGAAAACAAAGCCAATTTTAGCATCAAAGGATATTTTCAAGTATTTTTCTCCACTAAGCAAGCTGTAAGAATCTTCAGCTGTTGTGTTGCCATGGTGAATGGAGTTGAAGCGATATTTCTAGTCAGAAATGAAAATCTATAAGGCAAATGCTAATATGGAATAAGCTCTCAGCGTCGGGCTCAGTGCACTGGGTCTAATCGATGACTCTGCCTTCTCTGCACACACAGGAAAAAAAAAAGCGAGCCTGGAGGACAGAGGTTGCTTGGTTTCTCTTCCTGTGAGCCTCTTTTCAATAAAGGAATACATTAGACCTTTTAAAGAATGCACTTAAAGCGTAAATTTGAGATAAAAATCAGCATACACATAGAACTCCATTTTCTGTGAAGTTTATAAAAAAGTTAACTTTAAAGATGGAAATGTAATAAAAAGAAAAATGTCACTACAGTGCTACTGTGACACGGGCCAAGCTTCAGCGAAGCACAGGTAGATCGGACTGTAGGCACCCGGGAAGGACATCAAGTAAGGTGATGTAAAGGGAGAGTGCCCTGTGGTGCGCACGCGCGGCTCGAGGGTGGCGCTGTCTTGCACCCAGGAAGGACAAAGGTTCAAAGAGCGGTGAACATGGAAGAAATGTGGATACTGTATTGAGACATAGACGCTCTAGTGACTCCAAGGGAAAGAAGTCAAGAGTGCCAGCAGGAAATGAGGCTCAGGGGGTGGAGGGCATTTGCAAGAGGCCTTCATTTGGTTTGCAGTTCTGTCTTCTTAGTGGTGCCTTTCCTAATCAAGCTCTCAACAGTAATGAAGCCAACCGAGCAGGTTCCCCTCTTTCCACCATTGTCTCCTGCCCTGTCTCACGGACCTTTGTCTCTCCATGGTCCTAGGTGTCTTGTGACGGCTGCCTGTAGGGAGCTCCATGTTTAGACCTAATATTTAAGTGTGTGGTCACCTCACGTTTTTAAGAGGTGTAAATTAAAAGTGTACACGCTTTCACAAGTGGAGACCATGGTTCCACACCATCTGTTTGGGTGGCTCTTCTGCTGCTATAGTTCATTGGGAAGTTTTTCCTGAGTGTCAGTCCTCAGCTTCTAATCTGACCAGAGTGAGCGCTGCTATGCAGGCTGGTTCCTAAGAAAACACAAAGTCCGACGTTTCTGCCTTTTTTTTTTTCTCCCCATTTCTGTCTTTTTAATCACCATTATCTTAATTGTATACTGTGTTTGCTTATTGGGACTGCCTCACAGCAAAGGACCCATGTAGACCAGTGACTTAGATGGTAGAAATTTATCTTCTCATATTTATGGAGTTTTATCTTCATCCTTGATGAAGGGTGGAATTATACATATTACAAAGAATTGCTTTAAAATATGAAAGCCATGGGGAGCTGATGCAGAGGCTCTGGGGGGATCCTGCTTACTGGCTGGATCCTTGCGGCTTGCCTAACCTACTTTCTTATAGAACCCAGGACTATTGCCCCACGAATGGCCCCACCCACAGTGGGCTGGGCCTTCCAAATCAATCACTAAGAAAATGCCCATAACTGGTTATGGAGGACCCATAAGATCCTTATGGTTCAAGTGAGGTTCCTTCCTTTCAGATAACTCTAGCCTGTGTCAAGTTGACATCAAATTAGCCAGCATACCATGCTTCCACATTACCAAGTCTAATGTAAAAACTCCCCTTAAACAAGTATGCATGTGTGTGTGTGTGTGTGTGTGTGTGTGTGTGTGTGTGTGTACGCGCAGACAGGACAGTGATGCATTTATAGACTTGTTATTAAAAGCTAAGTATGGAACACCTTAGTTGCAGGCTTCTCCGTGACGCAGAGCCCTGCACCAGAGCAGATGTTTCACTAAAAGTATATCTGGAGGCCCAGGTGCTGATGGCTGCCAGTTCCTCTCAGAACATTTTCTGTCTTAGCCATGAATCACGGCCCACGTGTGTGCTTCCAAGTTATTGGATGCTGGGGCAGACAAAACCTTCAGTGTATAATTTCAACTGTGTGGTAGCAGAATTCTTATCATATCCAACTCAATAGTTAACTAAATATTCTCTGCTGATGGGACACATGTCCTTTAAAATCTCTACCCATTCTCTTGAGACATGGCTAAAGGGGTTCCACCTTCCAGGCATTGCCGAGTTGGGTATATTTTATGTCTCACCCATTGATCCACGCTTATCTTTGACAATTCCCTTTCCCTAGCTGAATAGTGAGATGCTGCTCACTGCATGGATGAGTACAAAGGGATGCAAGGAAAACAAAAACAAAACAAAACAAAACAAAACAGAAATTAAGCAGTATTGGGCCAATGATAAGAAATTTCCTCATGAATATTGTAAGTGGTTGTTTTTTCAATGAAAGTAAAATGTTGAATCCGGAACAAACCTTTCATGAAATTACAGCTGCCTGCCTCTGGTGTTCACCTGAACCACAGAGAAAGAAGTCACGCGCACCGTGCAGAATGGCGTGCGTGATGTGATTGAAACTCACGCTTACAGTCTTCTGCTTTCTTTTCTTTTTAAATCCTCCCAGGCGATCCCCTTGCCCTCAACTGTGATTTCCTCCCACTTTCATGAGTTCTCTTTTAAAACCTAAGTCATTGCACCATTGATGTTACTCTGTCATGCTTGCAGACAGGAGTCTAGTGTGGCTGTCCTCTGAGAGGCTCCACCCAGCAGCTGACTCAGACAGATGCAGAAACCCACAGACAGACAGTGGACAAGCTTGGGGACTCTTATAGAGAAATAGGTGGAAGGATTGTGGGCCCCAAAGGGGATGGAACTCCACAGGAAGACCAACAGAATCAACTAACATGGACCCTTGGGGCTCTCAGAGACTGAACCACCAACCAAAGAGCATACATGGGCTGGACCTAGGCTTCCCCACACATATGTAGCAGGTGTGCAGCTTGGTTTTCATGTGTGTCCTGAACAACTGGAGCAGGAGCTATCCCTAAAGCTGTTGCCTGTATGTGGGATATGATCTTCTAGCTGGGCTGCCTTGTCTTGGCCTCAGTGGAAGAGGATGTGCCTAGCCCCACAGAGACTTGATGTTCCAGAGCAAGGAGATACCCAAGGGGGGGCCACCCTCTCAGAGGAGAAGGGGAGAGAGGATGGGGAAGAAATGTAGGAGGGGGTGACTTGAAGGGGGGCAGTGAGCAGGATGCAACATAAGTAAATAAAAGAATAAGTTCATTAATTAAAATGTTTAAAAATAACTCATTGACTCTGTTTAATTTTGCCTATATATAAGTGGGTGTAGGGGCCACCTATTGGGTCACGGGTAACTTGTCGGGGGCTGAATCCTTAAATAAAGCTAATTCTGACCCCCTCCCCAGCAGCTGTCCATTGCCAATGGCTTCCAGCTAAGGGTGGTACTTCATGGCCACTTCCTTACACCATTCTGATTTTGCCTGGCTTGATCTTGCACAGGATATTTTCCGTGCTATCACAAGTGTTGTGCTTCATACGTGCACCTGACCTAGTGTAACAAGGAACTGCTATTTTGCTGTGGCTATTTTCCACTTTTGTGTCTTACAGTCCTACCACCCAACCTTCACATGAAATCTCGATGTCCAGCATTTCTGGCTAAAGTTTATAGATTGATGTTTAAGAAAGCCTGAAAATGTAGTGTTTTGAGGCATATAAAGGCTGTATGCTGTGCACTGGATACCTTCAGCTATGTCTGCATTAGGGAGAGGCTATGAATCTATTGTTTCAGTGAAAAAAACTGTACATGAATGTAGCCCCAGGTAGGGAGTCAACAGTTTACAATGAAGCAGATCAGCCAAATGGTTTGGAGTTTGAAGTAGAGTCGCTCAGAATTTCCAGGGAAAAATGAACAGAGGAACCTCGGAGAACTATTTGTCCCCAATTAAACAAGCACATTTAACTATCAGTACCAGCACTGAGTGTCTAATAAGAATGAGGCATACTGCTTGAGAAGAGGACTAGACAGCATCCAGGTTTCTCTTGTTAGGAAAATCACATGAGACAGGAAAGCCTGCTCCTAAAATGAGCTCGGGAAAACCTGGTTTGAATAATAAATTCAGTTTTCTGAGACACTCTGATAGACTGGAACGCTGTGGCTACTTTGGAGTCTGGGGCACACTTGTAGGCATCTAAAACCTGGTTATTATATATTATCAAAAGCTATGATTATCTAATATTAGATTATGTGCTGTTGTTGTATATTGTGTTCTACATTTCCCAGGTTCTTAGACCTCGTTGCTTCCGAAAGCCCCTTTCACAGTCTGAGGCCTCGGAGAGCGCTCCCTCGTGGAGCTAAATGGAAACAGCACACTAGCAGGTTAGGTCAGGAGACACATGACCGCGTTAAAGAATTTCTGTCTACTTTCCTCTTACTCTTTTGCCCAGGAGAATGACAGGACCTCAGCACTAGGATGCAATGCAGGCATATTTGTAAGGGCAATTGTTCTTTCTGATGTGTCTTGTGAAGGCAACGAGTGTTTGAAGGTCAAGGGGGAGAATTTGGCAGCTAAGCGGTGGGATTTCAGAGTGAGGCTCCGCAGACACTCAGCCTGTTAAAGGTGCCGGAGTTTTCTCTCAGAGTCCTACCCTTTCCTCACTTTACATAAAGAACATGGCGGAGAAGGTGATGAAATATTAACAAGCAAGCAAGTGCCAGATCTGTGTAATAACAAAGCACCCTACAAAGACAACACCGCGTGTCGTGAGCCAGCTTTATTCCTATGAAGAAATGAGTAGACGTAGGAGAAGCCAGCTCAGGAAGAACAGAGGCTTAGACATAGGCATCTGGTAAAGAGGACATTTGCTATTAGAGAGCTCTGTGGTATGATCTTTAGAAAACACTCAGGGTCTCTAGATATATTCGAAGCCTTCCCGAGCAGGATGGAAAAGTTTCGTCTAAATCACAAAAAGAATATGGGAAGGGTCAGGGATAGGTTAGAGATGGTATGTCGAAAGTGAGTACTCTCTCTTCCTGTGTGTGTGCGTACATGTGCATGTGCGTGTGCGTGTGCGTGTGTGTGCATATGTGTGTGGGGCATGTTTTGCACATGGTTATTCATACCCTCATATTTCTGTGTGGAAACCAGAGGAGGAAATCGGCTGTCTTGTTCCAACTCTGCCCTGAGATATTCTCTTACTGAGTCAGGAGCTAGGATGATGACCAGCAGAATTCAGTGGTCCTCCTACCCCCATTTGGCTTCTTAGTACTGGCTTTGCAGTAGCACACATACACACCCTGGCCTATTTTTATAAATATTTGCTGAGATTTTGAACTTAGTCCCTATGTATGTACCGTAGGTGCTCATATGCACTGAGCTGTCTTCCCTGCACAAATAACTTAATTTTTAGAAATCAGGTAACATTTTGGTGAGAAGTATAGTTTATTTTGGCCCAGAATAATATTCAGTGGAGTTGGGTTTACAAGTGTCAGCCACAGAAACACACTGAATTGCATGTCCCAGGTGATATAGTGAGTCCCCTTTCTTTCTTTCTTTGTTTCTTTTTAAACATTTATTTATTTATTTATTTATTTATTTATTTACTTATTCACTTTACAACCCAACATCAGCCCTTGCTCTCCTCCCAGTACCACCACAGGCAAGCCATTCCCCCGTTCCACCTTCCCCTTCTCTTCTGAGGTGAGGCCCCCTCTCTGGGTGTCACTCCTCCCACTAACATGCCCACTCCCAACATCACCCCCACCCCCGCATATCCAGTCACTGCACAGCTAGGTGCATCCTCTCCCACTGAGGCCAGGCAAGGTGACTCAGTTAGGGGAACAGGATCTACAGGCAGGCAACAGGCTCAGTGACAGCCCCCACTCCAGTTGGGGGACCCATATGATGAAGACCAAGCTGCACATCTGCTACATATGTGCAGGGGCCTAGGTCCTGCCCATGCTTATAATCTGGTTGGTGATTCCATCTCTGGGAGCCCTGAAGGGTCCAGGTTAGTTGACTCTTTATGTTTTCCTGTAGAGTCCCTATCCTCTTTGGGGCTTTCAATCTTTCCCCCAACTCTTCCATAAGACTCCCTGAACTCCATGTAATGTTTGGGTGTGAGTCTCTGCATCTCTTTCCACTGGCTGTTGAGTGGAGTGTCTCAAAGGACAACTATGCTAGTTTCCTATTGTAAGCGCAACAAAGCATCACTAATAGTGTCAGGGATTGGTTCTTCCCAGTGCAATGGGTCTCAATGTGGGGTAGTCACTGGTTTGCCATTACCTCTGTCTGTGCTCTATCTTTGTCCCTGTACATCTTGGAGGCAGGACACATTTTAGGTTGAAAGTTTTGTGGGTGGGTTGCTGTCCTTATCCTTCCATTTGGAGTCTTGCCTGGTTACAGGAGGTGGACACTTCAGGATCCACACCCCTCCCCCTCCCCGTTCTAGATTCCTCTGTTGTGAATTCTCTGTTTAGCTCTGTATCCCATTTTTAAAATTGGATCGTTTGGATTGTTGGTGTCTAACATGTTGAATTCTTCATATATTTATTTTAGTTACTAGCCCTCTGTCAGATTTAGAGTTACTGAAGATCTTTTCCCAATCTGTAGGTTGTCATTTTGTCCTAATGATGGTGTCCTTTGACTTACAGAATCTTTTTAGTTTCGTAAGTTCTCATCTATTAATTTTTGACCTTAGTGTCTGACCCATTGGTGTTCTGCTCAGAAAGCTGTCTCCTGTGCTGATGAGATCTCACACCGGCAAATGTTTCATCAACATCGCTTGTCCATGAAACTCAATGTCACTGTGGCTCCCTGTGTGCATGCTTCCAGTTCAGGTGGGAATGGACTAACATTCCTCTCAGGACATCTGCCTCTTTGTATCATCTCTCAGTGGTGATGAAAGCGAGGCAGAGATGGGAGATGCAGCAGTGCATCTGATATGATGCCGGTCTGCAGTCGCCAAGCCTGGGATTCCTCCCCTCCTTCCACTCGAGAAGGATCTCAAGGGACTCCCTCCTGCTCACCTCACAGCTCACGACGTAGGCCAGATTCTGTGTGAACCGCTGCTGGTGACAGCACAATGCTTGGTTGACAGTCACACCTGGGCCTGTTTAATCCAGGTAACTGCTAGTCGGGGCTGACCTCTGGGCTCATGGCTTCTCCCTGGCATCATCATGATTATTTCTTCTTTAGGTTCTACCTTTTACTAGAGCCAACCAGACTGTGTGTGTGTGTGTGTGTGTGTGTGTGTGTTTAATTTGCAGGTGGTAATCAAAACATGACAAGATTTTTATCCACTTTGTCACATATTATAAATGGTTTTGTATTCCTGAAGTAATGCTAAATCCTACTTTGGTCACGATTATATAAAAATATAGCAGCAGTGCATTTTCTAAAAACTCACATAGATTTTGTTTGCATCTTTATACATGAGATTTACTGAAGCACTTCACAATTGCTGCCTGTAATATTCGTAGTAGGTATCTGTAGTAAGATTGTGTTGCCTCTATAAAATAAGAAGAAATTTGTCCTTTTTTTTTTTTTTTTTTAACTTTTCTCTGGAAAATTCAGTGTGATTCATTCCCTAAATACTTGAAAGAATTCACTCCTGAAATTGCCTGGCTCTATCATTTTCTTTTAAAAATAAATTTTTATTTTAATTTGATGCATATGAGTGTTTGCCTGAGTATGTGTGTGTGTGTGTGTGTGTGTGTGTGTGCACAGAAGTGATCAGATTCCCTGTTACTGGAGGTATGGACAGTTGTGAGCCATTTTGCGTGTGCTGGAAACCAAACATGGGTCCTCAAAGAGCAACAGTGCTCTTAACTGCTAAGCCACCCCTCCAGCCCCGGATCTAGAATTGTCTTAATTGAAAATGTAAAAGTTATGGATTCACAACTGGCAAGGTGCTTCAGGGGGTAGACGTACTTGTCACTGCGCCTGGATAACTGAGTTCCTCCCTGGGGTTCACAAGGAAAGGGAGAAGAGTGACTCCTTTAAGTTGTCCTCGGCCATTCACAGACATAGGCAACGCTCAGATGCACAGACACAGAGAAATGTGAAGACTGAGCCTGTGGGTTAGATTTTGGTAACAAGTCTCTGACTGTGTGTCAATGTTTCACTTCCAGTTTAAAGGAATCGTTACATTTCCTCAGATCTATCAACATGTTCTTCTTTGTAACATCTTCTAATTGTTTTCTTAGTGTCTCCAGTACCCATGGGAACACAGTCTTCTTAATTTCTGGTTGCTTGCTGCCAGTAGCAATATTATTCATTGGTTAGATAATTGAATCTCGACCTTGGTTTTTAAATTAAGATCGTTGTGTTCCTTGTTTTTTTTTTTTTTTTTTTTTTTTGGCTTTTCTATGCATTACTTTTTTTTTTCTCACTTTGTATTAGTTTAAGCAGCATGTGCATAGTGTACTAGAAATCTAAATAATTGCTTTTAGACTTGATTTTTTTTTTCCTAATGTGGTCCCACGATCTTTATCTAATTTCGTTTCTCTGTTGACTTGAATATATTTCGAAAATTACTCATGTCAAACATTTTATAGATGTACACAATGTATTTTAACTAAACTATGTTTTACTCCATCCTTCCAATTCCTTCTGGACCTACCACAAACAAACAGGTCCCCTTCTCAACTTCATGCCTTATAAAAATCCCACTGAGTCCAATCCGTGTGCCTGTGTGCACACAGGTATGGGGGCATGCACCAGAGCAGGGAAAACCTTCCAGGGAAGACACCCCTGCAGACACTTCTCATTCCTACTGTCTTACAGCACAGGCACTATGGGCACGTGACACTAAATTTCTCCATCTAATTTCCGTACAGAATTCCTCAAAGGATGTTCCCGTTCCAGGTGAGTCTCCCTTGTGTCACGTTAACCTTGAGAACTAAGGAGCACACTGTTCTAGTCACTGCTTCCAAGTTCTGATCAGATAAAATTGTTGCAGTAAATCTCCAACTCCAATAAGCCCATGGGGAAAAAAAAACCACACAACTACTTACAATATTTATAAGGTGCATGCCTAGATTGGCAGATTTACTGCTCCACTACTCTATTCCCCAGCTATGAGACCCTTTGCTATTTGTGTCTTCTCTGGGTCATGCTCCATCTTCCTTCTACCTTCTCTTCCTCCATCTTCTTCCTCTCTTCCCTCACTCTCTAAAACCTCCAGCCCCACCTTTCCCTTCTACTATCCAATCACAGACTCTAGCCTTTATTTGACCAGTTAAAATGGGGAGAGGTTCACATGAAATCACCTGAGTATGGGATCCACTCCTGGTTGGGGCAACCCCTCTTGAGGGAACAGAATTAACATCAGAATACAAGCAGCCCCAGGGCAACCCACAACATATAATGGCATTTTCTTTTCTTTTAAAGATAGAATTCTAGAATTAGAACTCTGGGCTGAAGTTGCATGTATTGGAAATTTTGAGGGATATTAATCTTACCTATTTCCTTGTGAGGTGGTGAAAGTCTCCATAATTATCTCCCCAGTGTTGTTTCTCTGTCCCACATGTTGTGACCTGAGACTTCAGGACTTCTAATTTTTATCATTTGGCTGTCTGTGCACTTTCATTCTCCCTTGTTCTTGTTCCACTCCCACCCCAGCCCCCACAGCCCTCATAGTGACCAGGGAGCCCCCCACCCCTGCCCCTGCAGCCCTCACAGGGAGCTTTCCATTTCAATTTCTGCCCATAGTCCATCCTTCAACCTAACCTCACTGCAGCTGGAATGCCCATGTTCATTTCTGCTTTTCTGTATGTTTTCCTTCTTTAATATTTTCACCCAGACAAGGTTCACTTGCCCCTGTATTGTAACCACCCCTGCATCTTGTATTTGCCAACATTTCTATCATGTTGTAATACATGGTTCCCTCCCTTCCTTCCTTCCTTCCTCCCTCCCTCCCTCCCTCTCTCTCTCTCTCTCTCTCTCTCTCTCTCTCTCTTTCTTTCCTTCCTTCTTTCTTTCTCTCTTTCCTTCTTTCTTCCTTTCTACAATCATTTCTAACAACTTATTAAGAAACAGAGCATTCCATATATGATCTATAGACTAGGCTTTTCCCTCACATCCCTCCACAGGTATTTAACTGATAACAAATAAATATCAAAAACTTACCAAACCAAAGGTCATATCTTATGGGAAGGACTATGGTCTGTTTGGGGAGGAAGCTAGTCTGTTCATATCTCCAGCCTTCTCTTCCTCTGAGGCTACATTGTTATCAATATACCCACAGAGTGTTTTTTGTTTGTTTTTGTTTGTTTGTTTGTTTGTTTTTGAGAGAAGTCAGAAACATTAAAAATCATCCTGACCAAAGTCAGGAAAGATGGGGTGTGTGCTCAGATGAATCAGGGTGCATGCTCAGATGAGCTATAGAATTTTGAGCTTGTGTGAGTATGACTTGGAATGTCTTGGATCGTGAGAAGAATGTTTGATGAGCTTTGCATTTTAACAGGGATGATTTGTGCTCTGAGTGGAACAGAATTAAGTAAAAGCTCCCACAGCTTCAGCATTTAAACGTGAGACTGTCCATCGTACACTGACCAGGAAGCCAGATTTCCTGATTTCAGAGTGCATGAGGTAGGTAAGTGGGGAGAATATTATTAACGAAGCCTTCAGAGCTCAAGAAGAGCAGAAGGTACATACTCACACAGAGAACAAGGCATGGGAGATTGGCTCAGCACAACTACACAGTAGGTTATTTTAGAAAGGCTTCATATTCAATATAGTCTCAAGTATATGAAAGGAGGAAAATGATACTGACACTGGGTGTAATCTTTTTCTCCACCAGATTATTGCTAATTTAAATCTGCCAAATGTCAGGATTACCTCAGAGCACCAACTAAGATGCTTGGCAATTGGCCGCAGCCTAAGCTGTTGCATGGAATGTAAGGCCACAGGTCAGATCGAGTGTACTCTCGTTGTAATATTCGCTACAGGATTCCTCAACTGGCATCCCCTTTCCAGGTGACTTTAACTGTGTCAAGTTAACCTTGAGAACTATCAAGCACACCCGTCTTAGTCACTGTTTCCAAGTTTGTTTGTTTGTTTTATCAGATATAATGACATATTTTTAAAGATTGAATCTTAGAATTCTGGGTTGAAGTTGCACATACTTGAAAATTTGATGGACACTTTTAATAATTTTTTCATAATTCTGTGTCATGCCACACAAATACTCACAGACTTTGGGCTCTGGACTGGTTTTCTCATCCCTGGGTGTGCCTGTCACTGAGATTTGTGGCCTTTTCTCCCTTGTCTATCATGTTTGTTCTTTTTGGTCAGCTGACAGCAAAGCCCATTTCTTCCCTGCTTCAGAGAGCGGTCTCTATGGCATGTCAGCATCTTTTCCGTGTGACCCAGGGTAGTACTCCTACTTGTTCATATGTTCTAGTACAGGGTTCATTTCCCACCCCCTCAGTTGTAGTTTTGGACCCTGCCAGGCTTTGTTTTAGTATTCCAACATCTTCTTCCAAGGTGTGAGCATCTGAGAGTCTCAGTCCTTCCTGACAGGCTGCTGACATGAGAGAGGCAGGTCTGGTAGACTTAAAGACTGGGTCTTCTGTGGAGAGCTCTCTTTTGGTAGTTGAGATTTCTGCACAGATGGGAATCTTATTCTTGCGCGTGCTCAACTGGCCAGGAAGAACGACGCTGCAACAGGATCCTTCTGCACACGTTTATTCAGTCCTGTTTCTTCTTTCTCTATATCTCCCTTGTTTATATCTCCCTTGTTTATATCTCCCCTGAACCCTGGGCCTCTCACTCTTTTATACTCTCAGTTCCCATCCACACACAGCAGGCCACACCACCTCACCAGGCACGCAGCTTCAGCTAATCAGGGCAGCAGGGGCATATCTCCATCAAAATGGATTCACCTGTATCCTGGTTCACCTGTGCAGCTCTCAAGATGTTTGTGGCTTATATGAGGAAGTCAGGTGCAAGTCATACGACTTAGCTGCAGTCCCTGGTGCCTTTGGGACTGCCGCCACACCCGCTCTTCACATCTCCCCCTTTTTTTTCTTTTTTGGCAGAGAGAATGTCTGTAGATTGCCCCCTGCAGCAATGCCCCTTACCCGTCCTTGGGAGACAAACAGCATTGGTTTGATCCCTGTCTTAGGTTGGTGACATGCCCAGGGAGTCTTATCACTGACTACCTCTCTATCATGCCAAGCCACACCTGGGGAGACTGTGTTTTGCTTGCGGCAGGTGCATCAAAAGGCCAGGATGTTGATTAATCTATGGCCAGATCTTAATTGCTGCAAGCAAGCCTCATGGGTGAAGGTAGAGGTCTGATCCCCAGTGTGCAAGCATAGGGGCCCTACACAAAACCATCCCTTAGGCTCATCACCCAGAGAGGTCTTGGCCAGCTCCCGTGTCGTTTTTCCTGGGGGAAGGGAACTAGGACACTGAACCTTCATGCAATCAGACATGCCTTCCACAGGATGCCAACAGCAAGCTATCCTCTGTGCAGTGCTTAGCCTCGCACCCCACGGCATAACGCAGCATAATTTCTTTTAGAGCGGTAAACCGAATCTGAGGAGATTGTTCCGCCTCCACTGCAGCAAAAGCCTACGCTACTATGGCGAAAGTGCGGGCCCGCACACACTGCACCTAACACATGTGCCAAACACACAACACACACACTATTACAAGCATACACCCCAGGGCTCCCATCCCCGCTCATCTTCCCTGAAGCAAGGGATAGATAGCCAGAGGGGCTATCTCTTTAAGGGGAATTCAGGGATCAAAAAGGCATGGAAAAATTTGAGCGTCATGTTGAGCTGGTATCGGCTTCTGGAACACCGAAAGGATCTCCCATCTCAGCTCCATCGTTTGTGCTTGTGGGATCATCTACCACATCCACAGGGGGAACTGGATCAGGAGCCTCATTCTTGCAGCGTCTCACCAACCTCTCCGGCACCCAAAGAGGTTCTGTTTGGTCCTGTGGAAACACACAAACAGACCCTCTCGCCCACGTCAACACTGGATCTGGTCGATCCCCAGGGGAAATGGACACAATACCTCGTGGTGATGAGACCATAACCTCAATCACCTGTGTGTCCATCTAGGGAGTCAACAAGAGAGTCAAGTTTTCACTAGCTTCCCCTCTGTTGGTCAATGATTTCCACGCCCTTATAGCAATCTGATTCACCTGCTCAAACACCTGCAGTGAATATCCTGTTTGTTGTTGTACAAATCGACCTTGACCAAGCAGCATATCCCTATCCCATGCTGGATTTCCTGCAGCAGAGTTAGCCACTGCCTGTTCATTTGTAAATTCAATAAGGAAGGCTTTCCAATCTAAATACTTCCCAGGTGAAAGGCATGCCTTCACCAAGACTGCCCAATCTGAAGGTGTCATGCAGTGTCTATTCAAGGCCTCTACTTGAGCCACACTATAGGAAGCATTTAGGCCGTATGTCTGCACGTACTCAGCCAAATTCCCAATTACTTTGAAATCTAGAGGCTCATGATATCTCTGCCCTGCTTGGTTGGTGAAAATAGGACATCCCAGCAAGGAGAATCTAACCTCTCTCCAAACCTCTGGACAGAAGGTCCGCCTATAGGTAGCTGCCGAGGAGTTATAGGGAGGGGGCGCAGAAGCTAATTCACCTTCCTCCTCTGCCTTGGCTCTTTTGTTTTGTCCTTTCTGTCCACCTGATAACACTGTGTCTCCTTTCTTTTTCCTTTTTCTTTTTAAGCCCTTCTCCTCTTCCGACATACTCTCTTGTTGCTCTGTAAGGATTTTCTGACCTGTCTTGACTGTCTCTACACACAGTTTCAAACAGTAACAGAATCCATATATCAGAACAAACAAGACCAAAACTATCAGACCTACCCACAAAGGGTCAATGGGAGAAAAAAGCATAACTACACAGCGAGGATCTATTGATCACTACACTGAGGTTATCATAGTTCCTTAATCTATCCCGAAACCGTGAACCTTAACTTGTCCCCGTGAACCTTTTTGTTACCTTGTACCTGCTTCCTGGCAACTTTATGCTTGCTTCTATTTTATCCGAGGTCCTTCCCAAACTCCTGGGGTCGCAAGTTTCACTCACCGTGAACTTACCCTGTCTGCAACCACTGACTGCTGATTAAAGTTCTGAACTCGGTGGGCAGTCGGTTCCCCTTATGGGCCACCAATTGTCACGTCTGCTCTTGACCAGCAAGAACGACACGACTACCAGTCCTTCTAATAGCAGTTTATTCAGTCTTCTTCTTTCTTCTTTCTCTTCATCAGTACCGTTCCCCAGCTGAAGAGTTCTGAATCCATGCCGGATCCTTCTCAACAGTCTGTTTTACAGGAACACTTCATTACCACTGTTCCCTGTGATGCAGTTCTGAATCCTCCCTGTAGCAGGGGGTCTTCGCTTGTGCCTGAAGATGTTTCTTGTCCCGGGTTTCGGCACCACTTCTTGCGCGTGCTCAACTGGCCAGGAAGAACGACGCTGCAACAGGATCCTTCTGCACACATTTATTCAGTCCTGTTTCTTCTTTCTCTATATCTCCCTTGTTTATATCTCCCTTGTTTATATCCCCCTTGTTTATATCTCCCCTGAACCCTGGGCCTCTCACTCTTTTATACTCTCAGTTCCCATCCACGCACAGCAGGCCACACCACCTCACCAGGCACGCAGCTTCAGCTAATCAGGGCAGCAGGGGCATATCTCCATCAAAATGGATTCACCAGTATCCTGGTACACCTGCGCAGCTCTCAAGATGTTTGTGGCTTATATGAGGAAGTCAGATGCAAGTCATACGACTTAGCTGCAGTCCCTGGCACCTTTGGGACTGCCGCCACACCTGCTCCTCACATCTTATCACCTCATAGATGCAGGAGATGGGATTTCTCCATGCCCTGCCCTGGAGGACTCTGACTTCTATAGTGTTTGGAATTTTGGTCCTTGACTTTCTTCAGTGCACTGAGTTTCAGCTTTCCATGTCCATAGTCTCTGTAGCCTCTACTCCCTGCCAAATACTTGGAGATCTCAGACAAATTCTTTATACATAGATACCTTCACTTTTATCTTCATCAAGTATTTTAGATTCGTGAAGTACTTCTCAATACTAGTGACAGAACCCTTCCCTGCTTCTCAGCAGTAGCCCTTCTTCTCCTAGGGTCTCTCTTGTTACCTTTTTATCCATTCCAAGTGTGCACGTGCCTGTGCTGGCTTATTGAGAAGTATTCCACCCTTACAACAATGTAAGGAGAGGAATAAAGTGAGTCAAAAGGCCAAGAAACTGGATTTTGTTCTGATTACACATCATGTCATACTTAGACGTCATCTCAGAAATTTCTTGACCTGTGCATGTCTCCAGAGATCTTCTCACGGAGACTGACATGGGATTGGGTGTGAGTCTTATTCCCTCATGGAAACCACTCCTTGACTGGGTTGTCCCATAGCAAGGAATTTCACGTTAGCTGAGAACAGTTCTGGGGCAGGAACTCTGCTACATAAGGACATAAAGGCTTTTTCGGAACCCTGGAGGAACCAGAGAGCTTGCTGGGAGAAGAACAAACATCAATAATCAGGTCAATTCAGAACCGCATTCCAGGGAGAAGAATCGCTGGTGTCTGTAGTGTATTCCTTGACCTCTGTCCTACAAATATCCTTAGCTATGATGTGCTCCAATGCATCCCTCTCACAATGCCATCAAAACTGTCCCCATGAGCTGCAACCGATGATCATTCCAGTGCCACCATTGATTGTCTCCCTAACATCCTTTTGTGGATAAAGTCCAGAGGCAGTAGAGCAGAAAGACACTTATGTTTGAAACCCTACATCTACTTTTGTTCCCTACAATTTTGGTCTGTGCAAAGCAGACATTTAGAGTCTGCTTTGGACTTTGAGGCAGGTACAGCAAACACAAGTGTCTCATTCCTTCTCCCAGAGTAAGTTTTAGAGTTGGACTTTTAATCATGTCAGAGACAATTGAACACAGTGAAGCTCTCTCTGGGGATGTTGGGACTAAAGTGAATGATGAGCTTGGGCTTCTACAGTTACTGGGAGTCAATCTGAGAACAGAGCCAACAAGCAGAGATGGAGCCAAGTGACAAACAACAGTACGACACTGTCATACTAATCTAACGTAACCAATAGCAATTACCTTTCCTTGACTGGTTGAGTTCTTTGAGCCAAAACACCCAGGGTTTTGAATTGAGAGGTTGGCCTGAGATCTGATAAGAATGGGACTTTTTGTACTCATTCACAATGTTTATTGAGGTTAGTCTCCAGGCAGTCATGGCCTAAATCAGGGTCATTCAAAAATGGATGAATATGTAAGCACATCTGTAGTGGCTATTCCTGGTTGTCAACTTGACTATATCTGGAATGGACTACAATCCAGAATTGGAAGGCTTACCTGTGATCCAGATTTTGAGGCTGCAAGACACATGGAGATCTTGAGGCATAATGGACATGAAAAGCTTAGACTCAAGTGAGGTGGAACATGCCTTTAGTTTCTAGAGACTGGGACAAGGAGGAGATCTCTGAGTTCAAGGTCAGCTTGGGACAAGCAAGTCCTAGATCCAGGAGTGGTGGTACACACCCTTATTCTGGGACACACCTTCTGCTGGAGGCCTACATGAGGATATTGGAAGAAGGAAGATTCATTCTTCTTTGCCTGCTTGCTTTGTGTGACTGAACAACTCCTAGATCCTTGGACTTCCATTCAGAGCTGCTGCTGACTATTGCTGGGGAGTTGGACTACAGACTGTGACTCTAAAGAACCCTGACTGATACAACACTTTATGCACATAGAGGACAGAGATGACACAGATTGGGGACCACCACTAGAAATCTAGTAGGGAAAACTCAGGCATCACACTGTGCAGGGCCCCCACCTTGTGTCTCTGTCTCTATGTTCATAAGGTGTACATGCCATGTCTTATTTGAGACTGATTTACCGGACCACAGAGACCACTCCAGTTTTAGCCTGCTATTTGAAACAATTAGATATCTAATTTCTGGGAAACTCACACAGACAGAGAAGCCGAAGCCTCCATTCTGCTCTAAGAGTAGAGAAAAATAAGAAGAAATGACAAAATAAGAAATAAGAAACTGCAAACAAGAAGAAATGACACTCGGATGTGCTGGGAACACGGGGATGTCCTGCTCCCCGAGGCTAATGCTCAGCACTGCCTACTTAATGTTCTTCTCCACCACGTACAAAGCCTGCCGTGTCATTCCTGGAAGTCTGCCAAAGGAAGTTTGGGACCAGAGCACGACTTGTGCCATCTAACTTCACAGCATTGGTTCGATTGCCTCTAGGCTCAGTTCACTCTAATTCACCGCCTGAGCTTAGGCTGGCGTAGGGCAAGAGACAAGTGCCCACAGGCCAGGTGAGCGCAGAGATCAGAGGTACTCCCTGGTGAGTACCGGTCAGTTAACATTAGCACTGGTTGTGTCCCCACAGGCTCATGTATCAGGTGTGCGGCTGCCAACTCATCATCCTTTGAGAAGAGATTTGAATCCAGAGAGCCTTGATCACACCATCGGACTGATTAAGTCCTCAGTGGATTCATAGTATGCTAATATAATTGGAAAATGGTGGACAGCAGGAGGCGGAAGTAGCTCACTGGGAGCATGCGCTAAGGATATCCAGTCCTCCCTCAGCTCCCCCTGTCTCTGTCTCCCTTTCCTGCCTGCGTGGGCTGAGGCACTCCGCTTCATCACAGTCACTCTGCCATAGGTATGCCTCACCTCAAATATAAGACAATGGCTGTAGGCAATGGTGGACGGTGACTTCTGAGTGAAAATGAATCTTTCCTCTTAGGTGGTTCCTGTCAGGCACTGACAAACCAACACCATCAGCATCCTCCACATGCCCATGAAAAACCCAACAACCTGCTGATAGAAACCCATTTAGTGCCATTTAACCCTCGCTCGGTTCATTTAACAAGTCTTCGTCATTACCCATTTTCTTAAACATGTCAATTCAATTACTTCATATCTCGTGCTCAGTCACTAATTTCTAGAGCTTCAAAGATCTCTGTTGTTGGATTTTACAGGATCGTTTGCGATGAGTATAGATTTGGAGGAAGTCAGTACTGTGTGTCCTGGACTTTTGATAATAAATATGTTTCTTTATCTTTATTCAAATTCACTTTGAGAAGATGTTCTCTTACTTCCAAGTAAAATCATCGTCACGGGCAGAGGCCATCTTGTTGGTGGAAGAGTAGACACCCATGTGTGTTTTGAAGATATTCGTATGAGCAAAGGGACCCCTGGTATGTCTTTGCACACACCAGCTTCACTCAGTCTGTATGGATATGATCCATTATTCTATTCATTCCTGAAATACAGTAAGATGGGATACGTAAGAGGAGCCTACAACAAATAAGAAAGCTAAAAGACAAATGGATAAGAAAAACACAGTCTGTTTATGACACCACCAAGGTGGACATTTCTACATACCAGGTCTTGTTAACCTGATGTTAACTACCCAGGAAACCTAAGAACTGCCACAATTACAGCAGCATGCTAAATGATGGGCAGGGGCCTGTCTCAAAACTGTGAAGTGCTGTCATGATGGAAACAGACAGGTGGGTCTTCACTATCAATGTCTTAGAATTATATATAGAATATTTAGGATAGATCCACAGCCACACATGCATACATGCACACTTGTACACACACATACATTCACACTTACACATGAACTCAGACACCCTCGGATACAAACACAAGTATACAGAAACATGCTCCTACTTCCATAAATTTACAAATATGCAAGCACATACACATACATGAACATGTTTGGCATACAAACAAGCTTGCCCATTCATGCATACACAGATATTCACATACAAACACATGCACTGGTATACATAACTCCACCACACACATACGCACAAATATGCACACTCACAATACACACATGTTTACTTACACACACATATGCACAAATGTACACATGCACATATATTTAACAGGTCAAGAACATACCCCTGTATCCCCATCAGTACACTATCGTGCAATGACAAGGCTGCTGTTCATAGGAAAATTACAACTGCATTTATAGTGCACGCAGAATGTTTTCTGTCACTATCCCTAGTAAGACTTATGGTAGCTGCTTAGTGTACTTCGAATAAGGGAGTTAATGAATAACTACCTTTCTCTAAGGTAAGCTAGAAAGATGGTGAGGAAAGATAATGTGTGAGCTGAGGCCATGAAGGAGGAGGAGGTAACAAAGCCACCCAGGTTGGGCATCTGTGTTTTGTGTGATATGTTTGCACGTTCTTTTTTTTTTTTTTTTTTTTTTTTTTTTGGTTTTTCGAGATAGGGTTTCTCTGTGTAGTCCTGGCTGTCCTGGAACTCACTCTGTAGACCAGGGTGGCCTCGAACTCAGAAATCCACCTGCCTCTGCCTCTCGAGTGCTGGGATTAAAGGCATGAGCCACCATGCCTGGCTCTGCACGTTCTTATTTTAAGTTTTCCTTCAACATTTAGACTGCAAACCTGGGACTGCATAAAAGCATGTTAACACGGGTCCCTTTTCTGCCACTCAGTGTCAGGAGTGAGCAGTGTTTCCTAATAAGCATGAATGCATGAGCGCACACTCCTTGGTGCTTGGTGACTCTCACACTGCGTCTGTAACCTTGCGGATTCTGTTTGTTCTCCCATGGAATAAATGTGCAACATGCTTAGGAAATCTCTTCGTAGGCAAAGGTTGGCTTTCCATTAGTACAGCTGTCAATTCTGGCAAGCCAAAGTATTACAATTTCACAAATATAAATTATAATTTATTGTATTTTTCCCCATTGGGGTTTTAAAAAAATTTTTTCTAATTAGGTATTTTCTTCATTTACATTTCCAATGCTATCCCAAAAGTCCCCCATACCCTCCCCCCACTCCCCTACCTACCCACTCCCACCTCTTGGCCCTGGCATTCCCCTGTACTGAGGCATATAAAGTTTGCAAGACCAATGGGCCTCTCTTTCCACTGATGGCCGACTAGGCCATCTTCTTCTTAAAGAGGTAGTTGCATGTACTTTCCCTGCTAGCTTGCTTAAGCACCTGGCAGGGTTACCACCTCCACTGTCTTCCTCTTTATCTATCTGAGAGAATCCTGAGGGCCAGGGAAGTAGTCTTCTTGTGGTTGTCAGAAATAATCCTTCAACCTATTCACGTTTCCTTCTACTGTGCTCTTCAGAGGTTCTTGTTAAAAAATATAGTCTAATTTTAGCTATTGTGATGTCATGCCTTTCATCTTCATTAAAACAACTCCTGGAAGGTTATCAGCTCTATCAGGTAATCACAATACTTGTGGATATTATTTTAGAGAAAACAAAACTTGATATAAAATAGTGGCCTCTTGGATATAAGAAATTCTAAGAGGACTGTGAGGGAAGGAGACCAGACCTTTAAAAGGTGTGACTCCTTCCAAGGTGCTTGCACCTAATTTTATGGCTAGTGCCATCTCACAGGGGAGAATCACTTCTCCTTAGGGAGATGAGGCAGATTTCCCATGTTCAGATGTTCTCTTGTGTGGGTGAGCTTTTCCTTCCTGTGTTTTCTCTAGGTTATAGAATAGTTCTCTCTTTCTCCTTCTCTCCCTTTACCTCGTCGTGTGTGTGTGTATGCATGTGCACATGTTCTTAGAACAATGTTTGGCAAGTCCTAAGTCATTTCTATAAAGATAAAGTACCATAGATTGCTAATGTTAGAGGTGGCATACAATATGTGCACACTGTGAAAAAGTCTACAGAGGAACGATGCATGACCTCACTGTTCTCAAAACCACACGGCAGTGGTCCTCTCCTCCCTGTGACTTAACCCTGCTGAGGATTTACACGCGGTCCCGTGTCTGACTTGCACCGAGTGAGCTTTCAGCAGGGCTTTCTCTGCTGTGGACATATGGATGGAGTGGTTATATCCAGACTTGCCAAGGAACACTTGTTAAAAATTCAACTTCCTCGGATCTCTTCCGAATTCCATTGAGCAGCTCCCGGAGAGGACTAAGTTTTCTCGGTTTCTTCATGACTTGGATCAGCTGAGTTTGAAAGTCATCAAGCTGGAATGTAGTGGACTCAGAGAGACAGAAGATCCTGGTTCTGCCACGTTAGTTCACTCAGGTCTAGGAAGAAAGCATGATGCATGGATTTTAGTAGTGGGGTAAGTGAGCAGCTTGCCTCTCAATGTAACCTGAAGAATCAGGTGACTTTTCAGTCCTTTCTTTCTTCTGGTGCATGCACACGTGTGTGTGTGTGTGTGTGTGTGTGTGTGTGTGCGCGCGCGCGCGAGCACGTGCGCGAGAGTTTGTACATGTGTGTATACATGCATATATGTGCATGTCTGTATGCCTGTTTGAACATGAGTGTGTGTACATTGCATGGGAGTGTGAGCATGTGTGTGCATGTATATATGTGCATGTGTGTATATGCATGTGTGCAGGCATGCATATGTATGCATATATGTATGCATGTGTGCACATGAGTGTGAGTATGTGTGTGTATGTGTGCGTATACATGTGTGTGCACTCACTGAATGTGGGATCTACTAGCTGAACTAAGCAGGCTGCCCAGTGAGCTCCACGATTGCCTGCTCCTCCTGGCAATGATCGAGTCACAGATGTGCAGTGTTTTTTCCAGTCTGTTATGCGAATGCTGGGCACTGTTACTCAGGTGATCATGCGTGCACAGTAGGTGCTTTACCAAAGGAGCAATATCCCTGACCCCTTATTGATCTTAATAATTAAAAGTAATAAATTTAAATTTAAATTTTTAATAATTAAAATTCTTTGTTTGCACTTTATACCTTTTTAAAATGTAGACATATTGGGCAGCTCAGCTGTCTAGTTTTATGTCAACTTGACACAGGCTAGAGTTATCTGAAAGAAGGAACCTCAATTGAGATAACGCCTCTATAAGATTCAGCTGTAGAGCACTCCCTTAACCAGTGATTAATGTGGGAGGACCTGGCTCATTGTGGGTGGTGCCATCCCTGGAATATTGGTCCTGGGTTCTATAACATCATCATCATCAACAACAACAACAAGACAGGCTGATCAAACCATGAGGAAGAACCCTGAAAGCAGCACCCTTCCTTCCATGGGCTCTGCACCAGCTCCTGTCTCCAGGTTCCTGCCCTGCTTGATTTCCTGTCCCGACTTCCTTCAGTGATGGACTACAATGTGTAAATGTAAGTCAAATAAACCCTTTCCTCCTGATTTGCTTTTGGAAATGGTGTTTCATCACAGCAATAGAAACCCTAACTAGCACACCTGCCTGGGTAGCTCAGCAGGTAAGGTTCTTGCCACCAAGCCTAAGGACCTGAATTTGTTCCCTAAACTCAAGTACAGCAACCGGGAAAACTGACTCTCTACACTGGTACATGCTTACTCCATGAGTTAATTGTACTTTTAAGTAGTCACACTGGTGCAGAATTCCCCCCAAGTATCTGAATACTGAAAACACTGCCCCCCTTTTTTGGAACAAAATGAATGCAACAGGAATCTATTGTGACTCATAAACTATGTAAGAGAACTAGAGGGTGCACATCGATGTGTGACATCTAGAATTATTCAGAGTGGAAAAAGAAAATCTTAACAATGGATTTCACTAGAGGATGATTTCTCTCTCTCTCTCTCCTTCCTCTTCCTCTTCCTCTTCCTCTTCCTCTTCCTCTTCCTCTTCCTCTTCCTCTTCCTCTTCCTCTTCCTCTTCCTCTTCCTCTTCTTCTTCTTCTTCTTCTTCTTCTTCTTCTTCTTCTTCTTCATTTTCTTTTCTTTCAGTTTGGTCTTTCAGGAAGGTGTCTTTTATTTTTGTAACAGAAAAACTGAGGTGTACGGAGTTCATCCTGAAACCCGACTCCTAGTCGCGAGGCACCTGCAACTCTCAATTACGAGGCAGCTTCTCAAACATGAGACTCCTCAGTGCCATTAGTCACACTCCGAGGTAAAAACCTTCGTGGGAGTTTCTAGACTCCACAGCCCACTTCTCCTGATAAATGAACCTCGCACCCAGATGCGCCGTTTGCCGTTCTCTTCCAGTGTGCAGAATTTGACTTGAGAATCTCACGAGGATCAGCATTTACTAGTCTGGCCAGCATGGAGTTTGAACCTACTTCTTGTTTTGATTTAGCATTAACTTCATAGTGCAGTCAATGAGAAAGAGCATTCAAATTCTCATGTCAGTCTCCTCAACAAGTCCCAGTCCATTCTGGGAAACAGCAGCAGCAGCAGCAGCCACTGCTGCTACACTCTGCTTCCCACAGAGCCCAGCTTAAGGTAGAGCCCCGGCCCTCTCTGACTCCTTCTCATGGGCATCCTATGGGGGATGCACTAGCCTTTGATCCTCAAGTTGAAGGTATTTGTTGATGCTGTTTGTTTGCTTGCTTTTGGTTTGGGGGTATTTTTGTTTGTGTGATTCTTCCCCCCACCATTCTTCAAAATGAGCTTTCTGCTTCCTAAACCAAGACTCCTGGATCCCAGCCACTGCTGCTAGTAGTGTCTCAATCCTGGTCTCCCTCTATCTCTGCTTGCAGGCCCTGGAGCACTGCAGTGCATCAAGCATCACTCAGCCAGTATGTGTTCTCCATCTCCTGTGTCTAGGCTGGCTTGCTTTTCTGCACTCTTTGAGTGGTCCTCAGACAAGTGAAGTCTCCCAGATTCTCCTCCCTCACTCTGGAACCATCACTGGCTAGCAAATGAGGAAATGACTGCCTTTTGCACAGTCACATCCTGCAAATTGTCTCATTTTTTTTAAAAAAAATATCCAATTCATGAGAAATGTTAAAAGAAAAAGCCCAGGTTGTTCTAAAAATAAAGAATGAACTATTTATTACAAGATCAAGTATAAGCATTATTGTTTTAACTTAGTGTTAAGCATCATAGAATTATTTTTGAGATGTAATTTAGCTACATCTGCATAATAATAAAGCTAAAAATAACAAACTTCTTCTCCTTGTTGGAGAAGTATAATCTTTTAATTTCACTTATTGTGTTTCTTCTATCTCCCATCTGTATTTCCTCTTCAGCTTGCATTGAGAGGCAAGCTACTCCTTTAACCCACCACTAAAATCCATGCGTCTGGACTCAAATTAGCAAGGCAGCAAAAGAGGGTAAGGAGTATGGGAAAAATTGCTTATTACCCAATAAATATGGTTATCATTTCAACAATCAGCATTCTAATATGCCAAGATAGTAAATATCATAGAACAGAAGCTTTATCACCTAAGATAAATGAGACACAGAGGCGGTGAAGAGAGCAAACAGGGGTTAGAGTTGCCTTTGGAGTCATTTGGAGTATTTTTGACAGAGTCTTGTCATGTTGCATCAGGCTGGCAGGGACCTGCATACCCAAGTGACTTCCCCAGCTTCATATATGGAATAGCTTAAAGTACAGGCACATGCTACTGCGCCTGGCTTGGTTGTGACTTTTACTTTCCAGTTATTTGTGTTTAATTCCTATAACACACGTGCCATTCCTGTATAAAATGATCGAGGGTATACATAATACCCACGTGTGTATACTTACACTGTAATGAGACTCTGTAGCTGTGGGGCACCACGCCTAAGTACAGAGAGCTTCCTGATGGGCTGGCTAACAAACAATATTTTATTGAAATTAGGGTTGGAGAAAAAAACCCGACATAAATCAAAAATTCAAGAAAATGAAACCCAAAGTACTAGAATGTACTTACATGACACATTAAACCCTCACCTGGCATTTCTACATATACCAGTTGTCAAACTGAACTCCATTCCTAGTGGCCATTACGGAGAGTTTCACATGTATGCATACACAGGATCTAATTTAAATATGCAAAATTACTATAGTGAAAGGAATGATCTCAACTTCCCGTTTGAAATTCTCCAATCCTTCTGTGTTCCCAGCACCCACAGCTACTCTGGTAGGAAAACAAATCCTTTTGATCCCTCCTTTTGGTTTCTTAGGGTACTTGTTTAGGATTCAGGGCATCTGGTAAGCTCTTTCGAATGTGCATTGGCTTGGGGATACAGGGGAAGAGAGTGACATGGTGGCTGTTAAGAGTGCCTGGAGGCCAGAGAGAGCACCTGGCATCCTCTGGTCTGGTGCTCTGGGCTCAGGTAGGGACCTGGGCGGTTTGCAAGAGCTGCCCAGACCCCAGGAGACTGGTGTTTGCTCCTGGCATCCCCACCTTGTCGGTTGGAAATCAGGGGACCCCAGGTTTTCCCAGTATGTGTCTGTCTTTTCCTTCCTGGAACTCCTAGAGCCAACACTAAGGGGCACCAGAGCCTTGGACTGTAGTGCCAGCTTGGAGGGCGCTGCGGAAGTTCCAGCGCAGAGGAGCCCACCCAGCGGGGCTGGGCAGCAGGCACAGTGAGCAGATGCCTCAGGGTCTTAGGGGTCCTCTGCAGGAATCCTCCAAGATTAGGGCCCCCACTCAATGCTGGTGAGGTGTACTGCAGTGCTGGTGCTTCCCTGGAGCGGGGAGACCTTTTGTTGCCGCTTACTTTGGAGGAGAAAGCGTGGTCAGACATGGAGTACAGTGTGGTCACAGCTGCAGCACACACACAGTGTCGGTTAAACAGCACCGTGTAGGCAGACACACAGATGCACACACCCCGCATCCTTTCTGACCCATAAAACCGATTTAGGACAAAACCCAAACGCAGTGGAGCTCTCTAGAGACTCAAAAAGCGTTCAGACTGAGCCTGCAAAGTCACCTCGCCCCTCCTCTAATCAGCCTCCTCTTGCAGAAGATTGTCTAGCGAGGGAAATGATACCCAGTCCCTAGTCCCCAACAGGGACCTCTTAGCTGCCCTCTGGTGTCTGGGACTTGTCCCCTAGACAGCGGGGTCCTAAGGAGAAGCTGAAGACCCAGGTCAGCAGCCTTGGCCACTCGGCCCACGTCTTGACTCTGAAATAAAAAGTGGGGAGGGATCGCAACCCCTGGGCAAAAGCCTGGGTGTACAGGACCCGGAGGGGGCGGTGGACAGCGGGTCTTCAAGCTGCCGGGGCGCGTCTTCGTCCTCCGCCCCGGGCCAAGCTGCTGTCACTGCACCAGGATGGAGAGACCTCGGGGCGGGAGGAGATGACGCAAAATCCAGCGCTCCCCCCAAAAAAGTGTGCCTCCAGGACGAAGATGGCGGCAACTTAGCCCGGGGACTGAAGATGACTGTGGCCTCGGGAGGCCCAGAGCAGGCGACTCGGCCCCCGGCGGCGCCCGCGGGCAGACCTGCAGCGGCCGCGGCGACAGTCGGAGCGCGGGGTGGGGGGTGGGGGGGAGGGACAGCCCCGCCGGCGGCCGCCCAAGCTCGGGGCGCGGGGAGAGCCAGCGCGAAGTAGGCGCGGGAGGCGGAGGAGAAGCCAGCGACGGAGAGGAAGGAGGAGGAAGAGGAGGAGAAGAGGAGGAGGAGAGGAGGAGGGGAGGCGCTCCGGTCGCCGTCAGTGGGCAGCAGAGACGCGGCATGCCCCTGGCAGGGGAGAGCGGGCTGTCCTCAGCTGGGCCATGGGGACCCGCGCGCTGACAATGCCGGGGTGATAGGAGCAGCGCCAGCCACCCAGCCACCTCCACCACCATCACCTCCCGCACTCAGCCTCCCCACCGGCCAGCACAGCACCAGCCTCCGCGTCTCTCTCTCTCTCTCTCTCTCTCTCTCTCTCTCTCTCTCTCTCTCTCTCTCTCTCTTATTGTCTCCCACTCTTCAAGGGATGGGGTCGGCTGATGCTTAGGTCGGAAGCAAGATCTTCCTCCAAAGTATGGTAATATTTATGTAGGGAGAGAGAGAGAGAGAGAGAGAGAGAGAGAGAGAGAGAAGAAACGGGAGGAGGGGATACGGAAATTAAACCCTTTAAGTCAATGCATATTGTGGTGACACCGGCACAGGAGCCCTCACGGTGGAGTCGGCCAGGGCTGTGCGTTCCCAAAATATGACCAGGGGTGCTTGGATGTGTCGGCAGTATGACGACGGCTTAAAAATCTGGTTGGCAGCACCCCGGGAGAACGAGAAACCGTTCATCGATTCAGAGCGGGCTCAGAAATGGCGACTGTCTCTGGCTTCTCTCTTGTTTTTCACAGTCCTGCTCTCTGATCACTTGTGGTTCTGCGCCGAGGCCAAGCTGACCCGGACCCGGGACAAAGAGCATCACCAACAGCAGCAGCAACAGCAGCAACAGCAGCAGCAACAGCAGCAACAGCAGCAGCAGCAGCAGCAGCGACAGCAGCAGCGGCAGCGACAGCAGCAGAGGCAGCGACAGCAGGAGCCCTCCTGGCCCGCGCTCCTGGCCAGCATGGGGGAGTCCTCGCCCGCCGCCCAGGCACACAGACTCCTCTCCGCCTCCTCGTCCCCCACCCTGCCCCCCTCCCCGGGAGGCGGCGGCGGCAGCAAGGGCAACCGAGGCAAGAACAACCGGAGCAGGGCTCTTTTTCTAGGAAACTCTGCCAAGCCGGTGTGGCGCCTAGAGACTTGTTACCCCCAGGGCGCCTCCTCCGGCCAGTGCTTCACCGTGGAGAGCGCGGACGCTGTGTGCGCCAGGAACTGGAGTCGGGGGGCGGCCGCGGGGGAGGAGCAGTCGTCCAGGGGCTCTCGGCCAACTCCGCTGTGGAACTTGTCGGATTTTTACCTTTCATTTTGTAATTCCTACACACTTTGGGAGTTGTTTTCGGGGCTGTCCAGCCCCAGTACTTTGAACTGCAGTCTGGACGTGGTGCTCACGGAGGGCGGTGAGATGACCACGTGTAGACAGTGCATCGAGGCTTACCAGGACTACGACCACCACGCTCAGGAGAAGTACGAAGAGTTTGAAAGCGTGCTGCATAAGTACTTACAGTCGGATGAGTACTCGGTGAAGTCCTGTCCTGAGGACTGCAAGGTAGGCACAGCGGGTTCCTTTCCCCTTCGCTGCGGCTTTTTTTATGTTTGATTCGTTTATCTGGCTCCGGTTTTGTAAGTTTAATCATTGTTTATCTGGCTATGAGAACTTGACTTTCTGATGGAGTTGGGGACAGCTGGTAGGTTGCTGGTGGCCTGATGCCCTTCTTTTCAGAGCTCTTGGTACATCAGGGAAGTCTATCTTCTAAGATAACAAAGTCAGGGCTTGAGCTGTTTCTTCGAGCTTCGCAGTTGGCGCATACTATTCCTTTCAGGGAAATAGAGAAGGGACCAACACACGCAGGTAGCCAGAGGGAATCATTTCTCCACTTCTAACATAATCAGGTTGGTTGGTCAGAGGAACAGAAGAAAGTGTAGCTGTTAATGTAGGGAGGAAAACAGTCAAACGTACACATTTTGTGGGTTTTATGGGCTAGCTTTCATTCTTTAGTAAGTCTGAAGGCCTGTTCTCTTTAAGCTTCCTGTTTTCTCTTAGACAGCTGTGTAGTATAGGCCTGGGTGTCATAGGAGTAGAAGGTCGTAGTTAGCTATCTATTAATTGATTCTCAATGTTAAACTGGTGATCATACACCTTACGTAATTGCTTTTTTTTGCATACTCTGAAGAAATAGCAAGTGACACATCTTTGATGCTATGAGCTAAAATTCGGAGAAATAGCTAATACATTGTATTGTAGTCAGCAAGGGCTGTGGTGACCTTGCTGATTATGATTAGCAAAGGGGAAGTCTAGACAAGTTTCTTGGAAATGGTATATGCAGCCCTGGGCTGCTGGGGGTGTCGCTGTCCGTGGTGCTGAAATGGGGCTAGTCCAAGAGAGGCCTAAAGATGAAGAAGCTGCAGTGACCTTTAGCTGGGAAGACATGAGGACAGGATCTCTGTAGGTGTGGGTGTTAGCTTTTCAAAGCAATTAAAAAGCATGCACACACACGCGCGCACACACAGACACACAGACACAAGAAAATTGTACAGTTGTTTCAAAAGAAATTAGACACATAACTTTTCTTCCCTTTCTGACTTCCCCAACCTCCAGAGCCAGAGGGCCTCCTCCTCTTGCTTTCTATGGAGGAGGGGTCAAGGGTCATACAGATCAAAGGAGTGTGATGCTTAACTCAGGGCTCTTATTTGAAGCCAGAAGAGCTGACCTATAAGCCACGCCTTACAGTTTATCCAAACTTAATCTGGCCTTGCTTGTGGGTTTTCTATCTTTCTTTCCTTTTTTATGATCAGAAACCTAGACTGCCATCAAAAATAGTCAGTTGATCACATTGATGAAAATTTTATTTTACTGGATAAATCAACATTTAAGTTATCTATGTATGTTTTAAATATGCCCGTAATTCATTCCTAGGAAGAAAAATGATAGAAACTAACAGTGAATGACTAATGTATACATTGCATTGTTATTTATCCTGATGGGATCGTTGCACGAAACATTAAGATAAGGAAATAATAGATAATTCTACTTCTAGTAAACATATACCATAGATTTTGATAATTTACAGTTAAGGGTCATGATGAAATTTGACTTTACATGCTCCCTTGACTGTAAGCCCTCACTGACATGCCTTGTGATTTTAATTTGGTCAACTCAGTATTTGAAAGAGAGTCTGCACTCTCAGTGGAGTGGAATCCCTACCTCAGTGGAATGGAATTCCCTACCTCAGAGGAACTGTCCAAATACATCAAGTGTTTCTCTTTCTCTTCATCTGAATTCATTCTCAACATAGAATTTTTTTATCGTCATAATGGAAATGTCGAGTGTAAATCTTTTATGATACTACGAATTACTCTAAGATGATACTTATATTTTTGGATAAAGTAGAATTTGCTAACACTATAAAATCATAACTTTTTAAAACCATTCCTCTTCTCAATAAAAAAGTAAGCAGAAATACTTGTATTTCTTAGTGCAACAGAATTTATTCCTGGTGATGCCCTGGTAACATGCATTCATTTCTTGGTAGTAGAGACATGGCAAATTACTTCTGCCAGTAGGATATAATAATTTCACAGTAGATGGTTTTAAAAAAATATATGAATTTAAATTGAAAGTGTTAGCATACTTGGTTTAAGTTAAGTGAACTAAATGATTATGTATAGAAAACAATACATGTGTATTTCCTTAGTTTAATGAATAATTTCTCTGATTCTGAAAAAGCCATGTGTGCACCTTAATGCAAAGTATGAAAGTTGGTTTAAAGTGATTGCTGATTCTGAAGATTATAACTGAATCTCTAAAAAAACATTTTTAATTTCAATGCAATTGCTATTACCCAATGACTACAGTCAGGATCTTTCTTCAAAGTCATGCACCCCCCCCCCCACCTTTGGCAGTTACAAAGGCAGAGATAGGCTAAAAGGATAGGCTATTTAAAAAGGTTGGCTAAAAGTAAACACATTGTGTCTCCATGGTTGTTAACATACTCATAAAATGCAGATTTAATGGTTTATAAATATATTTATTATAGATAAGATCCTGTTAGCAGTATATATTAGTGGCATTTATATTTTAGGAGAAACATGTTAACATTTTAACTGATTTGCTGCAATGACATCTAACTTTTTAGAGTTAAGATATATTATTGAATTTAGTTTCATATTCTCCTCCCATTTGAAATATACTCTATAAAAAATAAGAGTGGATTAAGCTAAAATTCCATGTAAATTTTTATGTTGTTTGTTTGTTCCTGGTTTTGTTTGTTTAAGTTTGACTGTCATGAGTTCTTAATAAGTAGAAATCAAAGAGAGCCATTTTATTTTAGAGAACTCTTGTAACATATTAGAAAAAAAAATCTCTACTTTGGTGTACTTTTTTATCATTGTGATAAATGGCTTGTTATCTTTTATTTAAAAAGAAAATATTTGCATTTAGGTAGAAATGTACAAAACATATAAATATGCAACTCATGATTTACCATTCAAGGTTCTGCATTATGTAAATCAAGTAGAAGAAGCTTTGGGTAATTTCCGCCATAGTTCACAGCATTATTCAAAGACAGTGTCTTTAGCATATAAGAAGAATCTTATAAACGTGTCAAAACCTTCAAGTCAGATAATATAAAAAAATGACACTTTCCAAGGCCAACTTACAAATAAATATAATTTTAATGCTTGACTCTTACACATTTTTCTCTTCTCATCACACTTTTAAATTAAACCATGAACATTCTAGAAAATGCATCCTATGGACATGAGGTTTGGGGCTACATATATTTTGTGTTACGTGTAAGCGTTTGTTGCCACTGACAGCATCATTTGCCTAATATGCTTCCAGATACTCGATGAAAGAGCACATATTTTAGATTGAATTCTAACATAGGACATGACAAAAGCTAAAGATAAGTTATGTCTGTATAAATTGTTGTCTCCAGGGCCCCAAGAATGTGTGGGCTCTCATTGTTTAATTTTCAAGACATCACTACAGTATGCATGTTAATTGCTTGCATTTAGCAGCCACAGACTACACAGTGCCTCATAAATGTCAGGGGCTTGAAGTTTCCCTAATACTTTAGATTTTCTTTTAATTCCAAGTTGGTCACAGGGCCACTCATTTTGAAGTCATAGAGATGTGGACATTGATACAAGTGAACAGAAAAAATAATTCCTGTGATGGCTAAAGTTCATTGTCAACATGACATACCTGGGAAGAGAGACTTCCAACTGAAGAATTTCCTCTCTCATATTGGCGTTTGGGCATGTCCGCCAGGCATTTTCTTGATTGGCAATTGACATAGGATGGCCCTGTCCACAGTTGGAGTTGCCATCCCTAGGTGGGCCTAGGGTATATAAGAAGGAGCCAGTTTGTGAGTCTGGATGCCAGTTAGTCATCAGTGTTCTTCCATGGCCTCTGTTCCTGGTTCCTTCCTTGAGTCCCTGTTCTGACTTCCTTTTTGGTGGTCTGAGACATGGTAATGTAAGCCAAAAAACCCATTTCTTCCCACAAGTTGGATCTGGTCAGTGTTTTATCACAGCAACAGAAATGCAAACTAGGATAACAATAGCACTTATTCTTGCTTGTTTTGATGTTGTATTCTTTAAGGTCATAGAGAATGTTTTTAAAAACTATGTATTCATTTTAGTTTATATATATATGTGTGTGTGTGTGTGTGTGTGTGTGTGTGTGCGCGCGCGCCCTATGTGCACATAAGCACATAAATGTGCTTCTACACAGGTCAAAAGATACCGTATGGATGCTGGAAATTGAATCAAGGTCCTTTGAAAGAGCAGAAAGTGTTTTTAACAACTGACCATTCTCTCTAGCACCAGGAAACAGTTTCTGGAAAGAAAATCCAGGACCTTAAAACTGCTTCCATTCCAATGTTTCAACCTCCCCAGCATTATTTTGCTGTTTGCAGTGACTGCACACATGCCAGTGTTGAGGACAGAGAGCACATCTGAGGATAGATTTCCATGCAGGTTCTGCTACTTTCTTATTCTCAGTCATGTTTGTAATTGAATGATTTTTCCACAGGATCAAATGATCTGGACATGCAGATGAATAGGACCACTTAAAAGTCAAAGATGCCATCAAGATCCTTTAATGACTCGGATTCTTGGTTTTAGGAAATATGTTCTGCAGTGTGTCATTGGTGATTTATCATTGGCATTTCCCCCCTTATGGGAACTGTGCAGTATTCTAGACCAAGAAGCTTGTTTTTACTCCAGACTTGTAACTGGGTCAGATTAGCCTCTATATAGGACATAACCTAGATGCTGAGACACGTTGGTTTTAATCACTTTTGTTGGATGAGGTCAGTGTTTGCTTATGCAAGGTGAATTAAAGTGCAGAGGAATAGGAAACCAAGCAGAGATTGGTTTCAACCCCATACTCTCTCGTGTGGAAACTGTAAATCACTACGTTAATTTTTCTTGCTAAACTTACTATACAAGAACAATGTATAAATAGCTGTTTCAAGGAACATAATATTTTGGTTTGGGTTATCTGAGATGTTTTTTTTTTTAATTTTGTTTTTCATTTAAAATGTCAACCCTATAATGACTAAGCTCCAAACACTTTGATGCTTATATTGGTTTAGGTCTTAAAGATATTTCCTCATGGACATAGAACATACATCAGTGCCCATGGGGCCATGTTGGAGGAGACTGACAATCTTTAGAAACCCTAACATCTAGAGATCCTGATGTCTTTTACTTGATGTGTGCCATGTGCCTGGACTTGTTTAAAATGGAATCAGTGAGTATTAGACTCAGCTAAGTTCTTTTGATCCTTTTATCTCCATTGCACACAACAATTGCAGTAAAAGCTGAACCAGCCAACTGCTTTGTGGAAAGGTGTCACATATGCGGAGGCTAGGGGGCAACAGGCTAGTGAGGAGGTCAAGGGAAAAGATCTGAAGAGAGCTCCTGATGCCAGGTGAGGTGAGAAGGCAGAAGCAACCTTAGAGCTATGGAAATGGCTGGGTATGGGAAGGTGGGCCTGAGGACTGGCTCCTGCTGGGTCAAGTCACCACACCCATGTTCACAGAATGGGCTGAACACAGGACTGCAGAACTTCAGCAATAGTGTTGGAGATGCACCCACCTCATTATTCTTCTAATTCTATCAGATTGGAATATACAGACCCTGGACTTTCTTAAAAGTATATGGCTGGTTTCCAAGGCAACCTGTTGGCCTTCTGTGTTACTTCCTTCAGCTCATGTCTGTTCCTTCCTCATCGGCTTGCTTCATCCAACTACATGGGAAATCTTTCACTTTTGACATTTAAAAAATTATGTTAATAGGCCATATTTTATTTTATTTTTTTGTTTTCTATAGCATTACAAATTCATATATAGTCTTTTTAAAGACACACACTGCTGATAAACACAGGTTGATTTAGTTCAGGAAATACTTTTAGACAGAAACTGTTCCCTCTGGTAGTAATTATGAATAGCCATCATTTTAATCACATATACTTCTTAAATGAAATAGTCTAATGTACTCTGATATTTAATATTCAAAAGAACATAAGGTTAACTTGTGTCCTTTCCTTGTGAGTAATACAAGCTATATATTATTCCAGAGGCATGAAAATAGTTATTTGCAAGTGGCAATGATTTATTACTAGGCTTGTTGACAGTCTGCTTCTATTCTCAGGTATTTATAAGCAAGATGCTACGGTAGTGATCCCTGTAGTAGATATCTTATTATCCATTGATACTGCATTCATATTTAAGGATGGCTTCCATGTTGTTAGTGGTGTCTGCACCCTTGGGTTGGATGACTGCTTATGACCTTTGGGTTTCCTCTCTTCTTATTGCTGTGTCTGCCTGCTGGCACCCAGCGTGTCCTTGCCTGCCACTTGGAAATGGATCTACGTGTCCTTATGGAAATGGATTCATGGGTAATCCAAAGTTTAAAGCTCTTTCTCCTCTGCAACTCTCTTAAAATGGATTGGTCTTTTTCTTACTGAATTGCCACTGACTGTTAATTTCAAATGCAAATTGAACTGAGCTGCAAAGGGCAGTGGTATCATGGCAGTCTCCCTCCTAGACTACATTGTTGATGACCCAGACACCAAGTGTTAGGAACAGCCAACAGGGCTTGGAGATTTTTAGATCAGAAACCACTTCCTTCCATCTTTATGTCTGCCCTGTGAGGTACGCCCCATGGCCGGCTGGCTTTGTTGGTGTTGGCCTCTGGCAGAGCAGCATATGTCAAAAGTCATTTGCCTCCTGCCTAGCATATTTAGAGAAAGAAAGGAAAACAAGACAGAGGCTGGCTCCCTTCTCTCTTTAAGGACACACTGCCAAGGCCCAGGAAACCTTCTCTGGATTTCATCTCGTGAAGATTTCACCATTTCCCAAGCAGGCCATGCTTGGAACCAAGCTTCTATTGGATGGATCTTAGGGGACCATTCCAAACCCCAGCTTGAGAAAAAGGAAATAATTTTGAGATAGATACAGTTAGTCAAAAGTGCCACGCACTGTAGAATGGACACTTAGGTCAGGGGTTCTGATTGATAAATGTCTTAGCAGGTAAAGGTGAAGTGCCACACACTGTAGAATGGACACTTAGGTCAGGGGAACTGATAAAAGTCTTAGCAGGTAAAGGTGAAGTGCCACACACTGTAGAATGGACACTTAGGCCAGGGGAACTGATAAATGTCTTAGCAGGTAAAGGTGAAGTGCCACACGCTGTAGAATGGACACTTAGGCCAGGGGAACTGATAAATGTCTTAGCAGGTAAAGGTGCTTGCTGCCAAGACTGAGCACCTCAGGTAACGCTGGGTCTCATGCTGTAGAAAAGGAGAACCGGCTCCACAGGTTGTTCTCTGATCTCCACGTTCTGTGCTGTGGGTGGTCTGCATGCATGTGCATCTTTCTCCCCCCTCTCTCTCTCACACACACAGCACACACACACACACACACACACACACACACACACACACATACACACACACACCCCACATACAAACTCACATACACAGAAAACATACACACCACACCACACACACACACCATACCACACACACACACACACACACACATACACACACACACACACACACTCACACATACATACCACACACACACACTCACACATATACATCACACATACACACACACATACATCCACAAATACACACACACACCATACATACACCACACATACACATACACACACACACACACACATCCACAAATATACCACACACATACACAAACACACACCACACTCACACATACACACACACTACACACCACACACACATACACCATACACCACACACCACACACACATACCACACACCACGTACACACACCACACACACACTCACATATACACAGAACACATACACACACACCACACACACATACCACACACCACATACACACACACACACCACACACACACTCACATATACACAGAACACATACACACCACACCACACACACACACACACACACACACACACACACACCTCACACACACCACATACACAGCTCCCTCCCCCCACACCACATGAATACCACACCACACATATATCACACACACCACAGCACACCACACACACACATCCACAAATACACACACACCACACATACGCCACACACATACACAAACACACACCACACATACACACACAACACACACACACACTCACACATACACACATACCACATACACACACACACACACACACACACACACACACACACACACACGCGCGCACACACGAACGCACGCACGCATGGAAGCAAGCTTGCACACACATAAATACTCACCAAATGTGAAAGTATTTTTCAAATTAGGTCAGTGAGTTTGGCAATTATGTCTTGGTGACCTTACCCCTGTAGATTTACTACCTGATAAGAACCTATGCCAAATAGAAGAATGAAGACCAAAGTGTGGACACTGTGCCCCTTCTTAGAATTGGGAACAAAACACCCATGGAAGGAGATACAGAGACAAAGTTTGGAGCTGCGACAAAAGGATGGACCATCTAGAGACTGCCTTATCTAGGGATCCACCCCATAATCAGCTTCCAAACACTGACACCACTGCATACACTGGCAAGATTTTGCTGAAAGGACCCAGATATAGCTGTCTCTTGTGAGACTAGGCAGGGGCCTAGCAAACACATAAGTGGATGCTCACAGTCAGCTATTGGATGGATCACAGGGCCCCCAATGGAGGAGCTAAAGAAAGTATCCAAGGAGCTAAAGAGATCTGCAACCCTGTAGGTGCAACAACATTATGAACTAACCAGTACCCCGGAGCTCTTGACTCTAGCTGCATATGTATCAAAAGATGGCCTAGTCTGCCATCACTGAAAAGAGAGGCCCATCGGACACACAAACTTTATATGCCCCAGTACATGGGAACGCCAGGGCCAAAACAATGAGAATGGGTGGGTAGGGAAGTGGGGGGGAGGGTATGGGGAAATTTTGGGATAGCATTGGAAATGTCATTGAGGAAAATACGTAATAATAAAAAAAAAGAACCTATGCCAAGAGGTGGTAGGAGAAGGTGTGTGTTGCTTGTGGATGAAGAGAAACCCAGCTACGTTGACCAAGTTTGTCAGAGAAAAGAGAAAATGAAAGGAGGTTAGTGCCCTCCAGGAAACCACTTACAGCAAAATGGAGGTGATATTCAGAGTTCTTGGTCTCTTCATCAACATGGTCAGGGTTGTATGTCGATCACTGTTAAAGCTCTCGGGAGGGTGTGATCACATGATGATCACATGATGAGTACCCTCGTTAGCATCCAGACTCCTCCTTCTTACCACTTGGGGTCTTTAAAAGGAGCAATGATTTACTTGCAGTGGTTCTCTCTCTCTCTCTCTCTCTCTCTCTCTATATATATATATATATATATATATGTATGTATATATATATATATATATATCATATACATATGATATCATATATATATATATGATAGAGATATATAACTTTACATTAGAATATACTTCCATCAAATAGAAATCTCATTTCAAAGTAATATAAAATACTGATAGGTCTTAAGTATGAAATCAACCATTATATAGTGTATATTGCTAAGTTACTTACTGTCTTTGGGAATGTGTTGCCAGCTACATTGAATATTGCAACAGCAACAACTAGCTTTGAGTTTAATAGGAAAGTGCAGAGGGTGATTAGATGACTGAGCAGAGACTAGCTTTAGGTTTCTGGTTTCACTATTTCCAGATTACACGCCGCTGCCCAAGTGACTGACCACAGGGACTCTACCCACCTTTTTCATAGAACATGTCTTCTGTTTACATGGACGTATTTAACCAGGATGTAGCGATGCCCAGTGAGTGGTAACAACTCACTAAAACCCATGGCAAACACGGCGGAAACAAATGTTGCCCTCACCCGAAATCTGACAAAATTTCTGGTTACCCATTTGCAGGTTCAAAGTAGACATTTCATTCCTCATAATGGAATCCTGATGTGTTCTACAGGCCTGTGTTTTGCTCTCTGAGAAAGGTGACCGAATTATTCAGCACTGCCAATAGAATCTTATCTAAGACCTTGGCTGGAATAAGAGTATTGCACTCTATTTTACTGTTGTTGTTATTTCATATTAGAAAATAACAAAAGATACATTTCCTCCTGAATGGATCCTGTCAGTGACTTAAACAAGTTGGACAGCCGTCTGGGTGACAGGTGAGGGAGATGGGTGTCGTCCTCTATGTCCTCAGCCGTCTGGGGGACAGGTGAGGGAGAGGGGTGTTGTCCTTTATGTTCTCAGTCCGGGGGTGGGATTAGTTTTCAGGAAAATTTTGGTTGATGTATCTTGATAGGAGTTAAAAGGTCAGGTGCACCCAGATTTATTGTTGGAGACAGTGTACTGAGCGTTGGCCTCCTATATTGCACAGTACTTGTTAAATTCTGTGTTCTTCACTGTACCACACACTTACTTGGTTTGTAATAATTACTATCCTTTTGACTGTGGAGTAAGAAAAGAAGTCTAGTAACAGATGGCCTTGGCCTTGAACCGGGCTCACTAGCCATGGCAGATACAGCATGTGCCTGAACACAGAGGACAGAGTGGGGTCAGAGGAAGACTCGTCTATGCTCTACTGCATAGATGGGGAGATGCTCTCCTGAGACAACAAAGACACAACAAGACACAGCAAGGTCTTTATCTTGTTGACAGTCATCATGTGGGAGAGTCTTGCTAAACATCACTTCCACTTGCTTCAAGGATATGAAAGAACCTTTGTAGGTATCTCTTTAGAACAGTTCTATAGAAGGATCCCAGTGCAGGGGCATATGTGGGGAAGATGAAGAGGACTTTGCTACTGAAGATGGGCAAGTGGGATGAGATGTGGGTACTATACTCCGTAACTCTCCATAGCATCTTTGCCTGGGATATATGACTGCTAGATAATCTCAGATGTTCCTGCTGACTCTTTAAGCTCATAGTAAGGACCTTACCATGCTAACGTCAGTGAGTATGTCCCAGGCAGAGAGGAGAATTCTTCACGGGGATGAACGACTATTCGTCTTACTCTAATGTCTTGTTCCTAGCAACAGTACTGAGCTCTGACTGGGAGGGCATAACAATGTCAGTGTGATGTTAGACTCAGTTTCCCCTTTCTGTATTTATTGTCTGGATATTGAAAACATGAGTAAATCAAGCATGCATTCCTCTCCTGGGAGAGGCAAAAACCAGGGGTTAATGTGCAAGTGACACTGATTGACACCATCCTTCCTGCCTTCTGCTCATATTGATCACTAGTCCATCATCAAGCAATCCTCTGGAGCAAGTAGGACCCAGTGTCATTATGGCCCTGGGGTGTGTGGTAGATAGAAAAATTTTATCTTTCCCCTCTGGTTTTTTTTCCCCATTTAATTTTGACACACGAATGCAATCCTACATCTATTTCTTTGTGGAGTCTACGACATTTTATAAGGAATTCTACTCTTTTTCCTGTTTCTTACAGCCCTAAAGTCATATAAAGACAATTCATAAATGTATTTATTTTATTATATAATTTATTTTAATGTTTTGAGAATTTCATACATGGGTATTGTGTTTACAACACTTCTGCCCCCTCCTCTTTTACTCCCAACTTCTGTACCTCCCAACTGCCTCTCAGAGTATCGACTTCTTTATTTGTTACTGTTACATAACACACATACACACTCACACATGGACAAACACACACATACTAACACATGCCCAAACATATTCATACACACATGCACAAACACACTCACATACACACACTCACACATACACACACACACATGCACACACACACTCAAATGCACACACATGTACACATGTACACACACACACACACAGAGGCAGGCAGGCAGGCAGGCAGGCAGACAGACAGACAGACAGACAGACAGACACACACACACACACACACACACACACACACACACAGTCCTGAGTCCATTTAGTGTTCTTCTCATGCATATGTGTGTTTAAGGCTGACCACCTTGGATTAGATAACCTATGGGAGGCTCGTTCCTAGAGATTCCTCTTTCCTTATCAGCCATTAGTTCTTCATCTAAGTGGGGCCCTCTGCAATTTCTCCCATTCACATTGATATGTCTATTGATGTTGTATTAGGCAGATCGTATTTGGGCAACTGTATTGTGTAGATGTTATGAGTACTGAATATACAGTTCCCATGAGGTCATTTAAAACCCCATAGATTAAGAGCCAGATGGCAGTGGGTTGAAATTCTGGCTCTGGTGGGAGTCATTCCCCACAACCATTCACATTCAAGGTCAAGTTATCCATCTTCAACAAATGGACTGAGAGAGGATAAGGAGTGTGCAAAGACCTCATAGTTCAGTGTGACAGACCAAGAATTCCAACCTATGAATATTTGGCTATCAATGACATGGGGATGTTTTAAATTATATTTATTGTCCACTCTGGCACCCATCTTGTATTCATGGTCATTTGGATTTCAATTTGTTTGTTTTAGAAGAGATGAAGCAGATGGATGGGAGGACCATACCAGAGTGGAAAGAACATAAAATAATTTTGTACATAAAAGTAACACACTTGCTCTTTCATATTTTATTATTGCTCCTATTGCACTAACCTAAGGTCAGAGATTAACATGTTCCTGCACATCAGAAGGATCTGGGCCATTTGTCAGAGAGGTCTGTTCAAGAGTAGGAGAGCTCTGGGAGAAAGGGCAGATTACCTGTTTAACTAAGAGTATCCACTGGGTCTTCTTCTCAGATACTCGTGTTCCTCTCAGACTACTCTGAAAACAGTGATGGGCTTCACAGAGATTTAACCCTGACCAGGGAACACACACTACAGACTTTGCACTCATGGTCAGCTTTGCATCCAAGTCATTCTTTTGCTAGTCTGGTTGACATGTTGGGCAGAGATCGTGAACTCGGTTTCCAGATGGGATTTTATTTCTACCTGTGCTCACAGGCTTGTCAGCACTTCTGGGAGACCAGCTCTCTCCTGATGATATTTGGGTATGGAAGTGCTATGGCACAGAATCAGCTCCGGGTGCAGCCAGAAACTGGAAGGCTTTTCCTGTGGTTTTCCCAGAGAGTGTACAATCAGTTTTCAGGCATTCAAGGCTTCTTCAACTTTTGAAATATACCTTTCCCATTCTGAGGCTGTGGTGAAGCCTGTGATCTGAAACACTTCCGGACTCGGGCTCACTGCCTTAAAGGCAAAGCAGATAAGCTCAACCTTAAGAATCACAGAAGCTATTGGGAGTCATCTGGGAAAAAACAAATGTTCTTTACAAGGTTAGTTTGAATTTTAAACTACAGAAGAGCAGGATTCCCTTGCATAGAATGAACACTGGCTGCTCTGACACAAGGCTAAACCTGGTCCACACACAAACCTACAAAGGCATTGGCATCATGCCAAAGTCCAAGCAATGCAGTGGGGAGAATAAGAGAACCCATACAGTAGGACCGGGTAAGAGGACCCACACAGTGGAACCAGGTAAGAGGACCCACACAGTAGGACCAGGTAAGAGGACCCACACAGTAGGACCAGGTAAGAGGACCCACACAGTGGGACCAGGTAAGAGGACCCACACAGTAGGACCAGGTAAGAGGACCCACACAGTGGGACCAGGTAAGAGGACCCACGAAGTGGGACTGGGTAACAGGTCTCACACAGTGGGACTGGGAGTGTTTTATCTGACCTACTCTGTGGGCTGTCTAGAAATGAAAGTGTTTGTTGTCTAGTCTGCCTTTTTATTTTTGAGAGTTTGATACACAAGTAATATATTTACATAATTTCAACCCACCTTTCACCTAGTCCAACTCTGCATATACTCCTTTTATCCTCTCCCAAATCCACGACTCTGACTCTGACACCATCTTCATTGAAAATAGATTCTTTTTTATACAACAACCCAGATTGCAGTTTCTGTTCCTTCCACTCCTCACAGCTCCCCCACTTCTCCTCTCTCTAGTTCCATTCTCCCTCTTTTTTCCCTTCACAAAAGAGCAGGGCTCCAACAACTAAACAGGACACAAAGATAACAGAACACGATACAACATTACAGGGCAAAAGCTCTCATATTGAAGCTGGACAAGATAACCCAATAGTAGGGAAAGAGCTCCAAGAGTATGCAAAAGAGTCAGAGACATGCACGCTCCTACTGTTAAAGGGTCCTACAGAAACACCAAACAGCCATAACATATAAAGAAAAGACCTGCTGCAGACTCATGCAGGCCCCATGCTTGCCATTTCAGTCTCTGTGAGCCCCTATGAGCCCGGCTTAGCTAATTCAGAGGGCCGTGTTCTCCTGGTTTCAAAAGGGATGGAAGACTCTTCTTAAGTTTTTATCGTTACATATGTAAATGCATGTGCACGTGTGTGCGCGCACGTGCACACACACATACATACATATGCATATACATATATGAATATTCACAATCCACTTATAGTTGCTCTTATGTACATGTGTTTATTATTGACCCCTTGGAATTGCATAACCTATCAGAAAGCTAGTCCTTAGAGGAAAAACATCTTCCCTACTTCTTGGTTAGGGATTCTAGTTCTGGGACCAAACACCATGACCATAAAGCAAGTTGGAGAAGAAAGGATTGATTATCATTGAAGAGAGCCAGGTTCTCTGGGTTCTTCAATCTTCCTCTTTCCTCATTGACTTTCTCTGAGCCTTAGATGCAGAGGTTCCATTATATCATGTGGGGGACGCTCCCTCCATACATCATTTATTCTCTGGAGTTTGATTGGTTGCAGATCTCTTCAATTTTGAAGTGGCTGCTTATTCAGTTATGCACCGGAGGATGCAGTTTTTCTCCATCTCAGGAACTGGGTCTTGAAATGATCAGAATATTTGTGCAGCCTTTCGGTGTGTGTTGTTCTTCTGACTGGACCCACACCCCCACAGTCCTCTCTGACTCTCCTTTCCCTTCTTCTGTTTTCCCTATTTTTATTTCTTCTTCATTTTGGGGTTTTGGATTGAATCCTGGACCTTGTGCATCTTAGAGGTTTTCTGTACCCCCAAACTACATTACAAACCATTGCATTTCTGAGAGAGGGCTTCATTATGTACCCCAGGCTGGCCTTAAACTCAGGGTCATATTTCTTTGGCCTTTGGAAAACCCCTGACTGATGTCTACTCTTGGGCTCAGCTCTACCGTTTTGAAAACAGGAAACATTGACTGAATGGGTGCATAGTCTCCTTTATGTTTCTTATTTATTCTCTGATACTTTCTCACTCCTAAATGACTTTGAAATTTGGAAAATTAAGAAATCCCATTGATCATTATGTTGTCCCAGCCTTGATGAAAATTAATATTTGTGGGAACTAAAAAGAGGGCCGGGGAAGAAGGGGAGGAAGGACCCACACCCCGCCAGAGTTCCACCTATGCTTTGAACAGGTGGATGTGGGAGGGCTGCCAGACACTTTCCACTCAGCCCTGGGTGGGCACCCAAGCCTCTGAACAACTCAGTGGGGGAGGTGTGAACAAGGGATAGCCCAATGTGGGGCTCCCAGGGCCACATCCTGCAGCCCTGGGGCTATGGGAGAGAGGGGAGAGGGAAGAGAGGTTCCCACATCGGCAAGAGTGAGCACAGTGGTTCTTGATGAGCAGAGACTGTCTATGGTTTTAGAGCTTTATTGTAGAAAGGCAGAGAGAAAGAGAGAAGGGAGAGAGAGAGAGAGAGAGAGAGAGAGAGAGAGAGAGAGAGAGAGAAGGTTAGAGAGAAAGAGAATAAGTGTAAGAGGGAGAGAGGAGAGGAGACAAAGAGGAGAGAGGAGTGAGAGAAGTGAGAGGTAAGAGAACAAAGAAATGAGAGGAGTGAGAGAGAGAGGAGTAAGAGAGCAAGGAGGGGCCTAACAGCCCCCTTTAAAGTACACTGCTATCTTTTGTGTTGCTAGGTAACTGGGGAAGAGTTTAGCCTGAAGGTCAGAAGCTTGGGACATTGCCTACATGACTTCTAGCCATGCTTCTCTTGTGGGGGCTGGGGAGGGGGGGGCAGTAACTTAGGCAGGAGCCAGAGTTCCAGGAGCATGAGGGAACGCCTACTGTGTCATGTAGGTAAATTATGACCATTCTAGGGTTCAGACCTCAGCTCGACTGGCGACCAGCCTGTCTGTGCATAGCCCAATGCCCCACAAATATTATTATATTGGTTGATTTAAAATTGTTTGTAATGATAGGATCCAGCCAATGAAAATGTAATAGCATTTTTTTATGACTTAAATTTTTAGGAATTGTTTCTCAATTCTGGTTTTTAAAAGAAGCAATTGGAATCTTAAACTGTTTTAAAAGGTGAGAATTTAAAATCCAGGTTTCAACTGAAGAAACAGGGTTAGTGCTATGGGCTTTTCCTGACTCTTGATTTATGTATTGTGTGCACAGAATAAAAAGAGAACAGCAGTTACAGCTGAGAGAGCAAATGTACAAAGTTTGAAACTGACGCTTTATTGATAGATTTTTTTGGTACCTGCTAGAAATCTATGAATCACTATAGGAAATTATGTACATTTTTTATTCATATACCTTAGTAATTAAGGCTTAATCAAATGGATGCCTAATATTCTCACAATATTCAGTTTAAGCAGATAACACAAAAGCCTAACAATAAAAATTTATAATTTTCATATCTTAATCATTGCAATATCTTTTGTTTGTTCTTGTTTGGTTGTTGTTATTGGTGGCGGCTTTTTCCTGAGTCAGGGTTTCTCTGTGTAGCACTAGGAGCTGTAACTCATGATTTAGACCAGGTTGGCCTTGAGATCTGCCTGCCTCTTCATCCAAGCGCAGCTACTAAAGGTGTGAGCCATTATGTCTGGCACTCACTCTAAGTTTAAGCAGAGGTAGCTGGCAGACCTGTGCAACATTCGACTGTCTGATTTCACAGGTTAGAAGATCCATAGGAACATTAATTTGTTATAAATGTGGTTTGCAGAAAAATACACTGTCTTTATCCATATGTATGCATAAAGACATAAAGACTTAAATGGCCTGGTCACTGACAATATTAAGTTCCTGATCCTTCCCACAAGTAGAGCAGAGAAATTACAAAATTATGCATGAGTTTTTTCCTGTCATCCCTTGACTATTTAGATCAACTTTTGGTCCGTATCATCTCATCTCCACTTTGGGGTACTTTATATGCCTAGAGCCTATTTTTGTTCTAGTTAAGAAGTACCATGTCTCTAACCGATGATGCATTGAATGAAGTAAATTATTGAAGTGAAATTCTCAAGCTACTGATCTACCAGGTTCCTTCCAATGTCTTCCACTAATAGTGAAGGACCTTCCCTCAGCTGCCTGTGCACGGGTGGGTGTAGCATGTGGATCTGAGGGATCAAGATCTGTAGGTGCTCCAGAGAACACAAATGCCTTTGTGAAATTATCATAAAGGCTCTTTCTCAAGGCTTCATAGACCCTTGCTAGCTGGGCACATTATGGAACAACTTAATATCTTGATATGCAAACCTCTCCTCTTGAAATGTATTTCAATATCTAGTTTTGTACCCTATAGGAGAAAAGACACAAGGCAGAGGGACAAATGCATATTGCTTTTTAAAAATAGATCTCTAGTGGAAGCAGTTCTTGGATACTTTGTGGCCTGTTATTATACAGCAATAGTAATTTAGTCACCAAGATAAAAGATATCCCACAGTGCACCTTGTTAGAAGAGGAATAAATAATCAGCCATCTCATGTGTGTGACTCATATGTGGATGTGGAAGAGGCACAGAATTTACTCCTAAACAGGGTGGTTGTTTAAGTAAGAGAGGGGAGAACACGAAAGGAGAGCTTACAAGAATGAGAGGAAAGGGCCTAGACATCTCTCCATCCAGGAGCTGCTGTGTTCAGGGTCAGTGATTTTAACGCATTTTCCTTCCCAAATGGCCTTGGTTTCAGCAACTAGGAGAAAAGTAGATTCTACTAAGATCCTTGAAATCAAGGCTGCAGTCTAAGCCTGAAGATACTCTTTATAGCGCCCCCGAAGGTCTCCCCTTGGAATTACACTTAGCGCTAAGTCACATAATTACAAAATACTAGTTTTATAAAGGATGCTGTTTGGTATGTTTGTTGTTGAACAACGGGGCTTTTCATATGAGAAATATAAACACAGTATTTTATTTGTACATGCCTTTTCATGGCTAATTATGGGTTTGAAAATAACCAACAGCAGCATAATTATTCTATAGCCTGTACTGGGGTTGTGTGTTCCTTAATCTGGCCACTTAAAGGAAGAGATAACTGTTCATCTATGAACCTGGCGGGGGAATCAGCCTTGAAGTTGACTCCACCTGTATTCTAAATTTAGTAGACTACAAAAAAAAAGTCTCTATTGCTTCCTGCTGGTTAATTCATGACTGGGGAAGAGAGGAAGGTGCTCTATTACTCTGATGGAGCCCCAAATTAAGAAGCAATTGACTAAGACAGAAAGCATTCTAGTCAACTTGAAAATGAGAGTAATAATTGACAAGTTGCTGCAAGTTGCAAGTAATTGCAAGTTGTTGTTTGATTAATACAGCAGATAGAATAGAAATGTGGCTGTGAATTTATTTTATTTATTTATTTATTTATTTATTTATTTATTTATTTATTACTTTTTGGTTACATGTTATTTACATCTTGTTGGGGGTTGGTCTGGTGCTGCTATGTATTCAAATGCTAAATTCTGCACCTCAAGATCTGGTTGTCCCAGGATGAAGGAATTCCCAGGTACACCAGCCTTTGTTATATAAATCCTGCTTCCTGATTTGAAGACAATTAGCTAATAAAAGGCTACAGCTTGTGATTGGGCAGTAAAGAGAGAAAGGAGAGGTTTGAAGATCAAGTGAGAGGTCTCAGGAGAGACCAAGGGGAGAAGGAGACAGGGACACAGAGAGAAGGTCCCTATGATGTCAGATGGATCATGAGCATGTGGCCAGGAGGAATGGACCCTGAGGATAACTCTGGAAGGGATAAAATAGCAAATAACAAGGGAAATACAGATTCTATGTAAGTTAGGACAGCTCAAAACCTGCACAATCGAGGCTTACAGCTTGTAAATAAAATACCAAGATTGTGTGTCTTTCATGCAAGCTAGCTAGAGTAAATAACTATTTTACAAGATCTTATCCAGACATCTTGCCTAGAATGTCAAAGCTTCAAGATGCTGTGGCTGAGATGGATTGCCTGTATGGAGTGAGTAGTTTTACATCTCACACTGCTCTCAATAAGTATTTGAGAAGTCTTTCAAAGAGTGCCTTTATTATTTCTCACTATGCTCTGACCCGTGGGGCAGCTTAGCTCATCTGAGGTGATAGCTGTTCACAGTACTTAGTGATGTCACCAAGAAGAATTCAGTCCTATGAAATCACCTGGATAATGAGCCACAGTTTTCAGATAAGGGAACTAAGATCTAACTAAGGCACAGAGCACAGAGTGCTCCTTCAAAGGCTTTTTAATTTTTATTTTATGCGGCTGTGTGCTTTGCCCACATGTATGCATGTTCACCACCTATGTGCAGTGCCCAAGAAGGCCAAAGGAGGGTGTGGATCTCCCGGGTTGGAGTTAACCTGGAATTTTTAGTGGCTGTCTTGTGCTATGATTTGAACCTAGATTCCGTGCTCTTAACCACTGAGCCATCTCTCTAACCTGAGTGCAGGGTTCTTAACTAAGACATTTAGCAGCCATATTTGTTTGCCAATGAATACATGTTTAAAAAGATTATAGATAATGAACATTTCTGAAAGCAAATGTGGACAAAGTATACACGTGATAGATAGCAAAGTAGTTCCAGCTACCCTGGTGCAGCATGGGAAGACTGTCTCTCAGCAGGTTTCTGGGTCTTGTTGAGTATAGATGGTAATAATAATAAAAAAAGGAATCTAAAGGTGCAGCTTATGCTGACTAAGAGTGGAAACATGGAGAGGATTAGCAGACCCTGTCTGAGGCTGGGATAGAGAGTGTGCTGAGAGTTCTCACTGGATGTTTACTGTCCTTCATTGTCTGTTCATATGTAGTGACTAAAACATCGGTGTAGTGCCCTGGGCCATTTAGGCATCAAATCATACATGCTTACATTTTGGAAGGAAAGTAATTTTGAGGCTATATTAACCGTGGAATGTTGACAGACTTCACACACACACACACACACACACACACACACACACACACACACACACGCAATGTGTACACACACATTAATGCACACATACACGTGTACATATACATACGCTTACAGGCAGGCATACAGACACTCCTACACATACACATATACACACGTTCAAGCTCTTTATCTTGAAGTCAGTTCACTGATTGCATTTGTGACATTGAGTGTTTTCTAATGGGGTAGTCCTCTCAGAGGATCATACTTTGGGGTCTAGTACTTATGGTTTCATATGCATTTTAGAATTATGCTCTCTGACGGCACGCCTGTGAAGGATGCTTTTCAGGGCTGTAGGGGCATTTGTGTAAATTTTTACGATTAATCCAAGTAAAACTTTTTGAGGCATATTAATGGTTAACTCTCTAAGAAATCACCAAAAACCAAACTAAACAAACAAAACCAAAAACAAACAAAGACCCACAGTCTTCGTTATGGTATAATTAACAACAAGAAATATCATCTAATAAATAGTTGGGTAGATGACAAAGAGACACTAGTTAATTGTCATGATGGAAAACATCATCCGCTTTCAGAGGGATTTTTATTAAGAAAATCCAATAATGTGGTCACTATTTTTACAAGCAATTCCATGAGTAGAATACTATTGTACTCAAGTCTTCCTTGATATTTAGATTAAAGTGAAGTACTTCCATTTATTTTTCTTGCTTTACAAAATGTAGGGAATTCTGTTGTGTTAAGAACCTATTGCTATGCAAGAACAGGGATTTAACTGTGTTTATCATTCCATATTGCTGAAGTTCAGAAAGTTTTGGCAAGGCTGAACTGCATCCCGGGGCTGAGCAGGTGCCAGGGCAGACCAAATCTCACCTTGAAGTCTAGAAAAATCCTCAGGCTCACAGGATGTTAGCACACTTCTAGTGAACTAAGGGTCTCATCTCCTCCCTGTCGCTTGCCTGGAGGCTGCCCTACCCTCTTAGCCACACCATTTCTAGTGGGTCACAGTCAGCACTTTAGTCCTTTAAAGGCAGCAAGGGAAAAAAGTTTATTGGTAAAACGGTTGTTGCCTTCTTATGAAAGTGTTTGCTCTGTTTGTTCTGTTCATTAGAAGCAACTCACAGGGCCTGAGCAATCTGAGGGGCGGAACCCAGGACTGTGTGAGCAGCAGGAGTGGATTCATGGAAGGAGATGTGAGCAGCTTCTAGCTTCTCCCTGGGCAGCCTTTGATGGTCCCAATTCATGAGAAATGTGTGTCCATTCTAATCACCTCAGGCAAAACACATGCTTCTTTTTCTATTTTCAACAAATATTCAGTTGACAAATTTAACTACAAAGTAGACCATCAGTATCCTTTAATACACAATGAGTTTTCCTCCACAAACACAAATGGGATTCTAATCGGCATTATTCTACACGAGGAAGTGGAATTTCTAATGAGTGGAATGGAAAACAGTCATTTTCAAGTTCTTCATCCAAATTTCTTTGTGTGTGAAACAAACTCTCAAGTTTTTTCTGAAATTATTATTATTATTTTTAAATTAGCTAAAATTATAGGATTATAAATGTCATTCAGATACTTTAGAAAAAAATACAATCTGTTTCGTTAAAGTGTCTTTGGGATACACGCAGGGATCTTGAAGACAGTCTTTGCTGTGATAATTAGATTGACATATTTAAACCAGTGCAGTACCACACATGACCATCAGCATGCTGTGGGTCCATTTGTCTGGACCGAAACCCACGCCTCTACTTTCTGACTAAAGGTTGCAGCGGTGAGATCTGAGGTAAACATGGAGAAGGGTGTTAGGGAAACTGTCCCTAGGCCTGGAGTTCTGAAGTGCCTTCTCCAGCTCAGGCTGTTAGTACAAGAGGAACAATTTTTCTCACTGAGCCTGGTGGACACGGATGGATAAGGACTATATCTTTTGTTTTGAGACCTTGATTATTGTCCTTGTGTGGGTTCATGTTATGTTTTCTTTAAAGGGAACTAATGTCCCAAATTCTTACATACCATGTGGCTTTGCTTTGGAGAGAAAGAGATAACCTCAGGGTTGGGAGTAGAGTCCTGAAGCATGCTTGAGTGGCAGAAAGACTTGTCAATCAGGATAGATCAGATACTACTGAATTCCTAAGTGTTCTTCCAAACTCAGGGAGACCAGGAGTATTTCGACTGTAGATGTTTATTCCTTGTCAATATCCTACACTGTTCATTCTCCTTCTTAGATTTTATTTATCTTTGTTTTATATGTATGGGTGTTTTGCCAGCATGTATGTCTGTACACCATATGCATGCCTGGTTCATGAGGATGGCAGAAGAATGTGTCAGATACCCTGGAACTGGAATTACAGATGGCTGTGAACTATGTGGCTGCTGGGACAGAACCCAGATCCTCTGGAAGAGTGGACAGCACTTGAAATTACCAAGCCATCTCTCCAGCCCCAATAATCTATGCCTTTTGTGGACCGTAATGGTTCTCCTGTCTTTTTACACTTGAGACTTTCTGAAAGAACAATCTCTTCCAGAGTGTTTTCAATCTTGTGGAAGAATGAAAAGAGACACAGGCCATGACTTGGCCCTGAGAAATTCATTTCTGTAGGATACAGTTCCTTGAGGAATTCCTGGCTTCATATGCAGAAGGCCCTAGGCCCCTTCTCTAGCACCACAAGAGTGCAATGCATCCAGGTGGATTTCTAATGGCCAACAGTTGCATCTGCGTCTTCCAGATTTTGGAGCTGACTTTCTAGCGCAGCTCTCTCCAGGTTTTAACTTCCGATGTAGATTTAGCATACCGTGTGCAATGGTCTTTCAGTGCACTTGTATGTAAGTATTAGGAAAGGATCTGTTGAGTAGTTTCCATTTGAAAGGGTTAGTTTGAATCCTATAAATTAAGAAGAGATTCCCTGGTGGGCAAGGAAATGCTAGCATAATCAGAAGCACTGCCCTCCAAGCACCCAACGAGTGCTCTTGAAGAGTTGAGGGTGATCCAGCTCTGTTCCTCTTCGTTAGCCAATTTAGATAAAATTCTGCTGGATCAAAGTGTCAAAATCTTATGTGAATTAGAGGAAAAGAATTTCAAACAGCTCCATCCCTTCATTCGAAAGTACATTTTCTCCATTGTCAGACCATTGGTACTTGTTGGCTTTCCTCAACTCAAAGGCTGATTCATATAATTAGTGTATTATGATCGTTGTTATTAAAGGACTGAAGCTGGTTTAACGGCTTGTGATGGATGAAAAGAGTATGAAGACAGAAGTCAGTTCTGACAGCTGAACTCAGTTATTGTTGAACAGTCTACTAAGACTGGATCCTTAGAACTTCACTGAAGTTTATTTTAAGAATGACCTATATAATAATGGATCCTCAAGTTCTTATTAGCATACTACACAAGAAAAGGAGCCCAGCATAATGGTGTTTTTTTTTTTTTTTCAGTTTAAACTCATGACTTGCTATTATCAGCCCCCCTCCCCCTGGGCATTTTAAAGACCTCTTCTGTGTAATTAATCTGTATTTTTTTTTTAGTGGCCATTTACAACATCTCTACAGGCTGTATCAGGAAGGGGAATTCTCGACGGTGCTCAGTATCAGTTCTTTGCAGAACCCGTTTTGAAACAGGCTTATCTAGAGAGTGTGAAAGAAGAAAGCATGCTGCAGTCAGTTCCGGGTCTGCACTTTAGTTACACAGAACATAGTGACCACAGCTATGTAGGGTTTTAGACCCCAGAAAGAACAGAGCTCACACAAACACATGGTCACCTTTTCCTTTTTAGGCACACACAGTGTTTGGATGCTTGTTTTAAGAGCAATGTCTACTTTGTGAAATGGGATCTTTGGTCACCACTTAGTGTCTATTCTTTTTTATATAAACATTTTTAAAGTGCTGTTGGCACTATTCTCGATTTACTTCTGATTTTGTTGAATCTGTAGATGGCTTGTGGTTTTGTCGGCTCTCCTTTTCTTAGGTGACTTTCAGTAAGCCTGCACTTCATCCCAGAGGTAGTGGTTTTCTGTGTACATGATGTAAGTTTTAGGGAGATGGAAAGATAGTAAACAAGTCTAAGGAGTAGAGTTGAGCTCTAAAACTCAAATAAATCCTGGCTATGGTGATACCCATTTGAAACCCAAATTCTGGATGGGTGGGAGAAGATGGTAGAGACAGAAGGGTTCCTTGGGCTTGATGGACAGCCAGTCTAGTCTCATAGCTAAGTTCCAGACTAGTGAGAGATACTGGCTTCAAACACAAGGTGCATAGGTCCCAAGGAACAACCCAAGGTTGACCAGTGGTCTACACACATATGCACATAAATGTAAGCTTACCAACATACATGTACTCACCTGTACACAGAGTTGTAGGGTTTGCCTGATGAAAAATGGAACATACCCAGGGGTTGAGATAATTAGCTCTATTACTTTTTTATCAGGATAACCACTTGGGTTCTTGGTAATACGTCTGATTCTGTATGTCTGGAAGGGACCCTGAGATCTGCATATTTAGCCAATCGGCATATGACTGTATAAACCATGACATAGGAAGGTTAGAGCATGCTTTGTGCTGCAGTTGCATGGTCTTTAGGATAGGAGTCCCAGAAAGATGTGCTTACATCTGACTTGCTTTTGGGCTGCACATCATGGGCATTTTACTTAAGCATCAATACCTTAAAATTTCATTACTTATAAATTTATTTTGTCCTGTTCCTAATAAATAATTTTGAAATGCATATTGAGAATAACTCACAGTTAAACATACACTTACCAGTGTCAGTTTTCTTTCTGATGCTGGAAAACAAAGGTAGACATGACTTAATCAAATAAGTAGAATAAGTGCCTGTGACGCTGCTACTGTAGGGGATATTTGAGTACTATGCTCGACTTTAAAATCTACTCGGATTAACAAATGTGTAGGGTGAAGCCTGAGGTCAGCATGGGTGGAAGGGGCAGTGAGGGACCAGAAGTATAAGTAAGGTTTCGTGAGACTTTGTTAACTACAAAGTGATCCCTGGATCAACAGTACAGAAATGAAGTTGGAGCTCTTAAGAGAGAGACTCAAGCCTCACCTGGGCCTGCCACACCCCTTCCCCAGACAATGCATTATAAAAGAATTTTCTGGTCTCTATATGTCTATCAGCATGCTGCTTGGGTAGCTCAATGAAGGAAACCTGGCTCTAAGAAAGCAGGGGCATTTAGTAGACTCCACGATATTGATCTTGAGAAACTCAGGAGAGCACACTCAAAGAATCGAGGACCTTGAAGGCCAAGGATGTTACTCTTCAGATATTGTTTTGTTTTGTTTTGGTCTGGTTTGGTTTAATTTGCTGAAAGGCAGTGCACTTCTTGTGACTTTAGTTAACTGTGAAGAATCCTGCAACTTGGAAGTGATGAGCATGGCCCATTGCTTTCTGGGAGTCCTTGTGTTTTCTGGGTTAGAATGCATCACTGTTGATGTAGGTCTGACCGGCTTCCATTATCCCTACACAAGGTTATTCCAGAATAAATGTCTCTTTAAAATCTCTCATGGTTGTGGTGTTCCCATTAGAATATTGCTTAGGTCAGTCTACAGGAAGTCTACATCTTTAGTGATGTTCCTTCAGGGTCAAATGACGAGGTACCACTTTATGGAACAGAGTGAGAGACTCCTTCTGTCTATTAGATGCTTGCTTACTTGGTTTCACCCATTGAACAAAACTGCGAGTCTTGCAGATTTAAGAGTCAGCATCTCACAGTCTAACTGCGCATAGCCTCCCAATTCAGTGTCAACATCATGGGTTGTCATCGGAAAGGCAGGGTTTTGACTGGATGTTTATTTATCTGTTGAGTCTTTTAAAGATCTATCTAGGTAGCTCTTGTGCATTTGAATAATAGTTGATATGTTCAGTGGTGTTATTTTCCATTATATAATTTTATAGCTTTCATTTAGCAAATTATCCATTAAAAGTAAATAAAATAAAGGGTAGGCACACATAAAATGATGAAAGTAAATTTAATAAGTTGTTAAATCACCATTAAGAATTTGTTTTAAGTGTTACTGAACTTTCAGCTTGTTGCCTTCAGTCTTTTAAACATTTCATTTCCATTTAACTAAATCAAAACCATCTGTAAATGTAGCCCTTAGGACAATAATAAGACTTTTTTTTTCTTATTTAACCAATGCAACTGAAATAATAGGTTGGATTCCACATAGAGATATGATTTCTCATTCCTTGATCAGAGGAATTACTTATTTTATCTCGGGAATATACCCGTGTTAGAGGTGTCATTTGCTTATATTTTCATAAACTCTCTCTCTACACACACACACACACACACACACACACACACATGCAAATATATTTGCATATATACATATATATTTACATATATATGATTTCCTAGGCTCTGCTCATTTGTTTAAATAAGTGCTTGTGTTTCTGGTGGTAAATGTCACAAAGATCCTCAAGACTCGCATTACCACCTATTCTTTTTTTTTAATTTATATTTTTTTTAATTAGGTATTTTCTTCATTTACATTTCCTGTGCAAGATGTAGCCAATCAGCTACTTTTCCATCGTACCTTGCGTTTTCATGCGGTGGTTTGGAGTGCGTGTGGACCATTGAACACCACACACTTACTGCCTGCTCTGGACATCAGGCAGATGATGAATCACTGGTCTAGTCTGCAGTGGATTAGGGTGTGACACCTGGTGACAGGTGTGGCCTTGGACCTAGCTTGGCTTGGCCTTTCAGAGACAGAAGAAGGTAAAGGAGCAGAGTTGTGTCTGAGACAGGTGGCTTCTTTTTCCCCTGTGATAAAAGCAGCATAAACCAGCTCTTCTCACAGTTGTGGACTGGCCACGATTTCTAACTCTAACCTAAGAATTAGCTTTTCCTTCCACTAGGGGGGTTTGTTTACCACAATGGAAGGGAGGCCTTCCTTGCCTGGAAGTTTTATGGGGGCAAAGCTACCCATACAACATTTGTGAAAAGCCACATTTCCCTTTGCTTTGTAAATTTTTATGAGCACTCCAGCTGCAGCCTAATGCTTCTGTCATGATACTTTCCTGCACTGAGGAGCTAACTCTGAAGGTGAAGAGATACCACCTGTGAGTGCAGAGGGGTCAGCTGAGTAACTCTCAGAGTGACAAGTGATGAAGGCAAAATTAGAAAACTCCCAGGCACCTGGAAATCATTTGGGCAACTTAAAAGAAAATGAATAGAAGCTGAAAAATATCCCTGCTCTCATTTGGAAACTAAATATGAAAATGAGAATTATTTCACAAAGTTGACTTTTTTTATAGTCCTAAAATATTGGTGACATTTTCTCTGAAATGTAAACTAGTCTTTCTATGTGAGAGACATAAACGTCTTGAGTCATGGTTCTATAGCCCTTTACTGTGTCAAGACTGTTACAGTATTTTATCCACATTCCATCTAACTCATCCAAAGTCAATGCTGCCTAACAGATCTCTTCACAAAACAGCAGTGTTTGTTATCTTGACTGCCATCCCATAATTCCTAGCTACACTTAAAATGGGACCCATGACACTGAACACAATCTTTTCTTTCATTTAAATGTAGTTGTTTAAAGTTTAATTTGAGCATATGCAGAGGGCTGTTGGCCATGGTCTAGCAAGTTCACATCTAGACAGTGGTGGCAATCTATCAGTCCAGGGCTGTGATCCCTGCTTATGTCTCTGTGGTGGAGTCAGGACGCTTGTGCATCCTCTACTGACACCATGCCTAATAGTAAGAGGTGAAGTTGAAGTCCACAGCTCCAACCACTGCTGCCCACACCAACCAGAACATATCACATGTATGAGAAAGTTTTCAGAGGAGCCTTTGCACCTATTTATTGTAAGATCTCTTATTGTCTGATCACACTACAATCTGTGCCTCAAAAGGCTGGGCTATTGAAGGTGAGATTTGAGGAGGTCATACCATGGCACAATAACCTCTTAGATGGGGTAGAAGTCTGCATACCTAAGTCTTTAAGTAATGAATGGGCCATGCATGTAGTCAGGCTGCCAAAATTTGAACTTTGGCCCTGTGGTACAAACTGTAAACATCTAGACAGTTGCTTTTGACCCTCTGTAATAAGAGAGACTCTTGTTACACTCAACCCCTGGGTGTCTTATAAAGATTAAATATGTTCAAAACCACAAGCAACTCACACCTGACCAATCTTTTACTTCCCACAGAAGTGCCCATTAGACTAGTAAAATATATCCTGTGAGCAGAACACAACAGCAAACATCAGCTGTCACCAAATGAGTCCAGCAAGTCACCAGTAGCTACGTAGGCATCAGTGCCCTGAGAGGTATGCAGATGACCTTGGAGCTGATAGGATGTTTGACCTGGGCATCACTTAGATGATCTTGACTGAAGGAAAGAAGATTGTGTCTATGATAACATAAACAAAATGCCAGACATAAATATCACACAGACAGGAATCTTATTTCCAGTGGCTGGCTACATCAGGGTGAAGTAACTCTCAAGTTCTTTTCAGAATGAATTTGAAATGACTAATCACAAAGTTAAGAGATGTCAAAAGATAAAAGATTATATGTTTAGCATGTCAGAGAATTATTAGCTCAAAAAGAGAGTTTCATTTCTTTGTGTCACATCTATTCAGTATGTATTCCACGTATGTCGTAAATCTCCAAATTCCTTTAAACCACAAAACTCTTTGATGAGTCATTTTGAAGGATTGAGGTCCAGTTGAGTTCTAAATGTGAACAACTACCCAAAGGAGAGCAAATATCTACTGGTCAGTGCAAATCACTCTACCTTCACTTTTTACATCTAATTTCTTTCTGTCTATATATTTGATTCCCAAAGCAAATATTAATGCACATCATACTAAATGCCACTTATGGTGTGATAAAAGCAACATAGTAAAATTATATAGCAAACACACACTCACAAATAATTTGATCTGGTTAGACTTTTATTTTCTTATTTGTAAAAGACATGTACCTTGTTTCCATTTTATTCAAATGATGTCATAAGAGTATTTTAATGTTTTTTTTGATTCTGATATCTGATTGCATGAATTGTGTTCAATATTCACATCAGTGATTCACTGGGTAGTTTTAAGAATGCTTCTTCTTCCTCCTCCTTCTCCTCTTCCTCCTCTTCCTCCTCTTCCTCCTCTTCCTCCTCTTCCTCCTCTTCCTCCTCTTCCTCCTCCTCCTCCTCCTCTTCTCCCCTGTCATCCTTTTCTTTTCCTTCTCCTCCTCTTTTTGGATTTTTGAGACAGGTTCCAGTGCTTCTTCAATCACCCAGGAACTATTATGGGATGTAAGACTGTCAGCGACAACTTCTTCCCCAGAACTTACTCAGACAATGTAATTTCCTCAGGGCAGCATATGGACAGTGTTTGGGGAGTGTGCTGTGTAAAACAAAATGAAACAAAGAAAACAAAACACAAGTAGAGAAGAGTTAAGGAGACTTTATAGTTTAGGCTTTGATCCTCATCAAGAGATATTTCTTTCCTTTTTTACATTTTCTTACATGGAAAGTAACATTTCATGTCCATTTTCAGTGAGGTAGGAAGTGGTAATTATAACCCATGTGTACCTTGCTTTGTGTTGTTTCTGAGCTGCTAGAGTCAAAGGGTAGAAGGGACTTTACTGCTAACTCTGGAGACCTCGATCCCTGAGACCCTTTGGGGAGAAGGAGAGAACCAACTCCTGCAAGCTGTCCTTTGACATCCACATACATGCACTGGTATCCTGAATTCATGCTTCTGCCAAATATATAAATGCATAAATGCATAAATAAATAAATAAAGTCAAGATGAAAATACTCTTGATCAGCCTCCTCCTGTGATGGGCTTTGCCTGACGCTTGCCTTGACCAGCTCTGCTTTGCCTGACACTTGCCTTGACCAGCTCTGCCTGTTTAAGATAGTACCTTGGAGACAGAAATAGCCTCCATGAGAAGGGCCTCAGACAGGACCTTGAGCAATGATAGATCAGTGACATATGGAAGCTCAGATAATTCTCATTGCCTTGACCCTCATCAGATTGCAAGAGCTAAAATCTTACTTGAAACCTGTATATTTGTACACGTGTACAGTTATTATTGAATGTTCCCTGGTGTTTGAGCTATTGTTCACTCTGTCCTGGAACTTCCAATCTTTCTATATCCACATCTCTAGTGTCAGAATTGCAGGCATGGCCTCCCATGCTCAGCTTACTCAAGATTTTCTAGAGGCAGAACATTTAGTCAGGGAGGTAAAAAGGACCACTCATTTCACATTTGTTGAATGAATGCATGAATGGACGGGTGACCCTGTTCCTCAGGAGTGTTCCTTACTGGAACAAATGAACTTGTGTGATGAATTCATTCTCCAGGCCAGGAAGCTGTACATCAGGAGAACAGGATTAGAAGCGATTCTCATTAGGAAGTGGCTCTTAAACTGGACAGTGAGGATGAGAGGAATCTCAAAGCACAGAGGAAAGAAAGGACTTCAAGGTAAACAGAATGCAGAGCACAGGTACAGGATTGGAACAGGGAGGTGGGCTGGATACTCAGCCCAGCGTCTCACAAGTTGTGTAGTTAGCCTCATCTGTTAACATCTGACACTTCTTGATAGCCACTCTTTCTTTAGTGTTCATCAATAGATCTGCAGCATTCCAAAGCCCTTATATGTACTCATTCAATACAAATACATAGAACCAATAAAACGCATGCTGAAATTGGAGTCCTTCTTGAAGGGTAGAAGCACCACCCTTTCTGTGTGTCACCTGGAATACACAAGTGGGGTTTAGGAGTTCTGGCAGACATTGAGGGTCTACACCAGGGCCACTGGATCTAACAGCTCATGCTGTTTAGCTAGGGCATCTGGGAGCATGTGAGACAGTGTAGACCACCCTATGTCTTAGACATAAGAAGTAAATGAATTGCTTGAAGCCAATGCTCTTTGGGAATTTGCTGCTACATAGAACTGAAGATCATCCTGAGCTACATACTTTCTGTATATATTGCAATTCCCCTGATTTCTATCCTGGATGATGTATACAGAGTTTAGATACAAGAAAGCTAGAATTAAGCAACCAAAGAATGAATGGGTTAATCCCTATGTGCGTGGAAATGCTGTTCCCAAAATTCTTCTTCAGCTTCAACAGAAATAAGGATTGGACAAGGTCAAGGTGAATATTTCCCTTCTACTTGAGCATACTGGACACCTGAGGACACTTTGAAGGACAATGTCTTGTGATTTCATCTTAATGTATCAAGGAAAGGGAAATAGAAGTTGTAAAGTATAGATAACATCCAACATCTTCAGACTCTAAGATAGCCACAGAATAGCCTTAAATTTTGACACAATTCAATAAGCAGTGTGGGTTCACAAAATGGATTTGCTTAGTGTATTCCTCATCATCTAAATGTTTCACAACTCACAATTGTTTATCTAGCATGTAAATAATATTTAAGAAAAATTTAAATCCTCACACATCGTATTGTGTCGCAGCACCCCTCAGGCAAGTTTCTAGCACTACCTTAATGTTCTCACTGGCAGCCCAGACCAGGGCAGAGCTGATCTCAGAGTAGGCTGCACCTGTGCTGACACCAGCCTGCCTGGGGCCCTGCACTCAGCAGCTACTTAAACCCTTCCACAAGAGACAGAGTTTGGACCTGATTCCTGGGTGAAACTGGAACAGAGAGTAGAAGAGCAAGATGTGGAAACAAACTTCAGGAGTTAAAGGGATGAGGGCCTTGGACAGGGATTGAAGGAAGGATACAGTAAGTAGAGATGTCAGTACAGTGCTGGCTAGATATGTCTTACGTGCGAGGTTACTGGGTGACAAATAGCGACATCATTTATCGTTTTCATGTGCGTGGGGTACAAATTAAATAGTGAAATAGGCCAAATAAGTAGCAGCCCCTTACTCTTGGTCTTATGATACATCAAATTTATTTGTTTGTTATTTATTTATTTTCAGGAAGGTGAAAATTATTAGCTTAATTCACAGGGCAAAGTTTCCCAGCATCCATGCTGGGAGGAAGGGCAAGGCTTAGAATCAGACAGAATGCAGAAGGCTTTTGCAGGTAAAGATAAGGCCCCTGCAGATTCAGAAGGGGGAGGCCTGCTGTGTGCTCTCCCTGTAAGGCAGAACTGTTAATCCTTCGGTTGCTAGAACACAATAATTACTCACCAATGGAATGCGATAGAAGAGGATTTGTTTCTGTATAATGACTTTTGTACTCAAAACATCCCTCGCTCCTCACAGATGAGTGACTGAGGAGCCCCTCACCATCCTCCCACCTGCTCAGGAAGAGCTGGAGCTCCCAGAAGCAGGGATTATTTTAAAGCCAAGCAAGATCACAAGGTGGGAGACTACTGTGGAGATGTGCTTGGCATGGATTCAGATTATTGCCTGAATAAAGTAGATTTCAAAAGCAGTTTTAAAAGCTGTTGCTGTCTCAGTAGCTTCTGCTAAGAAGTCTTTCCTCAGTGGTCCCTCCTGGCTACATTTCATGCAAGTAGGTTTCCATCCATTGGCTGGAAAGAGCAACACAGTTTTAAATGCCTTAGGGAGTATGTCACCAAGCGCCCTTTGATTGGGGAAGAGCAAACTGATGTCCTAATGAAGCATGCTCAGTGCAGAGTAAGAAACCACAGAGAAAAAATACTGCAGTTGTCAGGGAAAATAAGAACTTACCTTCAGTGTTACAGAAGTGAATAACTTCAGACCCCATGGAAGCAGGTTCCGATCTATCTGGTGGGGTAGCACCTTCACCTGTATGCATTTCTTTACTTTGTTAACTATGTTTCGAGTGATCTACACAGTATAACAATTGTTCATCTTGATGGGAAACTATTGGCATCTACACCTGTATCCTGAAATGTTTGAATCAGGCTTAAGGAAACCTTCTTATTGAGAATGGCCCAGCAAGCTGATGCTGACCTCATTGGACTCAGCTGCATGGTTAACCCAGTAACTTCTGAGATGTGAGAGAGGGTGCTGGTGGACTGAAAGGATAGATAGCTCAGAAGTTAAAGATGCATAGCTCTATCTATCTATCTATCTATCTATCTATCTATCTATCCATCCATCCATCCATCCATCCATCTATCTATCTATCTATCTATCTATCTATCTATCTATCTATCTATCTATCCCCATAAACAGAAAAAAGTTTACATGAAGAAAGAGTGGAGGTGGTCTCTTTTTTTCAGAATCTCAGTGCAGGGAGTAACTCTTAGATATGTCCATGTAGTGGTTTTGTTAATGGAAACCTCCACAATTGGAGCCTGAATTTTGAAGGCTCCTCTACAGATGTGGAGTGTCATTTCAGCTCTCATCAAATGTCTTCTTGAAAGTCTCAATGGTTCTGTGAGGTGCAATGTCTAATACAAAGTCAGATGCTGACTCTTGGTCCAGTCTGTGTAGCTGGGAGCATTCAGGGGCACTAGACCCTCACCCTCTAGGTCATTGTATTGTCTATGTTCTGGCATTTCAGTGTCTACCCAGCATCTCTCCTTCTTTCCCAGGTGTTACTATACCCAGCCTCTTCTGTACTCATGGGGCACAGTCCAAGTGGAGTTATTTGTAGCAATTTGTTGGGTGCCGCAAGAATGTTTTATGATGGCAAATATGACATCAATGTGAATCAACTGGGAAGAAAATCTCAATGAGGGATTATCTAGATTATGCTAGCCTGTGGGCAAGTCTGTGTGGAATTATGCTGATTGACAGAATGGATGGAGGAACACTCGGGATGTAAGTGGGGGCGCTGTTCCTAGTTTTTGAGGTCTGGGAGTACATCAGAGAACGATGACTTAGAGCTGAGCATGCATGCATTCCCTTTCTCTGTTATTCATGGTGACTCAGTGCTGACCATGTATGCATTTCAGTTCTCTGTTATCCATGGTGGATGCCATGAGACAGGCTGTTTGCATTTTCTGCCTTGACTTCCCTGGATGAATGGAATGCTGTCTGGAACTGAAGGTCAGATAAGTCATTTTATTCTTAAATTGCTTTTTGTCAGAATATTTTTATAAGCACAAGAGAGATAAAACCAGGGCTGAGGGGTTTAGAAAAAGGGTCGTGAGTGACAAGGAATGAGAAAAAGCCAGGAGAGGCCTTTCCTCCTCCTGGGAGGCTTCTGCTGGGAACCTGAAGCTATTGAGGGGTTGGGGTGGGAAGGGACTGGGAGGATGTGGGAGGGTGTCTGTGTATTGGGAGATCTATAGTTTTTTGTTTTGCTTTGCTTTGTTTTGTTTTGTTTTTTCAGGATGAGGCAATGGGTGTTTTCTTGAAAGATCTTTCACAGGGTGGAAAGTTAAGAGAGAAAAGGCTGAGTATTCTGTCTCAGCCCTGAGCACAGGGGAAGATGCTGATAAGTGAAAAAAAAAATCCAAAGCTTTCTATTTTCTGCACTTCTAAGAATAGAAATCTTTTCCGCCGTATCATTGTATGGGTGGACCAGCACTCTGATATCTGCTCCTAGCCTCTGTGTTTAACCTGTTGGTTAGTGTGTTTTGTGGGTGTGTTATAAATGAGTGCTATTGTACATCAAAGCAGAACCTACGCTGAGTAGTCACGAACCCAAGGTCAGAAGCACATGGTGGGAGATGGACTATATATTCACATAAAGGATCCAACTAGAGAAGCAATGGGGGCTGGTGTACGTGTGCCTACTGTGCTCTTTCAAATCAAGTGTGGGGAGGAGTGTGGTCTCTCTATGGTGTCCTCCCTGTCTTCCCGTGGGCTGTTTGTAGCCATATTAAACTGGAGTTAGTTGGTGTTCTTGCATGGTTTCCTTAGGAACCTCTCCAAGGGACTCGTTATAAAGCAAATTGCCATTCTGCAGTTAGGAAAGCAGTGCTACACATGAGCAATGTTTTGACAGAATTTTCAAATTAAATTGCATACCATATCTTAGCAGAGTCGAAATATCTTAATGTATATATCCCGGAGAGAGACATCTTTATCATTCAAATAGGGGATATAAGCATGAAATTGATTGTATTTTTCTTAACCGAAATTGAAGCATAGACCACTTCTTCTGGCAAAGGCTCTAGCTGTCTGGGGTAACATTTAGACGTGAGGTTCAGAATCTGTTCAATTATGATAGTTAATTATTTACCCAGTTAGTGCATCGCTAATTGCAACCTTGCTGAACTGGTACCCTGGTGGCTTTGACCTCATGGCTAGGCTGATAAGCAGGGCATGATTCATTATGTCTTCCCCACATTCTCAATACCAAGAATAAGAGCTCTGATGCTATTAAAAATAGACAAAATTTGAGTATCATGAGGTTAGCAATTTATACAAGGTCAGCAATTTCTTTGTTGACATTGATTTAGTTGTATGTATACAATTGAATGGTGTTATCAGAAATAAGAGCAACTGGTCTCAGATTTGCAAATTACTGGACACGTACACACTATTTTGAGAAGAAAGTTAAGGGATTCCTGGGAAACATTACTATTAAATGAGACCCCAGAGGGAGGGGCCATAATGTTCATGTCAACTCTTCTGATAAATGCTTAAGAAACTTTCAGTCTCTGGCACGTGCTTCATCCCTGTTGCAGTGCTGTGGAAAGCATCGCTCTTTCAGTGATGAGGAGAGAGAATAGCCAAAGTATAGTACACACAAGCGTTAACTCAACCCAGCCATCCACCACCATAGAAGATGTGAATGTAGCAGTTTCGTATTAACAGAAGAAATGTTGTGACGTATCATGGGTCATGCCTGCATTAAACTGTCACCTTAGAGAAAGCAGACCCTCCACAGGAAAAAATGAAGACTTTTAGGACTCCATCTCTAGAGCATAACAGATAGATGCAACTTGAGCAACAGAATTGGCACATGTGCGGAACTCCTGGGAGACTGGCCTGCTCTTCTGTGGGATGGTAGAATCTGAGGCAGGGAGCTGAGGGCAGCAGCAGGCAGCGAGGTGATGAGAAGTCAGCACTGAGACTTGGAAATGGCCCGCATTAGGGGACAGGAGACAGAAGAATGTGAGAGCAAGAGCTTTCATGGTCACGATGGACAGAGGGGTCCAAGGGTCCTAGCTTGACTCTGTCCTTCCTTCAAGCCATGAGTCTCCGACAACATTTGCTCATTTCTTAGGCTTAATTTTTTGAGAATTTTATATATGGTTATGGTATTTATACCATTTCTAATTCTCCAACTCCCCCCAAGTTCACCCATTCCCTCTCAAATTCATAACTGCTGCTTCTTTAACTGCTTAACACACATACAGCCTACAGAGTTCATTTATTGTTCACATGTACATGTTGCTCATATCTATCTATGTATCCAAGCGCTGACCACTTGAGTAATTTAACACGGGACACTTCCTTGGAGAAGTCTGGTTCTCCCTCCCTCAGAAGAGATTGATTTTCTTGACTTCCTCACCTATGGGTGGGGCCTGGTAAAATTTCCCCTATCCACGTTGGCATGGTGACCGGTGCACTCATTATACAGGTCTTGCTTAGGCAGTCATATTGTTGAGAGATGTAGTGTCTTCTAGAGGTGACATGGATGCTGAAGCTTCCAGTGTTAAGCTGCTTAATAATCCTACTCCTTTACATCACTCCTGAAGGTAAAATTTCAGCAAGTCGATGTAAACTTTGTCTTCTTGATCGTTTGCATTGTAGCTGTCTGTTCTGCTATGGATAGTCTCTTTTAACCCAGATGTATAGGTGCTAAAAATTGTCTCGCTTGAGTAGGATGCTGACAATACGTCTTGTCTACTACCTTGTTAAATTTAGGTTTGTGGTTTCAGAGCTACCTTCAACCTTATTCTTTTTGCAATACTGTTTCAGAACTCTACAATGCGCTCCATCATCTCTGTGTGGCACCTGATCTCTGCTCTGCTTTAATGTTCAAAGTCCCTCATGTCTTTGTTTTCTATGTAGGAAGTAGGTCAACAAAATAAAGATGGCACATAGGTAGTATTTGTATTTAAAATATTAAATATTATCAGTATAATTTTATTCACAATTCAACATAATAATATAAAAGATCTGATATTTTTCTACACATCTCACAGTGACTCTGCTGCACATGTGAAAGTTGACCCATTACTTTTGAGACCCCCAGTTTGGAAGATAACTAAGGCTACAGAAGAAGATGAGCTTAGGAAATAGATAGAGTGAAAAGTGAATTGGGAGGAAGGCAAATACAATTCCAGAATCAGAAAGGAGTCACAAACAGCCTTTGTTCCTGAGAAGATGCACAAATATACAAAAATGACCATAAACATCATGAATCACTGGGATGTGCAAAAAGTACCACACACTTACTTCATGTCCGTTAGTGTGACTACCATCACAGAATCAGAGCATAAATAGTATTGTCCAAAATGTGGATAAGCTAAAGTCCTTTTGCAGCATTAATCAGAATGTAAACCATCACCATCACTGTAGAAGCAGCTAGACAGGCCATTCAAGTCTGAGATTTATGTCTAGGATCCTACCAGAAACTTACAAAATCATAGAAATTAGTTTGAGTAGATTTAATACTTATAAGAGCAAATATAAGATGAGATATTAAAGATATTAACAGAGATGATTCAGTTGTTAAGAGTACCGGTTGTTCCTGTGGAGGACCCAGGTTCAGTTCTCAGCACCCATGTGGTGGTTTACAGCCATCCACAGACCCAGTTTCAGGGGATCCAATGCCATACTTTGGCCTCTGTGAGCACCAGGCAGGAGCACAGTGTACGTGCGCGAGGGCTTCCCCACCCCAGCTACTTAGACTCCTTATGGCCTTGCTATTTCAGATACATCACACTTTTGCTCTCTTTTTGCCTGCACTCTGTCTTCATATCACACACACACACACACACACACACACACACACACACACACACACCTCTTTTTGTGTATGTGTGTGTGTATTTAGGCAGAACACTCATGCATATAAAAACAAATACATCCTTACACACACACACACACACACACACACACACACACACACACACACGTTTCTGTGGTTCCTGTTGTCTAGATGATCTATTCTGTTCACGATGACATCCTCTATGGCATGAGGCATCATTATCATCATACAGAACACATGTCACTGACATAGGAATGGCCAATGCTGTCTTTAATACACTTCTAAAAGGGGGTTCTAAGAGGCTCAAGGAGTGGGACCAGTTGCTCTTCTAGAAATTAGCTTTTAGAAGATTAACATAGGTTTACCAGAGTCTATGTGGAGATTCCTAGGCCCTGTGTGCCCTGCCCAGATCTGCAGAAGTGTAAATGGTGGTGTGTGTATGTGTGTGTGTGTGTGTGGGGGGGGAATACACGTGTTTGCTAATCTCCAAAGTCTTATAGAAAAAAAATGAGTATTTCTCTAGAACGTTTATCAGAAAAGTGGTTCAAAATGGTTCTAGAAATATTTCCTACAGGGCGGGGGGGGGGGGGGGAAGAACCATCTAACTCGGGATTTTTCAGTCTTTTGAGGGAAGAAAGTGTTTCTTTTTATGAGCTTTCAGAGTTCACAGAATGCCAAGAAGAGTCAAAAGAAAAGACATGGCTTTTATTTATTGTGAATAAACAAGTGACAGAGAAGCTCAGAGGTATTTACAATAAACAACGAACAAACGCATACATGAAATTGGGAGGTCGCAGAGTATGGCCTGCGCAGGCATGGTTTCCAGCTTGTTAAGAGGAAGTGCAGGCTGCACTGCGCAGGCGTGGTTTCCAGCTGGTTAAGACGTGCAGGGTGCACTGTGCTGCGGCTGGAGTACGGAAGCATGCTGTTTTCTTCTGTTTTCCAGATAGGCAAAGCACTCACAGGAATGAAGTATTCAAGGGTTTTGCTCTAGAAGAGGAGATATTCTAGTCTTTCTGGTATAAATGGTTCCTTGTAACGATCTTTACATCACACAGTCAGACCGCTTCCCCTGACTGAGGAGTTAGAACTGGAGTCTGATGGGTCTGCCTGTGGTCTCCATACACTTCCTGCACAGGGTCCTGGTGGCATCTGCAAGATCATATACATGGAGCCTTTCGGGAGGTGCAGCCAACATGTTGTGCCAAGCACCATGTGGGTTCTTCCCACAAACTATGGGTGTTATATCAGTGGTCTTCTGGCACAATTATTCCATGAGCGAATTATAGCCCCTGTGCCATCTGAGCATAGATAATTCATAAAGGAAAGCTATGTGGTTACTTGAAACTCGTGAGCACTTCCATTACATCCCCATAGGTGACAGAGGATTAGCAACTTTAAAAATTATATAAATGTGAACCTCAGTGATATACCGATTGGCAGGCATGCTTTGACTCGTGATGTCTCTACCAAATGACCCTGAAGGACCAGGAGTGTTTTGATGGGTTCTCATTGGAGCTGTGCTAAGTATAATGATAATGGATAATGGTCTAGAATGGCAAGTACATAGTTGGGTTTATCACATGGCTTCCTGTGTGTCCCTGCATCTGTCTGAATGAGTATGAAAGCACAAGGCCTGACTGCCAAACACTGCTCCATTCCTACTGGGCACACACAATTGTGTTTAGTTCAAGGTCAGGTTCACTATGGTATTTTCTATCCATCCAGTATCAGAAGGATGCATCACAGGAGAAGGCTGCTGATGCCATTACAATCAGAGTTCCAAATTAGTATTTCCTAGACACCTTGTAGAACAAACATAGGCCCTGGGCTAAGGGGTAATTTTATGTCACATTCAAGTTACTGAGGCATCCTCCAAAGACCTTGTTTGCTATGACCCAATCTCGTCATGTGTTTTCTGCCATTTCAGAGGCTGTGTGCCTCTGCCTTTGTTAATTTGCATGGCTCTAGTTTCCTGTGCAAAAAACAAAAAAACCAAACCAAACCAAACCAAACCAAACCAAACCAAACAAACAAAAAAAACCAATGTGGAAATTCTCCATGATTCAGCTGCCAGTGGAAGCTCTTCCAAGTGGAAACTATTAGTGCAGGTTTCATTGGACATTGGGGAAGAACAAAATCAAAATAACAACAACAAAAAATGAGTAGCTGAAGAATTTCTTAGAGAATTGTCCTTATCCAGGTATCTACATATACAACCAAATGGCCATTTACTTTACTGTCCCCAAAGCTGACTGGACGCCACCTCTGTATTCATGTAGGTTGAGATGCTAGTTAGCAAGAAAGATGGTGGATTCTATCCAGGTCAGCCTGTGGGTGGGGTGGCTAACTGTTCTGTTTGTTTCCCTTTATCTTCTCTGAGTAGAAATAATTTCTCTGAAAAGAAGATACTGGGTAGGGAAGCTGGGGAGACAGAAATGATGCTTGTGGTTGGGGAGGTGTGTGTGTGTGTGTGTGTGTGTGTGTGTGTGTGTGTGTGTGTGTGTACACTCTGTGGTTCGATTCTCAGGAAGTACCTTTTGAAAGATGTGATTTAGTCCAATTAGCTGAGCTGGGCACAGAAAGACGTCAGCCCACTCTGTAACATGCAGGCTGCTGGAGGTGGAGAACCGGTCCAGAGCGTTTTCTATGCTTCTGTGTTCTGTTTTGATGTTTTCTGTAGCAGCAGTAGATTAGACTTGTGGGTAGTGCAGGGATCGAGGTTGTAAGACCCTGAAGACAGAATCAGGGGCCACACATATTCAGGAGAGCCTGAATTCTAATCACAAAGTTCAGAGGGGAGTGCAGAATTGTGTAGTTTAGTGAAAGTGTGACTGGCTTTCTAAGACCGAGCTGAAAATTGTCTGTGTGAGAAATGATGTAAAATCAGATACCCAGAACCCTTGGGTTTGTCCAGCGTGGGAGGGCCTGGCTTCTAGAAAGCACAGGTACAGAACTGTTCCTCAGCAGGTTGAGGAAAAGCTACAGAGGCAGAAAAGAGATGGGATGCTGGGCTGGGAATGGGCGTGGGGCAGTTCACTCCAGCAGCTACTGGTTTCTGTCTAAGGAAGAACTCTTCTCTTCTGGTGATCCAGAGTCAGCCTCTGACTTGGTGGGTGATTCCTGGATTCCCGATTGAGTGATTCTGAATAAAAGACAAATCATCAAAAGGTATCCTTAGGACCCTTCTTGTTACATAAATCTTAAGCTATTAGGAAATTAAGGGAAAGAACAGGAAACAATAAATGGAGAATGAAGAACTAAGTCTATAAACATAGTTGAAGAGACCAGCAGGAGAGTCCCTCAGAACATTCAGAAGTATTCAGAAAATACTTTAGTCTTCAGTACATATGCTACAACTATGCCTTATATTCTAACATGTCTCAAAACATATTAAATTCAGTTGGTTAAGACCAGTGCATTGTGATTCTCTTGGTTTCTGGAGCATTTGTTAATCAGCCCTGAGGTGAGCAGGAAGTTGTGCCCAGGGTGGGGTTCAGTTCCAGGGGTGCTGGAGCTGCTACACCTCAGAGCTAAATGAACATCTGCTGATTGCTCGGAGGAGCACTGATGCACTGTAGGCTGGCTTGCTCTCTCTGCCTGCATGGTTTTAGCTGTTTTTCTGAGGTCCTGTTCTTAGAAGATTGACCACCCACCTTGGGACAGCTAGATGCAAATTCCACTCATCTTAAATTTTTCCCATCAGTCTTTAAGGACGGGTAGATGGCACCTCCATTCTAGTAAGAGTGCTCACCCCAGGTTGGACTGCTCAATTTCTCAAGGTGACCTCAGTAAGATGGAGGGATTTCAATTGCTCTTCCTTGGAGGATAAGCAATTCCCTGCTTTTCTCCTCAGGGGAAATCCTTCTGTGTGGGCTGCTGGGGGTCTTCTCTACACGTCTCACACATACCTGCTCCAGACACAGCTCTGTCTGACTTTGCTGTCAGGAGTGGTCTGGAAGGCCTTACTGTTCTTCCTGGGAAATGTCTTCTATCTGTATTCTGCTGTGGTTTCTTGCTTCACACTGTTTGTCTATTCATACAGCACACCTTACCTTTGTCTGTTGTGTGGTCTTATGCTCTTATTATGTGACCTTGCATTCTCCTCAGGCTGTGTGGAGGCTTCCTACTATTGCCTATTCCCTCAGGGCATTCTCTCGGGTTATATCACCAACTGAGGGTTTTTTGTTTCTTTGGTTGGGTGTTTTGTTTTGTTTTGTTTTGTCTTATGGGAAAAGATATAAACACACAGATGCACACAGTCACACATAGATACACACAAAGATGCACACATACACAGACACACACACATACATACATACACACATGCACAGTTATACATAGACACACACATATATACATACATGCATACATACAATACATACATACATACATACATACATACATACATACATACATAGACACACACAGGCACACAACCTCACATACAATTAAACAGATGCATATGTTTACACATATCACGTTTAAAAAAATACAGCACCTACATAGAAATTGAATGAGCCAGAATAGCTACTTCCAATGATCTCCATCCTGTCAAATACCTTCTCAGGCTATGTGTGATGTCTTCATACTTATAAGGCCAGCACATATGGAGTAGAGACAGGAGAATCTAACATTCAAGATTATCTTCAATGAGAATAAGGCCAACCTGGGGGTACATGAGACCCTGACCTCACTAAAAATTAAAAACAAAGTATTCTACAAGTTTCAGGAAAGTTGCTGCATGGAAGGACTACCTGGTGGGCGTTTCATTTTACTGGTTACAGACAGCAACAAAAATAACAGCAAAAAGCCAGCGTTATGCTCTGTGGGAGCAGCGACTGCCCCCCTGGGAAGTGAGCTCCATTTCTCTCTTCTCTAAGCTTGATGTGGATGGAAAATGAATTATCTGAGGGGTAATTGTACTTGATTATTTTTTATTAGACTGCTTTTTATTCATGCTGGTTCTGAATATGAATTCACCTGCTCAGCAGGTCTGAGCTAAGGCGTCAAAGAAATGGCTTCTCTAATGAGGCACAAAAAGATTGGGCCTATTAGGATAAAGCAGTGAAGGGGAGGGGTACCTTTGTCAGGACCATGCCAAGTTGTGCCCCTAAGAAGTCACACCACACAGCAGATTTAGGGTAAGAGGTTTATCAGGGGGAATGGAGACATGGGAGAGAGAGGGACAGAGAGAGAGAGAGAGAGAGAGAGAGAGAGAGAGAGAGAGAGAGAGAGAGAGAGAGAGAGAAAGAAGAAGAAGAAGACGAAGACGAAGAAGAAGAAGAAGAAGAGGAGGAGGAGGAGGAGGAGGAGGAGGAGGAGGAGGAGGAGGAGGAGGAAGAAGCAGGGGCCTTTTATGCTCTATACTTGGCATGCCTGGTGGTATGAGGTGATGAAGTAAGCTATGCAGACTGCTGCCTCTGAAAGGCAGGTTGGTTGAGCAACAAAATTACACCAATAGCTGCATATTGATGCAAGCATGTTCCTGAAGCAATGAAGGTTCTAGAAGGGATACAAATCTGTTTCCTGCATTAACATTGAAAACTGACATTTCATCAGTTAAATAACTTCCATTATGTGAGGTCAGAGGCAGGGTTCTGCCTAAAGCAACATATAAAGAGTGGGAATTATAAAGCCTGTTAGACCATCCGGGACGCAATATCCTTCCTTTACACCCAAAACAATTTCAAGAAAGCAAGCTTTAAGTCACTTGTCACATAACAGCAAAGCTGTTTTAGCAACCTTGGCAAATCCATTAACTATACCAATTCAGTTCAATTTCTGATTACGTTGGTGATTAGAGAGCCTAGACATTTGCACTTTACTAACTGTGAGCTAGTTTACTATGACCAAGCATGGCTTCTGAGATACCAAAAACAGCACTGAACAGTCAAGTAGCCAGTGAATGTCACCTGAGGCCATTCTGTCTTTGGTAATGGAAACACCTCAGAGTCCAGGAGAGGTCATATCCATCTTATTTCTTCATCTCCTTCTTCAGTGCCTGTGAACTTGGTCAAGAAGCTGAAATTTACAAGCACAGCAGTGCAGAGCCAGGGTGACTATTGGGTGTACTGGTGTAGAGTGGGGATGACCTGAGAGTGGTTCTCTTTATCAGACAAGCCACAGTTGCCCTGGAGCCTCTTGTCCCAAAAGTGCTGCTGCTATCAATATTCACAGAGACAGGGCGGGATTCCCCTACACATCCCAAGCATGGGTGTGCGACAAGTACTTTTCTGAGCAGATCTGTTATTTTAATCCTTTCATCTGGATTAGTACAGGACAGAAATCGCTATTTATGGTGATTCTTGGCCCTTCTTCTTACTCATGTCCTCAAGCCAAGGCATGCCTTTGCAGTCCTGAGACACATCACCTTGAATGCAAGTGGTTAAGGACAGGGTGGGAGGAACTAGCTTGAAGGTGGATTCATCTCCTTATATTTTCCCATTGTTTTATACATCAACAAACACTTATTAAACACCAGATTGTACCTTACTTGAGTCCTAGAAAATATAGCCCTTATGGTAGACAATATGACCGGCTAGTAATAAATGATATATAAGAAAACACTTATAATTATTTTAATATGTGATAAATATAATAATGAAATCAATTCAACAGAAATTTATTGAAGGACACCCACATGGCAAAAGGTGTCACACAGTTAAAAAGAAAAATAAATGACTATTACCTGTGAGGGATGAGCAGTCTGGGAGGAGAAGATGTTATGATTGAGAGAAGCATCCACAATGGTGGTGTAAATGTTCTAGACGCCAGCTCTACAGAAAACATGTTACAAAAGTTAGAGAATATAAATGTCTTTAAGAGATAACATTGCTTCCTCCCCAGACCCCAGACAGGAGAAGGAGAGCGCTGCGTTGGTGCCCGCAGCACTCAGATACTCAGTAGGGCATCTAGTTAGTTTTGTTTTGTTTTTTAACTCAGGTTTTCTGGCTTCCAAGCTCTGTGGTTACCACACAAACAAATATAGATTTGCTTTGGGAGAAGGGTCCCCAAGGTTTATGAAGGGACCAAAATTTGAAGGGTTTGTAAAGTGCAACCCCGTAGAAATCGGGTAGGCCATACAAAGGTGAAGGGCACACCAATGGGAGCTGAGGCCAGGGCAGATGCGCAGGTCAGTGGAAAAGAGGTGAGGCCACAAGGATGGCCCACAGTGGGATTCATGGTACACAGTAAGGAGATTTGCTAGTCCTCGGCCCATGAGGGGACAAAATACCTGAGACTTAATAGTACACAAGGTTTATTTCACTTGATGGCTGATTGTTTTGTTTCTTTGGGCTCATGACAAGGCAGCATGTCAGGGCAGGGATGTGTAGCAGAGAGGAGTGCTCACTGTACTGTGGCCAGAATGCACAAAATCAATGGGGTGTAAGGGCCCCAATATCTCCTCCACGACAAGCACACAACAAAAAACAAAACTTCCATTTGGTCCTTTATCCTAAACCTCCATCTTCTTTGACTGGTTCCAAAAGTCTTCAACACTTGAATTTGAGGAACAGCCCAGGTCTCAGCTTCCAATGCAAGAACCCACCTCTATCCAAAAGATGACCTCCCCAGCCACTCTTAATGCAAATATATAGAGCAGAAAGTAAAGCAGACTTAGGAATGCAATCCACACTCTAGCATATTTGTAGATCTTTGGGAGCCTGATGAGACTGCAATCCACAGGGCATATTACACGTTGTCATGTGAAGTTGTGTTAATGGCAAAGAGAGGTCAGATTTTCTCATTCCTGTCTCAGGCCTGTATTTTGGATGCCATTTATCTTACAGCGACACCTGTGTGGCATTGCTGGTAACTCACGTGATTATCTCAGGAACCTCCCACAGACAGCATGTGTGATAAGCTAATGCTGACTGTCAGTTTGACAAGGACTAGAATCACTTAGGAGACAAAACTCTGGAAACATGTATGGAGAAGTTTCTAGATTGGGTTAGCTTCTGTGTATGTCTGCAAGTGATTATCTAGAGCCAGTTAATTGTGGGGGCGTCTCCTGTGAATGCGGATAGCAGCCCTATGGCCTCAGATCAATGGCTGAATAAAAAGGAGAATCCAGCCTTGTGTTAGACTCATCTCTCTGCTTCTTGACTATGACTCTAATGTGACCAATTCCCTCGGGCCATTGATATTCCCTCACCACAATGGACTGTACCTTCTGAGACAAAATAGATTCTGCTTTCTTTACGTTGCTTTCATCAGGGCCATTGATCACAGCAACAGTCAAAAGTAACGAAGACACCTTTGTGGAGGAAAAGGTAGTCTCCAAATGTATTCCTGTCTGATGACCTTGAACAAGTGATCAGAGGGAGACCACAATTCTAACACCTATATGCATTTTCAGGGACTCAAACAATAGGCAAATGTCACTGCTCCTACTGCAGCAGTGAGCCCATGGTGGCGTTAGCTTTACTACCTGCTCTAACAAAGGGCATTGCTGTCAAAGAAAAAGTCATCCAGCCTTAACAGGATACCCACTTCTGAAAACTATATATACCCATGTCTACAGTTAATGTTACACTGAAGATAGATAGAAAAGGTACAAGACAATAAGTTATACCCAGCCATCATTACTACTTATCTGCTGTGATTTAGTTATGTAGAGTGTTCTATCATCCCTGAATCAAGTGCTTCATACAACTATTTTTCAAAAACTGGACTGTAAACATTAGGTCTAATATGGCAACAATAGCTTACTGAAAGGTATAAGAAAGGATGACCTAATATTTCAGTATAATCTTAGTGAGTCTTTATTTGTTGACATGATTCACTTCATGATATGGCTTTATCTGGATTTCACCAGTAATCCTATAAGCTTATTCTTGTTCTAGGAACAAATTCAAGGAACCACCTTGTGTTTGGTTGTTCTGCCTCTATTTCCTCTGGGGTGCAACAGTTTCCTCGTGTTTTCTTGATTTTTACAAGTGAGATGTTAAAATATACAGTTTTGTCTATGTATTTTTCTGTACTATATTGAGGTTGGGGGATTTGTGAAAGAATTCCTCAGAGAGGAAAGGTTTTAGCATGACTTCGTAGTAGTGAATGCTTTTGTTCTTTTATAGGACTCATCACCTGTATTGAGTTATAGTCAATTCCTAAGAACAGACCCAAGCAAATTGACATCTCAGTCATTGATGGACATTGGGTTAAAGGCTATTCATAAATCAGTCACACTATTTTCTTTCTTAACATACTACTATGAGCAAGCAAAGTTTCATAAGCTTTGCATTTAAGACCCCCCCCCACACACATACACGAAAATAAATGCCATGACCAACAGGAACATGATTTTAGCTTTTCAAGAAGCCCTTGTTTTGGCTCTAGGGCACACGGCCCTTACAAAACATGGGCAGGGATATACCTAGGCATGGCAAGATTGACTTATCAGCTTAACTTCTAATTTTGATTCCATCATAAAGTAAGGGAGTGTGGGAATGACTACTATTGGTCTTGCCCTCAGACATGAGGCCATCAGTGACATACATGAATTTTGACCACACCTGGGTGCACATGTGGCTGGAATATTTTGCTATCAAGTTTATGCTAAAAGATTATGACCTCACTAGATTTTGTCAACTTGACAAAAATTATGGTTGTCTGGGAAGAGAGAACCTCAATTGGGAAAATGCTTCTATCAGATTGCTTCCAGGCAAGTGTGTGACACACTTTCTTGATTAATGATTGGGGGATCCCAGCTAACCAGGGACCACGCCATCCTTTGGGTGGGAGGTCCTGAATGTAATAAGAAAGTGGGCTAGGTAAATCAAGAGGAGCAAGGCAGTAAGCAGCATCCCTCCATGGCCTCTGCTTCTGATCCTGCCTCCAGGTTCCTGCCTTGATTTCCTGTCTTGCTTTCCTTTCAGAATGGATTGTCAGTTATAAAACTTTCCTCCCAAGTTACTTTTGGTTAAGGTGCTTATTACAGCAATGGAAAGCAAACGGAAAAGCTTACAGACCACGTGAACTAATGTCATATTTGTCCAATTTTATGCCTCCTGTGGTTGTTAAGCTACACAGTAGATCTGGAAACTCACTGCAAGCAGCAGGAATTCTGACAGAAATACCAATGGAGTGAGGTTCAGAAAACATGCATTTTCTATTAAAATGTGAAGCCCTTAAGCAGGGAGAGGAAGATCTGCACAGCAGATAAAAACAAGTTGATGAGCTCTCCTAGAATCCAATAGGAAATTGTCCTCTAGTCTTTTGGATTCCCTAAACTGCATATACACCCTGCCTGCACGGGGTGGAGGAAGGATGTGAGTATATCAGTCCTTGACAGAGCACACTGGGGAGCCATAGGGAGCAGGCTGCAGGCTGTTTCAGGCTTATTGTGAAACATGCCATCAACAGCTTGGAATAATACATCCAAAGGAAATATCAGTGCTGTGTGTGCACTCAGCTTAAAAAATATGTAAGTGATTTGGGCAATTTGAGACAGTAATACTCATGGAAATATAGGGGTAGCTATGAGTTCTGCTGACTTCCAAATTTCTTTGGAAGAAAAGAAAATTCTTACATTCACCAAGCCTTACACAGTACCTCATTCGTGAAACCTGTGTTTATTGAACTCTTCCTATGGGCAAAGTGCTATCTGTAACACTGTAGGCAATTCTGATGTTTCTTCAGGTAGTTGCTCCCAAGGGGATTGTGGGTAAGTAGAGCTGGATGCCCTGCTAACTGTATGAGGAAGTGGCTGGGCTTTTGAGACACAGCTTTGGAAGTGTAGGGTTATACCACACAGAAGTACAGGAAGTTAAAGCCAGAAGTAACTAAGTCACCAAGCTCAAAGTAGTGGCTGTAAAACCCAGAAATCCTGAGTCTTGGACATTCATTTCAAGGGTTAGATTCCAGGTATTTTCTTTGAATACATCCACCATCAATGATGAAATTGCTAATAAATTATGATTTATATGAGAGAGAGGGGCTTCAGGTTAGTGATCCCTCAAAGCTGACAGGGCTGTGAGAAGCACAGGATATGAAGTATGCTGCAAAGTGTGAAAGAAGAGAAAGAGCAGAGGGCAGGAAGAGATTGAGGAGGAAAGAGGGAAGGGATGTGGGAAAGAAGAGATGCTATTGATGGAGGACCTGACAAATTTAAATTATTTATGAAAACACTCACCTGTTTAAAGACATTTGTTGGGTGTCACTCATGTGTTGCCATCACAGATCTCAAATAAAATAGTTTAATATTGCCCCCTGCCTATGTCACTCCCGTGAGGGCAGGTGTTACTCAAGAAGTGGCTTATCATTGACTTGCTAGGCATCTGTTGTGAACCCACTAGTGTTTAAACCTATTGCAAAGCTGAGGGGTAGAGCAAGGAACCCAAGCACGGTGTATAGAGGTAAGAACTATCCAGTGGCCATGGGATCACCTAGCAGTGAGAAGCAAGTAGCAAAAGTGGAAGTGATTGGCTGTGACTTGAGGTGTACTGATCTCATTCTACATAAGGCCTGAGCGTTCGAAATCTTGAAGAACAGAGTTCAGCTGGAAGTTTTCCAGTGTTTGAGGGAGATGCTGCTTGTGGAGTGGGCAGGTTGGAGGGGCCACTGGATTCTAGGGGAATCGAGCAGAAATGGAGATATACAGGGTGTCCTCTGGGGTTGAAGAGAGACTGTGGCAGACTTTAAAAGAGGTGAAATGTAGAGAGAATAGTTTTGAGGAGATTTAATTCCAGTACTCAGGATGCAGAGGCAGGATGGTCAAAAGTTCCTGTCCAGCCTGACCTACAAGGAGATACTTCCATAAACAAACAATAAACAACAAACACTAGTTAGATAAATGGGGAGAGAATTTTAGAGGTTTGTGTATGTGTGTGTGTGTGTGTGTGTGTGTGTGTGTGCGTGCTCATGCACACATATGCATGTGCACTTGTGTGTGTGCGTGTCAAAGTGTGTAAGAAACAGTAAGTGTGGTCCATGGGAAGGGACCTCTGATATGCTATGTCACAGATGGGTGACTTTAGATGACAACATTTTATTTTAAAAATGGAACAAAGGATTTGGGTATTTTTCCTCATAATAATAAATCTTGGGGTGATGGATATATGTCTTAGTTGGGGTTTCTATTGCTGTGAAGAGATGCCAGGACTATAACAACTCTTATAAAGAAATGCATTTACTTGGAGCTGGTTTACACTTCAGAGGCTTAGTCCATTACCATCATGGCAAGAAGCATGGCGGCAGGCAGGCCAACATGGTGATGGAGACGTAGCTGAGAGATCTACATCAGGATCCACAGGTAACAAGAAGGAGACGAGGCATTGAGTTTAGCTTGAGCTTCTGAAACCTCACAACCCAACCCCAGTGTGTAAATATATTGTATTCATTTATAACTTTTTGTTATATTAGCCTGCTTATACTGGGAGCATAGACATTTGTTTATGTTTATAAGTAATATGAAGAATGCCATACTACTGGATACCCACAAAGGTCTGAAGTGGTTATACACTGTTGTTTCTGTGCCTAGAGTGGCTAATTGTGTAGAAACCAGAATTGGATATGCATGCACTTGATGGCATTCTGTTAGGGATGCCATCTTCCCTCTCTTGCCATGACGTAGATTCCAGGTGATTTTAGTTGAAAAAACATATTTGCATAGTGCTGTACCTCCTTATAAGGTAACCACACGCCTGTCATGCCCGTCTCTCCCTTTACTGATGATGATGGTCGGAATTCAGATAGCTCATTTTCACTCTCCACTCTGGCTTCATCTCATTTTCCAAAAAATATTTTTAATATCATGGAGTTTTAACAATACACAAACTTTGCATTAGGTTCTCCTTGTGTATTGGAATCCTTAGGTACAAAGCAAGGCGGGAGGGAATGGAAATATTGAAGTGAAACTGAGACATTTCTCATCGACACATCTGCTTGGTTTGCTTACTGGCCCCACAGTTTGCCTCTCATTACCCCTCCCACTTCTAAATATCTCTGAAGCAGGTGTACATGCCAATCAAAAAGCAATGTTCGGCATTGCTGATTCATTGGATCTGAATCACCAGCACGCGAGTCTTTTTTTGTGGTCAAAAAAATTCATTTATAACTTACTTATTATGTCATCTAATCATCTTTGAGAGCGTGTGTCCATCTAACCATGTCTTCTATAGTAATAGACCTGGGCATTTATCACAATAGTCAACCTCAGAATATTTCAGTCAACAGGGAAGCCCAGTCTCTCCCTCCTCCTAATTTCCCCAGTGTGATATGACTCCTAAGTGATCAGCCAGCAGAGGTTTGCCTGTCCTGAAGATTTTATATAAACAGAGTCATAGAGAATGTGTGGCCTCCACTGACTGCTTCCTTCTACTTCAGCATATGTGCTATAGTGTCTCAGGAGTATGCTTATACCTTTTAACAAAGTAATGTTTCAGGATATGAATGAGCCACCAATACAATATTTTGTCCATGATTCAGGCTGTGTTAATTTTAGTTGTTTTCCTTTGTGTGTGTGTGTGTGTGTGTGTGTGTGTGTGTGTGTGTGTGTGTGGTTTTTTGAGACAGGGTTTTTCTGTGTAGCCTGGCTGTCCTGGAACTCACTATGTAGACCAGGCTGGCCTTGAACTCAGAAATCCGCCCGCCTCTGCCTCCCAAGTGCTGGGATTAAAGGCGTGTGCCACCACTACCCAGCTGTTGTTTCCATTTTTGACTACCAATGCAGCTCCTAAGAATAGAACCAAGTATTTGGAAGTGAATTTTTCAACTTTTCTTCGTATATAGTGAAAATGGAAGTCCTGTCTATGTCTGTGTGTGATCCCTGGAAAATAATAATAAAGTATACTCTGTTAGTGCAAATGGCTTCTGATATCTCCACTCATTTACAAGAACTTGTCATTTTCCGTTTGGTTGTAGCCAGCCCAGCAGGTTGGAAACAGCATCTCACAGACTTTGATTTAACTGATGTCTAATGATGTTTGGCTTTTTGTGTGTTCATTGGCCATTTGAACATTCTTCAGAGAGATCCAGTCTTTTATTATTAAGTTATAGGGTTTCTTCATGCGTTCCAGGTATAAGGTCCTGATCAGATATGTGAATCTAAAGAATTTCCCCCACTTGGGGTCGTGTGTTTCCTGTGCTCTTTGGGCATCTGCTACTTTGACAAAGTCAATTTTATTGCCTTCTTTTCACTTGAGAAGTCAGTACGTGACCTGAAGCCACAGAAATTCATGCCTGTGCTTTCTCCTGGGGATTCTGAAATGTTTCTCTTGTTCAAGTTAATGATCAAATTCTAATTAATTTTTACATGAAATTAGAAAACAAAACTTGCACTGTTTCAGGTATTTTTACTTTATGACAACATTATCTGCTTCTGTGGAAATGGCTCTGCTAGGGTTTTCTCTCTGTTGTTGAATAGGGAGGAATGTGCTGCACATGTCTGCTGGTTCATCAGTTTGATGCTGTTTGGCTCTAACTCTTCACTCCCTGCTGATCGCTGCCCAGTATCCTTGGATATTGGAAATGGGATACCACAGAATCCAATTTTATCTATTTTCCCTTTCATTCTTGCAGTTTGTTGTGTTGAAGTTATTTTTGGTGGCATTAGGATTCTCCAGGCATTTGATATATTTCATGTTGTATTTAGTGATGTAGTACAGCTTGTGTTTATAAACTGGCCACCTTCAGGACCTGTACTGTTGTTACACAATAAAACAGACATTCTTTATCAAGTTAATTATAGCTTTGGCTTCACTGTTCATGTGATAATTTATTATGGCCATGGGATACATACAAATAAGAATATTTACTCAAAGCAGGGTAACTCACAAATTATAGAAAGCCAGTCCCACAGTATTTATTTATGCAGAAAGCTGTTATTCTTATCATAATAAGGCCACAGGAGGGAAAGATTTTCCAAATTTCACAGTAGCACAGATAGACACAACAATGTCATTTAACATTTTCTAGGAAGTTGTCCTTCTTAGAAACAGGAAAAAAAGCCAGGCATGGTGGCACACGCCTTTAATCCCAGCACTTGGGAGGCAGAGGCAGGTGGATTTCTGAGTTCGAGGCCAGCCTGGTCTACAGAGTGAGTTCCAGGGCAGCCAGGTGATACAGAGAAACCCTGTCTCGAAAAAACAAAAACATACAAACAAGCAAACAAACAAAAAACAAGAAAAAGCTGCCTCGAAGGTGGTGGTGGTGGCATTCTGTGATGAAGACTTTTGCATGTTGAATCCTAAATTGAAAATCTGAGGTTGTAGGTATTAATCACTCCACAGGTGAGATGGGCATTTTTTTCCTTAGAGATGTGTAAGGGTAGACACAAGCCGATAGCCAGTCTCGAGAAAGTAGCGCTTCCATTTTGCAGAGCAAGTCTTTTTCTGTAAATGTCTTCATGAATACAGTGTGGGTATGCTGCTCATACTGAGGTCAAGACAGGAGGTAGGAAAAGTCTTCTGCCAGTTGAAGCCGCATAATGCACAAAAGCCCATCAAGATCACAGCTGATCTTTCTATTGCCATAAAAGCGGTACTCATCTTACAGGAGAACAAGGCTACTTCCTCCTCCCATTACCAAGGCCAAATGCACCAGGGGTCAACGTAAGGGACAAAGTACTTATTTGGCTCACAGTGGGGAGAGGCCTTGTAGAGGGAGCTTGCTCCTATCTCCGTGTAGCAGGGAGCAGAGTTGGATGGAATTGGGACCTGTTTATAAATTTCATGGACACTCTCTAGTGACCCTCTTCCTTAGTGAAGATGAAACTTCTCAAAAGTTGTACAAGTGGCACAGCTTGGAAAGGAACCTACCAGCAAGCCTGACCATATGAGTTCGAGTCTCAGAATGAACTCTCACAAGTTGACCTTTGACTTCCCATGTGTACCATGTGCATTGTGGTGCCCACACATATACACAAAATAAATACATGTTTTTAAAAAAAAGTTGTACAACCTTTACAACAGTGCTACCTTCTGGGGACCAAGTGTTCAAATGGATGCCTGAGAGGGACATTTCCATTCCAAATCACAAGGAGCAGAAGGGAAAGGAATAAGGGCAGGAAAGAGTGTGATTTGAGGGATTAGAAGTTTGCTGAAAAGCTCTTCATATGTTGTGAATAAGACAGGGATACCTTCTACCCAGTCAATGTGGTGAGGAGTCTGCCCAAAACATTCCTGGCTTAGTTGTGGGAAGAACCAATAGGGGTGGCCATAAGAAAGGATTTGGTGTCTGTGGGCAAATGAATGGCTTACATATTTGTTGGAATCACAAGCCTGAGGTCAATTCCTAGAACCCACTGAAGAGAAGTCCGATAGAATGGCTGTGTGCTGATCTCCACATGTGCACTGTGGCAGGCACATGATATACACACACATACACAAGCATGCAGGCACGCAGGCATGCATGCAAGCAAGCATGCAGGTACATAGGCATGCAGGCATCAGGCATGCCAATAAGGAGGCACACAGGCACAGGCATGCACACATGCACACAGAGAGACAGAGAGACAGAAAGAGTCAGAGACAGAGATAGAGAGACAGAGAGACGTTCAATACTACTGTTAATCAGGGTAATTTCAGTTCCTAACAACACTGAAAATAATATTGTTTTGAAACTAGACTTGAAACTGGAAGCCTCTTTCCCTGAAAAAAAATATAATGGAGACAAAATGAATGGCATGCGGCAATCCTGCACTAGAATCTTGTGTCTTTAAAAATAGTTTTCTCTGTGTCAGTACTTCCTGGTGACTCCGACTTTTCAAGTTGTCAGTTTTTTTTGTTTTGTTTTGTTTAAATCAATGACATGATTTGTGCCCCAAATTGTATGTCATTTGCGACTTCCTAGACTTCCTAAATAAGGTTTCTAAACTCTCTTCTTGGATGTTAAGTAATGAAAGCAGGTTTACATTTTTTGATGACTCATGGACTCGAGGAGAGCTGGGTGGGACAAACGTGTTTAAGGGCTGTGATGTGGACCTAATGCATTCCCAACCATGGCTGAATGTTAGGCTTAAAGCAAGGAGGACAGAGAGAAGCTACTAGAAGTCGTCCAAACTCAAGCCCACTCCACTTGTAGGAGGAGCCGATTTTTTCACTTCACAACCTGTTCATGGCTGATGTGTCCCGTAGGCAGTCTAAGGAAGTGGAGTTAACCCTTCTATCCAGCCAAAAAGAAGAAAAATCTTAGAAGAATTGTAATAAATAAATAAATAAATAAATAAATAAATAAATAAATAGATTTGCTTCTTACAGACAGTTTCTTTCATCAAGAATAAATGAGAGGGCCATATACATCACCTTGTAGACCCTCTCTGTCCTAAGCTTCCATCTGTTTGTCCTTAGAAGAGGTTTTCCCCACAGGGCAGATAACTAGTCTGTTAAAGTACCTAGCTCCCACTAGACCTTTGCAAATTAGGTGATCATTATGGTCCCCTTTGATAAGTAAATTAAATGAGGCCTAGAGAGGAGAAAGTAATTTTCCTAAATCAGACAGCCTGTTCATAAGGGAGACATAGGCTGCAGTAGGTAACAAGCACTTCCGGCATAAATTATCTAGCAGAGCCTCCAGCAAAGCCTCCGGAGTTCCTCTATCCCTAACAACTCTCCTATGTTATAGCAAACCGTAGACAATGAGTTGAGACAGCACAGTGAGGCACCTGAGGTTGCTTCTTTGAAGGGAACCTTCTGTTGACTGGAAGGGGTAGCTCCTGTCTGGTGGGAGAGGGCCTGCTTTGAAATGATCCTGTATTCTTGCACATTTCCTGAGCCTCTGAGGTGGTCTTCTTGGAGGTTTATATTCTTTATGTGTGTAGCAGCATCAGGTGTCAGACCACAGTGGGCATGGTCATCCTGATGACTTTTGCATCCCAGCTTCCTTTGCTCTACATCGGACACTGAGAACTGTGTTTCCTCTTAGTGCTAAATGAACTTCAAAGCTGAATACCAAAGACGCACACCAGTGAGCTCACAACTACATGTTGACTATTTCATGACTGAGCTTCTGTGGAATAATCCAGGGTAGATGAATAATAGCAGGCACCAAATACACAGTCTTATTCCTATGCAGGCAGCTGTCAGTACGAGGTACCCTGGTAAGAGTCTGCAGGCAGCTGTCAGTACGAAGTACCTCACTAAGAGTCTGCTGGCTTGGTGCGTATGCCATTGAACTCGTAGTAGAATTACCAAAACGTAAACAGGAAGCTTGAAATTAGAGAAAGACTTGGCAGAGTCCTGACTAGCAGAGATAATTTAATTTGTAGGGAAGATTATGAAAGGAAAGAGTTTATGTCAAGAAGTGTCAGGGAATCAGGTGATTTAAGTGTCCAATGTTGATTTACAGCTCTGACTTAAAGTGAGAGCTACAAAGTCTAAATTTTCAATATTTGATAGTTGGTTGAAATTCTGTTGAGAAAGTGAGACTCTGAGAATTTCAGATGATTTCAGTGACATTGTGGGCCATGGCTCAGGAAATGAGTGTTGGCAGCCTCATTCTTCAGGGAATTTAGATTTCTCATCTTTCTGATGAATCAGCTCCACAAAAGTTTCTCTTTTCTGATAAGATGTCCCATTCAGATATCATATTTATTATGGTTGATGTGGTTATTTAGTAATTCACAGGCAGAAAAATAAAGCATCTTATTACCTCTTCTGGGTTTCATGAAATATAAATACATGGGTGAAATAGCTATCAAAAATTAGATATGCCACAAAATTTATTCCATTTCTGATGCTCTTCTGAGATAATCTTAATTTCATCCTGAGAGTGTTATCACTTTGGACCTTCAGCATTTCATTGTGCTTTAGAATAAACTATGAGCCACTGAGGTGCATCATCAGTGGGCATTTTAACAGAACTCCAGAGAGAGACCATGGAGTAACATGCAACCCCAGCATAGAGACCATGGAAGAACATGTATCCCCAGCATAGAGGCCATAGAGTAACAAGTAACCTAGCATAGAGACTTTCAAGTAACATATAACCTATCATAGAGACCATGGAGTAACATGTAAACCTAGCATAGAGGCCATGGAATGGCATGTAACCCAGCATAGTGACCATGGAGTGGCATGCAACCCAGCATAGAGTCCATAGGTAACATGTAACCCCATCATAGAGGCCACAGAATGACACGTAACCCAGCACAGTGGCCATGGAGTGATATGCAAACAGAGCACCATGCAGCTGCCTTCTCCAGGCAGTCTCCCCATGGTGGGCTTTGTACCTGCACCTTTCAGGCCACTGGGATTTGCATGTACATTTCAAATCGTTGTGGTCTGAATCTGCTATAAAGTGGTAAACTTCCTGGAGGTTTCTCTCTGCTCTTTTCTGTGTAACTCCACAGTTCTTATTTGGAAGTTTGACTGATTTGTCTGAGTACTGAGATAGATGTACTAAATTTCTTGTTCTGAGGGCCATTCTACTTTTGCTGAGGATGATAAATCAAAATTGCAAGTGCAGACAAGATTCCTATGGTCTAGGGTTGACTTTTCCAAAGCAACATTCAAAGTTAAATACTTTTCTGAGTGATAGTATTATTGACAGAAAAACCGGCTGAAACTATTTGTAGAAAAGAGACAACATTGTAGAAATAAGAAGTTTTAAAGTGAACAATTAGGGGACCAAGTATTTTCATCAATGCTTCTGAAAGCTTTGTACCCTGAATACTGGGAAGCCATTTTAAGGTTCTTAATTCAAAGCAGACTATAAAATAGAATTGTGTCCTTCAAGTTGTAAACTACTTTTGAGAAATTACTAGTTAGCCCTAATTGTTATTCCCTGGACACCAATTTTGAGTAGAAAATTTTACTGAATTGTGTTAAATTTAGAAATATACTATCATTAAATTGTAATTTCCCCTTGAATTCATACCAAGATAGCTTGCAAATTGGATCTGGTCTTCTCTAGTTTCCTGGGCTGTTTATCTGCATTTCAAATAACAGGCATAGCCCATCTCCTAATCAAAGAGTACATGAGCCATTTCCTTCAGGGATGGGGTTGTTATTGGCTACAGAACATTGCAGGACATTGGCAGTGCCAAGTGCATGTTTTGGGGAGGATCACCTATAAGCATGAGTGACACCAGAACCAGAAACCATCCTGGCACATCCACAAAAGGGGTCCTTGGGCCTCCACACAAAGGGTGTTGGAAAGAAGAGAAGAGCTGGACTGTCTAGCACAGTTGTCTGGCGACTATAGGAGAACTCCTCTGAGCCCACATTTCTGCCACAACTGTTTTTTTAGTCCTATCAGACAAATGGTTGTTCTCAATCATCTCTCTCAATCATCTCTCAACCATCATATATATACATATATATATATATATATTCACATTTTACATTTTATTTCACATATACTCCCTGCTGAGCATTCTGCTGGGTGCAGCACAGTGACATAGGAAGCATCAGGAACTCTGTGATTTCTAGTCGGCCATCACTGCAAAGAGAGGCCCATTGGACTTGCAAACTTTATATGCCCCAGTACAGGGGAACGCCAGAGCCAAAAAAGGGGAGTGGGTGGGTAGGGGATTGGGGGGGTGGGTATGGGGGACCTTTGGGATAGCATTGAAAATGTAAATGAGGAAAATACCTAATTAAAAAAAACTGAAAAAAAGAACATTACAAAGTATGTGAAAATAATTGCACATTTTGAGATTTTTCAATAGCACTTTTAAAAGCCAAACAGCAATAAAACTGATTGTTGTGTATGTCATGGACACACTATAAAATATTTGTACATAGGGTTTCCGTGCTTAGGTAGCTGGTAGAAAATGAAAATGACAAGACATACCCTGGCAAGATAGCTCTCTGGGTATCGGCACTTGCTGTCAAACCTGACAGCCAATGCTGGAGCCCCAGGCCCCACAGGTGGAAGGAGAGAACAAAGTGTCACAAGTTGTTTCTGACCTCCACAGGTGCACACTCACAGATACAGCATTAAAAAAGAATGTTGAGCAAAATCGCAGGCTAGATAGAAAAATAATAGACATAAAAATATGCCCTTGTTGTAAGTTTTAAGGACATAATTTTATGAGTGAAATCTACAAGGATGATGTCTGGAATCCCATGCTGTATAAATAAAGGAGTTTGGTTTGGGCTTTTTTTTTAAATACATTTTTTATTAGATATTTTCTTCATTTACATTTCAAATGTTATCCCCAAAGTCCCCTATACCTTCCCCCACCCTGCTTCCCAACCCACCCACTCCCACTTCCTGACCCTGGCATTCCCCTGTACTGGGGCATATGATCTTCACAGGATCAAGGGCCTCTCCTCCCATTGATGGCCGACTAGGCCATCTTCTGCTACATATGCAACTAGAGACACAGCTCTGTGGGTACTGGTTAGTTCATAATGTTGTTCCTTCTATAGGGTTGCAGATCCCTTTAGCTCCTTGGGTACTTTCTCTAGCTCCTTTATTAGGGGCCCTGTCTTCCATCCAATAGCTGACTGTGAGCATCCACTTCTGTATTTGCCAGGCACTGTTTAGTGAAATATATAGAGATATATTAGATGTGGGCTGTTAAAGGGAAAAATAAGGAAATATTTGAGAAGATTAATTTTGTATATTTTTTTGGTCACAGTGTATAACTGATACTAAGCTCAATGAATAATTAATGTATGTGTGTATGTGTGTATGTATGTGTATGTATGCGTATGTATGTACATAGGTATGAAATGAAACAAAGATGTCAACAATGTGCCCCGAGACAGAGGGTTTTGATTAGGCATTGACACAAATGTTTTTCTTTTTCTATGGAAAGAAAATATTTAGCTGGTGGACTTCTGAAAACATACATTTTTTCCCTTAGAGATTGTTTCATTCACTAGTATTTTTGTGAGAGATAATTTTCTGCACGTACACTTTTTTTTTGTAATTTCTAAAATAAATTTCAACTTAAAATCACAGGGGAACAATCTTCAGACAGACTCCGGGAAGTTATAGAATCCAGACAGTGGCTCCACTTGGAGAGAGAGGGGTTTTGGAAGATGTCGCTCATCCAGCAGGGTACAAAGCACTGGGCAGAGAAGGTGGCAGCTAGGACTCTGCTGCTGCGGACACTTAGGGCCAGGCTCAGCATGTTCTACTTAGACATGATTCCTCCTCACAAAACAGTTCTGAAACTGCTCTGTATCAATGTTAATTAGGATATGAAATTAAAATTTGCTCCCACCAATGGGATAATATGCAAGCGATGCAGGACACATATTTAGTTAGCCCTGGACAGGATTTTAATTTTCTGCCGTCAGCTTCTAGGAAAAGCTTGTCAGAAATGGATGGAGCGATCCATATTTTCCATTGACAGCTGCCAAGATCCAACCAGAACCATCTGCTTCATTACTATTTCCTTGAACTGGATTTCCTTGAAATTCTGTGTGCACAGCAGCAGACCGGATCATCACCTATAACTAACTGGGTTGTGATTCTATCTCCCACCTTTAGCAATTGCTCATCTATTCAAAGCCTTTCTTGCAAATATTTTAAAATAAAATGACATCATGTTATCCCACACTTAATTCATTGTCCTGAAATATCTGGGTGAAATATCATTGTATGCATGGATGATTAGGAAGGAAAATTACCTGTGGAGGCAGCATAGAGTATTTTAATGAAATAATTCCACTCATTCATTTTGAATGTCTCGATTTCTCTGACAGCAAATCACACTGCTGCAGCAAGCTCTTAGTGTTCTTTTGACAAATATGCCTGCATTATACCATGTAAAGGCACTTTAAAAATGTTTCAGTGTGTAGAAAATCTGTATGATCAGTATAAGTGAAACCAAGCATTATTTAAAGAAATTTACTCCATTTAATTGACAGGACGTATGTGACCTAGGTCAAGACAAGTCTGAAAACTTGGCGTTCCAGAAATATGGGCGCAGAGCTGGAGTTAGCACATATAATCTATAGAAAGAAGCTTTGCCCACAGGGACCATCTCCTGTTATATATCAATGCCCTTGCGTGAAATATCTATATTATTTCAGACGTGAGTGTGAGATTCCAATTTTAAGCACTGCCTCCAGTTATTGATGGTGAAGTTGGTTGTCACTCTACCTGCAATTTAGAAATTATTTTAATGTGAAAGCATGCAAATCATATTAATGAAAACAATGCAAAGAGTAATAATCATATTAAAGTAATTCAAACAAAATATCTAAAAGCCAAGGACCTTGAATAGTAGTAACCTCTCCTTGGTCATTCATCTTTTTGCCCAGAGAAGTTAGGCCAGAATTAACCCTCAGAGGGTCTGAGGGGGGATGCAGAGAAAGCATTTTCTATGCAATTGTGAGGGTCAGAGTTTGTACCCCAGCTCTCATGAAAATCCTCAGTGGGTGTAATGTCAGCTTTTAATTCCAGTGCTCATGAGGGAGATCCTGGGATTCCCAATGCTAGCTGGCTGACTGGACTGTACCTGTTGCCAAGCTCTGGGTGCAGTTGTAAGGCCCCCTGAATGAGGTGGGAGGAGAACACTCAAATAAGGCTAGCGATGTCTTCCTTTGGCATCCACACGTGTGCATATGTGTGTGCATGTGTACATGTGTCATTCTCTCTCTCTCTCTCTCTCTCTCTCTCTCTCCCTCCCTCCCTCCCTCCCTGCCTCCCTCCTTCCCTCCCTCCCTCCCTCCTTCTTATATTTATAATTCTTAGATTTATAGTTCAGGCAACCAAACAAATATCAGTTGTAGTTATCTCCTTTGGATGTGGTGCTGGGGGTTGAACCTGGAGTCTCAAACAACATGCTAGGGAACTGCTCTACCACAGAGCGCATCCCTGCTTGTGGATCCATAGAAAGTCATGACCTGCCATAGTGAAGGTTGATGTCCAAGTTTCTGTCAACAATGGCATTTCTCCTCTGTCTTCTCCTCTCAAAAAATTCCATTTTCCCTTCATTTTGTTTTAATTTTGTTCATCTTCTTTCCCCCTGCATACACTCAAGAAACAGAGGAGCCATGCTGGGGAGCCCCCAATTGTTCTTTATATGCCAAGTTCCAAGAAATGATGGAGACATAGAAATTTCCTAAAATGTGATCACAATTCTCTCTTTTCCTCAATTTCTATTTACCTTTCCCCCTGGAAAATTTTATTCTCATTGATTGTGAAATACATGTGCATGGAATCCCAGAGGACCCCCTGTCTTCTTCAGCGCCGTGGCTGTTGTTTCTGCCTCCTGTGAAGCAGATATGCACACAACTAGACCCTGCTTTCTCCATTTTTGTTCCATTCATTCACCCAATCACTTTTTAAAACCGTTCTTCTGATTGGTGGCTCTTTGGCCTGATGTGTTTAACACCTGTTAATTCTATCTTCAAAGGATTCTCATTATCAGTCCACAGACCCTCTTATGAGAGTTACCAGAGATACAAGCCTTACAAAGTTAAAGCCACTTGTAAACATGAATACTGAGTCCAGACTGCCAGGCTCTGAATAGGATGGAGATGCTGATGTAGGGGCAGTTAGAAAAGGTGACAAATGCAGAGCTAGCTGCTTTTGCTCACCATTTCATCCTTTAAAAACTTATCGACCAGGGTGGTTACAGGAAGCTCGAGGGAGCTAGAGTTTGCTGGTGTCTACTGTGTCCTTGGCACTGAGCTCAGCCGTTTGCACACATTTACCCATGTCACGGCCACATCAGTAACAGCAGGGCTGCTCTGCGGAGCCAGACCCAGGAAAGAAGCTGTCAGCAGAACAGAAGGTGCGGAGGCTGAGGCTCTACCTCCTCATCTGCTCGTGACTTTGCCTGCTTTGATTTCCTACTGAAGGTGTAGGAGCCTGCAGGAGGCAATGTCTCCAGCCACAGTCAGTTTGCAAGGCGCCCTCAGGGCTGGACTAAGTTATAGGCAGAGGGTCCACACTTAGGAAAAGAGGTCCAGAGACAAATGGGCAGTGGGGAACCTCCAACTCTGCCATTTCCAGGTTGTTTGAATAACTTATATTCCCTAAGCCCTTGCTTTCCTCTACAGCAAGACGAGGAAAGAGTTGTTATGAAATTGAATGAGAAAAGTTCTTGACATAAACAGATGCCCAGAAGGCCAGACTTTATGCTGTCCTTACTACTTACCATCTAAAACAACGTTGAATTTTGTCCTGCAGTGTTTGGAGAGAATGTTCGTCTTAATTGCCAAGACTCCTCGGCCTATGGATTGTATTCCAAGGGTCAGCAGCCAAATACTGTAGTTCCCGGATGCTGGTTCCCCTTACAGCGGCTAATTCTATTTTGAAAGGTTACAAAGAGAACCGCAAGGAGTCTTCACAGTGAAAGTCCTCCCTCTCTGGGTGCTCTGTATCAAATGTTTTCAAGGGCATGGCTCCTCTGTTTCTTGAGTGTATGTAGGGGAAAAGGAGATGAACAAAACTAAGACAAAATGAAGAGAAAACGGAATTTGCTGAGAGGAGAGGGCAGGCGAGAAATATCATTGTTGACAGAAACTCAGATATCAACCTTTGCTATGGCAGGTCATGACTTTTTATGCATCCACAAGCACAAGGGTTGTTACTCATTTCAAAAACTGTGCTTCAACCAGGAATGGAAATGTACTGACTGCTAGAGACCACAGGTGAGTACCCTTAACTGGAAACATATATGTATTATGCATTTATTAATTACAATTCTCCATGCAAAAGACAAACATATACACAAAATTAAAATCACTGCATCAGACAATTGATGATCAGTTCCAAGGAATAGACTGACAGCGGAGACCCCCACACTTAGAAGGATAAAAGCCGGGTGTGTAGGACAAGCATAACCCCCCCCCCCCTCCCAGGTCATTACCCATCTTTGCCTTTTGAGACTGGGTCTCTCTTTGGTCTGGCATTCACCGGGGTCCAGGCTGGCTGGTTAGTGATCCTCAGGGACCCATCTGTTTCCAGCTTTCCAGCACTGGGTCATGAGCACATCCCACCACATTCGACCTTTTATTAATGTGGATTCCATGGGAGCTTGGACCCTTGCTTCCAAGGCCACTACTTCACTGACTTAGCTGTCAAGGCAACCCTTGGCTGCTGGTGTTAAACATGCCATTGATTCTGTGAGAACTCATCTGTATGAAAAACAGAAAACAATATAGACAGTATCGCCCGTGTCTATGACTTAAAATTTCTATAAAAGTATGCTAGCGTCAAAATCTTTTATTTCCTGTTAAGAAATGCTCTCTTTGTTTTACAGTTGAGAGGATCCCTGTAACAGCTCTCCATGCAATTAAGTGTTGAGCCAGAAAGGTATCTCAGAAATGAACTCTGACAGCACCGCTTAATAAACTGGGTGTGGGCAGACAAATTAAAGCAGGAAGACTTTATGGTTGTTGATGGAAAGAGGTTGCAATAAAAGCAGGCATGGGGGAAGTAAGCTGTCACTCAGGAAAGAAAAGGAATTCAAAATATCTGTAAAGAATGGGGGGTAAATGCAGATATCTGTACAGTGTGGTGATACATGCAGGCAGACTTCCTCATCCTGTGGAGAAAGTTCCTCCCAGAAACCTCAGGCAAAGCTGAAATAGCCAGGCACTGCCACCGACCATATCAGGCTGGTGAGGACAGATCCGGCATGTTTGGATCACTTACCCATCTCATGGCAGAAGGGAAAACTTTGGAGCAGTAGGGGCAAATAGAACTGAAAGCAAATGCTGCATGCTAGTAAACAGAACACACTGGGGCCAGGAGAATTGTAACCAAGGCATCTCAGAAAGGGGCGTACTACATGCCACCCGGCCCAAGGAGAAAATCGTACACCATTATTATTGGACTCAAAAGTTAGTAAGAACCAAGCTACAGGAGGGAAGAAAGGAAATCCAGTATATCTGTAAGAGTCGCGTATACTTAAGGAGGGTTGTTAGGCAATCCAGCTTATTTATGCTAGTGTCCAAGAGGTTGGCATTATAAATGATTGAACCTTTAATGGCTGATCATTTTAAAACGCTGTCTTTATAATCAGGAGACACATGTGAACATGAACAGTGGCATCTGAGAGCTGTCAGTCATCAGTATGAAGTGACACATGCAGGCTTCAAGTGGGGGAGGGGGAGAGGTTAAGAATACACACTGCATGCTCCTATAAAGTCTCACAGAATTAATGTAAATATATCACAAAGGAGGGGAATGGTAAAAGGAGGAAGAAAGGGATTTACTTAACCGATGTATTTTATTTCATGAATTTTACTTAACTTTCTCTCAGACATTTGCACAGATAAATGAACTGCTTACAAGGTGAATACACACACTCACTTTGTCCCTTAATTCCTCTCTGTCTCTGTCTCTGTCTCTGTCTCTGTCTCTGTCTCTGTCTCTCTCTCTCTCTCTCTCTCTGTTTCTCTCTCTCTCTCTTGCTTACTCAGAACCATACTCAGTCAATAATATGGCTAGGAAACGGGAGGGGGGGATTTTCCTTGCTAAAAATTTTTGTTCTGCAAACTATTTTATCTACTACTAATGACCTCAACCAATTACTTGGCACATCTAAACATATCATTAGTTATTAATGTATTGTATCACCCATAGAATCTAACTCAATGAACATAAATAGAAATATTTCCTCCATGCTTATTCTTTAGCAGCTTTTAGTCCTGAGTATCTGCTGCTCTTGTGAATATTATGTGAAGGCATTACCATTTCACTAATATCCTTCATGCAGAAATTAGGGATGGTAGATCCCTCTTATTATTTGCTTCCAAAGATCTATAAAAGCTGGTGTTTCATATCATAAGTTTGTAGTGGTTGTAGTAGTGGAGAATGAGTGACATATATATATATATATATATATATATATATATATATATATACATATACACATATACACACATATATATATATATACCTGGAATAAAAACATTTTTTTCCTTTATAATCAGTGGCACCATTAGAACTTATTTGCCTCCTCCAAGTCAGGGTTTGAACTATTAAAATCAAACTGGAGAAAACAAAACATAATAATTACTAGAGAAAAGGGAGCTATCCCATAAAAAATATTAGTAAGGCTAACCCTGGAGAAGGTAAGCTGAATGAATATCAGAGCTGAGAATGAGTGACAAAGTGTCAGGCATTTGTCCTTCACTGGCAAAGCCATGGAAACAGGTGTGTGTGGCCGCCTGAGGATAGATAAAACTGGCTGTGGGAATAATTTACTTAAAGAGGATGTTTTATTCCTTTGCTCTGGCCTGCAGGTATTTTAAAACAATGTGAGTTCTTTCACCTGTGGAAGGTTTGGGTATGAGCTAACTCAGAGACACAGGCGAAGAGGATACAGTAATACAACTGCTATTTGTAATTGACTTCTTTTCAAACAACTTTGAACAACTTTCAAGGACTGAATTTGTATAAAATTAATATTGCAATGCCAATTCATATACCCAGGGAAGTAGTGATGTCCACGTGGGTTTATTTGTGTCTGGGTAACAGAATCGATAATAAACTTTGGAGGTGGAAGAGACTTTATGACCCTACAATCAGAAGAGACACTGATTCCTAACAGAACTATAAAAACACCAGTACTGAGATTATGACATTAATCTATTTCTCTAAGAATCAGAACCAGGTGATGCTTTTTCTGTGCCGGGCAATAACTAGAGGATCTTGGAGGCACTCTGAGAACAGATTCAAAGGCACACCATTTGGCAGTGCTGCTTTAGTGGATAAAGTACGCATTCAATGTCCTGGCTAATTCTGTCACTGTGGCCAAGTCCTTATTCAGCCTGTGAGGGAGCCATGCAGACATTTCTTCAAATGGCACCAAATATCAAGAGTAGCATTTGAAATAAGCTGGCCATTTCACTGAAACGAACCAATATATTTCAAGTTCAAAGGGCATATAACACCCCTATTATTCTTTCCTGTTTTTGTTCTGTTGTACATTAAAAATGATATGCAGTGTGAGCCTTCACAGCAATGGTTTTGGGATATAATTCAACAATTATGGGCAACATCATGGGTTCTGCTCGTGAGCGTATGCATGGGCCTCTCTGGTGTTTGTAACTGTGAGGTAGAGGTGCTTTGGGATCCTGACAGAAAAATCGAAGTTTAGTTTCTGGCTCCACCGAGATGTGTGAGGGATGCTTCTAAGCAGTTATAGGATCGTGACATGGACAGCTCTTTCCTCTTATGAATGTTAGAAAACATGCACTTTTATCTGAGGAACATGTATTCAGGAAAAATGATGAATATTTGAGACTTGTTGACCAACATCTTCATGTTTTCATTATTTCTCCTAGAAAGTGACTCAGGCTTCAAGAGAAACCAATTATAGTTAAATCTATGATAGATGTGTGTATGCATATGATACAGAAATAATCTGTGTGGTACACTGTAAAAAATTTTAAGTTGTACACCATGACATATTTTAAACTCTCAGTAAAGGACTGAGTAGATTCCCTAACATTGTTTGATGAGGAAAGTGAAGGATCTTGCTTGTCTTAGACGACAGGGGACCCACCAAGCCCAGTGATTTGAGCCCACAAGGTCTTGTTTCACCCTCTGCTGTCCATAGTAGCTCAATCTGTTTCCTCATAGTTAAAATGGAAGGAACACTGAGAGGAGAGTCTGTCTTCTCACTCATAAAAAGCCACTAGATTGTCAACTACTATAACACCAAACTTTCTATAAACAAGAGTGACTTACTTAAGCAGAAGTCGAGCGAAGCTTTTAGCTTTCTGAGGAGAATGGCTCATTTTAGAATTAAACACCCGAGCCTTTTGCTTGTAAACTTATAAGAAATGCAATTCAAATTGCATTCCACATCCTGATCCAGATTCCAAACTTATCAAATCTTAGCACTGGTGTCTCATGCATTTCACTTTTGAAGACAACTGCTTATCCTCTTTTCATAATATGTTACATTGTTTCAAGGGTTGAAATTATCCTATTTCCTACTTTTCATGACTTACTGAGGGAGGGAATGGTTTTTTTTTTGAAGAGAAATAACTATGAAAAACAAAAGGGTCATCAACTACAATATTTTTACATTTCATTTTATATTCAGAAACACCTAATCAAGAAAGTAATGTTTTTAGGTAAAATGTAAAACAACTTAAAGTCTAAAATAACAATCATTCACACCCAAGAATAGTCACTGTAGGATGAGACCAGGGATAAGTGGGTAGTTGGCTGATAAGTAAATGATAAAGAGATGATAGATAATAGATACACAGATGAGATATATATGATAGATTATATATATATGTACATATATATATATAATACCTAGTAAGAAGATTAAAGGTAGATGAATGACAATAAATAAATAACAGACAGGCCGATAAACATATGATGATAGCTAGATTATAGATAGATAGATTATAGGTAGATGACTAAATAATAAATAAATAGGTAAATGATAGACAGACAGACAGATGATAGTTAGTAGTCAGGGAAACAAGAGAAAGAAGTAATGAGGAAGGAACTGGAATGTCAAAGAGAAGGATCGTCAGGAAGAATGTCTTAATCACTGTTCTAGTCCTGTGAAGAAACTTGCTGAGCATAGCAACTCCTATAAAAGAACACATTTAATTGGGGTGACTTATTGTTCAGAGGTCTATACATTATTGTCATGGTGGAAAGCCTGGCATTATTCAGGCAGATATGGTGCTGGAGAGGTAGCTGAAAGTTCAACATCACAATCAATAGGCAGCAGGAAGAGAGAGTGACACTGAACCAAAGCCCACTCCCAGTGACATATGTCCTCCAACAGGGCCATACCTCGTAATCCCTGTTCAGTAGAACAACTCCCTAAAAAGTAAGCATTGAGGTCTAAGGGCCTCCGGGGGCCATTCCTATTCAAACTGCCACAAAGGCAGAGCATGAGAAAGGAAGTGGAGACAGTTTAACAAACAGAACAGTAACTCAGAAGCTATTGTGTTCCTCTCTTACTTAACAGAATGACAGTTCCGATCTTAGTAAGTATCTTCAGAAAGTGATTGCTGTTGCCAACTCTCTGACCAAGGTTCCTATAGCTGTTTCCCTACCAGTCTTAATGTATCCTCAACAAACAAACATAGTCAGAACCACACTTTTCTGTGTCAGAAGAAAAAAAATAAGAAAGGCAAGTACAGGAACACAGTTGGCTCATGTCCTGTTGCCACGGGCTTTCCCACAGAAGCATGGCTGAGTGTCTGTCAGGTCTGATGGTCAGATTTGCATTTTTCTGTGGTTTCTAGAAAGTGCCATGTTTCTGTGTTGTTTGGATGTGGCTATTAATGATGTTGTGAGGTCTTTATAGAAAATATCCTGGGATTCTTGTTTGATGTATTATGGTATAAGTCTACAAGTGTAGACTTTCAATTAACCATATCCATATCTATTTGTCTATTTATCTATTTAATCTATCTATCTCTCTATCTCTCTATCTATTTTATACCTTTAGAAAAAAACTAAAGCCTTCTTAAATTATTACCCTAATCCATGGCATTTTGTATACATTTTTCCAAAATCCATTCAGTATAATCCACATATTTCGCTGGGTTTGGCAACATTTGATTATCTATAATCATAGTGAAGCCACAGCTTCTCATATCTACAGTAAAGGCTGCAGAGCACTATCCTGTTCAATCCCAAGGCAAGTATCACACACACGCACACACACACACACACACACCCCTGTTGTTCACGTTAAATTAATGTCATTGAATATCCCTCTGACCCTCTGTCACTTCCATCCTGTGTATTCAATTCATCATCTTGATGCATGGTTATTTTCTGAATATAAGATTATTATTATAATATATAATGTAGTCTACAGAAGCTCCTCCACACATTTCCTAAATAGAATTATTCTCTTTGTATTTAATGCCAACCTGTTAGGCTTTCTTCTGTTTGCTGCCTTTAAAAGTGATGTGCATGGCAGGAGGACCACCATGAGTCAGAGACCTAAGGCTGTACACAGTGAGATCCTCTCTAGATCTACATTGCAAGACCCTGTCTGAGCAGGGAAACACACACACACACACACACACATACACACACACACACACACACACACACACACACAGTGTTTCAGAGATATTCAAGAAAAACCACTAAAATCACTTTAATATAGTAATTTTCATTGTTCTTGAATTATCTTTAATTAATGCACATATACATGTACACACATGCACACACATGTACACACATATACACATGCACACACACACACACACACACACACACACACACACACACAGAAAGGAAGTTTCAGAGATATTCAAGCAAAACTACGAAAGTCATTTTAATGTAGTAATTTTCATTGTTCTTTAATTCTCTTTAATTAGTGCACATAAACATGAACACACACATGCACACACATATACTCATATACACATGTGCATACACATGCATACACACACACACACACACACACACACACACACACACACACACTCTCTTTCCATTGTTTCTGGTTCCAGTTCTGAAGAGCTGTGATCCATTCCATACCCAATCATTAAGGCACCAGTTACGTGAGACTTGTCAGGCTGCTCACTGTGGTCTGAAGGCCATTTGAGGCAAGCACTGGGACTTTGCTCTGATCTAATTAAGCTTCCATTAACTGAGACAGGCGAGGTACATTCGCTCTGTCTTGTAATGAGCCTCCACCCAATATCTAATAGCACATGTTGCTGAGTTTTCTTTATGACTCTTTCTAACAGCTTTTCTCCTTCTACAGAATATGATATTCAGTTCTTAGGAAGGAAAAGGTTATAATCAAATTATCTTTACCGATTGATTAACTGGTACTTTCTAGATCTTGGAGCTTGCCTTGCAGGGTAACAAAGTTAAGTCAAGCAGAGCTGGGTAGCAGCTGTTGCCAGGTGGAGCTCAATCTAAGTTGTCTGGTCAGTCTAAGCACACTGTCATCATTAGTGAGGGGAACATATTGCCACCAGATAGAAGCCTGCTTCATTAAGAGGAGGGATCAATGGATTTGAAAGAGCAAAGCACCATGGGAAGCAACGGGAGAGATGGACGGCAGGAAAGAGGAATGAGCAGTTTGAAAGAGTGTGTACTCCTTCAGGTAGACTGACCGGAGAAGGGATAGGGAGACAGTGGCAAAGCCATGTTGTAAACTGCTCAGTTTGTAAAGGGGTTAAAAATGGAAATACTGGGATCATATTTATACTTTAAAATGGAGAGTCTTGGCCTGGATACAGAGAATTGATCATGGGGCAAATACAGAATCCTGATGACAATCACTGATCCAGTGGGGGAACAAAGAAGATGTTAACTTGGTCATTGTGTGCAGGGAACCTTCCAGCCTGGAGCCGGTTGAAACTAGACACAGAGTAGGACTCTGGTGTGGTTTTTATGACTGGCAGTCTCTGGATGTTCTAGCTCCCAAACTATACTGAAATGCTAATGATAACTTTTAAAAAAAGTCCTAAAAACTTTCTTGCTCTTTCTGAGGGTAAAAAAATTAGGTGATTGGCCTGTAGCCTAACAGCTGGGCATTAAGTAATGTGGCTTTTGTTCTATCTCAGCAGAAACTGCTCAGGTCCAACTTTCAGCCTACTAGTAGAAGTCACAGTAGAGAAAGGAATATTTTGAAAAGTGATTATAGTGTTTATTACTAAGTAATAAAGTTATAAAAAGATGTCTATGAAAGCTGTTTAAGAAAAGGGGGGAAAGCAGAAAGATCCTAAGAGGGGCAAGGGAAAATTTGTCTCGCCCTCTACTCTTTGTCCTCAGTACTTTCACATGTTTCAGAATATGTGATCACATGGTAAAAGTTCATCACAGGTTCACACATAAAATCAAATCATAAATCGAACAAGAAGTTTACAACAGAGAATGTTTACATGCATAGCCATTAGGAATAATTATCCCATTAAACATTCATTCCCTGTCACAGCTCCACAGGTTCATTGGAAGTTAAAACCATAACTAAGTTATTAGTGAGGTTTAGTATAGACAAATCCAGTCTAATTTTATCTTCTTCCCTAGCACCTATAATAAATCATTCGTTCCCTTTTTATGGCCTTTGGTTAATTGTTTTACAGCCTCTTGGAATGTGCCCTGAGTAGGAGAAAGTCTGGTTACTATCTAGAAGCAATTAATTGATGACACATGGGGGACTCACAGAGTTCTCTTTGCAGTTTTGACTATCAGAAAGGGACCTAATTGCCATCTCACTATAAAAGAGCTTAATGAACAGTGCTATAATTTTAGGAATTCTTATAGGATCATCATTAAGAACTGAGAAGTCCTCTATTTGTCTATATAGCATCACTACAAGAGAGTACATCTTTGTAGATCTGCAGAGATCTGCTCAAAAGGATGAGTTGACATCTAGTGTTTTTTTTTTATATGTGTTTAATATATTAATAGCAGGAGTCTTTCCTAAACTGATTTTCTCTTGGGCCTTGCCTTCCAGAGTTCCATCAGAGATGTTACTCCAAGGCGGTCATCTCAGGAAGATCGCCTGCTCGTTATTAGCTTGTCCTATGATGGCTCCTGACAATGATGGAGTTGGCTGTTAGATGAAAAACAAGGGAGTAAAAACGAAGTTTAAAATATAGTGGGAGATTTACATGTTTGGGGGAGACTGAAAGCACAGACTTACCAAAAGTTTCCACAGGTGTTCTACTGAGGATTCTATGCTAACCCAAAAGGAAAATGATGTACATCAGCTTTGAGAAAACCATTAGGTAACTAGTGGGGACAGCTGGCTGGCAGATGAACATTTAATAGGGAGATAAGTGTGTAAATACAAGTTACAGCTTCATAAATCACAGAAATGAATGAAACCACCAGCGTCTAAAAAATTGAATTACACCACCCAGATTCGATTAGCAGATACGCTTATTAATAATTTAAGTACATAAATTATAATTAAGGGAAGAATGACCTAAATGCTTTACAAGACACATCTGTAAACGTGCAAGCGATCTCAGACCACCAGCAGATTGTCTTTTCTGGGGAAATATCTGAGAAAGAGAGACATGGGCAATAACATTAATTTCTGTATTGTTAATACTGGAGAAATCAGGTCTCTTTTAGTAAATTACCAGTCTTGTTAATAAAATAATTTAGAAACTGTCTCAGAAGAAAAAGTGAGGGTGATACTGGAGTTTGAGGGAAGGACGATGAAGCAAGTTAGCTGTTAACCTTGGCAGCTTCCAGGAGCCCGAGGAACAGGAGGGGTAGCCCAAGAGCAGTCAGCAAATGGTAGGCGGCAAACAGCCGCAAGTGGAAGAGGAAAGGGGCTTTCGGGAGAGAGTGTCGAAGTCCAGATACAAAAGAGACAGATTTGAGAAAAGTGATACAGTAAGTGACTCTGAGCTAAACCTCACAGAGATGGCAGGTTACATGGTGGAGGCCTGTAGGCAGCTGCATTATGGCAGTCAAGAAACTTTTCAACTGAACCACCAATGCAGACAGCAGCTGCACTATGGAAAGTGTTTCTGTGAAGGAGAGAAATGTTATCCCATTGATAATTATTTCTCCTGTATCCTTTGAATATCTTTAGGTGGATCAGATTTTCTGTAGGATGGTCTACTGGGAAGGTGATTGGCAGACAAAGACGGATTCCCTATTGTTGTTGTTATTTGTTGTAGTAACTTCATTATTTGTGTGTATATGTTTTGTTTGCATGTATGTCTTTCTGTGCACCATGTGTGTGCAGTGCTTGTGGAGCCATAAAAGTGTTTTGAGTCCAGTGGGAACTGGAGTTAAAAATTGCTAGTTGCCACATGGGTACTTGGAATTAATCCATGTACATTTAATCACAGAGTCATCTCTCTAGGCCCTGGATCCAGAAGGTAGGTAATAATATGTGACTTTCTAATCTGTAAATCCCATCACAATGTCATATATCTACCCTAAACCAGAGGTATTCTATTTTTTTGACCAAGATGGCTGAGTTGGGGCAGTGTGAGAATTTTCCTTTCTAGTGTTACCAAGGAAATGAGGGGCAAAGCCTAAAGGCAGCCATAGGGAAGTTGATCCCCAATTGCCTCCAAGGCTAATATTTCCTAGCTACCTAACTATGTCTTATGCATAGCAATCAGTCTGCTTTCACTGGCTGAAAAGGGAAGTCATATAAACCTTAAACCATTAGGAAAACACAGGGCATATTCCAGACTCAACTCCTTTGAAGAATTCACAGGATTTCTGAGCCTGTAATGAACTTTTTATCTTTGTATAAACCAAATAACACAGATGGGTAGGGTCTTATAATTGTGGGGATCATATTTTCAGGCATATAAATATATTATTGGAAAATTAGTTAGAATTTCAGAGTTGAAAACACCTGGGGTGTGTACATATAAAATTTATCAGAAACATGGGCATATTTTGTTTTATGAACATAGGGAGGGTTGATTAAAAGAATACTTTAGACCATCAGCAATGAGTAGTGATGAGAACTTACTGATAGAGTATTACATGAACACAGTGCATCTTCAGTTCTTCATGCCGATGCCAAGAAAGAGTCTGTAGAGAGCACACAAAGGGAGATAGAAGAAGAGCGGTGTGGAAAGATTCCCAGCTACATTCTATGGTGTCACTGACCCTGAGTGTATGTGTCAACCTCCTGGGACTTCAGTGTTCCTTCTCTGAAACAAGGATATTTCTGACCTCCCTTGATACTTAGGTCATTCACAGAGACTCTCTGACCTACTCAGGTCTGGGCAGAGGCTGTGGCATCTGTTCTCTGAGATCTATCAGTAAGACGCCTAAGCTCTCCATTAGTTGTGTGGCTGCTCCTACAGAGCAGATTGGGAGGAGGGACCTGTGGTTCAGGTCTCTGGATTGCCTTGTCAAAGTCCTAAGCCTTATACAAGAACCATTACTTGAACTTCTTCCTGGTCTTGATCCACTCCCCTTTTGGGTCATGGGTATATAAACAACTGAGCTCTCAGTAGCCTGTGACTTGCATCTTTTTTCTTAGGGTATCTCTTCGTGTTGCCATCCTTTCTTTGGTTTATGGTCTCCCCATGTTGTCATCTCCCATTATGGGGGTCATCTTATGCTGTCATATCCTTTTTGATCCAGTGAGAGCTACAATTCTAAAGTTAGTCTGTGTTTCTGTGAGGGTTTCAGCCTAGCAGAATGAGTTATCAAAGCACTACAGAAACACTGTTCTTGAAGACCTTCTGTGCTTCGGTGAAACAATACCTTTTTCTAGTTGACTACAATGTATGAACAGTGCAGGCTTTAAAGTGGTTTCTTGAGACATGCTAGCTCATCTGAACAGGTTTGTGTTTTATAGTAGGAGAAAAACAGAGAGTAACTTATACAGAAGTCTTTATGGACAGCCTCAAAGAACAGCTATTCTTGTATTTATAGAAGATTCTGCAATAGGGCAATTGCTGTTTCCATGGTTACTAGAAGTGTGTAGTTTCCATGTTTCCACCCCCTGTCTTGGTTGCTGGAGTTGCAATCTCTGGCAGAGAGTCACCACTCAAAAGCTACAAGACAGTAGTAATTTATGGTATCCTCTGCATCTCTGTAAGGAAATCCAGTCTCCTGAAACAAATAAGACTGTGTAGAGCTAAAAGCAGTCAGCGGAATTCCTCCTCCTGTGTTACAACACATCATTTGCGGCACCATCTCTACCTGCTACCTGCATGTATTCCCATGTCTCTGAAAAACAGGCTCCCCTGTTAGTCACTTATTCTCACTGGGAGGATCAGGAGCAAGATCCTGAGAGTAACCTGCTGCCTCAGCTTGATCATGGTGGCATGAAAAAATCCGTAGTAACTCACCTCTCAGTATGAAAGGGTTTCAGTAAGATTTCCTGATAAAATTGGTTTTAAAAATAGAACATAGTGTCCTTCTATAAATCCCTTCATCAGCAAAGAAATCAAAATGAAAACCCAAAGTATTGAATGGGTGCTCTGTTCTTTGGAAGCCAGCTTTATGTGGTTAAAAAAAACCTGCAAATGTGAACATATGAGAGCAATAATATATACATACATCATATGCCCACATGTAAATTAAAGCTTACAAGGAGATAATAGGAGGGTAGGCATTTTTCTTATATCTTCAGGAACATTGGCCATTTTCTGATTGAATCAATTCATTGACGTTGCTGAATGTCCTAAAATGTCAAGACCAAGTAATACCCTCCAAGAACATGGGTTTGAACATGCAATACTATTATAAAATAAAGAAGAGATGTTAACAGAGTCACATGACACCCGCAGTGAGAAAAGGGACAGCTTATAGTGTGAGGGGTATTCAGACTTTGAAGGCCAGAAATGCATGTCAGGTGAAAGCCACTGGTGACTCTGAGTAACTCATCTGAGAGGCTAGCTTACCAGTTTCTCCAGACCTGTGTTTCAAAGCCTCTGCATGGCATCCGTTCATGGCACTGATGTTCCACACAGTCAACATGAGAATAGGTGTTGCTAGTAAATGAATGCTCTTTTGTTACACAAATGTCTTAGAACACACAAAAATAAAGAGAAATGAAATGAGATAGTTTTTATATTATCAGCACACTATAATATATTTTATAGAATTCTATAAATATATATTTATGAATTACACACACATATATATTTATATATAATTATATATAGATTTATTTAAATAGAGATGAGGACACTACAGCCACTGGCTCTCTGTTCTTGAACCACTTGTCATTCTCTGTAACAGCCTCTATCTGCTGCTAAAATAATCTTCCGTGATGATGACCGAGAGCAGTGCTGGTCTGTGGGCATCTGGAGAAGCATTTAGAGGGCATCCTATCAATAAGAGCAATGGATTCTCCTCCAGAGTCAATGACCCCATCATCCCTGGGTGCCTGGCTGGGTTTATAGCACAAGGTCTGAGTTCACTCCTATTTACTGGGCCTTAACACTACAGCATATCTTCCCATACCCCAGGCTTGGGTGGAATCTCAGAAGCCTGTGTGTAGAACCAGAGGACCAAGATCACTATACTGTCTTCAAGGTGTGCCAAAGAAGCTTCATCCATGAGCTCTCAAGAGCTACAGTAGTCTCCACTAAATTGTGCTAATCAATATTCTCTGCGGGTGAGCATGGGCACCCAGGGTTCCACTCTCTAGTTAAGGAACCAATAGTGGCTGCTGATGGAGGGGGAATCAGTTTTCTTCAGGAACAACCCCCCTCATAGGTTCTCCCTGTGACCCTACACACATGTGCATATAGGCAACTCTACCTGGTCTCAGTAACATATACGCATATGTACATATGTATATTCAATGCATATGTATATTAACAAGACATGCATTTGAAAGGAAATATATGGAGAGGACAGTGGAGAGTTGTGGGGAAAGGAGGAGTTTATGATCAAAATCATATACTCACATATGATAAAATGTAGACCAGTATGAATTGATAAAATGTAGACCAGTATGGATTGTTAAGCATGCAGCACTCTTCCTATTGTCTGGGTTACTAAAATGCTAAACCACTCAGCAAATGGCACTTAGCTGGTCAGTGAGTGACCGGCCGTTACTACATGCTGATAACTATATGCAGGCTGCGCCAGGGGAGGCAGCGTCATGCAGGGAGAGAGCTAAGTCAGAGTGGACTTCCTGAACACGGCTGACAGTGCTTAAGTGACTCCCGGGGATGCTGGAGAAGTGTGCATTCTTCACATATATCAGCTTATTCAATCATTTCATCATGTCTGGGAAGTAGTGACCATTTTTATCCCTTTCATATTACACGCCAGGAGGCTGAAATTAACGAGAATGAATGCTTTTTCTAAGGCATTTAAAGAATGCCAGATGTTTGCAGGGAGAGCAAGGAGAACTCTGAAATAAAGGAGAGACGCCACTTGACAGTAACATAGGGAAGATGGGGGAGGGGGATGAAGAAAGCCAACAGTATGATGTCACCACTGAGTGTGAAGTTGGGATTGGTTAGCTGGAGGGCCCTGTGCAGGTTTGTCAAGGACAAAACCATCGTCACCAACAGCATTTACAAAGCACAGACAACAGAGAGAGGAGATAAGTCCGACTTTACAGAATAAAGTAATAATGACAGTTATGTGAAGCTAAAATGCTATGTTAACTTTGAAAAGTACTGCACTGTTTTCCCAAGGCTGTAAGTCCACCAGGTGTTTCACATTTACAATAGAGGTGGTCCACCACTGAGGTAGCAGTAGGAGGCAGGAAAAGAATACTGTGCATGGATGGCAGTTTTACCTCCAAAACTAAAAGGAAGTTTGCTGAGATTTTGGAAGGGGGTAGAGATTAGAGGAGTAGGAGAAGGAATTGAAAAGACTTCTTGAAACCATCCTCAATCCTTTGTGTGTTGTGATATCATCTTATTGTGAGAAAATGCCCAGGCAAAGCCCAGTCCACAGAGCAGAGAGGACTGTGTGGAGGGAGCACAGTGTGGAGGGAGCACAGTAATGTGGAGGGAGCACAGTGTGGAGGGAGCACAGTGTTGAGGGAGCACAGTGTGGAAGGAGCACAGTGATGTGGAGGGAGCACAGTGATGTGGAGGGAGCACAGTGATGTGGAGGGAGCACAGTGTGGAAGGAGCACAGTGATGTGGAGGGAGCACAGTGATGTGGAGGGAGCACAGTGATGTGGAGGGAGCACAGTGATGTGGAGGGAGCACAGTGATGTGGAGGGAGCACAGTGATGTGGAGGGAGCACAGTGTGGAAGGAGCACAGTGATGTGGAGGGAGCACAGTGATGTGGAGGGAGCACAGTGATGTGGAGGGAGCACAGTGTGGAGGGAGCACAGTGATGTGGAGGGAGCACAGTGATGTGGAGGGAGCACAGTGTGGAGGGAGCACAGTGTGGAGGGAGCACAGTGTGGAAGGAGCACAGTGATGTGGAGGGAGCACAGTGATGTGGAGGGAGCACAGTGATGTGGAGGGAGCACAGTGTGGAGGGAGCACAGTGTAGAGGGAGCACAGTGTGGAAGGAGCACAGTGATGTGGAGGGAGCACAGTGATGTGGAGGGAGCACAGTGTGGAAGGAGCACAGTGATGTGGAGGGAGCACAGTGTGGAGGGAGCACAGTGTGGAGGGAGCACAGTGTGGAAGGAGCACAGTGATGTGGAGGGAGCACAGTGATGTGGAGGGAGCACAGTGATGTGGAGGGAGCACAGTGTGGAGGGAGCACAGTGTGGAGGGAGCACAGTAGTGTGGAGGGAGCACAGTGATGTGGAGGGAGCACAGTGATGTGGAGGGAGCACAGTGGTGTGGAGGGAGCACAGTGTGGAGGGAGCACAGTGATGTGGAGGGAGCACAGTGTGGAAGGAGCACAGTGATGTGGAGGGAGCACAGTGTGGAGGGAGCACAGTGTGGAGGGAGCACAGTAGTGTGGAGGGAGCACAGTGATGTGGAGGGAGCACAGTGTGGAGCACTGGCTTGCTGAGAGCTCATGTGTCTGGCTTCCAACACTGTTGATGAGAGGAAATGTGGGAAGGGATTCCTAGTTGGAGGAGAGCCTCCTTGCTTTGCTCCAATAAGTAGCAAGACACATGGGGATCAGATCAATGCTTGGAAGCCACTAAATAAGACAGAACATTTCACTGCATGCAACTGTCTTTATCAGTTGAGCACTATGAGAGCCAGTGATCTCTCCATTGCTCCGTTCAGTGAAGCCAGGATGAGAATGTTGAAAACTTCAATAATCAGATGGACTTAAGTGTTTGGTATTGGTTAGAACTTGACTGTGTTGCCCTAGTTTGTTTAAAAACCCACGGATGCTGCTGAACATCCTCAATAAGGATTGGAGATGCATCTAATATTCACAGATAATTCAGAAAAGTGTATAGCATTGTTTACAGAATTGGAGCTTTATAACAAAGAGAAATATGAAAGCAAAGGGAAGTACTGGGATTAGACCTGATTGCTACCTGGAATAATCTGAAAATGGCTGATGTGATTTGTTATTACGTGTTTATTAGGGAAGGAATGGGGTCTGTAACACAGTCGATGCTCAACTAATGGTTGATGACTAGAAGCCTAGAAGATTGGCTTAGTCAATTAAGCAGTTAGAGTCTTAATGTACAGTTTAAAATACTGGAAATAGACCTTTTTGGGGGGATCCTCTTCAGCAATATTGAGAAAAATAAAACAACCTCTGTACCTGTGTAGACCTCAAGTGTGCTCAAAATAATAAATGTTCATTCTTCTCTTGAAGCAGCAAGTGATCCGTGGGCGCAACTTTGTTGTTGACATAGAGAGTTGTTCCCATGAAAACTTGTTTTGTTTTGGAAAGTTTATGAAGAAATGGAGGGAAATAATTAAGATAAGAGCCGTATGTAAATCTTTTGGAATTGACTTATTAAATTCTTGGCAAAGCCATCAGGAGATTATCCCGTTAGCAGAGTCAAGGTCTAGACAGCGACTTTGTGCAGAGCTGCTCGTCTCTGTACTGCATTGTTTTCTTCATTTGCTTGCTCGGTGTATGATGTATTGTGGGCCCATGGTATGATTTATCATGGATAGCAAAGCAGTGTCATGTATTCCAATACTATCTGTTTCAGTTCATGCTTCTGATGACAAAATTGAAAATAATCAATCATACTTAAATACAGCCCAAATGAAAGGCGTCACACAAACAAAAAACCACATCACAGGTTAAAATAGCTTTGGCAGAGTACAGGCAGCACACTGTTCACCATCGGTAAAGAGGCAGTGCTTTTATCTTGTGGTGACACGGAGGTCCTTAGTAGCCCTGTGAGTTGCTGGTCTGGTAACCAGTGTGTTGGTGAAGTGTCGTCTCCACTCATTTACCCTCCATCAGTAAGGGAATATCAGCACTGCAAATGTGCTGTAATGTGATAGGTAATTAGAACCATCCTGATATTTTATGTTGCATATAGTTTAAATATTAATTTGTAATTGTGAATGGCCACACATGTTAGGAATTTTATGCAGCTTTTAAATAAAAAATATTTTTGCATGAATTTATTTGAGTTTGGAAGCAGGGCATGCGCTTCCCGGCACCCACGCGGAGGTCAGAGGCACCCACGCAGAGGTCAGAGGCACCCACGCGGAGGTCAGAGGCACCCACGCGGAGGTCAGAGGCACCCACACGGAGGTCAGAGGCTGACTTTGGGCGTGGCTTCTCCCCTCGCACCACTGGGATCTGGAAGATTGAATTCAGATCTCTCTCGAGGATGGCAGAGGTACCACAAACACTAGCTTCTGGCTCTGTTAGTAGGCGTCTACATGACCCAGGAACTCAGTCTCAGGTCTTCTCATGTAACAGGCTGGCACTTTCATGTGATGACCCAAGAGGGACAACAGATTTGCTTTTGCTCTGGTTATTTAAGTCCACAAATGTTCCAGGATAGAAGCTGGAGCAGGGTAGATGCTAAACAAGTTGTTGATAAATACAAGTGTGGCAGACTGGCTTAGTTAATTAAATAATTACCTCCACAAGGAATAGTTTAAAATACTTAGAATTGATCATTCAAGAGGAAAATTCTCTCCAGTAAGGTTGAAATAATAAAATGACTTTGGGGGAGAATAATTTAGAGAAGCCCTGTGGCAAGCAGAACTCTAGGATTCGCATCTGCACAGGAGATGTGTTCCCAAGATGTGGAGCAATTATTTTCATTTTGCATAACGTTCCATGCTTCTCCCCAAAGAAGTTGTCAGACCTAAGATAAAAGTTGACTTTTGGGGGGGTGGGTATGGGGGACCTTTGGGATAGCATTGAAAATGTAAACAAGGAAAATACCTAATTAAAAATAAAAGTTGACTTTGCCTCAGCAGTGGGAGGCATATGTGTGATAGGAAAGGTTCATGGTTTCTTTTTCATCTGGAGACTTATAGGATATGTAAGAATTTACTAGTAAATTGGTTGGATGAAATGTTGCTTCTACACTCACTGGTACTATTTAAAATTATACTTTGTTTTACATATGTATGGATTTCAGTTAGATGTGTATTTGTTTTAAGTGTGTGTAATTAAAGAAAAATGATTTTTGTGTGTATAAAAGTCATTCAATAAAGCCAGTAACTACCATTTTACTTATTAATTATGACAGTTTTCATACAACTTCAAAAATAATACATTTGACTCATACTCTAAATGGTAAAGCTTATTTTTAATAGTCTAAAGGATTACCTTATACTAGAAAAAAAAAAAAAAAAAACTCTATCACAAAATACAGTTCCAGGCCAATGCAAATACTTGGAATTTGGGAAGAACCACAAAGTAAACTATTTAAATTTCATATTTTAATTTGATCCTTTAAAACTTTAACTACAAACACAATGGCAGTGTGAGTGGTGAGATAAAGTCTCTGTGTACTCACATTTTCCAGCAAAAGAGATGCGTGTGCCTTTGAGAAAACACATGGGATTCTATGTGCTTAGTTCAGGTTCCCTAAACTTGAGAAGGAAGAACACAGGCCACACACACTTGAGGGTGCTGAAACCCAGCGGCTCATCAGGTCAAAGCAAGGAGCCATAGGAGAAATGCTAGAACCAAGGAGATGGGGATAGGTAGAAAGATGTTTCTTATAAAGCCTAAGAAAACAAACAAACAAACAAAAAGCAAAAAAAAACACCAGAAAGTTGTGTCATTAAGAATTCCACAGAATGGTCAAAGTCAAAGATAACTAAGGGCTTATCATTGCCTGTCTTCCATCCATCAGTACCAAGACCTGAAGGGAAGCTGCGAGCCAACCCTACATTTGGACAAACGTCACTGTCAATGGGTAATGGCCTGAAAGCAATTATAGGGATCATTGCACAAAAGACTCGGAGTTACTGGAGCCAACTCCTGGAATCTATTTCAAATGTAATGCATATACTTTCCATCCAGTGGACTTTCCATCCTTGTAGACCGAGTAGAATCTAGGTCTGTAAACTGTGCAGAAACAATATAAACACCATCACCATCAGAATTTTTTCTTTTTATTTGTTTATTTTTATTAGATATTTTCTTTATATACATTTCAAATGCTCTCCCGAAAGTTTCCTATACCCTCCCTCTGCCCTGCTCCCCTACCCACCCACTCCCGCTTCTTGGTCCTGGCTTTCCCCTGTACTGGGGCATATAAAGTTTGCAATACCAAGGGGCCTCTCTTCCCAGTGATGGCCAACTAGGCCATCTTCTGCTACATATGCAGCTAGAGATACGAGCTCTGGGGGTACTGGTTAGTTCATACTGTTGTTCCACCTATAGGGTTGCAGACCCCTTCAGCTCCTTGGGTGCTTTCTCTAGCTTCTCCATTGGAGGCCCCGTGTTCCATCTTATAGATGACTGTGAGCATCCACTTCTGTATTTGCCAGGCACTGGCATAACCTCATACGAGACAGCTATAACAGGGTCCCTTCAGCAAAATCTTTCTGGTATATGCAATAGTGTCTGGGTTTGGTGGATGATTATGGGATGGATCCCTGGGTGGGGTAGTCTCTGGATGGTCCATCCTTTCATCTTAGCTCCAAACTTTGTCTCTGTAACTCCTTTCATGGGTATTTTGTTCCCTATTCTAAGGAGGAATGAAGTATCCACCCATTGGTCTTCCCTCTTCTTGATTTTCTTGTGTTTTGCAAATTGTATCATGGGTGTTCTATGTTTCTGGGCTAATATCTACTTATCAGTGAGTGCATATCTAATGACTTCTTTTGTGATTGGTTACCTCACTAAGGATGATATCCTCCAGATACATCCACTTGTCCAGGACTTTCATAAATCCATTGTTTTTAATAGCTGAGTAGTAGTACTCCATTGTGTAAATGTACCACATTTTCTGTATCCATTCTTCTGTTGAGGGACATCTGGGTTCTTTCCAGCTTCTGGCTATTATAAATAAGGCTGCTATGAACATAGTGGAGCATGTGTTCTTATTACCAGTTGGAACTTCTTCTGGGTATATGCCCAGGAGAGGTATTGCTGGATCTTCGGGTAGTAGTATGCCCAATTTTCTGAGGAACCTCCAGACTGACTTCCAGAGTGGTTGTACAAGCTTGCAATCCCACCAGCAATGTTCCTTTCTCCACATCCTCGCCAGCATCTGCTGTCACCTGAATTTTTGAGCTTAGCCATTCTGACTGGTGTGAGGTGGAATCTCAAGGTTGTTTTGATTTGCATTTCTCTGACGATTAAGGATGTTGAACATTTTTTCAGAAGAATGGATCAATTCGCATTCTTGTACATGATAACCGCCTGTTGTACCAGCACCATTTGTTGAAAATGCTGTCCTTTTTCCACTGGATGGTTTTAGCTCTCTTGTCAAAGATCAAGTGACCATAGGTGTGTGGGTTCATTTCTGGGTCTTTAATTCTATTCCATTGATCTACCTGTCTGTTGCTGTACCAGTACCATGCAGTTTTTAATCACAATTGCTCTGTAGTACAGCTTAATGTCAGGCATGGTGATTCCACCAGAAGTTATTTTATTGTTGAGAATAGTTTTTGCTATCCTAGGCTTTTTATTTTTCCAGATGAATTTGCAAATTGCCCTTTCTATCTCAGTGAAGAATTGAGTCGGAATTTTGACACCATCTGAAATTTTTAGGCATCCCAAAGCATGTCCCACATGAAGATGTCCACCCCCAATCTGCTCTAAAAGTACAAGACTCAATGAATAATCAGAATGTAACAACCACCTCTGATTTGAGACAGCCCCAAACAAAAGAAATAATCAAAAGAGCATTTTATTTTATGCAACGTGCTAATGTTGGAATTCATTGTATTTATAGAAGAGAAAAGATAATTTTGAAGCTTGAGATACACCAGTGAAAAGATCCCTTTTCCACTGAGTGTGCTCACTTTAGTCGGGGTTAGCTAGAGGTTACCTGACCCGAGTGAAGTGACCATAGTCATTGCCTGAGCAATAATCTCACTGGTATATCTGATGCAATGCACTAAACCCACTGGACAGATGGAGTGTGAAGATCCATGCTCAAGTCTAAAGTAGCTTTGTCTGCCAATCAATCCCTATTTATTCATTTTACTGATGCTATTAGCTTTGAGAATTTTTGTGCATATGTCCCCAAATGATTGGACTCCTTTTTCATCTACCTACTCAGAGATAAAGGTATAATTGAAATGTTACTTCCTTGTTCTTAACCCGTACTTTTCAGGGGGCTCATTTAATAAATAAATAAAAAACTTCAATAATTTTATTGACATATTCAGTGTTTTTTCAAAACTATCATAAACTTCTGTGCTGAAACATTTCAGCATTTACCCTCACCCCAATTATTAAAATGAGTCTCACCTGTAGACAAATGCATTCACTTATTTTAATTTTTTAGAGGAAGCAGTAGTTTAAAGGCTTATTATAAACTCACATTGTTGAGTAAATCAGATGCTAAAATAAACCATTGTTCATTTGTTGAATTTTCGGCAGGGCCAAACCCAGCTTAATATTTTTATTGTCTAAACTTATTCTTGGGCTTCACTTAGTGAGCACAGAGCACACATCATTTGAGTGACAGATGTCCCTAGGCATCTCCCAGTATGGTTCTGCTCTTGTGTTTACCTGTCTGTAGCATAGTTTCTCTAGTTTCTTATGAAGATTTTCTCTGTTGACCCTCTGGAATATTTCTTGGTCGTGCTCTCTTTTCCCGCTGTCTTCCCTTTACGTGTTTCCTACTCTTTAAATTTATTTCTTATTATTTAGAAGCATAAAAATATAAAGTGTGGTTTGGAAAGATAGGATCACAGAATCAGGGAGGGGGCGTGGCTACACAGCAGGGGACAAAGTAACTAAGGGCTATGAAGAGAAAGCAGATGGCTAGCTGTCCTCAGGACCAACTTGCCATGGTTCTGTGTGAGGCACCCAAGAAAGAAGTGCAGTTATCAATGTCCTGAACTTTTATGTGACTACAAGGCATGGACTCAGGTGAGAACTTTCCTCCATGCTGCTCTTGACAGTTCTCAGAAGAATGTAGTTATTCCCTTATTTATATGTAGATGTAGACTTTCAGACATATCCTTGTGTGGACTGATGAAAACTATGTGGAACTTTGTAGGACATTTCAGGACAGTAATCACATTTGCTCTCTATTTTCTCTATTTTTACTAGATGGAAGCACATGACCCCATATTTGGCTTTTCACATGGTTCCAGGGACCAAACAGTTCCTCCTCCTGGTACTGCAGGTGCTTTACTGAGCCATCTCACAGCCTTTTAATCTTGAATTCTCTGTCATTTTTCCTTTCCCATTGGGTTGTCTGCCCACCACACTGCCTTTGGTTTCTTCCCTACCTCATCCCTGTGTTTCTGATGCTTTCCATTGTCATTGCCTCTGTCACCGCCAAATCACAGAATGCAATCACAGGCACCAAGGAGTCGTTCTGGACCTAAGTACAAACAAACTCGCTTTCACTTCTGAGGTCTTTCTGTTTGAGGTCAGGATCCATTGAAGCAAAGAGTGAGTCAGCATTCCAGGATCTCTGCCTTTTCAAAAACAGTTTTAAGTTACATACATGAAATAGATGTAAAATAACTTGAATGTTTAAATTGTACTACATTCACGTCGTTTTAACAAATGCTAGAAGGCTTGTATTTTCAGTTGGACTAGTCTCCTGTAGCTTTAATGCAAAGGGATTGATTTTTCTTACCAGTGGGGATTTCTGGTTTTACCCCCATCATAGAAGTCCTCTCATGAATAAAAAGTAAACCACAATACCTGCCTGACACTAACTTATCTCTCATATCTGATGGTAGCATGCAATAGTACACTTGAAGCAATCCTTCCAGATTTCAACATGTTTCCTTCATTAGTATTAATGCATATGGTTCTGCATTTTAATAAATTATATAGTAAAATGTGAAAGAAAATTAAAAGTTATCGGTAAATCCCAATTCAATTCAGGCTTGATTTTGTTTCATTAAAAGGTAGGATTTTTTTTTTTTTTTTTTGGGGTGGGCGGAGGGTTATTTCTTAAGGTTCCTTCCCCATACCTGTTCAGCCTCTGCTTTAGCACTGTGTCTGAAGTGAAAGATGTGTTTTTCATTTACCCACTGCGAGGGTTTGCTAAAATTCTTAGCTGAGTGTGGGCCTTCTGAGGGAACGGGTGCACAATCCGGAGTCTGTGAGCTGCACACACACCCGTCTTGACAGTCACTTCCTAACACGAGCTGAAGGGCTCTCCTCACACATTGACAGTGCCTCCTCTGATGGGGCATTACAGGTGGCTTCTCTGTCCTAATGCATTTTAGTTTTACAATGAGCCAAAGGGGGAAAACACAGCTAAAATATATAGCTATTTTTACAATACAGAGCAATGTGACCCAGAAAAAGAGGAATTTAAAACAGCTAGTTGATTATACCCTCAAGGATGTGATTTGTCATGGACACAATGTGTTCCTCAAATATTGATAAAGGTTTAATAGGTGTTCATTGAATATGTCATTCTTAAAAATCCCTGAAGACTACATGGTATTTATTAGTTTCAATCTTTATCATTAAATAGGCTTAACTAAATAAAGTAAGATGATATTACAAAGCTATTCAGTGAAACCATGCTTTATAATGCTATGAGTAAGACATTCATTTTTATTCATCATTAATGTAGCAAATTGGCAGGCAAGAGTCCTTTCTATTTACTGGGTGGCTTCATGAAAGATGTAAACTCAGTTTCATTTATGAGTCTGCCCTAAATAGTATGTAAATACACACAGAGTCTGTCTCTCTGTCTATGTCTATCTCTCTGTCTCTGTTCTCTCTCTGTCTCTCTGTCTGTCTCTCTGTCTCTCTCTGTCTGTCTCTCTCTCTCTGTATGAGTGTGTGTCTCTGCCTATCTCTTCAACCCCTCCAGTCTTACACTATAACCAGAACCAGATGAGTTAATGATACTAAGAGATTACAAATTTATGTCAGCAGCTACAACTCAATAATACAGATAAGCATGCACTTGAAACACTGTCCCCACGCTGGCCTGTCCTAGCCATGCCAACCACACACTGGCCTGTCCTAGCCATGCAAACCCCACACTGGCCTGTCCTAGCCATGCCAACCCCACACTGGCCTGTCCTAGCCATGCCAACTAGCCTTGGAGCTTTGTTGCTTGGTTAATACATGGAAAAGAAGGTGAGAAACTGGACTAGACTGAATTCCTTCCGAATTATCTCTAGTGATACCAGCTCTTTAGAAATGGATATTTATGGTTTGCCAGACATTTGTGGCACAGGAGAGATCTGTACATTGCAATTCTCACAACACTGACCAATGAATGTTGTGAGCAAAAACCATCTCTATGCCTGGACTGCATGTGCTGAGCAGTCTCTGGTATTCTCTCACCCCAGCAGCAGGTTTTCCCCCACTCTCTTGTTTCTTTCTGGGAGGCAGCTAAGGAATCCGAGATGCTTTGTCAGATGAATGGTGAACAATTATGTCTTGACAGAACTCAGGAGGTAAACAGCAACTGGCCCTGTGGACAGCAATGGGACAAATGCTCCATGCATGCGGTAGGGGCAGACACTCCAAGCACAAGGAGATGCTACATGAAATCGCAAGCTCCTCCATCCACGATGGAGCCCAGCATCCTCTCAGGATAGTGGCTAGATGCCAAATAATCAGAAACGAACCTGCAAATTATTGGACCTGAGTGTGTATGACTGACTGAGACACAGGGAATACCTACTCGAAGAAACTGTGATCTCTCAAGTGGCTGGAGCTCTGGGCCATCTCCAGTGCTGGCTGAGGTCAGCTGGGGGATATATGGTTTTGACTGAAGAAACTTCTCCACATGCTATCCGGCTTCTGCGCATATTGTTGTGACCTGAGGTTCTATTTTGGTTTAGTCACAGACTTTCTAGGTTGTGGTTTTACAAAGAAGAAAAAAAAAACCCATTTGCTGTTTTTCTGGTTTGTTTCCATGTTAGAGATACCAGGATGAGACAAAGCCCCTTCCTTAGAATATTTAGATGGATATTGGTGTTTTGATGGCGAGGCCTCTTTCTATTGTGTGTCACTTCTGCTTCTCTCTCTCCCTCCCTCCCTCCTTCCCTCCCTCATTCCCTCCCTCCCTCCCCCCTTCCCTCTCTCCCTCTTTCCCTCCCTTTCCCACCCTCTCTCCCTCTCTCCCCTCTCCCCACTCTCTGTGTATGCACATGTTATCTGCATCATTATGAAACAATGGATGAGCCTTGGCCTGCATTATCTAGCTAGCCTGTCACCTCTCCTAACTTCCTCAGTTTCAATATTTCCACCAAGATTAGAGGAGGACAAGGTAGACATCAAGGGTGTGGGTTAGCAGGAAATCACTGATATTCCAGCCCCTCTGTATAAGTTGCCTGGCCACCTTTCAGAGGTCATGAATATAATGATGCCAGAGCAAACTAAGAAGATGTGATCATCAAGACTATAAAAAATTAAACATACACTGCAAAGGAAGAGGTGGCTTGCCTAGGGTCTGTGGCAGCCAGGGTAGCTGCAATACCTGAGGCTCCTTTGCGAGTTTATATCATGGTGTTATATTAATTCAACGACATCATAGCGTGTCTTACTATTAAAACGTGTACTTCTGAACATTTCATTGGAGTAACTTTCACTCAACTGTGGAAATCCAGTGATTTCTATGCTTATTGCCATTGTCCTTGAAGTAATCTAAATGGTTTAGATTGAGTGTTTTTGCCTATACCACACATGTGCCTGCTACCTGTGGAGGTTAGAAAAAGCCATCAGATTCATGGAACAAGTCACAGGTGCTTGTGAGCTGTCATGTGGGTGCTGGGAATAGAACCCTGGTCCTCTGCAAGAGGCACCAATGCTCTTAGTTTGAGTCTTCTCTCTAGCTCCCTCCTTGAGCTACTTTAATGAATTAATGTTATTGGCCTCAGACAAGGAGAAATAGACCTGAGAAAATATTTTGAGGGGTACTTAATGAGGATTCAGTCTTCTCCATGAGTCTTTTCCCAGTGAATTAGAAGAGTTCTACATTTCAAAAAAAGAAGTTTCAGTGGGGGATACCAGTCGAGATCCCAGATGTTCTGAAAGTCCATAATTTGAGAACCAGTGATTTATTCAGACGACAATAATAGTAGAACTCTTAAGTAACTATCTTGGGACTGTAAGTGGACTACATGGAGAGAGCTGTCCACTGACCCAGAATGACCGGAGTTGCTATTCTCATCCGCTGTCTACTTCCTAGGGAAGGACAAGGAAAAGCAAGAGGAAGACAGAAGAATCTGAGTGACCCATTTCTACATAGAGTGCAGATAGGGATTTTCTATTGTTACAATTTAAGGGTTTTACATTTACTTCAGAATAGTTTATGGAATACAAAAAAATAATTTCAAATAATGTGTTGACTTCCGGAGAAAGATTATACTACTTTTTTGATCTTTAAGCCGAATTTTAAGGCTAATTAGCATTTAAAACCCCAAATGCACGCGGTTATTTTGGTTGCTCACTGCGTCCTCAGCCGGCAGCAGAGACAAAGATTTCTTCCGTGGCTGGGCTTATGGCAATACTCACCTTGAAAATTCACCACAGCTTCCCACCTCCAGTCAGATTAACTCAAAACCTCCCAACTAAGCTTATGGGATTATTGCCATTTTCTTTTTAGTATTAAAAAAACAGTTAACTGTGATGAGAACTAAGTAGCATAAGTACAGCACATTAGTCATTTTGTACACTTAAGGGAGATTCTTTATGTTCCAGGGTCATTGTAACAGAACACTTAAATCAATGCCTATTTACCATATGAACAACCACCCCTCTTTTCATCACGCTTGCCCCTGGCACCTTCTACAATCTTCCTCCTCCCTCTATTTTCACACCCTCTGCTTCACTTCCAGATACAGCGTCTATTGATCCCCTCATACGAAAGCCCCACAGAGAAGACCCAGAGTCTCCTCTCTTCTCCCTACTGTGTGGAAAACATGTGACTCTCTGTTCAGGCACAGAGGCTGGAATGGAAGCAGCACTCTTACAGTGTGGTCTTTCTGTTTAATGTTTTTTGAGGTAGGCTAGGCTATGTAGGGTTGTTTCACATCTATTGTGTAGCTTGGGTTTCACATTGTGATTAGACCTTCGTGCCTCACCCTGCTGTGTGCTACTATATTGTCCCTTCTGTTTCCAGCTCTTGCAATGTTATCTTACTTTCTAGTGCAATTTCAGCCTCTTGAACCCACCCCCACTATCTATATAAAGATAGTATTGCTCATTCTGCTTTTATCTTCACAACAAACATTAAGTATTCTCTGGTCAAGTCAAGGGATTAGAACTATTCTGTCACCTATTAGATAGGGATTTCCTTTGTGTAAATGACCATGACACTAGTTGGTTCACTAGCTGCTGTGATGGTCACTGTGTTTATAAATAAATACACAAGGCATTGTGAGAACTCAATTATTGATTAACGTGTCACAGTAATTCTTTGTGGCAATACTGTGATTTCACTGTCAGATGGATGACTGGACAGGGATGATCTGTGTCATTCACAGGTGACACCATAAGAAACAAAGGCATGATGGAATTAGATACCGTACTTAATTGTGACCTGTGCTCTGAAATACCAGGGTTTGATGTACTTCATGTCCTTGTTTACAATGAGATGTTACAGATGTTTCAAAAGTGAATGAGCCATATTGGACATTTTAATGTGCAGGAGCTGTGTGGCACAGAGCTGGCTGCAGAGCAAGCTCAACCCTTGATGTCAGGGTCTGTCCCAAGTACCTGACCTTGCTCTTCAGTGAGGGGCACTTTCAATGGATGAAATTTCATAGAAGCTGGTTGCTCTCTTCCCTTTCCTCCATTAGTTAGAGCAAGCAGAGATAACTGTTGAGAAAGAATTAGGTCAGGGTGATATGCCAATGTCCACCAAGAAAATGACTTATAATTGGTACAAGGCAGAGAAGATTAGAACAGATTTATGAAGGAAACATGGTGTGGTAACTGGGTGCTGACTTTTTGTTAGGGTTGTGGCAATAGTGCTCCACATCACCTGGGATGTTTTATTCCATAATTCACACTGGGGTTAGGGAAGGAACTGTCTTGAGAGTCACTTATGAGAGTGTCCTCCGTGGCTTGTTGCAGGGTGTGTATAGTGTATATCCTATTAAATCCTAGAAATTATAGTTAGAGCTGATTTGTTCTATAGAAATGTGAGTTATCTCCTAAGGCTTTCTGGAAACCGGAGGGGGGCATGTGACAATTGAATTGGGGTGAGTACCACCAAGGCTTTCTGGGCTGTGAAGCACATGGTGCATTCTCTGCTTCTCTAGGTGGTCCACATCCTACTCACCTCCTCCGTTTGCTTCCACAATGTACCCAAGGTTAACATTGTGGGAACAGGTAGAAACATCAGCACTTTATTACCACAGTTATAAGGCTTTTGTCCAAACTCCAGGAATCGTATAGATTGGTGGTGTAGAACAGTGGTTCTAAGCCTTTAATGCTGCAATTTTTCAATATGGTTCCTCATGTCACAGAGTCCTCCATCCAGAAAGTTATTTTCATTGCTACTTTATAACTGTAATTTTGCTACTGTTATAAATCATAATGTAAAAATCTGTGTTTTCTGATATCTTAGGTAACCCCTGTGAAAAGGACATTCAACTGCCAAAGGGGTTGTGACCCACAGGTTGAGAACCTCCGGTGTAGAGGCTACTGAGGGAAACTATTCTGGGAGTCTGTCCTAGCATATGAGACTGTTACTGTAATCCTCTCACCACAAGCTGTTCTACCTGGACATCTTTGGGAGACCTGCTATTTATATTGCATTAAAAAACTGACTGAATTCTAACTCCTGTTATGAAGTATGTTATAATAACCCTATTTGCCAAAAGGTCACATTCCGAGGGAGGGTAGACATTCAACATATCTTGCAGGAACAGGGCAAGGCTGACTTTTGAAACAGCCATGATAACAACAAATATCCCGATTCATGTACCAGTGGGATTTATACCTGCTTAGTCACTATAAAGACAAAATTCTATTAATTTGAGCTTCAGCAAATCAAGGAAATTTGAGAATAAATTGTCTGCTGATGCTGTAACCCCACAATGGCTCTTTCCTCCCAGGGAGTGAAAGGCAGTTGCTAGACTCAACCTCATAGACAGGCTACATAAATACAGTTGCTGAAATATGCAAATTATGGTGCCAAGATTACTAATTTTATATTTTCAAAAAATGTATTAATTAATGGGGGCTTTTGCATGTGTATATATATATATGTATATATATATATATATATATTCTAATTTTGCCTCAGTTATAAATTGTATTGATTATATCGCATTCTGAAAAACTGAAAGTTAGCTTCCCAGCCTAATCAGACATGCACTAGGAAAACCTCTCAGACTTCATGGACTACGGGGCACATCAGTCTGGTTTTGTACGAAATCAGAGGCACAGTCAGACCACTCCCCCCACCCATGTCTAAGACAGGAAGGCCAGTAACTGTCCTACATGCTTTCCTGATTTTGCTGTCGGCCATTTCTTAACTTTTTGACTCTTCTACCTAAGAAGACGTCTAATAAAAATCCTCCAGTTGGCTTAAATTGCACTTCCTGGCACTATGGAGGTCAGGAAAAAGCTTGCTATGGATGGAATGGCATAGATCCATTGTCCTCACATGCTCAGCCTAAAAATCTAAGAGATGGCTTCATGGAGCTTGGTCATTTGAATTATGAAGCATGTGTTATTGTTGTTTCTTTTTTTAGTTTTATTTTTTGTTTTGTTTTTGTTGTTGTTGTTGCTAAGAATTCAACCCAGCATGCTAGGTTAAGGCACCTACCGTGGAGCTACCATGGAGCTATCATGTGCCTACCATGCACCTACCATGGAGCTACCATAAAGCTACCATGTGCTTACAATGTACCTCCCATGCACCTCCCATGCACTTATCATGCACCTACCATGCACCTACAATGCACCTACCATGCACCTACCATGTGCCAATCATGTGCCTACCATCCACCTACTATGTACCTACCATGAGCCCACCATGTGCCTACCATGTGCCTACTATATGCCTACCATGAATCTACCATGTGTCTACCATGTACCTACCATGAATCTACCATGTGCCTATCATGTGCCTACCATGGAACTACCAAGCACCTACAAACCATATGTACTACCACGGAGTTGTATACCATAGCCCAGATGTAGTTTTTGGTGGTGGTGTTTTGTGCTCTGTAGAAATCTGAGTGAAATTTTCATACCTGGATTATTTTCTTTTTATTAACTAGAAATGATTTTTGTGGAAACACATGGTTAATTATACCTTATTCTCTAGGCTTAACAAAGGAGTTGCAATAGAAAAACGAATGTGTGTTTTTATACAATTGAAAATAGGATAGCTTGGTTTTGTAACTTAGGAATATGATGGAGACAAGCTATACATGAACTAACTACTCTGGGAATTTTCTGTTTTAAGTGTCCATAGTATTTTCACTTTCTTATTTGCTATTTGTGGCAGCACAGGAGGAAATAAGACATCTAAGTTGTGTCATTTGAAGTCAAGATCCCTTCAGAGTTCTCTTGATCTCTTTAATCCATTTATCAATCAGATTGTTTTACTCTAGCAGAAAGTATCGAAGAACAGAGGCCATGTTTCTTCCCCTCTTTTTTTTTTTTTTTTTTTTTTTGGTTGTGATGAGTGAAGCTGCCATCAGGTGGATATGTAAATGTGATGCAGCCAAAGGTATGATCAATGCCTCTTTCTGATCAGCCCTTGAGCGATCAATAGATGGTAGGAAACGATTTAGTCCCACTCAGCGTGCTCAAGCAAGACATTGTTGATGACCTGTCACCCATAAGTATGGAACCATCATCTTTAGACAGGTTGAAGCAATGAAATACCTAGTTTGAAAAGCATCAGATTAGCTGCATGGTTCATTGGGCCAGTTGTCTGGCTGTAGTCAATAAAACTCAGGGAAATTTATTTTAAGATCTTAGAGCAAGCAGGTCTGCATCTCAGTGGTATAAGCATTTAATTAGTTAGGAAAGAAACAATTGTTTACATGTGTAAGTATGCATGTATAAACATATGTATTACCTAATAGTTTCAAAATACTGGGTGTTTAGGAAAATTTCACATCTCCTTATAATTAACATAACTGCTTTTATTAAATCAAATTTGTCCCTTTGGTACTAGAGCCTGGATCATTAGTGACATTTTTTTTTTAGCATCTCCATATGTCCCTCTCAGACTTTCAATAGTGTCTGTTGAACAAAAATAAATAAGGCTGGTGTCATTAGCTGGAATGGCGACCTCAGAAATGTCATATTCCTGTACCCAAACTGATGCTTGTCCCAGTGAAGCCTCTTCATTGGTCTCCACTTCTTTCTCCCATGCTGCTGGCCTTCCCAGAATGCTTTTCTTCCCTCCTGAGAACACCGAGTGTTTGTTTGCTGGCAACTGGTCCATACAAACTTCAAACCTTCTGGATGCATGGACTATCAACTCCCTCCTTGTTTACAGGCAAGAACAGTGTGTGATGACTATTGGTTGGACCAGGAAGCATGAAGGATACTAGTGTAGTAGACTTTCTGGAGGGTTTGTGAGAGCAACTCCAGAGAGGCTTGACTGGAGAGAGGACCCGCCTTGAATGAGGTTGTTTCCATTCCCTAGTTCAAATTGAAATAAAGAAGATAAACATTCCTGAGCAAAGTTTATCTCTTTCCGTTACCACACTGTTGATACAATGTGACCAGCCACCTCTTGTTCCCACTGCGCTGACAGACTTTACTCTGAACCAGGAACCACAATTAAGCCCTTGCTAGCTTAAATTGGTTTTGTTCGGCATTTTTTCAGTGGTTAGAAAAGTGTCCAGTTGTGACACTTCAAGCACACACCTTTACCCTTGTTAAGGGTTAGCGCAGAAAACTTGAGACAAGTCTTAGACTGTCTATTAAAAGCTTGTGTGCTTGAGTGAATATTTACATGGAGGGATATATCCTTTCGTATAAATTTGTTAAGTAAAACAAAATAACCCCATGTCCACAAATCCACCAAACCAACTGTGCAGATTTGTGAGGAGTCCAACCAGTGCGGTTCCAGCACAGTCAGACCCTGAGATGCCCATGCGCAATCATACAATTAACTTGGTAATGCTACATGGCTTCTGTCCTTGTTGGCTTCCTGCAGCTCCTCCTCTTTCAGGCTAATTGTGGCTTCTGGGGACGACACACCCTCTCATACCCTTTAGGACTGCTTCTGACCCATGACATATTTGTGGAAATTGATATTCACGGCTTATGGGCCACAAGGAATAAATTAAATGGTGACAAGTCCCTGGAGCATTCAGACTGGTTAAGCAAGCATGCTTCATGAAGGATAACATTTTGAGAAGATTACGTCAGGACATAAAAGTTGCAAGAGGCCTGCCTGGGCTGATGCTGTTAGACCATGGTGCCTCTACCATGGTGTATGCTTAAGCATAAACTATGATTTAGGGTTTATATGTGCTTTTTATGAAGTGGTGTTTGACCATAATTTATTTGATATTTGGTTAGGGATGGTTCAAATGCGCTTTTCTCTCCATGATCCGACTCCCCCTACTAAAGCCCGCACACAGGTTCATTGGAATCTCCCAGGGGAGATTTTTTAAAATGCAGAATCCTCTTGAAACCTGAACAGAGTGAAAAATCTGATTCTTCTGGAAACCTTTCCCTGATTCTTTCTGTACACAGCAGGGTTCCCCTGATGCCCCATCCCTCTCCGTGTAGACAATTTAGTATTTGGCTTGATACTTTAATATCATTGTGGAAATGAGAAGGTGCAGAGAGAAGTGGGTATTTCACGTTTTCCCATGAAAAACTTAGAAGCCAAGAAAATATTGCAAAGGACTAGCAAGCAGATAGGCCGTTTTCAGAAAACCTACAGTGTCTCTGTACAGTAGATACTGATGTACATTTTTTCCCTTCTGTAACTACTTGGTCCTCCGTGAATAATATGCATTTTATGCAGAAATCCATAGTTACGTCATAGAATTATTTAGAAATAAGAAAGCTTGTGTAATGAACTGGCCAGGACTGCTTCTAGTTGCTGCTTAGCGACTAGGTGGGCTTGCTGCCCATGAGGCTGTGTTACTATTCTAGGGGGCTGCTATTATCTGATACCTTGGTCACCCCAAAGCTCTCCCCTGAGCAAGCATGCATGGGTGAAGGGACACAGAATCTCAAACACAGTTAAATTAATGCTGGGTAACACAGATTGTCCCAGTTAGCCACGCTTATTCATTTTGATAGAGCCCCTCAGGGTGCAGCCATATCAGGCTTCCGTCAGCAAGCACTTCTTGGCATCAGTAGTAGTGTGGTGGGTTGGTGTCTGCTACTTTCAAGAACGCTGTTGACTTTGTGTTGGCAATATGAACTTAGGGTTCGCTATGAGCCTTATAATAATTTACCCTTTCAGAGCAGGTCTGCCACCTAAGTGAGCCTTCCCAAGTCTTCCAAATAGATGACCCTTCCTAGTGAGGTCTGCAATGGAATAATGAAGCTGTATATTTAGAGTGTCCATTGGCTCATTCCATTCTGTCCTGTGGTCTGAAATGAACCAGCTTCTGCTCTATTTAAAAACTTTTAGCTATGTGTATGCTGGCAGGAAGGGGTCGTGCATACTACTGCAGTGCCCATGAAGGCCAGAAGACACTAGGTCCCCCTAGAGCTGGATCTATAGGTGTTTGTAGGATGTCTGTTGCTAGGGCAAAGAATCAAACAGGGTTCCTCTGGAAGAGCAGTTTATGTTCCTGACCACTAGGCCACTTCTCCAGCCTGCTTTATGACACAGCCCAGAGGCCTCAAAATAAAGGTTGCTACCTGTGAGCCTCTCTCCTGTCCACACCAGAAAGAAGTCACCACAATGGGCTTTGCATGTCCCATTGTGTATTGTCTGGAATTGCCTGTTCTGTAGAAGACACAAAGAGAGTAACTGCTTCACATTTAGTGACTCAGCATTCCAAATTTAAAAAGATATTCTTCTAGAATATCTAACATCTAACATCTGTTGTTTCTAACATCTTTCTTCTTTTTTCTTTCTCTTTTTTCTTCCTTTCTTCCTTCCTTCCTTCCTTCCTTCCTTCCTTCCTTCCTTCCTTCCTTCCTTCCTTCCTTCCTTCCTTCCTTCAATATTTCTGTCTTGAGATAAGGTCTTACTCTGTTAGGCCAGGCTCATCTGTAAATCATATCGTAAACTCATATTAGCCTTGCATTTTTGGCAATTCTGGGGTTCTGTGAGACCCTGACTTAAAGCATCTCTCCCTGAAAGATAAAGCCCCTGGACGTTTCCCAAGCTTGTTTTCCCTGATCTCTAAAAATACAGCCAGAAAGAAGCTCTTTGTTCTCTATAGCCAGCAAAAAACCTTTTTGTTTCTGAGCCTTACAGCCAGAGATGCAATGATTGTGGGAAGACCTAGCCAGGCCCTTGCTTGACTCCCTGTGCCAAGGACATGGAGATAGAGAGAGAGATTTTACAGAGAAGAGCTACAGCTCACTCCCCACTCCTCACCTTGTAATTTTACCAAGGACACCCGCTAGAGAAGAGCTGTAGCCAAATTCCGCCAAACTCTCCTTCCAACTCCTCCCAATTCCTCACTTTTCCTTTAAAAGCCCCCTACTGTTACCGCTCTGGGTCGAACTTCCCTGCCCTGCTCAGGCAGCGGAAGGAGTTCATCCTCAGCTAGCTGATAATAAAGCCTCTTGCAGTTTGCATCAGGTGTGGTTTTCTCTCGAGTCATTGGGGTACCGGGCAGCTCATCCCGGGACTTAAGCGGAGGTCTCCCCAGTTTTGGGGGTCTTACAGTTCCAACCTTCTAAGTGCTTATATTACAGGTGTGAGCCACCAAACTTGGCTTTGAATTCTTTAAAGAGTGTTTTTGCTTGCTTGCTTGTTTGTTTGTTTTTAATTACACATGTGTGTATGACGTGTGCTGCGGGCATTTATGCTGTTGTTCTGTGTGAGGATGAGAACAGCTTTGTAGGTGATCCACTTTTCCCACCTTTCACTCAGTCCAAAGGTTGAAGTCACATGGCCAGTCTTATATCATCAGGTGCCAAGTGCACTATCTGATGAGCTATATCTCTGGCATCATGAATTCTTAATACAATTTTATGGCATCTCCTATGAGGGACGTTCATAGTAATGATCAAGTAAATATCATTTTAGCTTGGCTTTTCTCTGCTTTGAATATGTGGCTGTGGGTTATTTTTACTGTACTAGATAACCACATCTACGTGAACACGCTGTTCTCCACCCCTTTCACAACACTCTCTGGGACCTGCCTTGTCTTGATGCCTTTTCTTTGCTCCCCTTTCTTTCACATTAATGCAATATAATCTTTGGGTGAGTAGGCATTTTCAGCAAATAGTACATTTTATTTTTTCTTACTCTTTCACTTTCTATATATTGTTTCATTTCTAAATACATGCACATAAAAATGCTAAATTAGTTGCAACTTAATAGAAGTCATAAAATACAACTTGATTTGTCATGTGTAAAATCATTTACTAAGTCCCTTTGTGAGATTCAGTACCCTGGTTCCTTTAGGTTGGACAATGACTGACAACGTGCAGTCTTCTTGAATTATATAGCCTCAGAGGATGATATCATCAGACGAGTCAGCCTCTTATTGCCCACAGATAATAGATTCTCAGAGCAAATGTCTGTGGCATGAATGTGCTCCACCTTATGTGTCCATGGAGCACTTGCAATAGGCTCAGAAAGGCTGAAGAGTGTTTTCTAATTTCAATCAATTTCAATTTGAAAATGGACACAGAGCCATTTCACACTGAGGATGGAGCACTGACTTTCTGGAGTTCTATTACATTTACATGTGGAACATTAGCATCTGGTTAAGAAAGGCTATACATGTGCAATGTGAGATTTTAATAATGCAGTATAAAGAGGAGGGGATGAAACATCTCAAGGTGATTTCTGTCCTGGGTACAGTATATGGAGTCCTGGTCTCAGGAAAGTTGGTGAGAATCAAGTGAAATGAAATCAATATAACTTTTCCCCTTGTGAATTTTAAATGCCATTGTGGGGACATTGCAAATGGTCTCTGTAGTTTGACTTCTTGACATCCCTTGGTTGAGATGGATGCATTGGCCAAGGCTCTCTCCTGAAGGGAAGATGCCACAGTAAATTCCCACTGAGACTCCTTTGCTTGGGTCCCTTCTCTTATCCTGCCCCTCATTTCCAAGCCCATCCTTTGTGGGTAAAAGAACAAATAGCATAATTAAATTAAAGAAGATGTGTGTGAAATCCCTATTGCAGCATTTAGTCAGGGAGCTTCATGTGCTAAACATTTCTAATTCTTATCACTTGCTTCGATTAAATATTCAAGACGCAAAGTTAAATAGCAGAGGGCTTTCTATGCTAATGATTAAAAATAATTCTTGACTAATGAGTATTAATTAGCTCGCAGGTCAGTTAACAAACATTTATTAAGGGCTTAGATTGCAGATGAAATTGTGCTATACACCCTTGAGATTTCCCAGTAATAGATTTACCTGGAATTTAATAATTTAATTTTGTTGGGAATAGTTACTAGTAAACTATATATATATATATATAGTTTATAGGTATATATGATAGCTTTGTGAAACTTTAAAAACAGCTATTTTCATATAGTATTTAAACCCTTACATTCTTCCATTTAAAATTTGAAATTTCTTTATATACTTCAAATTGATGAAGAATATAAAACCTCCTATGGACAAGCACATTGACTATTACTCATAAGATTTCCTTGGTTTTCATGCCCTTGTTGCTATCAATGTGATAGAATACATAATATCCTATTTGAAGATGAGAAAGGAAGCATGGGGGTTACTTCTCTATACTTAGGTTACTGTTCTAGTGATACAAATCTGAAAACCCTCAGCTACAGAAATAGCTTCAGCATCTTTACCCTGCACTTGTTCAGTCAAGTCATGCCCCTTAGGGATCAGACCAGAGAGTGTCTGACCAGCCACAGGATTATCCTGTGAACTCCCTTGTTCACAGTACACCAGAAACAAATCACAGATAGACCAAGACAAAGTAGTTTTGTCCCCTCAACCCCACCCCAGGTAATCATGCATACATTTTAACATGAAATATTTCTTTTATGACTTAGGGTTTCATTTCTGAAACCATGAGACACCATGACCATGACCCATCCACCCTGCAGCTCTTGTCATTCATGATACAGGCCATGAGTAACTGACTCACTTTGAGTGACTGGCATCATCCAAGGACACAGCAACACAGAGACACAGAAACACAGAGACACCATGACCAAGGGAAATCTTATAAAGGAAAATATTAAATTGGGCTGGCTTACAGTTTCAGAGATTTAGTACATTATCATCATGGTGGGAAGCATGGTAGTGTCCAGGCAGACACGATGCTGGAGAAGGACCTGGGAGTTCTACATCTTGATCCACACACAGCAGGGGGAGACTGTGTACCACACTGTATGTAGATTGAGCATATTTGACCTCAAAGCTTGCCCCGACAATGACATACTTCCTCCAACATGGCTACACCTATGCCAACAAGGCCATATCTAATAGTGTCACTCCCTTCAACCAAGCCTTTAAACACATGAGGGTATTGGGGCCATACCTATTCAAACCACCACTCCTTGGAATAAAGAAAACTGAAAAGTCACGATGCTTAATTAAACTTTGCTTTTAAAGTGTTACTCTCTAACAAGGGAGGCATGTCCATGGCAGAACTCTATCTATGGATAACAACCAAGAGTGAAATAGATATAGGGAGCCTGGAGGACAACCAGGTGTGCGGGACCTGCTGATGTGGGTAACCCCAGTCTGGCCTTAGCAACTATAGAAGCACCATTCTCAAGCCACAGGCTCCTCCCCATCCACCCTGCAGCTCTTGTCATTCATGACACAGGCTATGAGTACCTGACTCGCTTTGAGTGACCGGCATCATCAAAGGACACAGCAAGGCAGCCGCAGCTTACACACAGGTGCATCGATGAACCCATCTTAGTTATGGATATTTATAGGTATTTTAATTTCACTGCGAACTTTATGTGATAAGTTTGGGTTTTGTACATGTATCCATAGGCATTTTACAAGTTAATATTTTGTCTAGCATACAGTACTCCATTGTTGCACTTTCATACATATGTATCATTATACAGATACTTTGTTTCATTGCCATATATTCATACTTATGTATCATTCTACTGTGTTCTTACCTGCTCCCCCACTGACTCCCCTAGCCTGCATTGCTCTCTTCATTGTTGATACCTGTATTCCCCCATTACCTTCTCCTCTTCTCCTTTTGTGACATATATATTTTTTCCCTTGCCCTCCCATTTAGTCTCCCTCTCCCCCATATTTAGATACTTACACGTGTAAAGGTAAACCTAGACTCTTTGTGTGAAAAAGTTGTGTCTATCTATACCTCTCTTTCTTTATATTTCATATAAATGTCTTCAGTTCCATCCATTTTCTGTAAACACCACAATTTAGACCCCATTGTATTTGTACCACATTTTCTTTATCCTTTTGTCTTTTGGTATAAAATCTAGTCTCATTTTAATTCCTGTCCATTTTGGAATAGCCACAAGCAGAGATGTGCAGGTATCTCTGCAATACACTTTTCCCACACCTAATAAGAGAGAAAGGATTTCTATCTTAGGACAGCCAAGTATCTGCAAAGACTAGAGCTTAAACTTAGTCTACCTTTTGTCATGAAATACATATGTGTTTTATGGAAAGGCCTTTTCTTCTCTCCCAGCACTCTTAAAGCATATTTGATCAATAAAAATGGTACACACTGTTCTATTTGGACAGAGATAAGTTACATGATGCTGAAATGAGATCGGTTGATGTGAGTGACCACTGTCTTGATTTTACTGAGGACAACTCTGATATAATCTCTAAGCCACTTTCATCAATAAGGCACGTTGCCCTTAGCATAGGCGCTATGCTAGACAATACATTTGCAGGATATCTTCACTCTTTCTAAGGTTTCCTCAACACATCCTGAGGTCTCTTTATCTCAAGATCTCCTCCTTCACAGTGCAGAAGCTTTCTTTCAAACATGATAGTGCTGAGCTGTTTGCTAGTAAGGACGTTCCTGGGAGGCTGTTCCAGACAGCATCTGCCTGTGTTTCCTTTTAGCACCTCTACATTTGGAATTAGTTTTTGTACCTGGAGTGAAAGGGGGGGTCTGGCTTTTATTCTTCTGCTTCTGCAGGTCCAACAACCTCAGCACCCTCTACTGGGGAGGCTGCCCTTCCCTCATCATGAGTTTCGGGGACAGAATGGACAGCCCAGGAATAAATCCACTTGTTTACATCCAAGTGAAAGGCCCCTTTCAAAGATGTCCTCACCCAAGTTTTCCTTTCCTGTTAGTATTCAAAAGAAACTCTAAATTTAGTGCAATTCTAGCAAAGATGTAGAAAATAACTGCTGAAATATACAGATGTTTCTCAGTAGTAAAAGTCCTGTGCAATGCAATTGTTATGTAGTTCGGGCTACAATAACATGCAGTTGTGGAAGAACTTGAAAATATTTTGCAATCACAAAACTTCCAGGGAAACAGAATAGTGCCAAACAGAAAAAGAGAGAGAAAAAACATGCGCAATAATGGAATGCTTTCTACAATATCTTTCAAAGACACTTAAGTTTCTCCTTCAACAGATTATGTACCTACCTCCATTTTCATACACACACACACACACACACACACACACACACACACACACTCAGGCATCCATACTTATTAGGCATCTCTGAAAAGCCCTGGATCTAACCTCATTTCTCTGCTGTGTGTGAGGAGAAAAAAAAATCCCTTGATTTGAGTTTTTTTTACTATCACAGAATTGAAGAGGGGTCAAAATAAATGTTGTATTTTAATTATGTTACTTATCTGTTGAAGCCTCCTGCAAAGGGAATGAGAGTTTGGGTCAGATCTGTGCTCTCTAAGACAGAAATAGCAGTGTGGGGAGTGTGTTAGGATTTCCAAGGACTTTTATAATCATCTAGTTAGCTTCAGGAACGTTTGTTAAACTGTGTGTGGGGTGCCTGCCATCTGACTAATATTACACAAAGGGGCTGCGTAGAGCAGTGGATGCACGTAGCCATTCCTCACACTGATTTTTTTAATTAGGTATTTATTTCATTTACATTTCCAATGCTATCCTAAAAGTCCCCCATACCCTCCCCCCACTCCCCTATCCACCCACTCCCACTTCTTGGCCCTGGCGTTCCCCTGTACTGAGGCATATAAAGTTTGCAAGACCAATGGGCCTCTCTTTCCAGTGATGGCCGACTAGGCCATCTTCTGATACATATGCAGCTAGACACATGAGCTCTGGGGGGTACTGGTTAGTTCATATTGTTGTTCCACCTATAGGGTTGCAGATCACCCCAGCTCCTTGGGTACTTTCTCTAGCTCCTCCATTGGGGGCCCTGTGATCCATCCAATAGCTGACTGAGAGCATCCACTTCTGTGTTTGCTAGGCCCTGGCATAACCTCACAAGAGACAGCTGTATCTGGGTCCTTTCAGTGAAATCTTGCTAGTGTATGCAATGATGTCAGTGTTTGAAAGCTGATTATGGGATGGATCCCCAGATATGGCAGTCTCTAGATGGTCCATCCTTTCGTCTCAGCTCCAGATTTTGTCTCTGTAACTCCTTCCATGGGTGTTTTGGTCCCAATTCTAAGAAGGGGCAAAATGTCCACACTTTGGTCTTCATTCTTCTTGAGTTTCATGTGTTTTGCAAATTGTATCTTATATCTTGGGTATCCTAAGTTTCTGAGCTAATATCCACTTATCAGTGAGTACATATTGTGTGAGTTCTTTTGTGATTGGGTTACCTCACTCAGGATGATGCCCTCCAGGTCCATCCATTTGCCTAGGAATTTCATAAATTCATTCTTTTTAATAGCTGAGTAGTACTCCATTGTGTAAATGTACCACATTTTCTGTATCCATTCTTCTGTTGAGGGGCATCTGGGTTCTTTCCAGCTTCTGGATATTATAAATAAGGCTGCTATGAACATAGTGGAGCATGTGTCCTTCTTATCGGTTGGAACATCTTCTGGATATATGCCCAGGATAGGTATTGCTGGATCCTCTGGTAGTACTATGTCCAATTTTCTGAGGAACCACCAGACTGATTTCCAGAGTGGTTGTACAAGCTAGCAATCCCACCAACAATGGAGGAGTATTCCTCTTTCTCCACATCCTCGCCAGCTTCTGCTGTCTCCTCAATTTTTGACCTTAGCCATTCTGACTGGTGTGAGGTGGAATCTCAGGGTTTTTTTGATTTGCATTTCCCTGATGATTAAGGATGTTGAACATTTTTTCAGGTGCTTCTCAGCCATTCAGTATTCCTCAGGTGAGAATTCTTTGTTTAGCTCTGAGCCCCATTTTTAATGGGGTTATTTGATTTTCTGGAGTCTGCCTTCTTGAGTTCTTTATTGTATCACTTACTCTGCAGATGCAGACACAGGTGGAAAGTCTTGCTACAGAGGTACTGGAAAAGCCAGGATCATAGATAGGCTCTTTCTTCAGTTGGAGCTCCCTGTCTATAGCCTATGGGCTTAATGCTTTAGAACAGCTTCCCTGTTTGAAGGCAGAATGTCCCTTGTATCGTGTGTAATCAGGGCCTCTGCCTAGACTTGATACTGTTCCTAGCACTCCTGTGGTACTAATTGTGTAAATGGGGCAGGACAAAAATCTATGGGCTAAATTGTTTATTCAAGGGTGTCTAGGGACAAGGACTGTTTGGGGTGAGATGAGGGAAATACGTAAACAGAAGATATTTTTAGTAATTCCTGTCATCCTTGAGTTTCATCTTAAGGGTTTTGCTCATTGAAACATGAATTGTCTTGATATCGAAAACATAATCATATTAAACTATGTCATAAGAGATTACACATGAATTTAAAATGAGAATTTATTGAATTTGTCCTTTCCCAGAAGCAAGTTTCTTAACTTGATCTGGCTGGTGTCTTGGAGTCAGACATAATGGAAAACCAAGTTATAATCTCAAGGTTGTCTCAAGGTCACCAGGAAACAAGACTCCCCATCCACACAGCTGGCCTTGGGAGACTCTATAATGGGGCAGCTTTGCCCTTGTGTGTCTCGTGCCTTCTCTTTTCAATTGTTAGCTTAGATTAGTACACTGTCCTTATCTTTTGATTAGTAAATTTCTAATTTATACGTCATAATTTTGCCTATGTCAAGGCATGGGATTATTTGTTTTTAATGCAGGCACCATGCTTAATAACAGTGAGAGTAATTACAATCAGCCACCATGTTCTCTATAATGCATTATATCAAATGTAGGGAGCAGGTAGGGTGTCCTCCTCCTCTTGCAAATGAAATTCTGCCTCCCATCCTGGAGCACTTAAACAGCTTGTAAGAACCCTTTCTAATTCAAACCTAACATGTGGGCTTCAATGTTCCTGTTGATGAGTTGTTTGTGCTTCATTTTCATTAGCCGTTCCTTACCTCACAGCCAACTGGGTTGAGTCTTGTGTGCACTGTGATTTTCTTTTCTGCTCTCCTTTGCTATTCCTCTGTGATGTCCTTAATTCTGAGCATCAGTATTTTCTATGAAGACTTTGAGGTTAGTCTTCTGCAAGGGTCCTAATTCCCATTTCTCAGTTGTAGTCTACTTTATACAATTAAACAATCAATTGTCCTAATCAGGACATTTACATTTAAAGACATTGTTACATATCCAGAGTTTCAACTCAACAGTCAAGTTGGTGGCAGGATTGCAGTATGCCCAGGAAGAGCCTCTCAGACCTCCACTCTCTCGATCTCTGACAAGCTTGTCAAACCAAGCAGGATCTTCTCTGTTCTGTGTAGAAATGTTGCTTCTTTAAATTCATTAATGTTAATCAGCTTCTGGACCTCAGGCATAGAAGGTCAGGTTGTATGGTTTCCTTGGTTTACAGTTTTCGGTTGTGTCCCATGCTTGTCTACTTGCATATTTTTGGAAGGTTGCCTACATTCTAGCTGGAACATAGTAGACTAAAATAAAATATCCCACCAAGGAGAAACAAGAGAAGAGGGCTGGTATCCCATTGTCTTTTAAGAAGGCATATCACCGATGACATGAGGAGCTACCATGAGACCCCCTCCCTCACAGGCTTCCACCACCTCTCAACAAGGCTACCCCAGGAAGAAAGCCTGTGGCTCACGGGCTCTGGGTGACACTCAGATCCACATATTAGAGAGGGTTCTTTTTCACCTGGTTCTGTCAGACACCTTCATGCATCTGAGCACCCTGCACCTCCACTCAGCTCTTTAACCAGTAGATCATCCTTACTGCTTGTGACTCCCTTCCGCAGTCAAGATGGGAACAAAGCTTGAGTGCATGCACTTCATTTTGAAGTCTATCTAAGGAAGCTGCATTTGAGGGAGCAAGGAAACATGTGTGCTAACGAATGGCTTCATGCTCTAGGAAGCTGAAACTCAACTCCTTTGGGAAGGTAAAGAAGACTTTGCAGTGCATCCCGCTAGGAAACAAGTAGATTAGTTACATGGTGGGTTCTACTTGACACTGTTCAAGGAGGACTCACTTGGAAAAGGAATGCCCTGGCTCTCCCAGTGTACATGGTGTTCTGAGATGGTCTATGTAGAAAGAGAATCATTAGGCAGAGAACTTACATACTTCCTGAGGGGAAAAAATCTGTGAAGATATATAAACAGATTCTCCATGGTGCCCTCTCTTCCTGGCATGACCCATTCACTCATTTCCTTTCTTTAAAAAAAAAAAGTGCCTGATTCCAGGCCTTATGTTAAGAGGTATGAATACATCCATGAACTACACAGCCAAAGTCATCTGTTTCCCTAAGGCTCACACTATATGGATTGTTTAGAAAATGAACAGAAGGAAAACTTTTTGGTAAAATGAATGGTCCCAGGAGTTGTAACTGAGGTAAGATGTGTAGAGTTAAAGCTAGCAGAGTCCAAGTTCCACACAGTAGGGGAACGTAAATAGGAAAGGTGACCTGGGATCTGCAGTAGGACCTGTATCTTTCCTAAAAGTGAATTCCCTGGATCATACTGAGGAATGGGAGACAAGTATTCCAATCAATGTCTTGCATTAGCTCCTGAGAATACAGTGCACTATGTCCCCAAGATAGAACTTGTCATAAAAACTGTATAGCTACACCACAAGTATCTATCAACTATTATTATATTTTATTTCTTTGCTTGATGGCACATTGAGCTTTTGTGGTAGCAAGAAGGAGAGAGTTTTAGTATGCCATCCTAGTTCTCATAACGATCCATGCCAAGGTTTTTCTAGAACATTCTGTTCTCACATTCCCATCCATTAACTAGAGAATGTATCTCTTTACTTTTGGCTTCTTCCTCTTGGCTGTAGAGATCTCATCTACCAAATTTCCTGCACACATCTCTCACCAGATTACTTCAAATCTGGCTCTATAGCACCCCTCCTCCTTCCGGAGCTTATGATGTCCTACACAGGAGAGTTCTACTTAGATTATAAGCCAGTAGCTAAGCTAAGAAAGCCAGAAATAAGCTCAGTATCTCTTAAAGGTTATGGTATGAACACAGAAACATTCTCTGTCTGGGTAACATGTTTCATTCATGACCTAGGCTTGGTTATCTCTTCTGGTTTTGGATTCTTCAAACATCCCTGTGCCTATCATGAAGACTACTTGAAGAACCTTTCCTATTCTTTCTTTCCAGTTGAGCTTTCTGGTGTGTCTTTGTTTTATTACAGAAAGTTTCAACAATTGCTGGAATTTCTGAATCTGCTTAGTGATAATCTAAAATAAAAGCAATAAGCTTTGGAATTTCTTGTTTAACTTGCTATAAAGCCTGTAAGTATCTCACAGGACTTGCCTTAGCACTTCCTTTACTTTGTAGTATTTTAATTGGCAAAGTGCTACTTATGTTAAACAGGAGACTCAGTGGTACATCTGTCATGGTGTAGGACAACAGGAGTGAACAATAATAGATGGATGTACAGATGGATGGATAATTGATGGATGGCCAGACAGATGGAAGGATGGATGGACAGATAGGTGAATGAATGAATTGATGATGGATGGATGGATGATGGATGGATGATGGGTAGACAGACAGAGGGACAGACAGAAGGAAGAAAGGATGGAAGGATGATGGATTGATGGATGGATGATGGATGGATGGGTAATGAATGGATGGACAGAGGGATGGACAGATGAAAGGATGGATGGATGGATGGAATGATGGATGAATGAGTTCACAGCTGCTAAAGCTCTGACTTAATGATTCTCAAAGGTATTCCCCAATGTGATCATTCTCCTTTCCAGGGACCCACAGAAAGAATTAACTATTTTTTTCTTCACAATCCATAAAAGCCATGTATTTGCTAATGAGATGATTTTTAATTCCTCCTTATAGGATTTGTTCTTACTGATACTCAAAATGAGTAGAAGGGCTTGTGAGTATACTCTACCTATGTGACAAACCGTTCTTGGTCCAGAGCAGCATGCAGCATATGCTCTAATTTTAGAAGCATCAGGTGAGCAAAAGTGACGTGCTCATCTGGGCACCACCCAGGAGACTTGTGATTTGAAGTAAATATTTTAGTTTGCCTGTCACACACAGTTACTGTCTTATGCTTGCTCAGGAATCTGAAGTAGAGGGATTTATAAAACAATTTAAGGAAATTTAGTGCTACTTGCATAGATTTAAAGCATTTCAACAGTAAGCTCCCTACATAAAAATCACTTGAAATTTTCATTCTCATATCTTCAGGTAGGGAAAATAAAGGGTTACTCACAGATACCTTGTGAGTTGTATCTTTCTTCTGATTCCTTCTGCTAGTCTATGGATTTTACTTCCTTTCTTAATGGGACACTCCCATTCTTCAGCCATCATTTTCAGTAGAATGATGCATGATTTTATATGTCTCTACATACACATGTGTGGCATGTTTTATATCTATCTACATACATGTGTGACATTTTCTTTACATTTATCAAACATTTCTTAAAGGGAACTTGTGAAGGTTACTTAAGGAGTATGCTGTGATATGTAGATGGTAGAGTTTAGTTTCCCCGGATGCTGACAGACTGTGAACATGGCCTAGCCTTTCCGGATGGCAGCTCTCCAATGTTGTAAGCACAGCCTCACCCATCCAATGGTGTCACTCCAATGCTGTGAGCTCAGCCTAGCTCATCCAATGATGTCACTCCAATGCTGAGAGCATGGCCTCACCCATCCAATGGCGTCACTCTAATGCTGTGAGCTCAGCCTCACCCATCCAATGGTGTCACTCCAATGCTGTGAGCTCAGCCTAGCCCATCCAATGATGTCACTCCAATGCTGAGAGCATGGCCTCACCCATCCAATGGCGTCACTCTAATGCTGTGAGCTCAGCCTACCCATCCAATGGTGTCACTCCAATGCTGTGAGAATGGCCTCACCCATCCGATGACATCACTCCAATGATGCCTTAGATATATATTTATTACCATATGTTCTGCTGGTTCTGTGAGGTCAATGTCAGCAAGTCAGACAGTCTGTGCAATGTCTGACTCAAACTCCCTGCTGACAGTCCTTCGAGCAAACATGCTCTATGACCATAAAATTTGTCACCAGTGATTTCTCTTTGTACATTATATACGGTTCTTTTGAAAGCATTGACTCCTTTTACAAAGTTTTTCAAGTTCACTTCTCATTTCTTATTCACCAGCTTTTCTTCTTCATCTACTGCACTGCATCAAATGCTGTTGATGCTACTTTCATACCCACTGTCAAGTTGTTGGTGTCTGGAGCCAGGGTGACTAGAAGTCATACAGACCTGGTTCAGTGTTGCAGTGATCCTCCTGCCTGTGCTTGCTAAGTCTTGCCATCAATGGTGTTGACCCTAATTATAATTAAAAATATTTCCCAATTTCATTTAAATGACAGAGAGAAGTGATGAACCCTGTCTTGTTTTTCTTGTTGTTACTTTCCAAACTGAGGGAATAGGGCTGGCATACCTAAAGGTTACACTGCTCCAGGGATCGGTCCTGGTAGGCTTGCTTTTATCTATGACTGTGAAAGGACTTGATATTTTTCTATTTGCATAATCCTGCTTAAATCCTGAATAGACTTTTTTTTTCTACACTTTGGCAAGACTGTCCTAACTCCACATTGAAAGTGGAGGTAGGGGCCAGGTGTGGTGGCCAGCACTTGGGAGGCAGAGACAGGCGGATTTCTGAGTTAGAGGTCAGCCTGGTCTACAAAGTGAGTTCCAGGACAGCTGGGACTACACAGAGAAGCCCTGTCTCGAAAAAAAAAAAAAAAAAACAAAAAACAAAAAACAAAAAAAAAAAAAAACAAAAAAGGAAAACAAAAAAGGAAAGAGGAGGTAGGTAGCTGGGGAGGTGACTCAGTAAGCAAGGGGTTGTTGGCAAACACGAGGACCTGAGTTTTGATCCCCACTCCACACATACAAACAATAACGAAGACAAAAACAAGATTGGCACCTGTGATCCCAGGGATAGGGACCTGGAGACAGATGGACCCCTAGCCAGTCTTGGCAGTCAGTGAACTTCAGGTTCAGGTAGAGAGCCTATCTCCAACCTGTCTCAGAAAGTAAGGTAGAGGAGATAGATGACGAGAGCTGACACAAAGTGCAAACTTCATACATACACATGTGCGTTTAGGCAAGTGGACCTGCACATGTATGCATCACACCTGTACTTCACACATAGAACCACACAGGACCAAAGGCATACAGTCACACAGGACCACACACATACACCCATATAGGCAGGTATACATGTGCACATAAACACGTACACACACTGTACATACAAACCCACTACTAAGGGTCTAGTTTTTTCTCATCAATTTTTCTTAAAATTGATTTCTTTTAAAATTGAGTCTGTTAGGTGCTAATTTGATCTCAGTGGATAAAAAAATGTACAGGCATACATACACATACATATAAACACATATGCATACCTGTACACATATGAACACATACATATATAAAACACAAAGAGAGAACAAAAGGAAGTAAAAACTTTCTGATTGGCACAGAACACTAGATACAAAGGAATTTGTATGGATCATTTGCAGTAATTATAGACAACTGATTTCGTGTTCAAAAATGCAAAAAGCAGTGTACAGGAGAGAAGCAGATTTGTTTTAACTCTAGCCTATTTGGCACTCAGAAAATCACTAGTGCAAGATTATATCATAAAAGTAAATAAAGTTTAGGATTGCCAAATAAATTTTAGGGCTCTATACTGGTAGCTTTGTTCAGAACCAATCAATATTCTCACTATTAAAAAAACAAATGATAGCAAAAATGAATACTAACCACTGAAATGATTACCTATCATTATCAAAGAACTTTACATTTCAATCCTAAGGGTCTTTTTTTTTCAATTATTTTTCTTAAAATTGATTTGTTTTAAAATGGAGTCTGTCAAGTGCTAATTTGATCTCAGTGGATAAAAAAAAACATTTCAATAATTATATGAAAACTGATGAAAGATATTTCAACAATTACATGCTTACCTGGTGTCTGAAGAGTCATGACTTTTGACCTGGGTTGTCCATGTGTTGCTAGATGTGCTGACAGATGAAGGTAGTGCTGAATCAGTACTTGTGGCTAAGGAACACTGGCTTGCACAGTGCCCAAGACCAAGTGCACTGACCGGTCTCTGCCAAGTGAGGCACAGATGCCGACAGTGTTTGCAGAGACCACGATGTCTTCAGAGATGACATGGGAGTCAGAGTGGCTTTCAGATGGTTAAGCAGATGGAACACGACATGGAATTTTATGGAGACACATGAACTTGGACAATCAGACAAGTCCAAGGCCTAGCCTGGGCTCCAGGGCCTAGTCAGAGCTTCAGGGCCTAATCAGCTTTAACACTCCCCTCTGCATGGGATTCCCCTGCATCATAGTCTAGAAAGCTACTTGCTGTTTCCATTGCTTGTTTGGTTTTAAATTGAGAGACAACCACTAGGTTCCACCCTGGTGCTTCCTTTTGCCTTCCTTTCTCTTTTCTTCTCTTCAGTCCTGAAACCAGCTGTGGTTACTCAACAAATCCTGGCTGCTTTCCCACTACTTGTTAACATAGTAGGACTCAACCTCTAGGTTGTGAGCCCTTTGGTGGTCCAATAACTCTTTCGCAGGGTTACCTAAGACCATCAGAAAACACAGATATTTGCATTACAATTCAGAGCAGTAGGAACATTGAAGTCCTGAAGTGACAATGAAAATAATTTTATGGTTGAAGGTCACCCCAGCATGAACAACTGTATTATAGGGTCAGAGTGTTAAGAAGGTTGAGAACCACTGTGTTAACCAAAAGAAGAAACAAAAATGGCTAAAATTTAGAGCAACCAGTTCAAATTGCACTGAAGAGACTGCCTAACCCTCTAGCTCTTAATCCTCACACAACATCTGAAGCAAGAGTGGGAGTGTGAAGTACAACTCCGTGCCTCCGCTCAAGGCTCTGCAGAGAACTTCCCACACTACACCAATGGCAGGGTGTGTGTGCTTCTTTAAAATTTTATTTTCTGTTTTTTACTTACTCACTTTACATCCTGCTCACTGCCCTTCTCCCAGTGATGTCCTTCCACAATCCTTCCCCTGTCCCCTACCCCCATCCTCCATCCCCCATCCCTTATCTGCCTTCCCCCCTACCCTCTCTCCTACTCTGAGCAAATGGAGTCTACTTGGGTATCCCCCCACCCTGGCACTTTTAAGCCTCTGCAACCCTGGGTGATTCCTCTCCCACCGAGGACAGACAAGGCAGCCAACTAGTAGAGCATATCCCATTTACAGCCACCAGCTTTTGGAATAGGCCTTGCTCCAGTTGTTCAGGACCCACATGAAGACCAAGCTGCACATCTGTTACATATGTGTAGAGAGGCCTAGGTCCAGCCCAGGTATGTTCTTTGGTTGGTGGTTCAGACTCTGAGAGCCCCATGGGTCCAGGTTAGTTGACTGTGTTATCCTTTTTGTGAAATCCCTATCCCTTTTGGGGCTACAATCCTTCCTCCTATTTTTTCCATAAGAGCCCCCAAGTTTGTCCATTGTTTGGCTGTGGATGTCTGTATCTGTCTGAGTCAGCTACTGGGTGGAGGACAACCATGCTAGGCTCCTGTTTGCAAGCACAACTGAGTATCATTAAGTGTTAGGGATTGGTACTTGCCCACGGTTTGGGTCTCAGTTCTGTGGGTTATTGGTTGGCCATTTCCCTGTGGTAGATGCTTTTGTCTGTTGACTCATTCCCACCTGCTGAACTACAGATGCTTATTTTCCAGAAAGCCCGTTCACAGCAGCAGCAGCAACACAGCAGCAGCAGCAACAGGAGTGTGATCAACCTGCGATTCAGCTAGCAGCGAGCAGTGAGGAAGTGTCTCACCACCTAGAAAAACTGCTGCCTTCAGCACCAAGGCACTTTTTATAGACATGCCTGAGTTCCTTGTAGACAGACCATAACTCGTGTGTGTGTGTGTGTGTGTGTGTGTGTGTGAGTGTGTGTGTGCTCAGCACATGTGTGAGGGTACATATGGTAGCCATGGTCAATATTGGATGTCCTTCAGTTGTCCTCCACATTAGTTTTTCTGAAGAGGCCTCTTGCTGAACCTACAACTCACTAATTCAGCTAGTATCAGACCAGAAAGCACTATGAACCTTCTGTCTCTACTGTCCCTTATTAGGAGTATATACATATATGACCCTAACTCAATATTTAACAAGGTTACTGGGATTTGAACACAGGATCTGAGGCTCTTTATTCACTGAGCCACCTCCCCAGACCTCATAATTTCTCCTTCACATTCCATTTCTCTGCACATCCCATCATGACGATTTTAATTCAGTTATCTGGGCACATTTATTATCCTACTACTTATTGTCTTGTAGTTTGATGAGTAAGGTTAACATACAATAACCTCAGATTAGCTAAAATGAGAGAGATGATGAGTTCTCTAAGAAGAGCATGGGGGTCAGAGGATGGAGAAATTACTAATGACGGAGTCAGGAGCCCAAGCAGGAGCCCTGATGTTCACTTGTGGACAAGAAAACTAGGTGTGCAGAGACGGCTCTGAGATACCAAGGGCTTGTTACAGTTATCTCTGAGATACCAAGGGCTTGTTACAGTTATGTATTATCTACATACTAGGAAGCATGTGTGCCTAAAGAGATTCTGGGAGGGAAAAATAAACTCAGATCTTCGCTATAGCTGTTCAGACAGTATTTACCATTTCTACACAGATTTTTGTATGAAGAACATACAAGACACACAAAGGACATTTTCATCTTTAAATATCTTTTGTAATCTTTAAATGGTGTCACAACATTTCAGTGCGACTTATTTTTATCATTATGAGTCTATGAAAGGATTATTGGTATAGAATTCGTTACCTCCATGTAGCTTAATCTAAGAGGAGAGGGGAATTAACCTGTGCATTCAGACGGGGATTCAGAGGCAAGGTTTCCTAATTTCCAGCAGCCTCCTGGATGGTGAGAGGAAGGCAGCATAGCATTCCAAAGCCAGCAGAAATCGGCAAGCTCCCACATCTCAAATATTGGCAGAAAACATTTGGCTATGCTCTGAAAATTAATTATTTTATTCATCAAACCATGTTATATTCCTGATCACTTGGAATTCAGAAATGCCCGCTATTTATCTTTCACAATAGCATGCTGGCTTTTAGGGTGTGTTTGCTAGTTGTCATACGGGGAGCTAAAACTTAATAAAGCTAAAAGGTTGTCACTAAATGACTTATCCTGGGACTCAAGAGATGATATACGGTGGGTGATGTCTTCCATCAGGGGTACGTGCAGCTAGACAAAATTCTTAGTTTGGGTTTCTTGGGATTTCAGCCAGTAAGTTTTACTTTTGAAAAGCCATACATTTGATGAACAGGAAGTCTGTCCTACCTAACATCCATTGGTCCCCTTGGGTGGCTGTCGTTGATTCTACGGACACACAGATGGGTTTTAGCTCACCAGGCTTTCACTGACTTCTACATGGAGTGAAGGATTCATAATGCAGGAGGGGAACCAGAGGGGAATTATCAACTTCCAGAATGTTTCAAATTCTAAAAGCTTTAAATGTAATTCACATACCTCACCCAGAGGCTACTGTTGGTCATGGTTTCCGTCATCATGTATATGAGCACTTCACACATACACACACGACTATATCGTTCATCTTCTCAATGCACACACAATGGATCTCTTATACATATTTCATGATAAACCTGGTGCTGCAGGCTTGAATGTCTTATCCAGCTCACCCATGAACTCCTAAGAAAACCCAGGATTAGAGCAATGGTGTCTTCTTAAGTCTGAAGTTCGTTCATAGCTGCTTCCCTGCACCACAGGGTGAGGACCAACATCCCTTAGGACAGTACTTAATACCACTAGGGTTGCATAAGCAACTGCATGCATTCGCCCTGCCCAGTATCTGGCTCCAGGCTTCTGACTAAGTTTCAAGCTGAGATGGATGATACATGGCTTTTCTTATTTCGTGGTGGGATGTCATGGGGATTCTCTAAGGATGGCCTTCCCTTGAGATGATCAGTAGGTTTCAGGACCAAGAACACACAGAAACTGAAGTAACCAATGGGTCCAGTGGCCAGACAGAGTCTTCCTGTGGGACCTGCTGACCTTGTGTTCCCTTTCAGGGAGTCAGGCACCACTTGCATGCCAGAAGCCACTTACAGCATGACATCACTTCAAAACTGTCCTTAGATTAACCTCCAGCCAAGAATTCCATTCCTTTTGGAGGTCACAATACTTCTACTTTGCTTAGACAGGCTATTTATTTATTTTCATGATTATATAGAGCAATTATTCGTAAAAATATTTTATTTTAAGCTATATCATACAAAGGCTTCTATATTAGCCCAATACTAATATGTACCTTTGATATTTTAGAATGTATTTTTACTAGTTCTTTGAGAATTTTGCATTCTGGGTTTTGGTCATATTCACTCTCAACTGAGCATGGAGTAGTGTGTGCCTTTCCTTTAAAAAATAATTCATTTAAAGTATCTAACACTGACTATTTGTATTTTTTCCTAACTTACTGTTTTGGTGGCTTTATACATATATGTAGTATGATGGCATTATATTCTCCTTCTGTTGCTCCCTACTGTTTGCCATTTCTGTCTGAATCCATCTTCTTCCCAGCTACTCCTCCAGTGTCTATACCACAGGGGAGGATGTCACCCCCTCCCATAGCAACTGCATCAGTCAGCAGCACTTCAAGAAGGAGTGGTCCATGCAGGTTCCTCTTCTACCCTCAGAGAATTGTTGAAGGGCCCCACCTTGGGCAGGCATCATTCATGAACAAAGGATTTGTTATATCTTGATTGCGGTGTTCATGGCACTCTTTCCCATCCTCCAGATCTTTCCAATCCTTCTTCTATCTCCTCTGAGAAAGTCACCCCATGGAAATCTTCTGTATGATCAATTCTGATACAAAACTCTATAAAATTGCAACTGGGAGGTAAACTCAGAAAGATTGTTACAGCAGGCTCTTCTCCCAGAGCCTAAGCACACATTGACTGTCTGGATCGGGTGACAAGAGTCTGCTCAGAAAACATGACCATGTTCTATGGAGCATATAAGGAAGAGAGGGAGTTTGTGATCTTGGAGACACTTACCTCACACTCTGTTACAAATTAACAAAATGTGAGCATTTAAGAAATACTCACAGGGGTGAAAGTTAACGGCTTACACCCACTGTGCTTTCTTAATGTAATGGAACTTAGATAAATATAACCACTATTTCTAGAAAAAATTTAATGGCTATGCTTTTAATTTACATACTTCTCTGTTTTCCAGGGTCTGGCTTATTTCATGACTTCACATATTAATATGTGAAATTAGCATAATATATTTGCAAACAGTGGTGCCTTGCCTACCACCTCTTACCTTTCTCAGAGCTCCTTAAAATTAACATAGGAAAACAAAGTTTCTTCTAAATGAGGGAGCTATAAGCAAATTGACATACATCACTAGGACTGTCTATCTGCATATGTGTCTTAGACCTGTGTGTCTTTTCTGTAAAGGAGTCATTACTTTGCCTCACTGTTTGTCATGGCAACGAAATCGGGTAAAGGAAGAGGGTAAGTGCTTTCAAGCTCACAGTGGAGAAAAGTAGGCTGTGTTTCCTGACCTTCTTTAGACCTGTGTAATGCTCACAGAATATCACTTGCTATTTGATATAGCCTATGTCCTAAACATGTGGGATGATTCTCAGGGACAATACCAAGAGTAGGCTGACTCAGAGGAAAGTATTTCTATTCCTGTTAGAACCACTACTGGTGCCCAGAGCATTTCAAGTACTATGGGCATATCAAAATCCACTTTATGTGTTTACCAGTCGTGTGTGTTATATAAGTGATATATATGTATACATACATACACACACATATATGTATGTGTGTGCATACATATATACATACATATGTGTGAATGTGTGTGTGTATATATATATATATATAGTGTCATAAGCATATTGATAATAATGTTCTTATATTTACAGTGTGTGGTAGAGAGTGTACAATGTTTAAAACCATGGAAAGGAACCAAGAAAAGCACCAGGAAGTTGTGTAAGTGAACTTATAGCTCTCAAGCTTGGGTGTAAATAAAGGCTTGCTACATCCACACCTGAAAGCACCAGGAGTCAGTCTGTAGGTGTTAAGTGTTCCTCAGCAGCACACCCCAGTGAGGATTCTTGTTTCACATGGATTGTTTTCTTTCATACAAAAGCATTCTATCCCATTTATAAGTAGTCCCTAAGAGAACACGGTAAGAAAAAGGAAGACATTTTGCAGTAATTGTAGTAAGTTTTAAATAATAGTAAACATTTAAATTTATTATAACATAATCTGATACCTATATTCTCAAGTGAACATTTACTAGCAATCACCCCCACCCCGCCTCAAAGCATAACTTGTCATTGATGGTTTACAAACAAAATAAGGGCTAAAGCTAAGTAGGAGTCCTAACAATGTTCCTATATCATTGACTTCGGAGTGAAATGACTGTAGGGTACATGGGTATGTAACGCAGGTTGTTTTCTCATAGATTCAGAATTCTTTCCAATTGTTCTATAAAGTCCTTCCATGGCCCATTTCCAGACTGCCAATCATAGTCATTAATAATAAAGCAGTATGCCTTCACTCCTGTCCCATCATCCCTGTGAGGGATGAGTAGAACAGGCTTTCAAACCTTCTCATCACCTTCTGCAATCCGGGACTTCTCAGAGATCAGCACTGATTAGTGGACCAGTGGAGAAAGATGCTAAGCATTCTATCACTGGTGTGGGATGAGAAGCCAGAGGCGGTGTCAGTTGTCAGCTGGGATGGCAGTGTTCCCAATGAGACAGACTCTGAAAGCAACTGTTTCTATGCCCACTCACCTATGGGGATCATAAATGGAGGTATCAGACGACATTACTCACGCGCTGGTTTACAAGAAGGAAATGGCTGTAAATCATCCAAAACCACTTACATGAGTGCTAATGTACACCCGGATGTGCAAATTCATATGAGACATCCATAGATGTTTAAAAAGTGACATTTTCTACTGAAAGCCACATTGAAAAAATGGCTTCCCTGTGATACACTTTACTCCATTCTGAGACACCACAGATTTCATACCAGGAAATGCTTTTGAGGAAAGCTAATGGGCGCTTAGAGTTCTTGGAATTACATAGCTCAGCTTTGACCCCAGCCAGGGAATTAAATCAGTAACAGAATTCCTGAGAAGGACTCATATCTAATTAAACTCCTAAGTTTAATTTATGCCATCACTCATTATAATTTTAAAAGGAAATTCATGTCAGGCACCTCTACAATGAAAATTAGTCCAAGGTCTGGCAGTGTAGATCAGTGATAAAACACTTTCCTACCATGCCCAAAGCTTTGAGTTTTATCCTAAACCAAAGCCAAAAGATAAACAAACCCCAAGATAGCACAAATAAAACCCACCAGAGGGATCAACATCATTTTATTTACACACGGTGACAGCTACAATCATTGGTTCTCTGGATGGGATTGTTGATTCAGCCTGAGTCCCACTGCAACATTCAAGATGTGAGAAATATTAATATACCTGTCTCAGCGATGTTCTCAATAACTTTTTGAAAAGAAGTCGCTTTGTATAGTGAAGGAGAGATATATGGAGTAGAAGAAGCTTGACCATTTTCTACATGTAGGAACCTAGGGAATTTGATAGTGGCTCTCTTTTTTCATGTAATAGGTAGGTGTTTGATCTTCAAGTACCACACAGTAGGAGACACAGAAAGTAGGGGCCATGAGGCTAAGTGATAGGCAGTCAGGTAAACAGAATTGCTTGGCTGTATTGCCTACAATAGACACCAGTGAATATAATAGGTGACTGGACTTACTCTTGTGGCATATGTCCTCCAAAGTTCACCAAAAAGAAACTCACCAGAATGCCAAAGGCAGTTAAACAGGACATGTTAGTTTGACTACATTTTTAAATATCTTTTTTAAAAAACATTAAAATGCATTTGAGCCTGTGGTTTGGAGGCAAAGAGTTCTGGATAGGTTCAAGTGTTTGAACCCTTAGTTACATACAGCTGGCCAAGATGTGAGAAGGTCATTGAACATTTACCAACTTCACTGAAGATAATGGGTCACTGGGGGGCGGGGATTAGACGTTTTATAGCTCATCTCTACTTTCTGCTCATTCTCTGCCTCCTGAGTTTGGATGCACTGTGACCAGCCAGCCCCCTGCCTCAATGCCTCCCTTGCCTGTGACCATGTCTTTCCCCATGATGGGCTGCTTCCATCTAGAACTTCAAGGCAAAACGAACCCCTTCTCCCTTAAGCTGCCATTGACAGAGTATTTTATCACACACATAGGAGGGAAAATAAGAGAATACTTAATTTGGCAGTATCTTTACGTGGCATAACAAGGCAGAGGAGGCAGTTCACGTTAGGTTGGTTTGGCCCTGTTGATTTAAAAATATGTTTGTGAGACATATCTAAGTAAATACATAAGATTTATATTTAAAGCATAAATATTATATATATATATATACTAGATATATTATATATTATACATTAGATATTTATGGATATATATGTTATATATGCTAGCATATGTTAATGTAGTACATTATATAATACCTAGAAAGAAACTATAGCTTTGTATAATACAGTGTGTAACAGAAGCACCGTACACTATTATATGTGCATGTGAATACCACATGTAATTAATGTGTAACTGAAGCAGATGAAATTGGTGATCTGTTGCTAGGTGATAATTTTTTTAGTTCACAGCCATGGATAATGCATTTGCCCCAGTGTGCAGGTGTAGTAGCCAAGTATCCCTTCTTAGCTAACTTTGAAATTCAATTTGTAAAGCTTCCTTGGGTTAGAGAAAACCCTATGAAACAGGTGTCCATAACTCTGTTGACTTCTTGTCTTTATGGGCAAGCCCTTTCCGAGTGTTTTTATCCCAGTCCTCGAGCTAACACACTAGAACCTGAAGTACCATGGCTGGGAAGATGTCCTCACATCTAAAACGGGGACTTTGCCTTCTTGGTGTCTAGTTCTCAGACTCTTAATGAATAAGTGTGGTTTTTAATCAGAGGCCAAGGCATCCAAGTACGAGTGTGAACTTGAGTGATGGGGCTTTTATGATATTTTATTTGGTTTTGAAGGTGTATGACAAATACGTAAACCACAAATCTAGCTTGTGTTTGAAGACTGTCAGGCAGCCTGCTTAACAAGAAACCTGCCAGTTAATAGGGTAGTCCCCAGAGTGCTGAGACAGGAAGTTCTCTTCCCAGGAGTGTGTCTCAGCTTCAGTCTGGAGTCAGGGCTGTACCACCATTGCTCTGATCTCTTGACATATAAGACCCTGCAGCCATTATAGAAAGAGACAGAGTGTAGGACTGTCTTCATAATGAGCCCCATGGGCTACCGCCTCTTCCCCTGTCCCTAAACATGACTCTGTTCGTCCCTTCAGCTTGGACTGTGAATATACAGGACATACTAGGTGTCATGTTCTGTCTCATGACATCACTTTTTCCCAGGCATCTTAACTAGTTAATGAATTATCTCCCAGTCCCTCTCTCAATCTCTGTCTCTCTCTGTACCTCTCCTCTCTTTGGATTTGGTTTATCATTAAATATAATTCTGACTAAAATCTCTATTTAATAATTTTGTAAATGCAGTGTTTTGAGCTTACAATCATTTTTAAAGCTTAAAGGGCTTCTTCATCTTATCACCAACAACAGTATACAAAAGCACAGAGCACAGCAGATTCATGTTACAAGAAGTTTGGAAACATTTATGAAACTCTGCCAGGATGTGATATCATTACTAGACATCTGCCGTCAACTCCCAGCTCCTCTGCCTCCATTCTCTCTGAGCTTCACATCTAGGAGAGAAAGGCGGGACAGACTCAGACTGTTTCGTCCCTTTCCAGGATTCTGCTGGAAGAAGTAATAAGGTCACATTCTGAGCAGAGCACAGAGAGGACGTCCAGTCAACAGGATTGAGGAGCTGTAGCAAGGAATCCTGGGAAAGGAAGGTGCTTTCTACCAGTGTGTGTGTGTGTGTGTGTGTGTGTGTGTGTGTGTGTGTGTGTGTGGAGAGAGAGAGAGAGAGAGAGAGAGAGAGAGAGAGAGAGAGAGGGGATAGACACAGAGAGAGAGGGAAGAGAGATGAGAGGGAGAGAGAGATGAGAGGGGAGGAGAGATGATGAGAGGAGGGGGAGAGAGGAGAGGAGAGGAGAGGGGAGGGGAGGGGAGGGGAGAGGAGAGGAGAGGAGAGGAGAGGAGAGGAGAGGAGAGGAGAGTCAGAAGAGACTGGCATCTCATTGTGGAAGCAGCTGAATTCATTCTCATATACAGAACTGAAGCATTTTCCCTCTGCATTTGAAATGCATCCTCCTAGCCTTTAATATGCAATTTATTTTATTACATCCAGCTTCAGTTTGGCTTTGAGTGTTCCCAAGCAGTAGATGCCAGATGACTGCCTCTGTGAAGAAAAGAAACATATGTATGTGTAAGTTTTGCTATATGTGGTGGTACTGCAATGTATATTAAGAAGGTTGATGTGACCACTACCCTCAGCCCAAAGTGATTTCCCTAGTGAGTGATCTGTCCTTAGGAGGACATGGACTCAACTGCAGTGTGTTTAAATAGGCAATGATTAGGACAATTACTGGCTTCCCAGTCCTCAGCCAACTCCTCCCATTGTTGGATTTAGCTGACACACTTCTGCAGTCATGTATCTGGCATTATGAAGAATTTAAAGATTCAACTCACTGGTTGTGACTGTTATCAACACCCACAAGCACATTATGCTGGGAACTGTAGCTACTCTAGTGTCGAACAGGTACATTGTGCCTTCACAGAGATTTAATAAGGCAGAGATGCCTCGTGTGAGTTTCCTGAGTAGAAAATTAATAATGTAGAAGGCTTCAGAGCCACAGAGTGAAAAATGTGTCAAGCTGGAGAGGGTGGGCGAGGCATCGAGATGTTGGTAATAAATGAAAGAGTCCTAAGGCTGGGAATAGATTAGGGTAGCAATGTAGAGAGCAGGGGTGGGGGTACTCTGAAGGGAAAGAAAACAGCTCAAGGGAAAGACAAGCTTAGAGAGCATAGAATGGTGGTTGTGCCTGGGGAGGTCAGCCTTCCAGTCTCATGTATAGTAGTTTTGAGAAGATAAGATGAGTAACACCCTCTCTGTAAAGCTTCTGCTGGAGTCTGCCAAAGACGGGGAGAGCAGCCTGATGTGCAGGGCTGGGATTAAATGGGACTGGGTGAACAGAGTTAGATATGGCAAGACTTTCCAGCCATGTGTCCAGGAAACATAAGAGGAAGAAAATGAAGAAAATGTATTAGAATGGGAAGCGTGGGGACTTGATTTTGACTGTGCTTCAAGTTCTGTTTGGATATTAGTTATTAATATAGATTTACAGGTAGAATGGGGATTTGGGGCTGAGCCAAAGATCAGAATGGATTAGATCTTGCAGAGTTTCTTAAGTAAGCTTTGGAGTTTTAAGAATCTCCTGAGAGAGAAAGGCTGTGGAGAGTGGAGAGCCTCGATAGTAGATTAATAAAGAGGAACATTTAGCCGATGGAAGAGGCAGCATCCAAGGTGGGAAGGCCTTGCTGTGCAAGTTGTGAGATGGTTCCAAAGATAGCATTGATTAATCATATAGAATATTAGGAAATCCAAAGGATCCAGCTAGATCGAAAACTATGTATTTAACATTGACCTCCACGGACGGGCTTTCAACAGTTTTCAAGTCTGACTAAAATTAGGACAAATAGGTGACCTGAAAAGCAATCAAAGCTATGGTGCATATTGCAATATGCAATGCGGTACATATTGGAGATCATGCAGCTCTGCAGAGAACATGGGGAGAATCTGAGAGGCAACTGGAGCTGCTTGGTGCCCATTGATCACAAGGCAGCAGTGCAATTCTTCACCATTTAATTCAAACGGTTGGAACGATGACAATGTTTTTAAGATGACTACTTCAAGCCAACTGTTTAGGCAAAACCACAAAGCCAGGAGCATGCTCGCCACCAATAAACTGTTTTGACAGACAGAGAAGTAATGTAATACATCTACCTGCCGAGTGGAGCTCCCTAGATGCACACAGTCAACAAGGATGGGTGGCCAGGTGACTGACTGTGAACCTGGAGTTTTAATATTAGCTAATTTTGACTATTTTGTATATCCATGGCTTCATGATGAATGGCCACAGATGAGACACTGCAGGGTCCGGTTAAGAAACAAGGATGTGGGGTTAATCTTCTGCTAGGTAAGGAAGCAGATGCTGAAGCTGGTAAGACGCTGGCCTAATGACTAGATCCTTCTGTGTCACGGTATTCAGTGTTCATTTTTCCTTGTATTACTTACTTTTCTCACTTCCGGGACCAATGGTCTGACAAGAAATTGACTTAGAAGAAGAAGGGCTGATTCCAGTTCACATTTTGAGGATATAGCCCATCGTGATGGGGAAGGCATTGTGGCTCTCAGCAGGGACAGTGGAGATATGAGATAGGGCTAGGCTGTAGAACCTTGAGGCTCATTCCTCCGTGTATCATTGAGTTAGTCCACGGCTTCTGCAGATTCAACACAATCTCAAAACAGCATTATCTTCTGAGAATCAAATGTCCAAACACAGGAGCCTGTGAGGGACATTATACATTCAAACAATGATAGAGTTCTAAATATTATTTTCATTTGTTCTCTCTTCTGTGTTACAAATCCCATTTCCTTCAGGAACAATCTCTGAAGACACTGGCACCTCAAGTGTGGCAGTAGTGGGTGGGCTTACAGTAAGGGGTAAAGAGCCTTTTGCTCCTCAAGTGAGGCATGATCTGCATAGGCTTGGATCAAGGGCAACTGTAGACTGGAATGGCAGGCTAGGGAGGCTGATATCCAAGGAATACCATCTTGAATACCCTTAGGAAGAAGGGTATATTGTGTGTCTGAGACAAAATGATAGGGGCATAGCTGATATAAAATATGGTTGATTACAGTTGTGGAGAGAAAAGGTCTCTATAGTGGGTAGACAGCTGGGTAGCACGCTCCTGACAAGACTTGACTGAGGCTTTGAACATTCACACAGGGATATGTCACTGCTGCAGAGCCTTGCTTGGTGATACAGTTCGGTTGCAGAATCAGGAAACAGAAAGGAAAGCCTAGTTTCATCAATGGGGCCCGGTAAGCAGGCAGAATGGTGGGTCTAACTGTGAGAGCACATATCAAACCAGCACACTTTAGTTTTGGAGGCAAAATTTAAACATAAATGGGTTAAGAGGGAGGATTGAGGCAAAGCGAAGTGCATCTAATCCCATTCATCGCCATGCCATAAACATGGCTGCCTCCTCAAACGTGAAGAGGCTGACATCTGACGTCTGGAGCAGATGTGCCCACAGTGATTTGCTTTCCCCACATATTTCTGAAAGAATTTGAAATAGGGTTGATGAAGCCATAGATACTCACTCCTCCTGAGAATCAGTCCCTTCTTGGCTTGTTGAATTCATCCATTCTCTGCACGTTATGGCAGAATCTATAGTACACTGACTGGTAGATATAGCATATTCAGGCCATGCACTGGCTTTGATCAATACGTTTGTCTCTGCTGATTCTACAGAGAAGCTCACAGGCTTCCCAGATTCTCCTCTTCTTTATAAGACCTCCAGTTCATGTTGTCCTCAAGGTTTGCTTTGTGAGCGAGAGATGATCCATACTCGAGATCACTGGGCAGTATTCTCAGGTTTGCTCACTTAGTAGGTCTTTGGTCAGATCTCAGTTCTTTCAATTCTGTTACTTCCCAGGTGGGGCTTATATTGCTTCTTGAGTGTGGTACTCATGCAATTATAGATTCAAGATATGTTGGACTGCTGCTTGAAAGTAAGGCAGATTGCTTCAGATATTTGTGGATGTCACTGAGAAAAGTGATTTCTAGAATGTTTAGTCCCTAGTGGACATGACTATTATGGGTTGAGAAGACACAGATGTTGCTTCACATTGTAGAGAGCCTGGCTTAGAGGAAGAAAGCTCTGATGGGACATTTGTGAGAGACGTGGTGTATGGGCACGTCTTGAGGCCAGTGGGAGAGCTGCTTGTGGATTCTGGGGCAGGCTTCAGCAAGGGCATGCAGTGAAAACTGATGACTCTTGTTTCGTCCAACACAGCAGGGAGTTGGTTTCCCCAAGTTCAATATTCTCATTTAATAGCGTTTTGACCTCTTCCCTTACAGAAGAAATCATTAAAATGAGCATTCCAAAAAAAAAGGAGCCAAGAAACATTTCTTGGCATAACTCTTTTCTTCTACCAGTGGGGCTTTTAGCTCTCTTTACACCAAAGTTCACTTGCACTGTATTCTTTGGCCAGGCATGCAACTAGTGTGTAGTAATCTTAGGCATTAAAGCCATTCCTCCTAAAAGTTATCCTATTTAAATATTGCCATATCCCTTCTCCATTACTGAGCTGGCCATTGTACAGCCACTTTCTGGAAGGAAGTGTCTTCAGTGTGAGGTGCATAACGATGTCTCCCAACGTTGTTTGCCTGTGCAGAACTTGAGGATTCAGGATACCCAACAGTCCTCTCAGAGTGCAGTTCTAACACTCCGTGGACATGAGCAAGGAGTGGAGAGGAGTTTAATGAAGACATCCACTTCTCTCTTCCCAGCGCTGACTGACTTTAGGAAGGTCAAGGCTGAAATTGAATCCATGGAGTGTGCAGATTTCCTAGGGGTGATTTTACATCTGACTAAAATGAGGAAGCACAGGTTAGGTGAACAAAAATCCTTTTTCCCAATGCCAGGATTCTGGTGAATTCTGAACCTTTCAGTGCTCTCCAATCCTTGCTAATAATTCCACAGGAAGACGTGCCAATGAGTCTGATGCTTTCGAGACTCTGAGTGGTCTTGATGGAGGGGCATTGATGGAAGATACTGATTTCTCTGTTGAGAGTGGGGTGAATGGGTTTGAATTGCTGCCTGGCATGGCCATCCTACGCTGCATGTTATGCTTGTTCGTCATCTTCTAAGGTCAACTGTGATCTGTACACCAAGCTTCTCAAACTTTGACAAAGCAAAGTCAGAGAAATCAGGCGGTCTTCTATGTCTTCAGCTGTGGCTCGTTACGTCTTCTCAGACGTAAAGCCAGGACAGATCCCATTCAAATTTAGAAGTCTGTACATCCACATATGTCTTAAGAATCCCATGCATAATTATTATACTTAATAGTTAGCTAGCTTTCCTCACTGTAACTCCTCCTTGTCCTTCCTTACTACCTCTCAAATTTTAGCGATTTTTAGTAATTATATTTGTTGAATATGCATATATGTCTATTGTACATATGTATATATGCATACATATGCATATATGTACACACATGTATACATCTATAATATATATGTATACAAACTTATATGTCTATTATACATATGTATATATGTATACACATATGTCTATTATACATGTGTATATATGTATATACATTTATATATGTCTTTATACATATATATGTCTACTATACATACATTATATGTATACACATGTATATGTCTATTATACATATGTATATATGCATGATTGTATATATATGTATATATACATATATATTATACATATATGCATACTTATATGTATATTATACATATGTATATATAAATGGAACCTGTGGGATCCATTCTCTGATGCTCATCTGTGTATGTGTTTAGGGATGACTTCTGACCACTTGAGATTGGATAGCCTATCTGGAGGTTCATAGAAGACTATTTCTCCCTCTCTCAGCAGCCATTGACTGCTTGTCACTCTTTGTTAAAGGGCGGAACCTTGTGAAATTTCCCCATCAGGGTCAGCTGGTTTTATCACTATGCATTATGTTTAATTAGGCAGCATATTGTAATTTCATGGCTGAAGCTTCCTCTTCATGTCTATCCAGCAGCAGGCATTGTAGCCCTCTGGCTCTTTCCACAACCTCTTCTCTGGGGTTCACTGAGCCTTAGGTGTAGGTATGGTGTAGGTGTGGTGTGCGTGTGGGTGTGGTATAGGTGTATCAAGTGGGGTCAGGCACCCCAGCTAGCTGTTCTCTGTATTATGACTGTTTTCTGAGGAAGAGATGACTCATGGTGACTGGCAAAATGCTCGCCTGGAAGAGTCAGGGGAGGTGCAGGACCTTCCCTGCTGAGATCTGAGGGATGCGATCATCACAACCCCTTGGGACTGATGGCATCTGTGAGTTTCTCCAGGAGAAGGGCACTTTACATTAAAATTGATAATGATGGGAGTTATGTGCTGGTAGAAACTTTGCCACTTTTCTGTTCTGGCGACTTCTGTCTATCCAGAGGTCATCTGAAGTGACTGGTGAGAAATTATCCTGGTCATAGGGGTCATTCCCAGAGGCTCCGATGCCAGCCATGAAATCCCATCTTCTACCTTGTCATAAAAACAGTGTTTTGACCTCTGATAGATCCTGGATTTAACCTCTTTACCCCTTCCAACATAAACCTCACCTATAGAGCAAAGATAATAACTGTGTTGACCTGACACCCTACGGAGAATATTTTATAAAATAAATTACCCGAGGCTCCTGGCAGGATGCTGAACAGGTAAGATACAAGCCATAGAGGTATTCAACAATTCACTAGCATTAGCTGCTTATATTGAAACCCAAGCTAGGAAATAATTCAATTTCTGAAGAAAGCAAAGAGAGGTAGACTCCATTCCATAGATTAAGACATAAAGGTACCCCTTTGTTCCATTGTCTGATTGAGAACCATTCATTTGTCTTCATTTCTCTCCAAGGATAGGCAATGTGTGAAATGCTCTGCTTTCTGAAGAGTGAGGGGACTCCAAAAAGTGTAATTAAATTAACAGTGCATTTAAGAGATCCCTCTAGAATAACCCAGAAGCTACAGTGGCTGCTTGATGTAGGGGGCAGGCTCTTCAGACAGCAGATCTGGGTCAGGAATGTCCTGGGGCTGCGGTGATACTTCAAGTGTTCCAGTTTATCAAGAAGCAGATCAACATTCTCTGTGGCCTCAGGTTTCCAGGCAGGCTGGGTTCTTCTTCATGCAGGATTAAAGTATAGCTTGTTGGACCTGTAGGCTCCTTGTCTGCTTGGTTTGTGAGTGGGCAAGGCTAGATTTCATTTTTGGTAGCATTCAGGGGAAAGCCTTTGGATTTAAGGCATTAAAGTGCTGCAGCTGTAATGAGAAATGATTTGAAAAGCCTTTATAGACCATCTGCTGAGAGATAGCTCTGCACCTTTTCATATAACCCTTTTGCGTGGCATGATATTTCTCTGCCTTTTCCCCCTTCTTCTAGGACAGTAAGATTATAAGCATAGCAATGCACCATCTGGCCAGATTCTCCTCCCAGAGACGAAGACAGAGACATAGAGGATGCTGTGTGGTTTATGTCACAGGGTTAGTCTGTGTTGTCTCCTCTGCCTTTTAAACAAAAGAAATAACCCTGAAGAAATAACCTTTTACATTAAAATTCCTATAGCTCCCAAGGACTCCATACTTCATCTTGGATCTCAATGTAATTCAGAATTTCACAATTAGTTCTCCATGACTTTTGTCTGACAGAATTTTAGGCCTTCTCTCTTTAGTTGTCCATATTGATGTCTGTCTGTCCTGGGTCCATTCCTTCTGCCTTTTGAGTCATTCCTGGAAATTTCTTTGTATGTTAATATCTCTTCCAGTAGAAGGCAAGAATATTTCCCAAAGGCTGTTAGAAATCTCTGAGTTCAGGTATGTTTTACATTATTTTTTTAATGAAATTAGGATGAAATTTATACCATTGTTTTTATTTTAGGGTTCAGTTTAACTTAAATGAAAATAGCTTAAATATATTTTGCCATGTAATAAATTGATATAATTAGGGGATTATTTGAATATTTTATTGAGACTTATTTTGTGTAATTTCAGATTTTCCATATAAAAAATAGGCTTTTGCTTCTCTAAAATCAATCTAAACTCTCCTCTCTGTTAGCATGTTCTTTTTATTTTTTTATGTATACTTTTATTGTTTTGAGATCATAATACAATTGCATTACATATTTTTTCTTATTGTAGTATATATTTTTTCTTCCCTCCCATGTACTTCCCAAATCAAGTTCATGGCCTCTTTTTCTTTTATTGTTTATAATACAACTTGCTCAGTCTGTATGTTCTGTGAATCATTTGATATTAGAAAACCAATTGGTCTGTTCTTCCTTAGGGCAGACTATCCCACTTCATGGGTATAACTTCTTTGACATTTATAAGAGACTCAGTCTCACATCAAACTCCCTGTTCCTTCCTCTGGCTCCTACAATCTTTCTTTTTTTAAAAAAATATTTTTACTAGGTATTTTCCTCATTTACATTTCCAATGATATCCCAAAAGTCCCCCCATACATTGCCCCTCACTCCCCTACCCACCCACTCCCATTTTTTGGCCCTGGAATTCCCCTGTACTGGGGCATATAAAGTTTGCGTGTCCAATGGGCCTCTCTTTCCAGTGATGGCCGACTAGGCCATCTCGATACATATGCAGCTAGAGTCAAGAGTTCCGGGGTACTGGTTAGTTCATAATGTTCTACCTATAGGGTTGCAGATCCCTTTAGCTCCTTAGGTACTTTCTCTAGCTCCTCCACTGGGGCACTGTGATCCATCCAATAGCTGACTGTGAGCATCCACTTCTGTGTTTGCTAGGCCCCGGCATAGTCTCACAAGAGAGAGCTATATCTGGGTCATTTCAGCAAAATCTTGCTAGTGTGTGCAATGGTGTCAGCGTTTGGAAGCTGATTATGGAATGGATCCCCAGATATGGCAGTCTCTAGATGGTCCATCCTTTCTTCACAGCTCCAAACTTTGTCTCTGTAACTCCTTCCATGGGTGTTTTGGTCCCAATTCTAAGAAGGGGCAAAGTGTCCACACTTTGGTCTTCGTTCTTCTTGAGTTTCATGCATTTAGCATATCTTATATCTTGGGTATCCTAAGTTTCTGGGCTAATATCCACTTATCAGTGAGTACATATTGTGTGAGTTCCTTTGTGATTGGGTTACCTCACTCAGGATGATGCCCTCCAGGTCCATCCATTTGCCTAGGAATTTCAGAAATTCATTCTTTTTAATAGCTGAGTAGTACTCCATTGTGTAAATGTACCACATTTTCTGTATCCATTCCTCTGTTGAGGGGCATCTGGGTTCTTTCCAGCTTCTGGCTATTATAAATAAGGCTGCCTTCTGCAGTGTTCTCCCAGCCTTAGATGTGAGAGTTGTATTGTATATGTATCCCTAGGCTCCACATTTTGGTCAGTTGTAATTTTCATCTGTTTCAAGAAAGAATTTCACAGATAATGGGTAAGATAAATAAGGTTATCTCTAGACAAAAGGACAAATATTTATAATGTGATGCTGAAATATGCTGGGTTTCTTTTCTGCTTTATATGAGAGAGACTTAATTTTTAAATTGTATTTATTTATTTATTTATTTATTTATTTATTTATTTATTTACATTTCAAGTGTTATCCCCTTACCTGGTTTCACCCCCTCCCAGTAACTGCCTATCTCATCCCCCTTCCCCCTGCTTCTATAAGGGTGTTCCTCCATCCACCTACCCACTTTTGCCTCCCCACCCCCGATTCCCCTACATTGGGGCATCTATCAAGCCTTCATAGGACCAAGAACCTCTCCTCCTATCAATGCCTAACAAGGTCATCCTCTCCTACCTATGCAGCCGGAGCCATGTGTATTCCTTGGTTGGTGGCTTAGTCCCTGGGAGCTCTGGGGGGTCTGGTTGGTTAATATGGTTGTTCTTCCAATATACTGTTTTTTAAAAGTGGTGTTGTGAGTTCTTTTCTAAGCACTGTGACTCCACTAGTCCAAGAGAGTTAGCTTGGTTTCCAGTACTGGGGATGAGTTTCGTCTTGAGTGGTCCCATGTAAAACTAGAGAGCTGTTGGTTACCATTATGACATATGAACTGTTACTGCACTCTTAGGTTGTTGTGCTAGCTGGTTGTTGTTATGGTTCATAGGTGTCATATATGCATAGATCATTAACATATTCTTGTTTCACTGTTGACCATTTTTGTTAGAATCTATGCTATTTCCAGGCATGTTTCCTACTGAAGAAAAGAAAAAAATGATCAATAGTTACAGCAAACATTCTTTTATCCCCCTCCAATTATGTCCCTATAGAAAGCAGCATTTAGCATTAGTACTGAGAACAATCTTTGAAATACATGCAAACCGCCCAAATATTATTTCTTTTTGTACAAGCTGTCAAGCAAATTCTGATAAGCTTAGATGTTCCCAAGGTGATAGGATGTTGTACAGCTAACTGAATTTTCTTCGAGCATATATTCACTTCATGCTAGGTAAAGGGAATGCAGCAGAGGCGTGATGGCCAAGGGTGGTGTGGGTGGCATCATGGATGAATGTACAACTCAGTCCTGTGAATGTTATTCAATGTTCCAATAAAAGACAAGTCTTTTAGTCCACAAAACACACTGACATGCAAGATATGATAATTTCCCTAAAGTTCCATATGGATGGGGGAAATAGTTAATTAAATAATTATCATCAACTGCTACAGCATTTCATGAAACGGAGAAATCAAATTTTCGAAAGACAGAGAGAGAATGCAAGAAATGTTGTTTGTTTGAAATGACCTCTCAAGAAGTTACTAGAATCTGGACTCTTTCATTCCTAAGCAAATAAGATGCACAGGTTTTCTTTCTATACTTATATCCATATGAAGTGCATGCTGAAGGGAACCATCTGTGTTGCTTCATAAAACCACACATTGGTGCCACATGCAAACATATTAGCTTCACACCAAGAGGCTTGGGTCACTGATAAAACAATTGGAAGGATGATAACCTGTGTCTTCTCTATCCAGTGATAGTAACCCATCATATTTAACCCAAGTATCAATTTAAACAAAGGTATCCTAGGAGGAACTGACATCAACTTAGTAGTGCAGATTCTGCTTATATCCACAAATCACTCTTTTGTAGTAGTATGTGTAAGTCTCCTAGGATGAAATGCTGAAGAAAAATTGTCTCGCTCTGATGGCAATCATGCAACAGTTTAGTCACAGGACAGACACTGATAAAATAGACGTGTATATATGTCTTGGGAAGCAGATAATGAATGAAGACGTAACACTTGGAGATGTGTTGTTATGCTATGTCACTGATGGTTCACCAAGCCATCATCTTAATCTGTAATATCCACTAGCAGTGTTTGGCTATCAAAGTCTTAATTTGTATTAATTAAAAACAAATAAAATCGAACATTAATTTTTTTCAGTTACACTGGCCACTTTGCAGGTGCTCAGAAGTCACAGGTTCATGGTGTGATTCTATAAAGCATGGGAGGTAAAGAGATGGCTCTTATAGCAGAAATAGATGATCCTTCAACCCATTCAGGAGCAGGGCCAGAGGTTTGATTGTCTAGCATATTAAATAGTAATAGAAAATAGGAATGTACTTATTGTCAAGATAGGAGAATAAAGTTTTAAACAGGAGACTCCTATAACATCTTTGGGATTCTTCAGGAGTTGAAAATTTGAGTTTCACTCCAATGTCACGAATGGATAATGATATATAAGGGTGGTGCTGGTGGTGATGATTAAATATCACTAGGGCAGGGCTTATAGTGATAGTGACAGCTATAAAACTATCATACTAAGTCTGAACCAACCTGGATGTCTAGAAATTTTATATTTTATAAGAAATTGTTGTAAATTCCTTAAGAAGGGAAAAGACATATAGACAACCAGTATGCCTATGTTGTGTACATGTGTACATGCCTTTAAATCAACTTCTTTCCAACTATTCCAGATGTCCAAGAGAATTTAAAATATCTCATGTTTGTAACTGAGTGTCTTATCATAGGCATCACATATAAGAATCTATCATAGCACAATGCCAATGAGTGGTTTAAATTGAATGTTGTAAAGACAATTATTTAGTGCTTTGTTAAAATTTACAGGATAAAGTCTCATTGAGTATTTATTATGTGGGTCACAAGAAAGGAAATATCTCAGAAGGATTTCTGAAGCTCGTAGGCTCTGCTCACACTATTGTTGCGGCTGTGGTTTTGACTAGAGAGAATCAAGTTCACAAAAGATTGACAGGGGTGGAGAGATAGCATACAGTTAAGAGCTTGCAGGGAATCCAAGTTCTATACTTAGTGCTCATGTCTGGTGAGTTACAATCATCTATAATCCCAGCTCCAGGGGATCTAAAAAGCCTTTTACCTCTGAATCTCTCTCCCTGTCTCTGTCTCTCTACCTATTTGCCTTTATCTCTCTGTCCTCCCTATCTCTCCCCAGTTAATAATAAAAAGAATTCATTTGTAAAGATTAATCAGAGTTACAAACTTCTCTGGAGGAAACATGGCCTCCATGACTACATAACTATATGTTACTATAGCTTCAAGTATCTTATTCCAGACCAGGTTTCCATGAGAAACACGCAAGTTGCCAACATTCATGTTTGCTAGTATGCACTCCTGAATCAAAAGCATTTATACCACTGCGTGAGGAGCCTTCCTCTCTGGTAGACCTTGTCTTTCCTGTTGACCCCAGAACCCACTCAGCACCATGGACAGTCCAACGCACACAGAGCCTGGCCAGCACCATGGACAGTATAAACAGAGCCAGCATGTCTGTCCTGTCTCTCCTTAGGTCATATAAATTTAATACTACATACGTCTTGGTGAAATTTAACCAATGTTGGAATGTAGATATAAACGAGCCTGATTCATTGAGAATAGTTCTTGTGGACTCACCTTCAATATTTCATAAAAGAAATGAAATATCTTCGGTCAAATAATTTATTTTGTAGTTTAAAAAATGTTTGGATTATATTTCGTCTTAAAATACCATGGTTAGTATTACTGTGGTCTGTTTGGTTTCTTATGAAATTTATGTTTATTTCCCATTTCTTCAACTTATTCTGAGTTCTGATTAATATAAAGGGCACACTGTTGGCTATTGATAAACAGCTTCATTTTGAAAATTGGAGGCTTTCTAAAATGGAGAATAAGAGTAAACTGGTGCAGATAGTTGGATAATATGAAATTGCTAGTTGAAATAAGTGGTTGAAAATGTCTCAACAATAGGACATCTCGAAACCCTTTTATTCTGGATAAACACTCAATTTCTTCCCCGATTTCCAAAAATAGTAAGAATTTCTTCTTCCCTGCAACCACCACGGAACTTGGCCTATATATCTTTCAAGAATGTGTTTGCTTGCCTTTTGAACATTTAAGAATGTTTTAGTCTTTCCGTGGGGGGCACATTATAAGATTATTAAAGTCAAGGTTGGTGGCCTCGTTTATCTGCCTTATGTGCAGTTCTTTGCATGATGCCTGCCACATGCACATGTAAGGCACAGACACTATGTTTGAGATCTGATAGTAGTATAACAGGTGGTTCAGGGTGATCTTAAAAAGGGAGTGAGGGATAAAGGGAGAAGGATCATGTTAAAGGGTAATTTTTGTTTCAAATAAAAGTTGCTTTTCTTCTAAAACAAAAACAAAACAAAACCCGATTTCAAGCTCCTAGAAAGAAGGAGTATGGTAACTTCCAAAGGCTCTGGCTGTTGTCTGGATATGAAACCTTCACACAAACATTTCCTGATGACAGATAGATTTTATTCATTTATAAAACAAGTCTAGTTGTCCAAATAAATTGGGCCTTATAATATTTGAGATAAGAAAGCATGCATTTCCAATACTGGGAAAGATGGCATTTCTTCTTAGGGTTCACATCTCAAGTGCAAAAAATAGGACCATAAAAAAAACAGTGTCATTGATACTTATCAATAGTAAGGGATAGTGGGATCAGTGTAAGATAGTTCAAGCAATGAAGCAAAATACCTTGATTGGTCATAGTAGAGAGACTAAGGAAAACTCAATAAGTCAATGAGTGGACTGTAGAGCTGTGGAGAGTGAAATCTGTCACTGAAGTCTTTATGTTGCCTGTGACACCCCAGAGTCAGTTCTGTAGATACCATGGCAAATTTACCAACACATGTTTCATGTATTAAAAACTCTAGCTGAAATGTCACTACACTGGAGGAAGTGTGTACTTGGGTTTCAGGACCACATCAAATGCCCATGCCCTAGCTATGGTGTGGTGTAGTGAGCTACATCAAATGCCCATGCCCCAACTGTGGTGTGTAGTAGGGACGTACATCAAATGTACACTCCACAGATGTGGGTGCAGAGCTGTGTGAGAAAGCATTCATCCTTTTAATTCCATTTGCAATGACTGAGGACTAAAGGTCCTAGGAAACTTTCCAAACAGAATCAAGGCATTCTAAAATGAGGCAACTGAAATAACAGGCAAACCCTGCTATTCTGTGCTGTGCACAGAATCTAATCAAATCATTTATCATCAATAGAATACATCTATATTTGTGGACTACAAAGTAAGTTAAGTTGGCTACAGCAAATTCGAAGGGGTCATGTGATATAATGTGAAGGTCTTGAAATGTGTTGGATACTCATTCTATCCATCATAAACATCTATGCAACTGAACTCCATCACCAATGTGAGAAGAAATGCTAAGAAAATTCTTGCTTGTTGACAGTTTAGGTCGAAATACAAAGACTTCCCAGGTAGCAGGCCAGAAGGCTTTATACAGATCCAGTCAGAGACTGCCAAACATATTTACCCACACCAGTACTGCCTGTTCTTAGTGAGCCAAGACTCCAATGGTCTGCCTTCCATTTTAAGCATTATTTTAATATTTTTTGGATGACATTGTTTTGCCCGGGACTGATCCTCTTTTTCAGTTACAAAGAGAAACTGACTGCCTTTAAAGCTGAATTTACATCTGAATTGAAAAGAGTTCCGAGGTTGGGAAGAAAACAAATTAGAGGTACAGAAATAAATATGATAGTGAATTGTTTAGGGCAAAGTCTGATACTGAGGAGTTCACATGAGCCACCACGGTATAATGTGAGGCTGTGTTCAACCTGGGAAAGCAGCTGCGGGTAGATTCCGCCTGGCTCAGCCACTTGTCTATGTATCACACAGAAAACACATCCAAGAAAAAGACTGAAATGAAATAAGCAATCCATATTGTCTGGGAGACAGAAAAAAAATCTGTTTACCATTAGGACTAATAATTGACATGCACTTCTATTGGGAAAATCAGGAAAGAATGTTTTGCAGATTATTATTATATATTATTATTATTGCCAAGGCAGACTGGATCTGACTTTGTAGAATTCTGCAGCTTCCAGTCTTTTCTTCCCCTAGTTTAACAGATCACAATGATGCTTTTGTCTTTTGCTTCTCATGTTGCTGTTTTGCATCTTCAAGACAGGGCTGACACCATTGCATACACTAGCAAGATTTTATCGAAAGGACCCAGATGTAGCTGTCTCTTGTGAGACTATGCCGGGGCCTAGCAAACACATAAGTGGATGCTCACAGTCAGCTAATGGATGGATCACAGGGCCCCCAATGGAGGAACTAGAGAAAATACCCAAGGAGCTAAAGGGAACTGCAACCCTGTAGGTGGAACAACATTATGAACTAACCAGTACCCCGGAGCTCTTGACTCTAGCTGCATATGTATCAAAAGATGGCCTAGTCGGCCATCACTGGAAAGAGAGGCCCTTTGGACACGCAAACTTTATATGCCCCAGTACAGGGGAACGCCAGGGCCAAAAAGGGGGAGTGGGTGGGTAGGGGAGTGGGGGTGGGTGGGTATGGGGGACTTTTGGTATAGCATTGGAAATGTAAATGAGCTAAATACCTAATAAAAAATGGAAAAAAAAAGACAGGGCTGGTCTCACTATGTAGAACTGGCTGGCCCAGAAGTTGGTGTGTAGACCTGCCTAGCCTCAAACTCACAGAGATCTGCCTGGCCCCTTAATGCTGGGCTTAAAGGCCAGCTCAACAATGTTTTTAGTTCAATAGCTTGTCTTTTGTCTAGATGTCTACATTACTAGCAGTAGTATTACCCGGGTGAAAATGCCAACTCCCCATTGCCTTTTTTTCTCTTGACAACCCTTCCGTACTTGTAGCCACAGCTCCAGTAAATACTGTGCTCATCCCCTCCCTCTCCCCTGCTCTCTCTCTCCTCTCTCCAAACCTTGTTGCTGTCTCTTATATATCTCCAGTACTGGAAGTTGGAAAAATAAACAGGCAAGTCCTCTCACACTGCAAATCTATTTCCAAATATAAATTCTCAATGGGATGATGATGATGATGATAGTGATGGTGTTGATGGTGTTGGTGATAATGATGACAACAGTGGTGAAAAGAAGCAATGCCTCCCAAATTCTGCACAGTGTGTGTGTGTATGAGAGAGAGAGAGAGACAGACAGAGACAGAGAGAGAGACAGAGACAGAGAGAGACCGAAAGAGAGAGAGAGAGAGAGAAGAGAGAGAGAGACAGAGACAGAGACAGAGAGAGAAAGCCAAATTATTTTCATTTTGCTCTCAGCAGAGGTTGGTTGCTAATTAAACATTTTTAATGTGATAGCCTCAGTCTGGGAAAAAAATTGAACAGATAATTATATCGGTTTCCCAAAGTCTTTCTCCCTGTGCCAGCATTTTGTTCCTATCTAATGATGCTGCTTATGATGTTGCTCAAACTTTTTATCTTGTTTTGAGCTCCTGCATCACAGTGTCACTATGGTTCTATTGGGATTAGAGCTGCAAACATGTCACCACCCTCTCAGTGGCCCAGCAGATGAAACCAGCTCACACTGGGTGTGCCCTTCCACATGAGTGCTTCCCTACCCACTGCAGTCAAATTCTTGACCGCCAACTGTCTTTGTCCAGTTAAAAGGCTGACACCTTGGGCCCCTCCCTGACTAAAAGCATCTTACATGGCAGGGCTCAGTGTAGGGTACAGCCATCACTCCTGGATTTCTAAGTAAATCTAGTTTAAATAAATTAAAGAATTTGATTACAGTTTGTAGGAAAACTGATATTTTAAGTGTTCTGTTGATCTTACAAATTTGGCAACCGTCAGCTCTCAATGTTACTTTCACAGAGAGAAACTAACAGTAAAGAAAACATTTTAACTTTGTGACCACCTTCAGAGCGTTCAGTTCTTGGCACCTGTATCAAGTGCTCAGCTCACAGCCACCCTATGTCCAGTTTCAGGACTCTTCTAGCTTTTGTGATCACCTGCATACATGTGCTCATACACACATGAATGCATGCAAACATACACAGACATTTAAAAAATGAGTTCAGAGATATGCATCATATGAACTCGGGAAGCCAGACAGCTGCCGTCTACTGTGTGTTGCTGTACACAGGAGCCTACTGAGCCCTCTTCAAACCCTCTAATTTAAATTCTAAACAGTTCTATAGAATATTATTAATTCTGTTTTGCATTTGTGTGAGGTCCTTGGTGGCAAAATGAAAATTATATCTGTAATCAACCCTTATCACACGCACATCCACCAGGATCAACATTCCCCAAGTGCCACAGAATTTGAAATGTTAATTCTACACAATGTATCTTAGCCTAGGACATTTGTGGCCCCCAATGCTTTAATTCTCACAGACTCAAAGAAGACTAATGAGAGCCGGCTGATGTTAGAATTTACAGATAAGCAAGCCTATCTCATATATTTACCACGCAATTATACCAATTCAATCACTCAAAATGTGCTGGATACAGAACAATATTTATACTTTAGGTAAAGGTGTGCTTAAATGCATATGTTTCTTTACTAAAAATTTTATAAAAGGGAATACCAAAATAGTAATCCATGAGTGATGCAGGGGGCCATAGAAATAATATTAAATTAGAACCTAAGACAGTGGGCTGAGTCTCATAGTCAGTGACTATCTACATAGGCTATAAAACTGCCAGTTCTTTCATTAATAATTGAACTGATTTAATACATTTATACTTAAACTGCATAAATTTGAACTGTATAAATACATTCATATTTAAAATAAAAAAAAACTTTTTTTCTGGACTTGGAACAAGCAAACAAATTAAGTGAGACAGGATACTCAGCAGGGAAGAGTAAGCCAAATTATTTGGATACAAAATCATGAATCTGTCTTTACAGTGATATATATGAGAGGACAGCCACGGAATGTTCCTCAGCTCCAAGGTGACCATATCCTGCGGTGAGGGATGGTTTCATGATGTGGATTTCTGAAAGTCCAAAGAGGCAGCACAGAAAAGCAGGAGCCATGGGGATTTTCTATCCCAGCCCTCTGACCTGGGGTGGGGTGGGATGGGGGTTCACAGGTTAATTTCCATCTGTCTTAAATTGGCTTAGTATTGACTCTTTTGCAAGTGAGACTTAGGAAGGAGCTAATTCCAAGATCAAGGTCACTAAAGATGTGAGATCTTCAGTCAGAATCAACCACAGAAATGGTCCTAAAGGCAGAGATCTGGCAGGGGAGATTTTTCTATTCAACATTGACTGTACTTTTGGCTTAGGACATGGGCTCTTCCTAACAGAAGAAATCACAATTATTTTGCTAGAATTAAAATGTGATTTTTGAGAGTTGAGTAGGAAAACTTTTAGAACTAATAATAGTGATGATGTCATCAACCCAAACAAATTACTCGTGGCTTGGTGATGCTTGAACTCCTAGCAGGCAGGTCCTAGCCTTTCCTGCACCCATTGACCACAGAAATAACTAATTCCCGACCTTGAATAAACTAAATCCGAATGCTCAGAAATACTCCTGCCAACCAGTCGTTTGCTTCAAAATTGATTTTTGACTCAACAATGGACTATATATAGAGACTGGAAGCAAATCCTGTCTGCTCTTTCCCAACTTATCAAATTGTCAAATTAAAATTGAAAGGGAGAGAGCCAGGAAGGAAAAAAAATTGGAAAGTAGGTGTGGGGTGTGCATTGACTGGAGGAACAGAAGGTCAGACATGCGCGGACACTTTCAGGAGGGACCTTGAGGCCCAAAAGTGCAATGCACTGCTCCCAGGCATAAGGTGCTATCTCCAGCAACCCTCACCCTTCCCGGATTTAGCATTTGCTTGACAAACAATGTGTCTGAGTTCGTAATTATGACCGCTCTCTGTTGCAGGCTGCTGCATGTCCCCAAAGCCTGTCTCCTCATAGTGTCACCTTGCTAATTAGTAAAACCCAAAGAAGTCAGGAGATGTGAGAAGGCAGAGACGATGATTCAGACAGCAAAGCGCTTGCTCAGCGATCAGGAGGGTCTGCATCTGTATCCCCGACTTAGAAAAAAGCCAGGTTTTGTGGCATGAGCCTGCAATTGCAGTGTTGGTGAGGCTGTGGCAGGGGGATTGCTGGAGCCTGCAGGTCAGTCAGAGTAGCCAGTTTGCAAGCATCCAGTTTGAAAACAGATCTTGTGTCCACAAATATGGCGGGGGATCAACTGAGGAAGCCATCTGAATTGACCTTTCACCTCCGCAGACATTTTCTTTCATTCCTGTGCAACTGTACACACTTAGGCACACACACACAAAGGTTTGAAAAATAATGAAGTGTGGGTTTCTACATTGACTTCACGCCCATGAGCTGGCTCGTGTGACCTGGACCACTTTGCCTCCAGTCTCCCATTTCTTTAAAGCCAGATACTTAGTAGAGACCGCGGCTCTCGAATCTGAGTCGCATCTCAACATTTCTGAAATCAGGCTGCTTTCAGTTCCATGGGACGTTTATGATGAACAGACTCCCCACCACCCCTGCCCAGGTCAGCACAATGATGTGGAGCCGTCAGAACGAGTACGGGTATCTCTAATCATCCCTGGCCCCCATTATGAGAAAGACAGGAGGAGAAAAACCTTTGCTGGAGGAGCAGCTTGCCTGCAAGGACAATTGGGATCTCATGCAGCTGTTGGTGAACATGTTTCTCCCGGTTTGTTTACCCTAGAAATATTCTACTTTCTCCAGAAACTCAGTTTATCCAAGTCCACCGTAGAATTGGCGCTGCTGCTCTGGTTACAGAGGCACAAGTGAACGGGCAAGCTTCCGGTCTTACACGCATGCTCAGTAGGCACTGCGTCACACGGCTCGAGAGACATGGCAGAATTCGAAAATGGTTTTAAATGCATCAGCTGTACAATTCTTTCTGAAGGATTCTGACATAGGCGCTACTTAGATGAGATACTTCAGCTCTTGGCATACATTTGCATTTAATTCTGCTAGGACCCTAAAAGTAGCTATTAGGCATTCTCGCAGTCCAGATTTCTTTAGTAGTGAGTCTAAGATTCTAATTCATAAATAAACAAAATTAAAATAATATTTTTAGATTGCTTCAAAGTGGACCAGATTGGCATAAAGCAAAATCAATTTAGATTTGGTTTCTCAAAAGAAACAAAAATAAACTTTTAAGTTAAAAATGATTATTTGACTACATTGATTATATCCAAAGACAGTATACAATAATGTTCTTTTCTCAATTCATTTTTTCACAGGATGCCAATACTTGGGAAACAACTTATTGTTGGATTTTCTATGTAATAAATTCAGATGTTTCATTTAGATTTTGGCCAAAGGGTAACAGAACATTGCATTGATGGGAGTCTGTTCTTATCAGAGTGTAAGTTAAAGAAATACGATATAATAGAGTTTTGAACTTTTTTTCTTTTTTTTTTTCTTGGACATTTTATTTATTTACATTTCAAATGTTATCCCTTTTCCTGACTCACCTTCCCCCCCCCACCCCTGCCGCGAAATTCCCTATCCCATCCCCTCTGCCCCTGCTTCTATGAGAGTGCTCACCCACCCACCCACTTCTGCCTCCCCACCTTCACATTCACTACACTGGGGCATCAAACCTTCACAGGACTAAGGGCCTCTTCTCCCACTGATGTCCAACAAGCCCATCCTCTGCTGCATATGTGACTGGAGCCATGGGTCCCTCCATGTGTACTCCTTGGTTGGTGGTTTAGTCCCTGGGAGCTCTGGGGGATCTGGTTGGTTGATATTGTGGTTCTTCCTATGGGATTGCAAACCCCTTCAACTCCTTCAGTCCTTTATCTAACTCCTCCACTGGGGACCCCGTGCTCAGTCCAATGGTTCTCTGAGAAAATCCACCTCTGTGTTTGTCAGACTCTGACAGAGCCTCTCAGGAGACAGCTATAGCAGGCTCCTGTCAGAATCTTAGTCGAACAGAAATTATTTTAAGCAAAATAAACTAATGACAATCCCAGTACTTCTTTCCTCTTATACAAATCCTTCTGAGGACTAGAGATTATATGTTGACTTCATTGGTTTATTACCAGGTTTGGGGAAACATTGACTGATTAAAAGCAGTGACCTCATATGTGAAGGGGAACATGACGGATGTGAGATGTGTGTCCACTACAGCTGTCTCCTGAAGTCATCACATATTTCAATTTAAACATTTTAAGAAGCACACAGCTCAGTCGCTATTATTTGTGATCCTTCCTGCACACTTGTTTTCTTCTTATCCTGCTGTGCTGTTTTACTTTTTTTTTTATTGGCTATTTTATTTACATTTCAAGTGTTGGCCCCTTCCTCTTTTCCCCTCTGCAAACCCCATCCCCTTCCCCTCCCCCTGCTTCTATGAGGGTGCTCCTCCACCCACTCACCCCTTCTGCCTCACTGCTCCAGCACTGCCCTATGCTGGGGCATTGAGTCTCCACAGGACCAAGGGCTCCTCCCCTCCCATTGATGCAGGGGGTAATGGAGAGAGGATGAAGTATGGGACAGGACAGGAGAGAGGTATAGTAGCTGTGGGGAATGGGGACCTGGGGAAGCCACTAGAAAGTGGCTCTGGGCTGTTTTTCAAAGCCACTTTTTTTGTTGTTGTTGCTTTTGTTTTTTGTGAAGTCGAGTTTAGGTTCTTTTTGCCTAGTCATTCATTCTCATGGCCTCTCTTTTTATTGCACTAGTGCATTAGTGAGATGCCACAGCAATGGCAATGCACCGTGTCTGTGATAGCATTCAGCGTTGGGCAAGTGGGCTTGGGAGGCTTGCTGTCTCCAATGTGCAGTTGCTAAGCTGCTGCTTGACAGTTTGGACTTGCTCTGGTGAGACGTGTGACCTGATTCTGTTTTCAGGTGTGAAGGGTGTGGTGGTCACACCATGGTGCTGTGACTTGGTACAAGCAGATGTGAAGGGCCCCTAAGAGGCTTTCTTCATTCACTGCCACCACAAACTTCCCGAAATGTAATGGCGGGGATAAAGGCAACACATCTTTCTTCAGCTCTGGAGGCTGAATGTTCAAGGTCAAGGTGCTGGGGGTTGGCTCTGTCTGAGGCTGAGGGTCTGTTCTGTTTCTCCCTCCCTGCAGCTGAGTATTTGCCAGCAGCCTGGTGTTTCTTAGCATATGGAGCTCTGACTTTATTTTTCCCTGTGCTCTTGCTGAATGCTTATTCGTGTGTAGACCCTCCATTTTACAGTTGTAATGAGGGCTGCCTTTCTCCGGTGAGACTTCCTTCTAAATTAGCTGGCTGCATTTGCAAAATTGTTTCACGTCCGGTGGCACTTCGACATGTGAATTTTGTGACACGTAACTCAACCAGGAAGGAATGAGGAGTCACTGGCTGAGTAGAATCCCATAGTGGCAGGAAGGCTTGAGTGAGCAATATTTGACTTTTACTCACGAGGGAACTTCCGTCATGAACAATTAAGTTTCTGCTTCTCATTCCTGTCTCATTGTCTCAATCACAGCATCTAAATATTCAGTTAAGACAGGCAGGGGACACCCACTGCCCATCTTCCATGCTCCCTGCCCGCCCGAGAGCCCTTAGTAACTCCTCCCCTTCCTCCTCCCCTCCTCCCCTCCTCCCCTCCCTTTTTCCTTGTTTTTGGTCTACATTTGATAAACAGTTTTCCCTTATCACAAAGACTAACCTGCTCTATCACCCGATATTTATTTTTTATTTCTGCAGTTTGAGATGAGCATTCTTAGTGACTAGTCTGTCAGGTTCACTTAATCAAAATGGCTCTCATGCCTAATGACTTCTTTACTACTTCAAATCACTCCAACATTTCCTCAGAGACATCATAGTGGCCACTCTGCCACTTTGCCTTTCAGAACCCATGCACACACATGCATACACACACAGACACAGACAGACAGACAGACAGGCAGACACACAAAAATAGACACACACACGCACAGACACACACACACAGACACACACACACACACACACACACACACACACACACACACACACGTAAATCCCCCCATTCCAGATCTTTCACCTTAGGGAAGTCAAGCCCTATAAACTCAGATGCTCTTGGATCTGCACACTGAACATAAAGTACATCATATTTTGTTCTTGATTTATATTTTTAATGAAGTTCTTTGCCCTCTCCTTCTCATTCCCTTTCTGTCTCTCTCTTCTGCCTTTGTTCCCCCTTTCTTTCTCTCTCTCTCTTTCCCACCCCCAGTCTCCATTTGGACACTGTCACCTGATGCTTCAAATGCATTAGCCCAGGAGGTATCATGGAAGCACCCCACAGATCTTGGGCCACAGCAGGCCTGCATGAAGATCCAAGTCCAGTTATTTTGAAACTTCTCCATTGCCCTCTTTGTCTTTCTGCGTAGAAATTTTTAAAGTGCTGCCAGCTTGTAATCTATGAAACCAGGCAGTTAAGATGCTCTCGGCTGACCTCTTAAACATTTGTTTAAGTTCATTTCCACTTTCATCACAAAAATGCTGACATAAGATAATAGTAGACCTATCATGCATGATTTAAGTTGTGTCTGGGCTATAGAGAGCTCACTGCTTGATCTTAACTGATAACACAAGCACCACCTTTATACACTGACATCTTTAATGATGTCTCCATCAAAGGAACAGAGGCAAATTAAAAACATAAGCACAGGGTGAAATCTGGGATGTTTTATATCCATACATCAAGAATACAATTTCTCTTTAGAAAGAGTATTATTCTTTAAGCACTAGTGTTCTGTTGCTAAATCTGCATGGAGAATTTGAATAGCCCTCCAATAAATCCAATTTAAAAAATACCATGCCACAGGAGCTGGAGGGATCGGTCAACCACTGAGACCTCTAGCTGCTCTTTGGGAACAGCCAGCTTTGGTTCTCACATTCACATCAGGTGACTCACAGCCACCTGTAACTTTAGCTCTGGACTTCTAAAGCCCTCTTCTGGACTCAGCAGGCACATGCACTTGGCCTGCACACACACACAGAAACACAAATGTGCATATGGTAATAATGATCAAAACTTTAACAATACCTTCTACCATTATTTGATGATCTTTTAAAAACTCAAGCTTTTAGTACTATTATTCGTGAGGGCTATGAGCAATCATCTCCCAAGATTTTATGTTTAAAAAGACCATAGGGGACAAAAGTAGATTTCTTTAATTTTCAGTATATTCCCATGGTGTTTGAGTTTTATTTCTCATAAGAGACTACAAAAATCGAAGCATAGTGTGATTCATTATTTAATTTATCTTTGTTTGCTTTGTTGATTCTTTATTACTTTATTTTTAAAAAGAAAAGTTAAGGGGTATACATATCAATTATAAGATGTTTCATCATGAAATTTGGACAGGAGGGGTTGCAGAAATACAGGAGAGGCAGGGAAGAGGATAACAGGGCAGCCAGATAGGGAGGTTACCCAAGGACAAAGGCCAGAAGGAAAGGAGAGAGAGTGCTCTCCCCAGGAGCAGCTCCACAGCCCTCACTTTGCATCTTGGCAGGGTGACTTCTCTCTGGAAGCTGTCAAGAGAACCACAGAAAAAGTGTCCCCAGGGAAGCTCACTGATCAACCTTCCTGTCCAGTCCAATGACAGAACGGAATGCTGACCGCTTCAGAGTGGGTCCTTCTGTTCTGTGTCACCATGTCCTTCCGCCCTATCAAAGGTGCCTTCCCCGTTCACCTCATCACCACCAACCCCACAAAAGACCTCCATGTCAAGCATCTTTCCCTCCCTCAGTGACATTTTCCTCAGCAAATGCCATTAAGCCAGCAGATCTGCCAGCCATGTCTCTGTAGCCCTCTGGCTTTGAGCCCTCAATGTTCCAAGCAGATTTCTCCTGTGGTTAACACTTTTCTGGCAACAGGTCCTTAGCTTCAGAGCTCTTGGCCTTCACAGGAGCTAAGGAACTACCCTGAGCCTCATGCTACCTTGAATCTTGGCTCAAGGTTTATTCTTTTGAAAACGCTTTCATGCAGAGGAAAAGCAAATTATTCTATTCTCATTTTATTACCACCCCTCACCCCTTAGAGCCAGCATCTCTCAGGATTTTCAGTTTTCCTGTTGAGCTCTGACAACAAGAGAGCCCAGATTTGCTGAGAAGGTCCAAGGGACCCTAATTCTCAAGACAAGGACCCTGTTTTTCCAAAGCTGAAATTTCAGTGATAACACTGATCTGACTTAAGAGAAAGACTGACTCCTTTAAATTTATTGATGATAAACATCAGGACTAAGATTCCCACCTTAGGCCTACTTAAATGGTGTTTATTATTCACTGCTATCCTTGGAGAGAGATGGTTCAGTGTAAGGGGGATAGAGTTGGTTTCCTGGACATTTAACATGCAGAGCCACCTAAGCATTCCTGAGTCTTGGAAATGTGGGTGGGAGAGTAAAAAGGCACTCCAAGCCTCATTTTCTGCAGCTATAAAATGCACATAATAACAGTGCCTGTGTTATTAGACTTAAATGAAAACAGTATGAGAAAATAGCCCAGATGTTCAACATAGTCCTATGTAAGACCATCCATACTTCCTTGACATTCTTCAGCAACAGTGTCATGATGTTTGGTATGGTGGAACTTACTGTTATTCTAAGTTTATTTCAAACAATGGCTTGTCTTCTTTAGGGATTTGAATTTCGCCTTTGTTGAATATCTTCTCTAAGCACTCAGGTGTTCCCCAGGGCTTCCCTCTTGGACACCTCCCCAGTGATGGAGCTGAGCTGCTTGCAGTAGTCCCTGGGGCTCTGTAGCTCTTGACATATGTCTTTAATTTTACAACATTTCACTTCATTTTAATTTAAATACCCTCAGGTGGCAGGATTTAGAAAAGAAAGCCTTGGGTATCCAGCTTAATTTTGAATCTAGACAAATAACAGGTGCATTTGTTTACGAATAACCCAAGCTTGCAGGAAACATACTTATCTGCAAATTTTATCTGTATTTTATCTGCAAATCCAAAATATCTTCATGAAATGCCTATCTATGCTATTAGATAGACTGGTCGGTCTTTAAAAGTAGATAAACTTACCACATCAACTCAGCAAAAGTATAAATCACTAGAATTAGCTTTCGGACCTCATTTTGTGACCCATTTTCTACAGACAATATATATATATATATTGGGTGATGTAATAGGACACTTTAAATAACGTTGACTTGAACATTGTCTCCTTATTCAGTGTGAGAAAGAAAGCAGAAGTGTAATGGTGTTCACTTTCTGTTCTATAGTTACACAGAATCAACAACATGCCTTGAACATAGAATAAGAAAATGATCAATAAAGATGACCTGAGGGTAGAAAATGACCAAGGGCTACACAACCAAATCTAGAAACATCTACCCTTTCATTATCTAGATACATAAACACAAGGAGTGAGACATTTGAATCATCAACAGCCCCTTGCTGTAGCAGAGCTATCAGGAGGGTTCTCAGATGAGAGTAGAGGGAGGAGAGGGGTGTTTTGCTTCACTCTGTCTCACAATTTTGTAGAGTTTCTTAATCTTCATAAATACTATCAAATGGTTATCATTACACATCCACAATTTTTGAAGTATATTATTTATGGTCCCAGAATACAAAAATTGGCTAACATGTCGTTTCTTGCTAAATAACCCAAACTCGTAGTCAATGGGGGAAGTTCGTGTGACTGTAGATGGAAGGACGGAGTTGAGGTGGAGAGGCAGAGAAATCGGCATGGTGAAACCTCCCTTGCTGCAGGATGGACTTGAAGGGAAGAGTCAGGGAGGGGCATCCACCATAAGCCACCATTACACCGTCATCTTGATCATCAGCCCTCACAGCTCTGTGCTCCTGTCACGTCTCTCCTCTGCATACCCCCAGCTTACCAGCCACCCTGTCGCCTCTGATCATTCTCCACAATTGTCCCTGCCTATGCTTGAGACCATGTGGACCCCCGTAAGACCTCTGTGCTTGGCCCATTTTCACAACATTGAAACTTGAGAGTGTATTTTACAGACAGTGGACTGAGAAAACTTTGTGAAATTATAAACTGCAGGGAAGAGACTCTGTTATCCTTCAACTGAAGGCCTGTCTGCATCCTAACCCTGCCTTGCCTGTTCTCGCTGTCTCCTCTGGTCTGGCTAGATCTCTGCTGTCTCTGCTTCACTCAAACTGCACAGGAAAGAATATTTTGGAGTGTCTCCACCAGGTCTCTGTCAGGGACTGCAATACCTTTTATGCAGCTCTTGATTCAACCACCATCACTTCAAATTGTTGTAACTTCCCACCTCACCAGCTTATTCCTCTCTGCCTGCTTCTTTCTTTCTTTCTTTCTTTCTTTCTTTCTTTCTTTCTTTCTTTCTTTCTTTCTTTCTTTCTCTCTCTCTCTCTCTTTCTTCCTTTCTTTCTTTCTTCCTTCCTTTCTTTCTCAGCCCTCTTAACATTCCTCACCATAATATGTATCTCTACACATAATCTGTATCCTCAAATCCCTCCTCTTTGCTAAGTAAGGAAGGCAACTAAAATTAAATGATATATCTCCATACCTTGCAACTAAAAGGGTCTCAACGTCCTGAGAGTCTGCTTATAGGATTGGGTGTTCTATTTGCTTGACCCCGCCTGAGACAAGAACCATATCTAAATCAGTCAGTATTGAGTCCCAGGAGCTCAGAGCGGAGCTCAAGCATGTGAAACCATTGGGTGATTCAATAATATGTATTTTGCCTTTGTCAATCCCTTTCTGGCCTTTACTGGGGGAAATCAACGTATAAACACAGATATCTAAAATTATGCTCTGTTGGTTTTGAACTCAGTAACAATAGTCATGCACACCAATGACCAGTGTGTGAGTGTTCTCAGATTCACATCGGTTGTGGGCAGATGAAGCCACACATAGCAAAGAGATAAGGGTTGCAGCTGGGCAGCAAGGGAATGCATGGCCTTAAAGGACTTTCAGAAGTGTTCCCAGCTGTTCAAAGACAGGCATGTGAGTTATTTTGATTATGGAATCTGTACCAAGTAGAGATATATGCCTACCTCACCCTTCTCTATACATAGTCCATATTCTCAAACCACCCCTCTTTAGAATTTAAGGAATCCAACTAAAATGAAATATATATGTGCCATATTTTGCCAAGTAAAAGGCTCCCACCGGCCCAACAGTCTGCTGATAGTATTCTTTTTTTTAAACCTGTTTAGGACTAGTTGCATGTTGGGTGGATGGAATGATAGGTAGAGAGTCCTTTTCTGGCCCAATGCTTTGCCCAGGAGGACTGCTAGGTACTTTCTTAAACCTTGTTTCATGTTCTCCAAAGATCTTGCTCATCTACTGATGGCAGAATACTAATATTCAGTAGCTGTACATGGAAGACTGTAAAACATGGCAAATGGACATCTTTAAGTCTTATATCTCTGATGTGACAGTGTAGAGATGTCAAACACTGAAATGCATGTGACACAAAGTCCTCTTTGTCATTTTTGAGTAACCTCCTCATGGTTGGTAGCTCAATGCAATCAAGTTGTCCTTTCTTATATCATTGGCTTTACTTACCCAAATTACTATGTACACGGAGGTGACCCATTGAGAAATATGAACAGAACAAGAATATTGATGGATGAAATCAGTCTAATGCTGATGGTCCTTGGCAGGTTAGAGTCCCTGATGAAAGCCCATTCCTGACCGAAGGTCCTGTAAGAAGTGGGCTGGGGCAGGAGAGGCCAGTTTGGCTGCTTCACAAGCTCTGGCTTTGGTTAAGAGGTTGCAGCTGTTAGAGTCGCTGGTTGCTGTTTGGCCTCTTACAGTGTGTTCTGGGTTTGTCTTGAACCAACAACACTTTGTTCCTTTCACAGAAGAGGAATTAAGAGGTGTATGTGCCAGAGAAGGTGGCCTAGGCCCCTGTGATGTGGCCAACACTGATCCTTCATGCTCTAGCTTGGATGAAAATTTACAGAGAGGTAGCCAACGTATTCTGAAATTGCCATTGGCGTGGTTTCTAACACATCAAGGAGTCATTCGTGTATGTGTAGCGAGTAGCCGGATTCTGGGGCTTCTCTGTGGCCACAGGGTTTCACCAGAGTCCAGAACAGTGAGGGCATCTCGAGAAGTGGACAGGGAGGCTCGCTGGAGCCAGGGAGGGGGTTCACAATCAGTCCATTTTCTCACTTAACCACATCCTTGGCTGCTCCCAAGCCTCCAGAAATAGCTGAAGCTTTGGGGACAGTGGAGGACAGGGGCATTTGTAGCAGCTCCTTGCCAAAGGGTGACAGCCCTGCTTGTCACAGCCCGGCCTGGCCTGTGGGCACAAGGACAGCATGTTCTATTCCTTCTACCAGACTCATCCACCTGGCTTGCCCCAGTGATGATTCTGACCCAGCCTTGCATCTTTACTACAGTGTTTGGATAAAGATAGACTAGGAGTTTTTAGAGCATAGAGATTATATAAAAGAGTGATGTCTTCTCTGCCTTCATTTCCTGAGGCCACGGGGTTCCTGCATAGATCCCCAAACCTCTGTGAGAACAGGAGAGATGAATGGGGTGGTCCTTGCCGAGCCCAAACTCCACGTATCAGCAGTCCCTTTATGTCACCCAGATATTCAACATAGCTCATTTGAAGTCAGTCTTTTAAAGAACAAATAAATGAGGAAGTAGGTGTTAAGGGCCCCTCATCTTGATGCTATTGTGAGGCAAGTATAACCTACAGCCATTGTGGTGTCACACACCTACAATCCTATCATTTGGGAAGTTGAAGTGAGAGAGATGCCAAGAGTTCAAGGCACACATGGGGTACTTCTTAAAGAAACAGAAAAACGAAAATATAAAAGGACAGGGAAAAAAATGTCCCAAACAACTTTGTTGGCAGCAGTCATTCAGAGCTCATACCTTGAAGCATCCCAGAAGTGTGAAGTGAAGACTTCCTGTAATCATGAGGCACGTCAAGCTTGCCAGTACCAGGAGTCAGCCTCTTCATAAGTAGACACCAGCCCTAGGGACCCAGGGAAGATAAGTTCTGTGCTCTGAGCAACAGTCTCATTGGGATCCACCAGTTGGCCGCCCAGTCATCTTCATCGGGTACTCATTTGTGCTTAGGAAATCCTTCACTGAGAACATCTTAAGAAAGCCACAGAGAAGGGGGTTGGTCACCGAGGCTGTATGGGAAATGGCTGGGATTCTACCAGGGCAGTGTAGAAGGAAAACTCTCCCTCCCCTCTCACCATCAGAAGATTTGGATAGTCACTAGAGACAGCCAAGGAGTCTCGCCAGTTGACCACTTGGGCCAGGAAGAAAAGTGTTCTCAGTATTAGAGCAACTGTCTGTAGATTCAAACGTATAACTGCCAAATAGCATAATTCTTACTGGGGAGCCATGAGGACTATGGGGGATTTATAAAGAACCACCTTGCAGTGAAGACATCAAGGAATTGCTGAAGGGCAGGTGTGGGGGTTGACATAGAACAGCCCAGGGCACAGCAATTATTGAAAGCAGGTTCCAGTTTATAGCTCATGTCCCATGTCTGTTGGTCATGACAAGGCTTACCGAAAATAGCAGCAGCTAAACATTTATGGTAACAAGTGGATCGATGTAGAATTTTTGGTGCAACTGAGATACTGAATTCCTTGCTTGTGTTTTCCCTCTTTCTCACCTCCTCAATCACCCCCAACCTCATGCTGAGCAGACCACCCCTCACCTGCAGAAAGCCCTCTAGTCTTTGACATCCCTTGGAAGAGGAGAGAGAAGCCATCCACGTGCTAGGAGAAAAAGCTGCCACTGCTTAATTATAATCTGGTCAGGACTGTTTCTCATCTTGACATGCCTGAGTAAGATCAACTCTGTGATTTCCATAATTATTTATGGTCTGATTAATACAAAATCCAAGATTTAATAATTCAGCTAAAAAGAGGCCACTTGAATCTTCAGGCATTTTTAGAGTATACAGTCACAGAAATACATATAAAGTTTCACAAGACAAAGAGAGGCTACCATTCTAAGCTGAAATATATCAAGTTTTAGAAACCCAGTTTGAACCCCCTTAACCTCACTGGTTGGCACGCCTCTACTGTTTACCTGGATATATTTGCATTTTTCACATTTTTTTGTCAGAGCTCCTTAGGACAGAATCACAGTCTGAGGAGATTCTGGGAGAGTAAAGGGATATTAAGAGTAAATTGAAGAGGCAGGAGAGATGGCTCAGTGAAAAAGAACATTGGCTGCTCTCATAGATGACTGGAATTCAGTTCTCAATACCCACTTGGTGGCTTACAGCCATAGCAACTTCAATTCAAGGAGATCCAGTGTTCTCTTCTGATCTCTAAGGGCACCAGGCATGAACATATTGAACGTACATCCTTACAGAAAAAAAAAAAAACCTTCAGACACATAAAATAAAAATAAACACCTTTTAACTTAATGGTGTAACATTATTTAAAAGGATTTTAAAATACTTGTGTACCATGACACATATTCATTGCACGAAGATGAGTAGGTAAATAGATAATAGATAGGTAGGTAAATAGATAGATAGATGATAGATAGATGTTTGTTGTTTATTCAGAGAGAGAGAGAGAGAGAGAGAGAGAGAGGGAGAGGGAGAGAGAGAGAGAGAGAGAGAGAGAGAGAGAGAGAGAGAGAGTAAGTATACCATGTCCTGCATGTTGATGTCAGATGACAGCTTCCAATTCACTCTTTGCCTTCCAGTTTAAGACAGGAACCTCTTGTTCTCCTCTGTGTACCATAGGCTAGCTGGCCTGGAGTTTCCCCAGTCTTTGTCTTCTAACTCACCACAGTGCTGAGATTACAGACACATCCTTCTGAATTCAGCTTTCTTAACACAGGTCCTGGGATCTAAACACATATCCCCATGCTTGCATAGCAACTGCTAAGCCATCTCCCCACCAACAAACCTTTTTCAGAAAAAAATTGTTCCTATTTCTGTTGTTTAGTGACTTACACTCACGTGTTCTCGTAAAATTGAGTTTAGTGGCTGAAGAGATGACAATGATGGCTGTTCTTACTGAGGACCTGGGTCCTAGTCCCAGCAGCCACAAGCACACTCACCATTGTCCTATAATACAAGTTCCAGGGTTTCTGATGCCTTCTCCTGACTACTGCAGCAGCTACATACACTTGCTACACATATACACACAGTGCCAAAGCACACACACACATTCAATAAAAAAATATTTAAAAAGTTAAAATCAAGTGTACTGTCTCCTACAATACCTTTCATGACTGTGCTAGGATATTTCCCCCCTGGCCTTAAAGATGATTTATCTGTGTGTATATAGACTGTACCATTGCTAAATAGCTGATTGTGTGCTCATGCCCCCAGCTCAGCATGAGCTACAACATTGTGTGTTCACATTGTGTCACTTAACATGGTTTCCTTGGGTTGTGGTTGTCCTTTTTACTCACAGTGCCTGCAGAACTCTTTTTAACTCTATCTGTTAAAGGAAGGGGCTTGCCAATACCATGGGCATCTTTGCAAGTGGGTATTCTAAGTCTGTTGGGAGTTGCCCCCCCTCCCCGCGCCATCCATAATATATTGCTCCATTACTTGTAAAAGAGTAAATGGTCTTAGTTACTTATCTATTGTGGAAACACAACACCACGACCAAAGCAATATAGAAAGAAAACATTTAATGTGGCTTATGGTTTCTGGGGGTTAGAGTCCATGATGGTGGAAGGAAGGACAGCTGAGATCTCTCACCTTGATCCACAACCCTGAGGCATAGAGGAGGGAGGCACAATGCTAATAACATTAGTCATGTAAAACACACTTACCCAACTCCAGTGACACACCTCCTCCAATAAGGTCACACCTCCTAATTCCCCCCCACAAACAGATTCACCAACTGAGAACCAAGAATTCATACATATGACCTATGGAGGTTGTTCTCATGCAAATCACTGCACCATATTAAAAAATGTAGGAAAAGAACCACGTCTGGAATACAGGCTGGCAGCTGTCCTAAGCTTGCTAGAGCCTTGACATGGGACCTTATGTTTTCCTAGCATGGCTCTTTCCAATGCATCTGTTTCTGAAACCTGATGAAACTATGCCCCTCACCTTCTGTTTCCAGGTTTCTTCCTCTTAAATCTCTAAGGCAAGTAGGATCTTCTCACACACTTCACAGTGTGCCAACTCCATTGTGAACACTACTGAGTGTGTAAGAGGGGGGTGACAGACACTTAAAACACAATTTAGAGTATAAAGTCATAGGGGAGGGCCCTGGCTATGTGAGTGGGATCAAGTCCTGTGTTAGACACAGGAGGCATGGAACTCAGTGCCACATGATGCCTTTGCTCTCTGATCCCTGTTATGTAAGATTAGAAACCCATTTCCACACCCATTGTCATTTTCTTCAGTTCTTAGAATGGAATGGAACTTATCACTCATCTAGATTAGATCATGACTGTATTTGCTATAAATCCAAAGATCAGAAGCTGCAATGAGGATTCCACTTAGTAAAGGGGGTTTGAGTTGGGAACTGAGATGAGCAGAACAGATGAAGGATATAGGTAACAAGCACGCTGAAGAACCAGGACTATGCCATTCTGTCATCTCGGAGTCAGAGTGTAGGCAGAGCAGAGCAGGGAATAGAAAGCCCAGATAATGAGGAGGAAGCAACAGGGAGATAACAGAGGAAGTTATGGAAGTGTAAAGACTTGTGCATGCAGAGACAATGACAGCCAAGCACAGATATAAGCAGAAACCCTGGGAACCAACAGTATTTAGAAAGCTGTGGGCAAAAGCCAGGAAGCATCAGCTAGGGAGATGGGATGGAGAGTCACATTTCCTTTGGATATAACTATCTGGGCACCATGCACATCTGTTGTCTGCATGGTGCCCAGAATACCATTGGATGAGAAAGGACCTCGGCTGAGCCATCTTGATTATGCTTAGCCTCAGTGGCTGGATAGACCTGCCTTCTAGTTGTCATTTATACTTCCCTAGTGGCCAAGGAGGCTGGGCATTTCCCCGTGTTTATTGGGTTTGTGTATTTATTAGAAAAGTACCTGTTCGCATTTATTATACCTACATTTACTAAATTGTTTCAGTTGTTTAAACGTTTCTAGGTTTTAATGAATTCTAGGTAATTCTTGTTGCATGAATATTTAACAAAGTCTCTCTCTGCCCTTCTGTAGACATAACTCTGAAGATTGTTTCCTTTATTGTGTAGAAAAATATTTAATTTAATGCATTCCTATCTGGCAGTTTTTAATCTGATTTCCTGCCCTGTTAGAATCCTCCTTGTGAAGCCACCTTTCATTTCCATAGCTTAAGTACCACCACCCCCATTTTTTCTTCTAGTATTTGTTTGTTTGTTTGTTTGTTTGTTTGTTTTTTCCAGACAGGGTTTCTTTGTGTAGCCATAGCTGTCCTGGAACTTTGTAGACCAGGCTGGCCTCGAACTCAGAAATCCACCTGCCTCTGCCTCCCAAGTGCTGGGATTAAAGACATACACCACCACTGCTCAGCTCTTGTATTTTCTGTTTCAAATACTGTATATTTTTAAAAGTTGACTTCTGTATAAGTTAAGAGAGAGAGAGATCAAGTTTTCATCCTGTCTACATGTGGATGGATGTACAGTTTTGCTAGCACCACATTTTAAGAGTTGGTCCATGGTTATTTTCCTTCTTTTCCTGAAGGGTTAACACTACTGAGCACAGTAGACAGTCTGTAGAACAGTGCATACATGCCATTTCTACATTCTGCCAATGAAACCCCAAGGAGGAAAGGGGCACCTGATCTTCCTGGGCACAGTTTTTGTCAATAAAATAGTGTATGTACAGGGACTGTTGATACGGGTCAGTTGGTAATGCGTAGCTCTTGTAAATGTGAAGACCAGAATTCCATCCTCAGATCCATGGAAAAGGGCCAAGTGTGGTAGTGCATGTTTCTGATCACAGCCCTGTGGAGACAGAAACAGGCCACTCCCTTGGGCTTGCTGGGCGAGCCATCCTGGAGTGTTTGATGAGATCCAGAAAACCGAGACCCTTTTCAAAGGAACAACAAAATCAAAGCAAGCAAAGAAACAGCATACCAGGTTTCAATAGCCAGCCCCATGCCCATGTCCACAGGGATGACTCTGAGTAACCGAGGGGTCACAAAGCAAAGCGAAATGATGTGAATATGAGAGAAGAAATGATAGAGAATGGGCTCTCAGTGAGGATTGGAACGGAGGTAAGAAATGTTGAGTGAGACTGTTAAAGAATTGATTTAACTAGTGAAAAACTAAAGACAATGGGCATGAAATGTTGTCCTGAGTTTTACACACATGTGCCTATATACTAGCACACACCACGTACATGTATACACATACAGACCTGCTAAATAATGCACGTATGCTCTGACTATGGAGCTCACAGGTGTTCCTCATGACTCTGATATTCTTTCTCCCATATTTGTTTCCAAGGATTTGGCAAAGGTACCTGGCTCTGACTTCCCCCCAGCAGCTGTCAGGCTCCACTCCCAGGTGACAGCTCTTGTCAGGGAGTTTCTCCTTCTCTTCTCAGTGGTCTGAGTTATCTCACTGGCAGCTGATATGAGACTCTCTTGCTGACTACAGATGTTTGTGTTTCACGGTAGCCATATGGTAGTTCTCTGCAGCCTGAGCCTTACCCGTTGGCTCAGTACAAAGGCTTGTACGTAAAGAAAATACAGTATGTCTTCCATTTTAAAAAGGTTTCTTTATTATTTTATATGTATAAGTGTTTTGCTCGCATATTTGTGGTACATGACTACAGTACCCAGGGATGCCAGAAGAAGATATGGGAGCCCCAGAGTTATAGACAGTTGTGAACTGCCACATGGATGCGGAGAACCAAACTTGGGTCCCCTGCAAGAGAAAGCAGTGCTCTTAACCGCTGCGCCATCTCTCCAGCTCATTCATTGCTTCTTCGTGACAGTTTATTTGGCCAAGTCACTGGTTGCCTGAGGTTACTTTTGAAAGATAAAGGAGTTGTCTATGAATAAAAAGATGGATGAGATGACTGTTGTATAATCAAGGGCTCGGATTGTTGCGCTTTTATTTTTTTCCTCTTGGTTTAAAAAATGTGTACTTAGGGCTGTTTTTACTCTGAAACAAATCTTTCTTTGCTTGGATGGAGCTCCATGGCAGCACTTGCCTTAGGATTTCACCATGATTAATGATACAGTTTTGAATTTCCAGAGAAAGGAACAAGATGAAGAAGCTGTAACCATAGAATAAAGACGTTTTCAGCATTTTGAACAGATAGCTAACGATATTTTCTTCATAGAAAAACCACGAAAACGAACGGCTCAGATCCTGCTCACTCAGTGGCCTTGTTTGGTCATAATGTTTTCTGTGAGCAGGTTCTATAGGGCCTCAGGGTATGTGTCTGGCAGAGGCCAAACTTGAATCTACACGTTGGTGTTCCGGGACCAAGAACAGTGTCTGAGAACAGGGCGAGCACATTGCCATAGCAATAGCACATAGAATGCCAGTTTCTTTCTGGAAGAAAACAATTTAGCATTAAAAATGATATTCGAGTTGAGCCTTCTATCTATAGAACCTTGTAGATTTTCTTTCCCCGTCCTCATTTCTTTGCCTTTTTTTTTTTTTTTTTCTGTTGTTACCTTGTGGCTCTTGATGTGTGGCTGACAATAAGAAGGTGGACTCTGGCATTCCTGCCGGCCTGAAGGCCATATCGATCCTCATCCAATTAACCCCAGCCGTGACATCTCGCCTGGCTCCTTCTCAGTCTCTTTTAAAGTCATCGGGAGCTAGCTGCTTTCTCCTCAGCTGCTGGGGAAGGTGCCAGTGTCTGCCACACTCCTAGCCAATAGCGTGTTTCCTGGGAAGCCTCTTGGTCCTGTGTCACTTCTGTTCTCTTCCTGATGTTTGAGGAAGGAAGGGGCCTTTCTTTTCAGTGCTTTGTGGTCTCGTGTGTTTTGGACGTGAGTTTTCTTTGGCGTTCAGGCTTCAGCCTCATGAGTGTGTGCAGGAGAACTTGCTATTGATTAGTTATGCTCTCTTTGTGAGTCCTTTCCAATCCAGAGCCTTCCTCCCCCCAAGGGAGCTATGGGTTTGATGTGAGAACATCGTGTGCCAGAGGGATGGCTATACTAAATGTTACTACAGGGTGGAGGGCGGGAGGGGAGCACATAGCTAATGATCATAGTCTGTACGTTGGGACTGCATGGATGGAGGTTCACCCTGGTGCAATGCAGTATGAAAGGGGCCAGGGTGATCTCAGGAGGACTGACTTCCAGGAGATAAGGGAGTTCGTGCATTTGCTGAAGGTGGTTGGTGCAGGTCTGTGCTTGTGAGGGCAGAATTTGCTGTGAGGCAAACTCTGTAGCTCTGCACCCTATCCTTTAACAGGTTACATGGAGGTGGCTGTGCAGGGTGACGAGAGAGCCAAGGGCTTAGAATCTGGAATTCTGCTTGAGTCTTGTGCCTCCACCTGCGTCAACACACAGGGTTAAGGACCTAGAACTTCTGGGAAGCCCAGAGACATACTGAGCTCCAGGTTGAACCGTGATACAGGGAATTGCACAAGGATGCAGAGTTGCTGCTCATCCTCGGGCAGCTAAGGGAGCGAGCCCTCTGGGTTGTGCAGACACTGATTAGCTGCCCTGCTGGCTCCAGCGGAGTCCATTGTGTCTGTGCCTACTGACACTCCGTGGATCAGCACCGAACCGATGACAACCCTGGTGACCCCTTCTATAGACTGAAGATGGAACTCTTAGTTTTCTTGATTCCGCATAAATAAAATAACACATATAGTCATGATGGATGCTATTATAACATCTCTGCAGCAAAACTCACCTGTCCTCCAGAAGCCACACCTGCATTGTTTCCTTGGGATGAGGTGAAGAGGCCCGCTTTGTTGTTTATTTCCCTCTGCTGATGTTATAAAAGCATGGACACTGAGAACCCCAGGGTTTAAAAATAATGCATTAAACTGAGCCACGAGGGGACAGATGGAGGACATGGAGGAAGAGGAAGGTGGCTGAGCATGTGACGGCCAGAGTCTGCAGAGCAAAGGGCTGTGCCCTAGCCCAAAGGTAGAAAGGAGAGAAAATAAAGGCTGTTTTAAGGGTGGTGATCCAGATGACTCTGGGGACCCATATGGGTTTGAACCTGCCATTTGTACAGCTGGACTCGGAAGGGAGACTGGGTTTAAGGGGATGAATGTATTTCTAGGAGGGAGAACAAGCTGAACCATTGAAGCACAGGAAGGATGGGAGAAAAGGAAAGCCAAGGAGATGAGTTTGTGAATTCTGTGAAACTCTAACCAGTGTTGTGAACTGTGGAAGTCTAGGACAGGCAGGTCAGAGGTCAAGATTCTACGTGATGGATCTTTGCCTGAGTTTAGTGAGGCAGCACGTGGGGGAGATTAAAGCTGATGGGTTTGACATTTACCTTCATTGGCTATAATACATGCAGAAGAGTAGGAACACTCAAATACATGTGAAAAACAATTTTTAAAAATCAGATACTAGGGCTGGGGAATTGGTTAGGTTAAGGGTGTCAGTTTCCCACACCCATATCAGACAGGTCCCAAAAGCCTGTAACTCCAGCTCCAGGGCTTCCCACATCTTTGTTTGCCTTCACTACATGTCTATATGACATCTACTTCATGCCCTGTCCAGCAATGGTCACTGTAAAGAGACTTGAGCCACAGGATATGTGTTACACTGATACCTAAACCATAAAACACTCAGGCACCATGCTCATTGCTTAGAGGACTGCAAGTATTCTTTTTGTTAATAATAGATTTGCCTCAATTCAGCAACGTACACAGTCTTATGCCTCCCTTATGGACATGTCAGAGTGCAATGGGCCGATGACTCCGTGTGACGATTCATTAACATAGTGGACCCATATGCCTGTTTGCTGATGCACACATGTTTTCTGATACATGTCAGAAAGACAGGAGGAAGACCCCCATTGCCTGAGTGCTGGTTTTTCCAGTCAGTCATTTATCATCTTCAAAGCTTTGTCTGATTTTTGTCTCTCACAGAGCAATGTGGTAGGTATTTTCCAGACATTTTTTTTTTTTTTTTTGCCCCTGAAACAGAAGTAAGGCATTTCTTAAGTAAGTAAATTAAAAAAAAAACTCATTATAATTCTTGATAAATAAAAGCCTAGAAAACTATACAAATGTAATACCTCTTTCTTAGCACAATTGGTGTTTTGACACACATCCTTGCAGGGATGTGACATTCTCCAGAGGGAAATTAGTGCGTTATACCACTTCCCATTAAAGCATCACTGAGCAGCCTCCTAACCAAGCAGCACTGTGGTAGCTCTCACTGAGGGAACAGAGGCCCCGAGGCACATCCTTTTGGGGGAACTTGCTTATGTATCTTATCTTATGAACACTTTTCTTGAAAATAAAGGTATGTATATAATTATGATCTTTCTTTTTGTGAAGTGTGTGTGTGTGTGTGTGTGTGTGTGTGTGTGTGTAGAGAGAGAAAGAGGGAGAGAGGGAGAGAGAGAATCATTTCAGCACATATAAATGTACACAGAAGTATATGTTCCAGAGAACAATGGTTTTACTGCTCACAGAGACCACATAATTGTTCCACCAACATGGGAACCTGCAGGTTATCTTTTTTTTTTTAATAAGCATAAATCTTTAATTTTTAAGAATTATTTATTTTATGTATATGAGTACACTGTAGCTGTCTTCAGACACACCAGAAAAGGGCATCAGTTCCCATTACTGATGGTTGTGAGTCACCATGTGGTTGCTGGGAATTGAACTCAGGACCTCTGGAAGAGCAGTCAGTGCTCTTAACTGCTGAGTCATCTCTCTAGCACTGCAGGTTATCTTGAGATGCTATTAGATTTATTAAACCAGGGTTAGTAAGTGACGCTATAATGGATACATAAGCTTACCAACATGCAATGACTGACCTAAAGGTACTGTTTCCTGAAGGTGGTGCAAACAACTGTCTTCACATTTTCTGTGATTTGTTAAAAATCATGGGTGAAAGTCAAATAATTCCAAGAAAGTTTTCAGCCAAATCCAGCTTTGTAACCAAGCACTGCCAACATCACTGTCTCAACAAGTCTATGACCAAAAAGAACAATGCACTGCTGTCCTGGAAAGTGACCAGCAGAAACTGCATGTGGCTCAGGGCTAGCCTGTGGGTTTGCTCTGGTTTGCACTATATCCCAAAGCTGGTCCACTTTCCCTGCCCAAACAAGCCAAGGGCAGTTATAGCTGTCTGGGAATACTACACTGAACACAGGCCATTTATTTTCAAAAAGACACTGTTGACATAAGAAGAAAAGTATGCCTGGCTGCTTCTCATCTCTGAAAAACATGGCTATGTTGGAAAACCATTGTGATGAGCTCACACAAATGCTGCTTGTAAACCTGTTGTAAATAACAGATGTTCGATTGTTCTTGCAACAGTGCTGGGCTCCTTGAGGGAATCCACTATGTTTAGCAGACCCTGGTGACTCATGTACAGGATGCTAAATTGGTTTATGTTGTTGTTGTCCTGGGTTTACAATCACACGTTCCTCTTTGTGTTTGTCTGGATTTAAAATCGGTTGCAGGCAACTTCGTCTCAAGTTGTCTGGGAAGCTCTTGTATGAGAAAGAGTTCCTGAAGTCACTTTCCAGGTTTTAGACTTTCTAATCTCATGCATTCTCTGGGCACTCTGCTCTGTCTTTTCCACTGTCTGTCTCATGTGATTTCAGGCTATCGGTTATTATAGGGGGAAAACAGATGTGGAAAATGTGTGCACAGAAAGCTCTTGTGAGCATTTTCCACTCACACCCAGCACCTCCTGGAAATCTGAGTCAGCTTTCTACATCTTTCTTCCCTGTGTTTTGTCTAAGGTCATGAGCAGTACTCAACATACAACGGATTGTCACTGAGTTTTTCGTATATGATTATACGTGTGAGTATTTAAAAATCCATAAGAAAATAAGTTAATGTGGTTGGCACAAAGTGAATTTTCTACTGGGCACAGTCCTTCATGCTTTTACTCCTGGGCTCAAGAGGTAGAGGGAAAGAGGATCGGGAGTATAAGGCCAGCTGCAGAAATGAACTTGAGGCCCGAGTTACAAAATCAGAACTCCCCTTAAGTAAACGAACACCCAATCAAATATAAAATTAAAAATTTCAAAATGTGCCCTGGAGTAAAAACGAAATGTGAAGAGAATTGTAGATACTTCCCAACAGGATTCTGAGTTCTTGGTATCAATATACCCTTAAAAATTTTTGTTATCAAAAAGTGAAAACTCAGATCATTCTGTTTATGGGTGGTTGGACTTACAAGAAACCCCCAGTTCCCTAGACCTAATCTACTATGTTCTCTGTTATTTCTCTGAGGCAGGCGATGAGCCATGGCTGAGTTATAAATGAAAGCCATTAACTTTGTTGTAAAGTATTTCATTCCTAGAGTATCTCAGAGCAGAGAATCCTGGGCAACCCATGGGCACCTGTCAGAAACCATAGGACAGAGATGACCCCCCTGGCTTGGGTTTTTGCACCATGAGCTCAGAATGCCCCTAGGCCTAGTCCCTCAACAAGAAGATTGCACATACAGTTTGTCAATGGAAAGAACATAGCTGGAGTTAGTGAGGTTGGCGTCAGAATGGCTGTAGCTTACTGCTGACAACTGTTGACTGCAAAGTTGTCTCAGGAGTCCTAGGAAAGAGGATGCTGAGTGACTGTCAGAGTGGTGAGGGGGGAAGAGGGAGCAGCTAGGCTTGCCTGGTCCCATGCCACACCCTAAAGCCTTCCTGTGGTGATGCAAGTCAGCCCAGGGATGAGCAGATTTTAGAGACTGGCTGTGCTTGGGAGGAAAGACCACCCAGCAGACACTCATGGTACATCTCGCTTTAAATTCAGCATACTTTCTCTTTGCTTAGGCACAATGAAACGATTATCTTGGTTTCACCAGAGGTGTTGCTTAGAATGTTGTGCTTAAGAAGATGGCCTAGTCGGCTATCACTGGGAAGAGACGACCCTTGGTCTTGCAAACTTTATATGCCCCAGTACAGGGGAACACCAGGGCCAAGTAGTGGGAGTGGGTGGGTAGGGGAGCAGGGCGGGGGAAGGGTATAGGGGATTTTTGGGATAGCATTTGAAATGCAAATGAAGAAAATATCTAATAGAAAAATTGGAAAAGAAAGAGAATGTTGTGCTTCCCTGCCTTCTAGTTCTTTTTAAAGGTCTGGTCTCAAAATACATTAGGAGCTACTTGAAATACTAATAGAAGTTCTCAGTTAAGTATGCATTCCGCCATGCCTCTTTAGAAGTAATCCTGCTTCAAACGTCCCCAGGGCTATCTAGTTTCATCATTTCAAGTATGTTATTACAAATATGGCCAACTTTAGATAATAAACCCAGAGATAAGGTTGTAAGAAGAATAGATGTCTATTTTTCACTATCATGGAAAATATTTTCCACTACAAAGGAGAGAGTGTTTAGAAATTCTTCTAATTTTTCAGTGTTCTGGTGACCCTTTAGCTGTCAGTTGGTTACAATGCCCATACTTCTACAGAATACCACTTCTGACATCTATAAAAGCTTCCCAAGGTATCTATGTTTGACAAAATATTACAAAAATTAGATAAAAGTAATGGTTCTATTTGTTTGTTTGTTTGTTTGTTTGTTCATTTATCTACTTATTCATTTCATCCAGACTAGGTTTTACCTCTCTTCTTTCCTCCCAGGCCCCACCCCCCAGATTCTCTACTTCCAGGCCCCATCCACTCCTCTTCAGAAAAGGGGAGGCCTCCCATGGATGTCAACCAGCTGGTGATATCCATGTTACAGTAAGGTCAGGCACCTCCTCTCCTGTAAAGGCTAGAAGAGGCAATCCAGCAGAAGGAAAGGGTCTTAGATGCAGGCAACAGAGTCAGAGTCAGCTCCTGCTCCCACTTTGGGATTCTCCCCACAGCACATTGATCAGTATATATATATAATGAACAAACAAATTAATGTAGAAAACCAACCATAGATAGATAGATAGATAGAGATGATATTGATATAGACATAGACATAGATATACACACACACATATATGCTGGGGATGAGACTGATTTAGTAGTTTAAACTTAAGCAGAGACTATGGGTAGGTCAATGAGTTGAGAGAAAGATCAAGGAATTCTATCAGCAGCAGATGGAGGAGGAGGAAAATCCGGGACATAAAAAGAGCAAACTATGGTGATCTGGTGATCTGGGGTACCTTTCCCTTGGCGTTTTTTAACCTTCAGTTCCCGAGCTCATACATTAAGCTGGTTAGTAAGAAATCTGATGAGAGTTTATTGTCGTGCCTTGGTGCTCTAGGAGCTACTCCCAGGACATAGTGCCACAGTCCCATTTCCTTGGGCCTGAACCTATGATTCCTGCATAAGGGATAGTATCCGGCCATTGTACCGTTGCTTGTGACATGATGGTTACTGACCAATGTGCTGTGGGGAGAATCCCAAAGCATTTCTGTTTTGATCACAAGTAAAAGTATCCTTTTTAATAGCAATACAGTACTAACTGCAGTTAAGTCCTTGCTGTCTGCTTATCCGGGAAAACAGCTCAGATCAAGCACTGTAAGTCAAAGGAGAATGGGCATCCCGAAGTCACTAGAGAGTTTAAAAGTGCAGGAGCAATTGGCCATGTAAAAACAAACAAACAAACAAACACTGACATAACCCAGTCTCTTGTTTCTCTCCTGCAATGTCTCTCCATTTTTATTTATTCTTAAGACTTTTAAAGTAAGGATTCATGAGTGTTTTCTCCTCTTCTACTCAGCCAAGTTTTCTTCATAGCACCGGTGACCCCAGCTTCAGGCTACCCAATTCCTTTGACCTCTGTGGGTTCTACACTTATGTGCATATACCGAAACATGGGCACAGTCTAGTTAAAAATAACATAATATTTTTCAAATAGAAAATGCAAAGGACATGATAGGATGTGATGAGATAAAAATGAATAAACAAATTAATGTGGAAGACCAACCTTGTAACCAGCTGGAAGTTGCTCTTGGAGCTAGAGAGATTGAAGAGGGCCTCAAGCCTGTAATCCCAGTTAGTTGGAAGAGAAGGCAAAGGGATTGATGCAAAAAGAAACCATCCTGGATACCCTAGGGAGCTCTAGGCTGGTTTAGGTAACAGAGTGAAACAGTATTGCAAAAAGGAAGAAAAAAATGCAACAAATTAACTAGAATAAATAGGTGCAGACAGGCTCTTTTCTGTAGATTTGGCATGCTGTGGAATGGTATGCTTGTTTAAAAAGGAGCAGCAGATTTGTCCATAAGCTTTATTGAAACAAACACCAACATGGAAATGTGCCAGTTATAATTGTGATAGTGTCCATTTTGCAGAAACAAAACTACTTTCCAGTAAAAGATCTATCATAACATTAATAAAGTCTGTTGACTAACAAGTTAGGATTCCCTCTTGGCTGTCCTAAACACTAAATTTTACTGGCTCAGTGGGGAAGTACATTTTATGCTATCTGTGAAAACTCTGTATAAAATGCAAACTAGTTAATATTCTAATATAGACTATTGTGTCTAATATAGACAATATTAGCCATAGTATGGGGTGTTACTATACTAGGAACTTGATGAGAGCTGAGAACGTAACATATCTGTGGTAGAATGCTTACTTAGCAAGTGGGAGGCTCTGGCTTCAATTCACAGTATTTAAAAAGCTGAAATACAAAAATAAACGATGAAAAGTAAACTAAAGGAGATATTCATCTTGCTAACTTTACTTGGAAAGTTCTTTTGTTTGAAGATTATTAAGAAGGTGTGTTTTATATCATAAGCCGTGAATAGCGTGACTGGACTTTATCTTCATATTGCTACATAGAGGAGCTTTATTCAAGAAAGTGTTTTCATAGGGCATTGTGTGTGTGTGTGTGTGTGTGTGTGTGTGTGTTTGCATAGAATGTGTGTAGTCTCACTACTGTGAGATGATGACAATGATAACAACAAAACTCATTTCTTTTGCTCATGTGAAGGCATTCAGACTGCATGTTGAAGATCACAGAAAGCAGGGTAGGGGCATACATGTTTTCTTCTGTTGAGTGGATTTATTTGCTTACGAGACAAATTAAAGTGGGTTATATGCACCTATCTAACATTTAAAAATAAAGTTAAATTCTGACTTAGTGCTAGATAGCTTCAGCCAACTTTCATTTGCAAATATCTCTAAGACATCTTATTCTGAAAAAAGTGTGCTCTCGATTTGGCTTAAGTTTAGTTTCAGTTCTACACATGCCCATTAAGGCACTGCCAAGTACATCTTTCCACTGCTAGTGATGGACTCAGAATCCTGTAACTGGAGTGTGCGTATAGGCACAGCTCTCCTTCTTGTGTTTCTTATGGTTGGTCCTTTGTGAAAATATTCAACTTTTAGAAATCTTTAAAGTCACAGAGCATGATGAAAAGGAGAATTGTGTGGAACTGGCTGGTTTTCAAATTGTTTCAAGTGAGACAGTGCTTGGTGGCAGGAAACACATAAGATTTGTTTACCTTCCTGTTTTCCCTCTGATGTTTGTGGATCAAATAGATACTGGAGGTAGTCTTCTCTATGTCAGGCAATATTGCCTATAATCTCCACACTCCTCAGGTCCACTGAGTGGCATATAAACTTTGGTAGGTGTTATGCTGGACAATGCTTTCCTGTCTGTTGAACAGCCACCTTGCAAATACAGAGTTCTGATACAGCCTGGCTGGTCATCTGAAGGAATCCCTGAAGATGCTTTCTGTTACGAGCTGAGACATTGATGTTGACATTTTTGGTCTGGCTGTGATGCACAGTTAAAGACATCAACCAATCAGAGGAGTGGTTGCAAAGTCAGAAGAAAAGATATGTCAGGAGATCCCTGACCCCAGATGGCAGAAGAAGAGGCATCATTTTAATGGAATATCAGAAAACTTGCCCTGCAATCTGCCTTCATGTCTATGAGGAGGCTTGAAGTTGACTGTTTTGGGAGCAGAATAAGATGTTAATAGTGACATGAAGTTTTAAAAAGATTGTTGTTTTAGGAATAATCCATATAGGAGTGGTGAAATGGCTTCCTGGGTGAAAGGTGCTTGCCATGCAAGCCTGATAACCTGATTCATGAAACCCATAGCAGGACAGAACCAACTCCACAGGGTTGTCCTCAAACCTCCTCACACACTCTGTGGCACACATGACCAAACACACACACACACACACACACACACACACACACACACACACACACACATGTTTACAACACTGTGCACACATCGACATAATAATAAATAATTAATTAAAATTAATCCACAGGAATTATAAAATTAGAGAATACTTCAAAAAGTAAAAACAAATGTTGAACTTATGTGGATTCCTCGTTTACTGTCTTGCTCTGTTGGATAGGGTTCTAGCGCATTCAAGCACAAGCTTAAAATATATACAAAATTAGTGTTGTAAGGTATATTTATTTCTTGACATCGCTTATTAGCTCGGCATAATTACCTCAATGTGAGAGGGGCTGGGGAGCCCATGATTTTCCCAGTGATGGTGGATGACAGGATATTATCTCAAACTGTGAGATGGGAGATAATTCACTTTCCACAGAACATTTATGTAATGCTAATTGCATTAATCCTAGGGTGATGTGGCATATCTTGCTTAACTTGTTTTCTGCTTTTGTGATTTTATTTATTCGGAAGATCCTCCATGGTGTACTTTCAATCTGGTTATCTACCGTCCTAGATAGACTGGTCACTTGCGAAAGCATGGCTGATTATTTTCTTATCACAGGACCTAGTCTGAGGCTGTCTTCTCTATGCCCTTGAAAATATTATTAGCATCAAAAGTGAAGGTGAAAACAGGGCATAAGAGTGCTTTCCAATTAAAAATATCAGAGGGAGGATGCTTGCTGCATCCACTTAGTCACAATGGAAAGGGATTTATTTATATCATGATGAGATTAGACAAACGGACCAGGGAGCAGCTGATGGTGGCTGAGAAATTCTCGAACTCAATATACACTGCACTGCTCAGTAATTATATTTAAATCATGAGCTGAAGCATACTAGATAGCTGGGCATGGTGATGCTTACCTGTAATCCCAGCCCATGACAGACTGAGGCAGGAGGATTACATCAGGATTAACACTACCCTATGCTATATAATAAATATCATACCATCCAAGGGTACATCGGAAGACCTCAATTTCCAAAATTAAAAAAGAACAAGCAAAACAGCATAACAACTACCTCAACAGAAAAATCTGTATTTGTGCATTTCTAGGGATTTGTAATATTGTTCAAGTCTTGCAATGTTTTCTATGTCCCCTCCTGATAAAATATTTCCCACTAGCTCTGTTAAGTTTTATCCATGAAGTTTGTCCAAATGAAATGACGCAATTAAAATATTTTCATATTATATTCTTACAGATTGAAATTTTAGACCAACTTTTAGGTCTTCTGCTGAACTGAAGGAAAGACAGAGACGGCCTTACTTCCCCACTCCACCCCATCCTCCTCTTTTAGGAGCACCTAAGAGAGGTGCTCAACTCTGCTGGGCTCTTAGCCATTGTGATGCACCCTTGACCAATGACTTGACATTACCTACCAGGCTCTGTAGTTAACACTAACATTTACAAAGTTTACATTTGGTGTTAAAAACAGTATGTGAATATTGCATAAATTTTAGTGTTACGCATATCTAGTATTATTAACACCCTCTTTGTCCTACAAAAGCATGTCTTTAAGTTCTTCATATAATAAACTTCTTAGATGGTGACTGTATACAAAACCCCCTGAAAATAATTAAGAAATTAAAAATTCATATTAATGGTAACATGTTAAAGAAAAAGAATAAAGTCATGGTTTATATTACCAAAAAATATTTAACTTTCAGGCTTCATGAGATCGAGAACATATTCTACTTTATTGCAAACAGAAAGAATATTTTTGTTTCTTTTTTAGAATAAGGGATACCCATAACTGGTTATATGGTCCAATGTTTGCAAAAGAATATGCTACTTATGATTAAAAGGAATAATTTCATTTATTAGTCTGAAATGGATAATAGTTAGTTGAAGCATTTAGAATTCGTAGGTTCTTGATGTTTAGTAAGAGGGATAGAGAGACAGCACCTTCCTGTGAGACCAGGACTGTCGAGTAACACATTGAAAAGTTGCCCTTAATGAGTTAGAAGAAAAAAAAATGCATGTGGGCATGTGACAACTTAGTTAGGACAATCCGCCAATAGAGTACTCAATGGTGAAGCCCATGGAGAGATAATAGCATATAGGGAGCTACAACTAACTCTGTATACACAACCATGGGGCTCATAGATAGGCAAGCTAGCTGTCCCTAAGTACTCTTGGCATGGAGAACCCATGTAGACAATTGAGTTGAAAACTGGTGTAATGACAGAATTGTTGTAGGAGTATTACTCTGGTGGCATCAAGGAGAAGAAATAGAACTGAGAAATTCTTCAGGGTAGGAACATTTAAAAATATTAATAATTTTTTAAGACATAAGGTCAGGAACAAGGGATCCCCAGTGAGAAAAGTTCATTTGTAACTGGTCTAAAGGGAACCACCCAAGACACTCCCACCAAGCAGCTACAGAGAAGAGTAAGAATTTGTGTTTGAGTTTTAGAAATAGGAAATGTCCTCCTTTTGATGTGAAGCATGCCAGGCTTCCATATAAAGCTGGAGGTCGTAGAAAGGAGACAGTTCATGTACTTGAAGGGAGAAGTACTAGTCAGGATTTAGTACAGATACCATTGAGGTGTCATAGTGACAGATAACAGGTAGCATGCATTTGTATGAAAGTGTTAGATGGTAACAGAGGTGATGTGATGCACAGCGATTAGACACGAGGCAGGCAGAGGAAGAACATGAAAAGCAAAATGACGGTGGCTGGGCAGATAATTTTCTTTCTAGCAAATGAAGTTTACAAGTAGAAAGATTAATGGCAGGAAAGCAGAACACAGAGACTGGCGAGGAGTTTATAGAATCAGAAAAATCTACCAGTCTGGCTACACAGGAGCCTTAAAATCCCAACAAATACAAAGCCAAGTCCACAACAGCAAGAGGCTTTACAACAAAACTTAGGAGCAGGAAAGAGGAGGGTCTTCAGGTCACCTATCACGTGCCACTTTCAGGGGGAACATTGGCTTCAGACAGCATCAGTAGAAATAGGAGGACCAAGTGCCAAAGAAAAATAATTAATGCACCTCTCTGAACGTGTGCCCATGACATTATGTTCCAAGAAGTACCACAATGGCATTTTCAGTTTAACTCAAAGCCGGTTTCCCACTGAGTGTCACCGCTACAGGAAATGAATCCTGGTAACGTGACAGCATGGAGGTAAGACACAGGAGATAGAAGGTGATCTGGGAAGTTAGAAAATGCTGAAGAATATAAATAAAGTGGTGTATGAGTGGGTATTCTCAATATTGGCAAATGGCAATGTTTAAATATAATCTTTGAAGAAACAAAATGGTAGCAGAGCCCAGGCTAAATAAGAAGTAGGTGTAAATGAACACCTCTAGGGTATTTAAATGGGCACTGGTCTGCAATGTGGAAGTGTCCATGAAAGACAAGACACAGTAGACACTTCATTGCAACCATATGAGAGGGAAGGAGAGAGAGAAAGGAGAAAGAAGAGAGAGAGAGAGAGAGAGAGAGAGAGAGAGAACATTTGCTGGCAACTTCCATAAGGAGCTCTTTGCCCATAAATACTACATGTTCAATTTTGCACATGCCTACAACATACTCACAAAATCACAGACAAACTATCACCAACCAGGATAACCAGGATAACCAGGACCTGAAGCGTTCCTGTCTGCTGATCGTTCTGGGACTATTTAGGAGGAAGGCATTACTCAACTTGGGGAAATATTTGCAGCATTTATGAAATATATTCAATAAATTTCAGGACATATATATCCTAAGTGATACACAAAAAACATTTATTTTGTGCATCAACCGATTTGTATTCACAATTAACCAGTGAATAATCCAAGTTTCTGTAGCTTAATTGAAAGAAAATGGACTTAATTTCCGTATTTTCTAAGTTCACTTTTGTCTAGAATAAAGGAGTATTTTATAGTTCTGTGACAAAAGTAAACATGTCTTTTGACATCTACAAGCACACAGAAGGGGTCTGATAAATGAGTCCAGCACAGGCTTCCTCCTTTTGCTTCTTATTTTGAATTTCTTCTTTTTAATCTTTGGAAGTATATCGAAAGGTCAATACACCATGCCAATTTATTGCCAAGTATCTAGACAATTTAATATCTCTTTCTTGATCTATCTATGTAATTATTCTGGAGGCCTCATTCCCCAAGTTTTACTCACTGTTTAATTTTTAGTCAGGGTTTCAGTTGTTGAGTAGCTATTCATTTCCAGCCACATGTGAGACTGACTCTCTGTTAGTGGCTGTGAGGGACATGGTGACAGAATTCAATTTAAACATCTGTAAATGAACCATCCCACCAGTACAAAATTGAAGTTTGAAGAGGTAGTATGTGTGATTCATTGCTCTGTCAGTCTCATGCAACGTGACACAAGACTAGGCATCCATCAAAGCAGCCATGCTGTGAGGATGGCAGGCATGGATCAGAAAACCCAAGAAAGAATTGGATGGTCAGCAGTAACTGTGTCTGTGACCAGGAGGATGCACCTATATCCCCTCAGACTCAGCTTCTTTAATTTGTTTGTTTCTAAGACTCATTATCGTGTAGACAGGACCACTCCGTACTCAGGCACATGGTAACCTGACTCGTGGGTGTGGATGTCAGTTTACTTTACACAGAAATGTTATGCATTTACAGCATTCTCTATTTCGTTAATGTGGGGCACAACCATGCAATTTTCTAAGTTGCAAAAACAAACAAACAAACAAAAAACAAACAAAACATTTTTTTTCTTTTCTGGAGCGATGACTTATCTTAATTGTAAACTGGATTTAGAACCACCTAGAAGACAGAGTTCTATGAGTGTGTATCCAGAGATGTTTAGCCTAAGAGGAGAGATCATCGTTCTTGATTGTGGGTGGCACCAAGGTCTGTGCATGACTCAAAGGTAAAACAGAAGAATGTAAACTGACTGCCAGGGTCCATTCCTTCCCAGCATTCCTCTCTTCCCAGAATTCCTCTCTTCCCAGAATTCCTCCCTTCCCAGCATCCTGACTGCAGATGCAATATGATAACTGGCTACTTCACAACCTTGCCTCCACACCTTCCCTGACAGTGTGGCCTGTACCCTTTAACCTTGAGTCAAAATCTCTGAATTCTTAGGGTGCCTTAGTTAGATATTTTGGCCTGGCACTGAGAAAAGCAACTTATATGGCTTGGCGATAATGGAAGTGGAGGTCCCAAAGACTGTTTCTCTAGTTAGGTGGACCTAACAGTTCCTGTCTGTTGCCTCTGCTAGCTTCCTCCTCACAACTTGTGTTTTCGTGCCATATTGTGATGTGTGTCTGTGAGAACGAGATCAAATACAAGGGGCCCTTCTGTGCGACTTTTGTAAGTTTCAGGGAAGAGGAGTCACCTTGCTGCTTTTTCCAGAGGATGCCCTGCCCATGGTGACAAGTGATCAATGCTGTTGTTATTTCTAGCCCTTCTGAAGACCCCAGGAAGAAAGACTGGCCAATCCTATTTTCTAATGACTGACAAGGAGGATCTGGGAGCTGGGAGGTTAATGTGGACGGATGCTCCCATTTTCCTTTTGTTAAGCTTTGATTCACCACCTGCTTCCTGTAGTGTGCATGTGCTGGGGGAGGGCCAAGAGCTCCTAAAAGTGGCAGGCAAGTTTAACCTTGAAACTACCTCCAGGTTGTTTCCAGCAGAGAAGTTGCTGTAACTGTGGGCACCTGCTGTTCTGAAGGTCATGCTTGCAGATAGAAATCTTCAGAGGCTCTTGCAAGTATTGTTGGGAGAAGTCAAGAAAATATATTCTGCTCAAGGCATGCCCCATTTCTATGAAAAGCGAGAGCCTCGTGGGAATCTGAAAACAATGGAGTTAAAGAATAGTTGACTTATTTCTATGTGCTTTTTCTGGCTTTACAAACAGCAATAGCTGTATTTATTTATGTTACGTAACTAAGGGTTAAAAGAAATGGTGTCTTGGTGCAAAAATAGGTAGATAATTCTTCCTATTATCTGATTTTTTATCCAGATAAAGTTTGTTGGAGTGAGACCTTACTGGCAATTAACCAATTACCTCTCCTCTGCAAATATAACTGAGAAAACAGGCAGTATAGGCTAGGTATCCAGCCATCAACTAAGCATGTGACTCAGAACACAGACTTTACAAATATTTAATGTGGCAAAATAAAATGGAATGGACTATTTTCTCAGGATTGTCATAGCTCAGAAATGCTTCAAAATATCCAGTATTGTTTATTCTTTAATCTCACAGAAGACATTTTCTCTTTTTAAAAAAATGAGTGATTTTGTGTATATTTGTTTATTTATTTATTCTCTTTGAAATAAGACACCTATTTTCTGGAATATAAAACCTTAATTCATCGTTTCCCTTGAAAGACTAATCTGCATTTTCCATGAATGGATCTTTTCAACAAACACTGCTGAGACTTGACTATGTACAATTAATTTGGAAGAGGTGGGAATCAAATAATGAATAATTGAGTATTATCCTTCCCCATGGATTCTTTATCTAGGAAGAACATCATTACACAAACAGTCTCATGGAGAATACATGTCAGGGTATAAGTGTTACATACTTGAACATCCTCATCTGTCCCACACTGAAGGAGCACAGCTAAGTGCTCTGACCTATCTACACCTTGTTGCCATGGGCATTCATCCCTGTCCTCAGTTGAATAGCAAGAATAAACGTTAAAATCACTTTTTCTTACTGAAAGAAACAGAAATCCCAAAAAAGAAAGAAATCCGAGGTGCTTAATATCTATCAATTCAACATATTTAATGATACCTATTGAAATTACAACTTTTACTTTATGTAAAACTATACAGTTTTTACATAGAAAAACTACCTTAAATATTAAATATTATTACTTATTGTAGTGGTTTGAATAGGTTTGGCGCCCATAGAGTCATGTGTTTGAATGCTTGTCCCACAGAGAGTGATATAATTAGGAGGTGTGTACTTGTTAGAATAGGTGTGACCTTGTTGGAGGAAATGTGTCAGGGGGTGGGCTTTGATGTGTATGCTAAGCTCCACCCATTGGGGAAGAGACAATTTTCTTGACTGCCTTCAGATCAAGATGTAGAACTCTCAGCATCATGTCTGCCTGGACACTGCCATACTTTGTGCCATAATGATAATGGACTGGACCTCTAAATGTTGTACCTTATAAGAGTTGCCTTGGTCATGGTTTCTCTTCACAGCAATGGATACCCTAACTAAGAAATTCAAAGAAGGGTTTCTGTCTGTGCCCGGAGCTGATCCTGTGCCACAGTGCTCCATACCCAAATTCCTCCCATAGAGAACTGGTCTCCCAGGAGTACTGACACACTGGCTTCCAGGAGGGACAAGCCACAGTCAGACACAGCAAGAACGACTAACATCAGAGATGACCAGATGGTGAGAGGCAACGGCAAGAACGTAAGTACCAGAAACCAAGGCTACTTGGAATCATCAGAAAACAGTTCTCCGACCACAGTGAGCCCTGGATACCTCAACACACCAGAAAAACAAGACTGATTTAAAATTACATCTCATGATGATGACAGAGGACTTTACAAAAGACATTAATAACTCCCCTAAAGAAATACAGGAAAACACAGGTTAACAGCTAGAAGCCCTTAAAGAGGAAACACAAAAATCCCTTAAAGAATTTCAGGAAAACACATTGGAACAGGTGAAGGAATTGAACAAAACCTTCCAAGATTTGAAAGTGGAAATAGAAACAATAAAGAAATCATAAAGGGAGATAACCCTGGAGATAGAAAACCTAGTAAAGAGGTCAGGAATCATAGATGCAAGCATCACCAACAGAATACAAGAGATAGAAGATAGAATCTCAGGTGCAGAAGATACCATAGAAAACATTGAAACAACAGCCAAAGAAAATGCAAAATGCAAAAAGCTCCTAGCCATAACATCCTGGAAATCCAGGACACATTGAGAAGACCAAACCTAAGGATAATAGGTATAGAAGAGATGGAAGATTCCCAACTTAAAGGGCCAGTAGATATCTTCAACAAAATTGTAGAAGAAAACTTCCTTAACCTGTAGAAAGAGATGCCCATAAATATACAAGAAGCCTACAGAAATCCAAATAGATTGGACCAGAAAATAAATTCCTCCCATTACATAATAGTCAAAACATCAAATGCATTAAACAAAGAAAAAATATTAAAAGCAACAAGGGTAAAAGGTCAAGTAGTATATAAAGGCAGGCTTATCAGAATTACACCAGACTCCTCACCAGAGACCATGAAAGCCAGAAGATCCTTGGCTGATGTTTACAGACACTAAGAGAATACAAATGCCAGACCAGGCTACTATACCCAGCAAAACTCTCAATTACCATAGATGAATAAACAAAGATGGTCCATGAAAAAAAAAACAAACAAATTTACACAATATCTTTCCACAAATCCAGCACTACAAGGAATAATAGATGGAAAATGCCAACACAGGGAAATAAACTACACCCTAGAAAAAGCAAGAAAGTAATCTTCTTTCACAAACTCAAAAGAAGATAGGCACACAAACATAAAAACATAAAAAATAACATGAAACAACAATCACTATTACATAATATCTCTTAACATCAGTGGACTCCCCAATAAAAAGACATAGACTAACAGACTCGATAAGTAAACAGGACCCATTATTTTGCTGCATACAGGAAATGCACTTCAGTGTTAAAGACAGACACTACCTCAAAGTAAAGGGCTGGAAAACAATTTTCCAAGAAAATGGTCCCAAGAAACAAGCTTGAGTAGCCATTCATTTTTTTTAATTAATTTATTTTTATTAGATACTTTCTCTATATACATTTCAAATGCTATCCTGAAAGTTCCCTATACCCTCCCTCCGCCCTGCTCCTTTACCCACCCACTCCTGCTTCTTGGCCCTGGCATTCGACTGTACTGGGGCATATAAAGTTTGTAATACCAAGGGGCCTCTCTTCCCAGTAATGGCCAACTAGGCCATTTTCTGCTACAAATGCAGCTAGAGATACTAGCTCTGGGGGTACTGGTTAGTTCATATTGTTGATCCACCTATAGGGTTGCAGATCCCTTCAGCTCCTTGGGTGCTTTCTCTAGCTTCTCCATTGGGGGCCCTGTGTTCCACCTTATAGATGACTGTGAGCATCCACTTCTGTGTTTGCCAGGCACTGGCATAGCCTCATATGAGACAGCTATAACAGGGTCCCTTCAGCAAAATCTTTCTGGTATATGCAATAGTGTCTGGGTTTGGTGGCTGATTATGAAATGGATCTCCGGGTGGGGTAGTCTCTGGATAGTCCATCCTTTTGTCTTAGCTCCAAACTTTGTCTCTGTAACTCCTTTCATGGGTATTTTGTTTCCTATTCTAAGAAGGAATGAAGTATCCACCCATTGGTCTTCCCTCTTCTTGATTTTCTTGTGTTTTGCAAATTGTATCTTGGGTGTTCTATGTTTCTGGGCTAATATCTACTTATCAGTAAATGCATATCTAATAACTTCTTTTGTGATTTGGTTACCTCACTAAGGATGATATCCTCCAGATACATCCTTTTGTCCAAGAATTTCATGAATCCATTGTTTTTAATAGCTGAGTAGTACTCCATTGTGTAAATGTACCACATTTTCTGTATCCATTCTTCTGTTGAGGGACATCTGGGTTCTTTCCAGCTTCTGGCTATTATAAATAAGGCTGCTATGAACATAGTGGAGCATGTGTCCTTATTACCAGTTGGAACATCTTCTGGGTATATGCCCAGGAGAGGTATTGCTGGATCCTCCAGTAGTATTATGTCCAGTTTTCTGAGGAAGCTCCAGACTGATTTCCAGAGTGGTTGTACAAGCCTGCAATCCCACCAACAATGGAGGAGTGTCCCTCTTTCTCCACGTCCTCGACAGCATCTGCATCACCTGAATTTTTGAACTTAGCCATTCTGACTGGTGTGAGGTGGAATCTCAGGGTTGTTTTGATTTGCATTTCCCTGATGATTAAGGATGTTGAACATTTTTTCAGGTGCTTCTCAGCCATTCGGTATTCCTCAGTTGAGAATTCTTTGTTTAGCTCTGTGCCCCATTTTTTAATGGGGTTATTTGAATTTCTGGAGTTCTGCTTCCTGAGCTCTTTGTATAGATTGGATATTAGTCCCCTATCAGATTTAGGATTGGTAAAAATCCTTTCCCAATCTGTTGGTGGCCATTTTGTCTTATTGACAGTGCCTTTTGCCTTACAGAAGCTTTGCAATTTTATGAGGTCCCATTTGTCAATTCTTGATCTTACAGCACAAGCCATTGCTGTTCTCTTTAGGAATTTTTCCCCTTTGCCCATATCTTTGAGGCTTTTCCCTACTTTCTCCTCTATTAATTTCAGGGTCTCTGGTCTTATGTGGAGGTCTTTGATCCACTTAGACTTGAGCTTTATACAAGGTGATAAAAATGGATCAATTCTCATTCTTCTACATGATAACCACCAGTTGTGCCAGCACCATTTGTTGAAAATGCTGTCTTTTTTCCACTGGATGGTTTTAGCTCCCTTGTCAAAGATCAAGGCACCATAGGTGTGTGGATTTATTTCTGGGTCTTCAATTCTATTCCATTGATCTGTCTGTCACTGTACCAGTACCATGCAGTTTTTATCACAATTGCTCTGTAGTATAGCTTAATGTCAGGCACGGTGATTCCACCAGAGGATTTTTTATTGTTGAGAATAGTTTTTGCTATCCTAGATTTTTTTTTATTTTTCCAGATGAATTTGCAAATTTTCCATTCTATCTCAGTGAAGAATTGAGTTGGAATTTTGATGAGGATTGCATTGAATCTGTAGATTGCTTTCGGCAGGATAGCCAGTTTACTATATTAATCCTGCCAATCTATGAGTATAGGAGATCTTTCCATCTTCTGAGATCTTCTTCAATTTCTTTCTTCAGAGACTTAAAGTTCTTATCATACAGATCTTTCACTTCCTTAGTTGGAGTCACAGTCACACCAAGGTATTTTATATTATTTTTGACTATTGTGAAGGGTGTTGTTTCCCTAATTTTTTTCAGTCTGTTTATCCTTTGTGTAGAGAAAGGCCATTGCTTTATTTGAGTTAATTTTATATCCAGCTACTGCACTGAAGCTGTTTATCAGGTTTAGGAGTTCTCTGGTGGAATTTTTGGGGTCACTTATATATACTATCATATCATCTGCAAATAGTGATATTTTGACTTCTGCCTTTCCAATTTGTATCCCCTTGATCTCCTTTTGTTGTCAAATTGCTCTGGCTAGAACTTCAAGTACTATATTGTATAGGTAGGGAGAAAGTGGGCAGCCTTGTCTAGTCCCTGATTTTAGTGGGATTGCTTCCAGCTTCTCACCATTTACTTTGATGTTGGCTACTGGTTTGCTGTAGATTGCATTTATCATGTTTAGGTACGGGCCTTGAATTAGTGATCTTTCCAAAACTTTTATCATGAAGGGGTATTGGATTTTGTCAAATGGTTTCTAGGCATCTAACGAGATGATCATGTGATTTTTGTCTTTGAGTTTGTTTATATAGTGGATTACGTTGATGGATTTCTGTATATTAAACCATCCTTGAATCCCTGGGATGAAGCCTTTGAGTAGCCATTCTAATATCAAATAAAATCAGTTTTCAACCAAAAGTTATCAAAAAGGATAAGGAAGAACACTTCATACACATACAAGGAAAAAGCTGCCACGAAGAACTCTCAATTCTGAACATCTGTGCTCCAAATGCAAGGGCACCCACATTCATAAAAGAAACATTACTAAAGCTGAAGGCACACATTGCATCTCACACAATAATAGTGGGAGACTTCAACACCCCACTCTCATCAATGGAAATACAAACTAAAGAGAGACACAGTGAAAGTAACAGAAGTTATGTACCAAGTGGATTTAACAAATATCTATAGAACATTTTATCCTAAAACAAAAGAATATACCTTCTTCTCAGCACCTCATGCCACCTCCTGCAAAAGTGACCATATAATCAGTCACAAAACAGGCCTCACTAGATACAAGAAGATTGAAATAATCTGATGCATCCTATCAGATCCCCATGGACTAAGGCTCATCTTAAATAGCCACAAAAATAACAGAAAGCTCACATTGGAAGCTGAACAATGCCTCACTCAATGATAACTTGGTCAAGGGAGAAATAAAGAAAGAAATTAAAGACTTTTTAGAATTTAGTGAAAATAAAGGCACAGGATACCCAAACTTATGGGACACAATGAAAGCAGTGCTAAGAGGAAAACTCAGTTCTGAGTGCCAAACAACAACAACAACAAACAAACAAAAAACAAAAACAACAACAACAACAACATCAAAAAACCTAGAAAGAGCGTACACTAGCAGCTTGACAGCACACCTGAAAACTCTAGAACAAAAAGAAGCAAATACACCCAAGAGGAGAAGACAGCAGGAAATAACCAAACTCAGAAATCAACCAAGTAGAAACAAAAAGAACTATGCAAAGAATCAACAAAACCAGGAGCTGATTCTTTGAGAAAATCAACAAGATTGATAAACCCTTAGACAGACTAACTAGAGGGCACAGAGACAGTATCCAAGTTAATAAAATCAGAAATGAAAAAGGGAGATATAACAATAGAAACGGAGGAAATTCATAAAATCATGAGATCCTACTACAGAAGCCTATATTCAACAAAACTTGAAAATCTGGATAAAATGGACAATTTTCTAAACTGATAACAGGTTCCAAAGTGAAGTCAGGATCAGATAAACCGTCTAAACAGTCCCATAGCCAGGTTCCTTAAGAAACAGAAGCAGTCATCAATAGTCTCCCAACCAAAAAGAGCCCAGAACCAGAGGGTTTAGTGCAGAGTTCTATCAGACCTTCAAAGACCTAATACCAATACTCTTCAAACTATTCCACAAAATAGAAACAGAAGGAACACTACCCAATTCATTCTATAAAGCCACAGTTACACTGCATATTTTCCCTTGGAGACAAAACAGTTTCTGTCTAATCAGGAATTTGTCACAATTTCCTTTCATAGAGAACTTCATAAGAGATTTTTTTCTACTTCTATTATGTTTAATGCTCCAAATGGATTTTTAAAACTGAAAAAAAAGAAACTCATAGAAATATTTATTCCTTTTAAAATCTATTTGCCAACATCCACGTATATTTGTCTTCAAATACGACTGCTCTCGGCATCCTCAAGAGAGAAAACAAAAACAAGGCAGAAGGTTGCTGTCTACACTTCTGTGCACACAGCATCTATGCAATGATTTTGCAATTTAAATTTAACTAATGCAATCTAAGAATTGCTGCGCAATTTAAACAATGCTTTAGAAAAACACCAATCCTCAAGGCAGATATTCAAATGTCAGAGAATATCTAAAGTGGGCTTCATTTGTTTCAAGGATTTATATAATGACTTGAATTTTCTAAATTATTATCCTTCAAAAAAAAAAATAGCAAGGGATTCTGGTGGAGCAAGTTAGTAAACTAAGCATACCAAATCAGGTGCTATCTGGATGTCTGAGGCCTCTCCTCTGACATTGCATGTGATCTTCCTATACATAATTATAGCACTGCGATTTCTAAATGTTATGTTTAAATCACAGTCAACACTTCATTCTTCTTCTAGCATTGGTAAAATTATTATTGACAAATGATACTATTTTAATCCAATTAAATGATGACTTTTTTATTTTCACCATTTTTTAAATTTTCATTTTTTTAACCATATTTTTCTTACCTTTTGCCGTATACCTTTTGAAAATGGGAGGTGAGATTGCCTTTCAATACTTTGGACATTTGTGTATTATAGAGCTGGATTTACATCTATTTTGCATAGCCAGTAGCTTTCTCTGGCTTCTCTCTGCCCTCTCCCACATATCAGACTCCCACACATGTATACCAGTAAACAGCGGAATGAGAAGACTTTATCCTATGCCAACAGTGCTGTGTGTGGTTTCTGAAAAAGTCCCATACATCAAAAGAAAAGTGTTTATTTCATCCAGCTGTCTGGTTTACATAGAGGCAGAAGGTGAAAATCAAAGAGCCAGAGGTTCCTGAAAATATATAGTGCTATTATAAAATTCAAGGACATACTGTTTTAAAAGATAAAATATATTTGAGTCTTTCATACATAGTATTGCATTTCAGATCCTCCCCTCCTCTTCCACCTTAGATTCCTCTCTTCTTTCCATTAAACCCTCTCACATTGATGATCTCCATTTCTATCCGCCAGTGTCTCTTCCTCCATTCCTCCCTCCTTCACCCCCTGTGGAAATGTGTGTGTGTGTGTGTGTGTGTGTGTGTGTGTGTGTATCCTGAGTCCATTCCATGTTACTCATATGTACATGCATTTAGGACCAACTGCTTGGTATTTGATAACCTATGAAGGAGAAGACCGATTTTTCCTCTCTTGGTAGCCATTGTCTATTTCTCTTTATCTCAGAGTGGAGCCATGTTCTCACAATGCTCCAAGTCCACATCTGTACGTCAACTGATGCTGAGATTGTGTTGGTCTTGTTTAGATGACTGTGTTGTTGATTGTATAGGTGTAGCTTCCCTTTCATATACAGATGACAGACACTATCTCCAACAGATAGCCTTGTCCGCTGCCTCTTACAATCTCTCTGTACTGTCCCCCATGGTGTTCTCTGGGGCTCAGCAGAAGGAATTGTGTTGTAGATTTATCAAGTGGGTTTGGACCCCCCCCCCCACCAGGGAGCTGTTCTCTGTCTTTCTGAGATGCTCTCTGTCCGCTGTTAAAAGAAGCTTCTTGTATGGTGAGGAGTAGGAGCTATATTTACGCTGCACATAAGAATAAGTCTTAGGATGCAATGAGAAATTATGCTGGTTTACAAACCTGGAAGTATTAGGTTCTCCTCCAGGGTCGTTAACCTCACCAGCTGTGGGTAGTTAGTCAGGATGACATTACCAGAACTGGGAGTATTAGGTTCTCCTGCAGTCTTCAACTTCCACAGCTGTGGGTAGTTAATCAGGTTGACATTACCAGACATTTCCTACTGTTGAGCGGGCCTTAAGTCCAACTAGATGGCTGCTGGTTTCTCCTAAGATATAAAAGCCACTCCTGTACCTTTGGGAATTTTTCCCATATCAGTCATCGTTATGGTTCATAGATTTTCCTTTAATCTATTTTCCTTATTCATCAAGGATAAGCATCTTAGAATGTCTTATACTAGACTCATAAAGGAATGAAATGGGTGAAGCCCATTTTTAAGATGGTCGATTTAGTGACTTTGGAAAATGCTCAGTCTGTCCGAGGATGCTCAAGGGTGAGAAGGTGAGGAGAAAACCAAAGCTGGGAGAGGAAAATGAGCAACACAAACATTTCTATCCTGTTGACAGAAACCCAGTGTCCTCAGGTGACAGAGCGCCTCTTGCTAGTCGGAATACATGGCATTTATTCTCCAGGGGCTTTACTTTTCATGAAAAGGCCTTTATTTAAGAAGATTTTTTTTTCAGTATCAATACTCTTCCATATTCACAGGAAAAGTAACACAATAAACTGTAACTGAGAAGGAAAATATTATACTATAAAGGAGTTTCTACTCTCATTATAGTTTAAGTTTGGTGATTATCTGATAGGATCTGGGTGTTTGGGGAATTACTGGAGAGATTTTATTTATTTTATTTTATTTTTTTATTTTTTTGTGGTAGGTGACAAATTCCAATGCTCTTGTTGTTAAATGTTTTACTTAGCATCCAAATAATTGGGTCCATTATGGTACATTCCTAGCTATATATCACTCCTCTGTGGTCATATTTACCTTCTCTTCCATCACCCACACACCATGGTCTAGCACCCTGATTCCCACTGCTTGGTTTCTGTCCCACCCCCGCCCCCCCCAGAAAGTCCCTCTTCTGTCATGTATATATCTAGAGTCTACTAATTGGAAAGACCATGCAATATTTGTTTCTATACTTCTTTTATAACCACTTTGTCTTTTGAAAAGTTCTTTTATATTTGGCTGTTTGAAAAGGAACATAAATTTTCCTGGATAGAGGTATAGAGAAGCATATTGACTGGATAATGGTCCAGCTGACCAGAATTGCCGCTGCATTTATGTCTACTTGATGAGGTTACTCAGAGGAGCATGGGTGATTCATAAGCAAGTGTACCAGAGGAACGCTCTTGCCCAGGATGTCCAACATTGGAGAGTCCATTCCCTAGGTCCTAAATGTTCAACCTACCCCATGCATCTGTATCAAGAGATAATGGTGACTGAACTCTCAGATAAAGAACTCCAGACCCAGCTCCTCCACCTAAGGAGCAATCAACAATCATTGTCATTACCTTAGACTATGATCCCCATCCTCTGAATTATTCTGCTTCTTCCATCTAACTAACTGCTGGCTAAGGTCTTCTGTAGAAGACCACCACAGCTTTCTGATGTTCATGTTGCTACCAGACATGACCATCATTATACTCCACTATAACAAGAGCAATGACATTCGGTTTCAGATGTTAAACCAAAGCAGTAAATGTGGCTTAATTATTCTGTATCTGGACAATGTTTGACTCCTTTTGGAGTTTCTGGAGCAACAAAACAGTCACAATGCAGTGGTTCCATTGACGGATTTCAGCAAATTTAATGGTACATGTGAATTTAATCCTCAAATGTTCTGTGATACAAGCCAAAAAGAACACATTAAGTTACTAAGAGGAAGGGCTGCTGTGGCTGGTGTTTGAAATTATCATTTTCAATCAAGTTTACATAGTCAAAAGTGGTTTTCCTTTGAAGTGTTTTCCCAACGATTGAAGGAAAAGTCGCAGTGATGCCAAATCTATAACCATAGAGAATAAATATCCTACTTTCCTCCCTCCCTCCCTTGGGGATATTGTTGATGGAGTAACATAAACACAATCCCCTTCTGGTGAACGGAGGGCCAACATTGAGTTCCAAACAGGATTCAGAGGCATCATGTCAATTCATGGTTGTACACTTTGACGTTTTCTCTGTTGCGAGAAGTGGATAATCACAACAGTCATTCGAAGATTACTGCAAAGATAAAATGAACACTTGCCATATCAGGCAAGTGCAGAAGAGCAGGCAGAGCTCTCATCTGTTTGGGAACATTACATAGCAGGGAATCATACCTCTTCATCCAAAAGAAGTGAAGAGACAGAAAGAGTGGGGCAGGAAAGCAAAAAGATAAGGACCACAAATAGAAGATGTTTCTATGTACATTTTATGCTAGTTGTTCACAAATATGCTTTTCTTGGGGGGAGCGATTTAAAAATAATTGCAACCATGTACTGAACAATATGAATAAACATGGAGAGACTTCCCTGTTTAATCAAACATAGTTTCATGCTCTTAGACTTTTGTTTTTACCTGCTCCATATTAGGAAACAAAGTACTTTGAAGCCAATTAAGAATCCTACCTAGCAGATCTCCCAGCCTGGGGATTGAACAAATACACACTGATGTGGCCTTATCACAACACACCCTCCAGGAAATCAAAGGCCTCAACCCTATTTGTGTACCACTGACATAGATCAAGGAGCTACCAACAAATAGGCTCTTGGGTTCTTCTTGTCTCTTAGCTAGAAGTAGAGGAGGGAGTGGCAAAATGGTTCAGGGCACTTGCTGCCAAGCACAATGACCTGAGATTAATCTCTAGTGCTCAAACAGTGGAAGGAGAGAGCTTACTCTCTCAAAATGTCGTCTGACTTTCCAAACTCATGACATGGCATGTGCATGACTCCCTACTCTCTCTCTCTCTCTCTCTCTCTCTCTCTCTCTCTCTCTCTCTCTCTTTCATAGAATAAACATTTAGAAATAAAAATGAATTCCTATAGCCTTGTTTTATGAGAAATTACTACTTCTGAGCCAAAGTGAACTTTGGAAGGATTTGAAGAGACTGGTAAGTGTTCTCACTCTTAAGTTTAGAAAGCAAAAAGATAAATTTAAAAATTTCAGTTATTATAGTACCTTGTAATTACACACTAGGTTACTCAAGAGCGTCATGGTCATGGAGAGTTAACTAGAGTCTAAGTCTTCAGGGATATTGTGTCCTCCAGAGGTACCTGCTAATTGCCCCTTTTACTGTCCAACCAAGCTGCCTGGTGTGAATTCATCTAAAATCATAGTCAGTAACAAAGCTCCAAAACTGCATTCAATATTTCCTTCATCATCAGAAATTAAACTTGGGGACAAGAAATGAGCCTCTTGGTGTAATATATATGTTGTAACTCAAACTACAGAAGAATCATACTAGTTGATGGCTACGGGTAGACTCTGGGTCCGTGTCCATAAAAGTCCATGTCTTCATAACACCGAAAGGTCTTCCAGTTAGCGGAAGCAGTAGGAGTTTTTGTTCCAACTGCCAGCATGTGCCAGTGCCGGGTCAAGGGTGGGCTCAGGGTTCAAGAGATGGTTCTTTTACTCCCAAATCTGGATTTCTGAGTTTCCTGGGGCTGCTGGCTCCAACCCTATGGGGTGTCTGTTTTAAACTGAAATGACTACAACTCTTATGAGCTCATTGGCCTTTCTCAGTGTTTGAGGGACAGAGCACTGCTTGTTAGTGTCCCACATCTACCGAAGAAGGTAATTGTTTTTCAGGATGGATAAGCCCTGGCCTCACACAGGCCTAATGAAAAAGTGCTAAGCAGCAAAGCACAGGGTTTCTGAAACAAGGGTTTCAGGCTTTCAAGTAGGTGCTAAGATGTGTAGAGATTGAGGAGAATAGGGAGGAAGTCGAAGGCAATTCACGGGTGAGATAGATAACAGCTTTTGCAGTGCAGGCTTTGGGAATAACACTGTTCCCCAAATCTCTATATCCTAAGCCCCAGAATTTGTGACTATGTTATTTCAAGGGAGAAAAAAAAACTTAAAGAATACTGGTGTATGATCTTAAGGACTTCTAACACACACACACACACACACACACACACACACACACACACATACACACACACACACATACATACACACACACACACACACACACACACACGAAATAATATATTTAGCAATCTTTAAGGAGGTGTTTCTCTAATAAACATGTTTAAGTGTTTCAGAAGTCATGAAGCACACAGTAGACCTTAAAACAGACTGTGTACCTGAGGCTAGAGTGGAGATGAGAACATGACATCACACATAATCACAAGGATAAAACAGGAGAACACTGTCAGCTCCCAGGGAGTCCAGTCACCTCAATACATAGACTAGATCATCATTTCAAAAGCAGACATGAATCTGCCAAAGAACTCGGTAACTCACAGAGAGTATTTAGCTTTTTAGGGGGCGTTAAAGACCAGGATTTGAAACAAGTCCTACGTTATAATACTTTTTTTTCCAGCAAAGAATAATCATCTTTGTATAAAGTAAATAGACTGTACCTGTAAAGGAATTTTTTTTAGATATTGTTATTGGGCTAAAATGACTTGGTGCTAGAGGCTGTTGATGCCAATGATCCTGGTGACCTAAATTTAATCTCTGGGACCCATGTGGTACAAGGAGAGAACTGATTCCCCTTCGTTTCCTTTAGATATTGATGTGCATACCCATGCCACATGCATTATACCCCCTGGCAGCCACACACTAAATAAAATTAAAGTTTAAAAGATGTCACGCTAGGTTATTTTTAGTTGAGTACCTCGTTTTCATCAACGCAGATGATCTCCCAAGTTTGAAATTATGTGTGCTGTGTTAGAGAGTAACCCTATGTCTCTGAACACTAAGATGGAATCCTGTACCCATCCATCTTCCTGTCTTTGACTCAGCCCTGATGTCTCCAGTTAGACTGTTAGTGCTTGAAACCCAGTCATCCTCCCACATGTTGTTGAAGTCGTGGCTTCATGGAACGCTTCCTAGGAACTTACACAAAGCAGCCGATACCTCTGCTGCCTCAGCAACAGTCCTGGAAGGGGAGAGCGTGGGTGGGCACACTGTGACACCTCCTGACAAGAGAGAAGTAAACAGAAATGCTGCCTCCCTCTCTAAGGTAATTAATTCACCTCTGCATTGTGCCTGCCAGCTTTCAATCTAGGTTTATTTTGTATCCATAGACTGAGGTTTTGTTTTTAGTACTTCCCTGTGTGCATCGATGGTAGAGAATCCCTCCTCTGTATACACAGAACCAAGTCAGATATAAATACTGATGGCAACCTGGGATATTCATTCAAATAAGATAAACCAAGATTGGATTTTGTGATTTGACACTTGATACCATGTAACAACAGCAGCATGAGGTTAAAGTATCTTGGCATGCTCAGGGCTATCACTTCCTTGTTATTGTGCTTCTCAAATAAAAATAAATCAGGATTAAGAAAGTGTAGATTAAATACCAAAGGCAAAGTTGGTGAACACACTATAAGTCTTTCACCAAGTTTATCCTCTCTATACATGAAACAAGGAAACCAATGTTCACTTTTTATGTCATATGCTTTTATGTTTTGTTTTTTCATTGGATATTTTCTTAATTTACATTTCAAATGTTATTCTCTTTCCTGGTTTCCCCTCTGGAAAAAAAAAAAAAAACCCTCCCCTTGTCACTGCCCCCTCCTCCTGCTCACCAACTCACCTACTCCAGCTTCCTGGCCCTGGCATTCCCCCACACTGGGGCATAGAGCCTTCATAGGACAAAGGGCCTCTCCCAGCACTGATGTCTGATTAAGTCATCCTCTGCTGTATATGCAGCTGGAGCCATGAGTCCCACCATGTGTGCTCTTTGGTTGGTGGTTTAGTCCCTGGGAGCTCTGGGGTACTGGTTAGTTCATATTGTTGTTCCTCCTATGGGGTTGCAAAACCCTTCAGCTCCTTAGGTCCTTTCTCTAGCTCCTTCACTGGGGACCCTATGCTCAGTCCAATGAATGGCTGTGAGCATCCACTTCTGTATTTGTTAGGCACTGGCACAGCCTCTCAGGAGAGAGCTATATCAGGCTCCTTTCAGCAAGCACTTGTTAGCATTCAAAACAGTGTCTGAGTTTGGTGATTGTATATGGGATGGATCCCCAGGTGAGTCAGTCTCTGGATGGTCATTTCTTCAGTCTCTATTTCACACTTTGTAACTCCTTCCATGGGCATTTTGTTCCCCCTTTCTAAGATGGATAGAAGTATCCACACTATGGTCTTCCTTCTTCTTGAGTTTCATGTGGTTTGTGAATTGTATCTTGGGTATTCTGAGCTTCTGGGCTAATATCCACTTATCAGTGAGTGCATAAGACATGTGTGTTCTTTTGTGACTGGGTTACCTCACTCAGAATGATATCCTCCAGATACATCCATTTGCCCAAGAATTTCATAAATTCATTGTTTTTAATGGCTGAGTAGTACTCCATTGTGTAAATGTACCACATTTTAAATGTCAGGTTGAACAATGAATTTATATTCCTTAAGTATCCGGCAATGGCCTTATTTTGCTAAAAACTTAAAATTATAGCCAGCAGATGGCGCAACTTCATTGTATAGGCCTTACAGCTGGTCCTTGGTGGCCCCTAAGACCTTGGCTGGTCTAATGGGCAGGAATTGTAGCCCTTCCTTTATATACACGGTTGACCTGGAAAGCAGTCACACTGGGTAACTCAAGTGGACAGGACTTGACATGTCTGTGTCATTGTGCTGGGAACCATTGTTTCCACATTGCTGCAGGACACAGTGTGACACAAAATATAAAGTCTCCTCCAAGAGAGTTTGTTATATAAACTGATGGATCCACAGAACTGTCACTGTTGTGTGAAGGCTTCTCCCTTAAGTTCTGTTAACGGAACCATGGCATTTCAGAGGTACTCCTCAAGAATGAATCATAATATTTTCTGACCTTTCTCCATGAAAAGTTTTATTTGCAAGTAAAAATTCAGTAAAAGTAAATATATACAAGATTCAGTAAGTACACATCATAGTGAAAGCAGTTTAGTATGAGATAATTAATCTTATAACCCATGTCTTCAACTTGGGTGTTTACCAAAGTTAAACATCTGATTTATCTATTTTAAATACACCAACATTTTAACTCATAGGATTATGAGGGTTCTACCCTCTGACTACACTGTCAACATGTTTTCAAACCCACTTATGCAAATGTTGTTACTGCTTTTGCTTATGACACCTCGGAGAGCTGTTTGAGACTTTCTCAGTGGAGGCAGAGAACAGCCTTACGTCCTCCAATTCTGTGGGCATTTTAATCTCCAGATGTTTAACTCAAGACTCCAGAATTCGTGTATCTGAGTAATCCAACTAGTCACACAAACCCTGGAGACTGCAAGTTCTTGTAAGAAAAGAACAATAACCACTTTTTTCATTAAAGAAACTTTACTAAAGCTCAAAGCACACATTGCACTGCACACAATAATAGTGGGAAGACTTCAACACCCCACTCTCATCAATGGACAGATCATGGAAACAGAAACTAAACAGAGATACAGTGAAACTAAAAGAAGTTATGAAACAAATGGATTTAACACATATCTACAGAACATTTTATCCTAAAACAAAAGGATATACCTTCTTCTTAGCACCTCATGGTACCTTCTCCAAAATTGACTATATAATAAGTCACAAAACAGGTCTTAACAGATACAAAAATATTGAAATAATCCCATGCATCCTATCAGATCACCACAGACTAAGGCTGATCTTCAATAACAACATAAATAATAGAAAGCACACATACACGTGGAAGCTCTCTACTCAATGATAACTTGGTCAAGGAAGAAATAAAGAAAGAAGTTAAAGACTTTTTAGAGTTAAATGAAAATGAAGCCGCAACATACCCAAACTTATGGGACACAATGAAAGCAGTCCTAAGGGGAAAACTCATAGCTCTGAGTGCCTCCAAAAAGAAACTGGAGCAAGCATACATTAGCAGATGGGCAGCACACCTAAAAGTTCTAGAACAAGAAGAAGCAAATTCATCCAATATTCAAATAAGTGCTATTAGCAGAATAAAAAATTGAGGCAGAGCTTGGAAAAGTGTTTACAAAACACATTCCCAGTTAATTCATTGTATTAAAAAGATACAAGGAAGCTGGGCATGGAGGTGCACTCCTTTTATCCCAGCACTTTGAAGGCAGAGACAGGTAAATCTCTGAGTTCAAGCCCAGCATAGTCCACAGAACAAGCTATAGCACAGCCAGGGCTACACAGAGAAACTCTGTCTTGGAAAAAAATATACGCACATATATACATATACATGTACACACACACACACATTATATATATATATATATATATATACATATATATATATATATATATATATATATATATATATATCTCACTAGTGAAACAAACTATCAAAGATGACCAAGAGACCTGAACAAAGTCCTCATCAAAGAAGAAAGTCGGAATGCTGGCAACCTATGGGGAGGTATTCAGCCTGGGATGTCCTTAGGAAACACTAACTCAGATGGAAGGCAAATGCATCAGTAGTAATTGCAGCACATCCTGCAATGAGAGGAAAGGCCAGCAGTAACACACACTCACTGATGTGGAATGAAGAACAACGCTGGATCCGGGATTGTTCACTTCTTACAAAACCATATGCATTCCTACCATCCTCTCCAACTTGCACAATTCCCAATGTTTATTCAAAGAAGATAAAAGCTCATACACAAACCTGAATGTTTGTTGTAAAGGAGCAAATGTATGTACAAGGTCTGTAAATAGATATACAGACCTTGGTCTAGTCATACAATGGAATGTCATTCCGTAATGAAGGAAAGAGATGTCAGACTTCCAAAGGACATAAGGGAAAGTAGCCAATGGGAGAGACAATGATTCCGAGGTCGATGGGACAGGTGTGAGGTCAGGGATGCTGTTGGCTTGGAGAAGTCAGTGATAGCAGGCAGAGCCCAGGGATGGCGCTCTGGTGCTGGATACAGGGCGTGTGCATACACCTGATTGCATCTTCATGCCTTGTTTTCCTCAGAGATTCCTTATTATGGGATTTATTGGTTTTGAATTTAGCTTTTTATGAATGAATTTTGGTAGTGGTTTGTGTTGGATCATACACCCCCATGTACAGTTCACTGATTATATGGATTGCACTACTAATGTTATCAGTTCCCTATTGGCAGGTCCTTAGGACACCAACCAGTTGAGTTAATAAATAACATTATGGAGAACATTCCAGTGTTTACCTTTATTGACATGAATGACGATATCAATGGAATAAACTCCTATAAGTGAAACTTCATCATTCATATGTAGAATTCATCTCAATTTGCAATAGCTATTGTAAATTTTTTTAAGAAACGTTATGTTATCTAACATGATTGTGGGTTTTGGTTTTTAGCATGCAGTTGTTTGGTGACAACAACAGGCAGTAGACTATGTCCCCCACAAGCTGTGAGGATGTTCTATCACACAGTAATGTAGTTTGAATCGCTCACACTCCCTGTCTTCAGAAAAGAACTAACCCAAACCAGAATATTACTGACCTTAGGGTTCTGGTTGTTGCATGGATTTTTATAGAGACCATAGTTTTACTGACAAGTTCTTAAAGACAGCTGTCAACGTTATACAATTTATAGTATACCTTTGAAATGATTAAATAGAACTAAATGAAGACGTCTCATTCAATTGGTGGATGTGTGGTGCTTCTGTTTTTTATTGAAAAATCAAAGAGATTATGCCAATCATGATTCACATAAAATGGTTTCATTAGTAACTAAGAATAAAGATTATACTTAACCATGAGCTGTGTAACAAGACAAGTCACAACTGTTTGAAGGGGTAATAGACAGCGTGATAAGCAAAGGAACATGTAAGCGACAGATAAAAACTTACAGAAAGCCATACAATCTGTACTTAGAAGAAATTGTGCATCTATAACCTGATATAACTAATATGGAAAGAGAAAAAATCAATAAATAAAATATTCACTTCATATGGTAGACAAAGCTTACAAAATATTTTAAAATGTAGATTCATATATTAAATTATAAGAGCTGGTATATATTAAATTTAATTTAGAACATAGCAGTTTGTAACTCTAAACATTGTTACTGTAGAGATAAATAAATTTGAAAAAAATAATTCACAAGACTAGTCAGGATGAAGAACAAGACACAGACATACACACAGCCTCATACATTGTTAATATTGGGGAGAGAAAATGACACACTACAAATACTAAAAAATTCCTGTAAGTCATCAAATTCACCTGATGGAAATGAGTAAACATTCAAACAGAGTAAAACATTTTCTAGAAAAATGCAAACTGTCAATATTGGCAGACACAACAAACCCAAACAACACCCAAAAGGACTGGGAGAATAAGTCCTTCATCCATGAAAGAAATCAGTAGACAGACCACGTGTGAGGACCACCATCGTTGCAGCTACTCAAACTAGATTACTGTGTGATAGAACATCTACTGCCTGTTGTTGTCATCACCAAACAACTGCATGCTAAAAACCAATTGGCTGCCTCACTGCCCAGCACATCAGCTAAAATTAAAACAGGTAGTAGTAAAAATTAGCTAAAATTAAAACCGGTATAAGTGCTGGTGAGCATGTGGGACAACTATGGTTTGAGAAATGTGAAGGAGTAGAGTGGCTTGAAGGTGTGTTGGTTTCCGATGGCAAACCTCTGTGTATTTTAACACCCAGCAATTGTATTCCTTGCTCACCAACAAAACCACTCATAGTCCTGCTATGTAATTACATAATCTCAGAAGCTCCAATGCCCATCTGTCCATCTCTGAAGAAACCAGATAAAGGGAAGAGATCACACAGTACAGGCATAGGATGGCAGGAAGCAATGGGGTTGGATGATCTCTTACTGCACAAAAGATGAAAACAGGGGGGCTGGAAATATTTGTTTGAAGTTTAAAAACAAATTCATGGTAGTGGCCAAGTAGGCAGAAGCAGAATGAGGCAGGGATGGCGACTCATTGTGGGTGGGGCCAGACCCATCCCTGTTTTTCTTTATGAGTGTTTGTTTAAAACCGTGTTTACTCAAAAAGAAGCTCTAAACACTGAAGTCGTTGAGATAACCTTTTAGTCTTTCTTTTCCAGAAAATTAGGACTGCTGCTTCCCAGCAAATACATCATCTAAATGGTTCCCTTCCCATCTCAGGATCCTTAAATTACTTAGCAGAATTTACGTCTGTGATTAAATCAAAGAACTATGAGACTCACAGTCAATTAGACTAGAGCTCAAATCCAGCTCTTGTACTTTGGGCTCTCTAGTTAGTATTGGATGGTTACTCCCTTAGTCTCTGTGTATGTGAAGAGGAGTTAACTTTTCATAGGAGGGGCTCAGTGGGTGCTTGTCAGCAATTGTGAGAGTGAGCCTGACTCGGATCCCTAGCACCGGCCTAAACATGAGTGTGCTACTGTACATTGCAGTCCCAGAACTCCCAGGGCAAAAGAGGCAACAAGGACAGGAGATTCCTCTGTAGCTAGCCAGGCATACATAGCATTAAACAGAGAGACCCCATCTCAAACAAGGTGGAGGCAATGACCTACAAGACTGCCCTCTGGAGTCTACATGCCTGCTATGAGAAACGTTTCATATGAAAATTGGAATAACACAAATGATGGAGAAGAAAATAGAACCACCAATTTCTTCATTTATTCTCCCTCTGTATAGATGCCTCTGCCCTAGGCAGCCATGTTTTAAATCATACATATTTATTTAGTTCTCTGCTGAAGTTTTTTTCTCTCTCCACTTCCCCACTCTGTCCATTCTACACACAGTGTGATTCTTCTGAGACCCTGTAGGTAGGTACATATGCTATCTGCTCATTGTGTGCCCTGAACTTGCCCTTTCTCATTGTTTGGAAGCTTCCCTCCAGTTGGCCTAGACCTGGAAACCTAATTGTGAATGACAATGTTATTTGAGTTTGAGTGGGAGGTGCTTATTCACCTATAGCCCATTAG